>NC_139576.1:30164211-30845044 GCF_946808225.1 Silurus aristotelis
AGAGAGGAGAAAACAGTGAGTGTGAGGAGAAGATTCATATGGAAGTCCGTTTCTGCCACATAAAAAAAGTATCCAATTACAAGTTTTTCACAACATGGTTACCGGTCGGTGGAGGCACCAGAAATGTAGAATGTTTATGAGAATGTCAGAGATTATTTATAGGTTGTTTTTTTTATATATATATGTATTTGCATTTCGATGTAATATGCCAATTAAATGCTCTAAATGGGTTTTTTTACAGACTGCAAATTCAGCAATATAAAAAAGTTATTTTTTCTAAAAAGCAAACAAATTACTTGTTCATTTTAAGAGACCCGTCTTATATCTTATTTTCTTATATTTAGTGTCGCTCATTAATAAACAAAAAAATGCAACTTATCCAATTACTCAACTAATCGATGGACTAATTGGTAGAAAACTCAATTACAAAAATAATCCCCAAATATAACTAGTAAATATAGTTATTGTTGTGTGTGTGTGTGTGTGTGTGTGTGTGTTTTGTTGTTAATGTTGTGTCCTTGTAGATCTGGACTTCACTCACAGATTCTCATGCTCTACCAACTGAGACACACACTTTAGCAAATATCAGCGGCTTAATAAGGATGACCAGATTCGGCGGTGCTCGTCAGAAAGGTTTTACCAAGATGAATTGAAACCTTTGCCATCTCAGTGCGCCAGTGCAAAAGCTTTTTATTGCCCAATGTGGGGAAGGAATTAAATACGCTGAGATTAAGAATCTCATGCTCTACGCCGAGCACATCATTTAATTCTCCATGTCACATGGACTTCATGCAAAACACACGCCGGCCTCTGACTGGCAATTTAAGAACAACCAGTGCCGAATGTGGTTTATCCAAAAAACTAAAGGAGACTCCAAAGAGAGGTCTCTGTGCCACAATCGATTACTGCAATGGCCTGTTATCTATAATGTCAGTAGTTCAAACCCATCCAGACCTGCGGTGGCTTAAGTTAGACTCTGCTGGCAGGTGGTGCGTCTGCTAAAAATGCTTTGAGGGTTTGTTCTTGAGTCAGTGCAGTTTGGAAGGTGTTTGCAAAAATGATGTTTGATGTCTGATTTTCCGACTGAGAGATCGCCGTCCTGTTCCGCAAAAGTGAGGTTTTTAACGTGCTGACACGTGTAGTTACGTTCCTGTTGAAAAACGATATATAAACTATAAAAGACAATATCTGCTGCTGTGATGGCCCGAGAGGTAAAGGCGTTAGGCTTCGAAATCTAATGTGGTTTTAGCTCTCAGTAAATGTGTTGTATAAACCCACTTATTGCTAAGGGTACAATGGAGTTCAAGAGGAAGTCAAACCTGTATAGCAATTATGTTGGAAACTGGATTATCTGCACTTCTTTTGTGCTTAAAAAATTGTGCTGTGCTCAGCAGGAAAACTCAATGGAACTCAAACTGTCTTGTGTTTAATGGTGAGAAAAGTGCCAAAGTCTGTCAGAGACACTTTCAATTCTAAATGCTTCTTTTTAGGTGAAATTATAGACAAGTCAAGACATTGCAGCAAACTTCATTACTGCTGCGATGGCCGAGTGTTTAAGGTGTTGGACTTGAAATCCAATGTGGTTTCCCCACGCAGGTTCAAATCCTGCTTACAGCGTTTCATCGATGTGTGATATTGATTTATTGTTAAGTCTTTACTGTGTGAAGTGAACGATGTACAGAAGTGTTCCAGCATAGAAGAAACGTTAGAAACAAACATAATGTGTTTTACTTGAGGTGAAAGTTGTTTTTCTGGGATGAGGAGGAAGTCCATTAGAACTCACATTATCTCTTCAGGAAACATGATTCATCTTGTGCTTTCTACAAGATCAAAAAGGTTTAGAAAGATCTTTTAAAACTTCTTGTTTCAAAAGAATATGTTTTATATCACTTGACATCTGTTCTCAGACTCTCACTAGTGTACAGAGATAATTGTGGATTAAACATTGTTAGATATTTATTATGCCCAAACGAAACTTAATTCTTGGAGAGGTTTTTCATACGACCTGCGATGCCCATAGTGCCTTTCTGAACAGGGAAGAATCACACCGCACACAGCAAATGTTCTTCTTCGGTTAATTGCAGGCAGCAGAACGTATATATACACACAGAGGAGAGAAAGCTGACCTAAAGTTGTTTCCTGTTTAGACAAGACGATATACTAGCCGGAGATGTGTGAGCCCAGATAAGAGTCCCTGTTTACCTTACATACTAACATCGTAAATATTTTATAGACACTGAACAGACAAGGGAATGTGTGTGAAACTGTGTGAAAACCGTCTTAACACTAACAATGGCCACTTTAAATCATTTATGATTTAGCATCAAACACCAAAACATAGGATGTTCATCCTGGGAACAGAATCGGTGACATAAACTGCAAATGAAAAGATAAAGACAAACAAAAACATACAGATTCCATTTCATTCTTTCCCTACATGTATATAATCCTTCATCATCACCACTCCAATCGAGGCCTTTATGGCCTGTCTTACCATCGTCATCAAACATGGCAACATACAAAGTACAATTCCAACAATCAATAAAATAATCAATCCTAAAACAAAACAGTGTTCAACACTCATAAACAAACTCTTAATCTTCTCAAAAAAACTTTGTTGAGCAGTTGTTTCACGTTCTCCAAGACATCATGAGACAATTGTTTCTCAGTGCTTGTTCAATATGTCTATTAGCAGTATTATAAGGTCGTTTCTTCTCACTGAATCATGTATTCAAAGAGAATAAAAAAGATTTGGAGTCTAGTTACATCTATGCACATATAGTTATAGAATTTATACCTAGAGCAGGTATCAGGGTAAGCTAAACAAAACAGTCAAGTGAGTCAGATCTTCACCCCGGAGGTGGCCCACTTTCTACTATAAGGAAAGGATCTTTCTGTGGGCTCTCAACTGTTTCATCCCTAAATACTCACTTAGGTAGGCTTTTTAGGCCAACAGACCAATTTGTGCACAGATTAAGTGGGTGCTGTTTTGATCCTGCTTGCGTGTATCCACTGTGGCTGATAATCAGTCAGAACTCCAGTTCTGGTTACAGCTAGAATAATCACTGGACCCAGATACTTCGGCTCACCGACCTTGGTAGGCTTCAGACTTCGTATCAGGACCTGCTGATTAGGCACAAAAGGGTGTGTTGGCTTATCTGTGGGCAGAGGAAGAGTTAGTGAGACATCAGCACTGATAGAATTAAATTTCTCAATCAGGGCAGAAACGTAGTCGTCCACCATCACTTCCAGGTTACCTAAGGAAGAAATGCCAGTGCGTCCCCTGACCCATGGGGTTGGGAAAGGCTTGAACATAAAACTTTCAAAGGTTAGTTTTGTTGAAGATGGGGTCATTTTCATTTCTGTGAGTACTGCCGGGACTCCTTACCTGTTACTGGGATTTCTGGGCGTGGTGACTTTCACACATTCTGTCTATTCGTGGTGATATAGTGGAACATAGTGACATCCTAATATCATTCTCTGGTCTAGCCTTGCCCTGTACTTGTTCTTTGGATATGCCAGTGTGGAAAAACCGCTCTCACAAAGGTATGTAGTTGGAAAGGGTAAAAGACACCTCAATGCTTTTACTGTAAGCTCTGGATATTCTGTCTGGCAACTTATCCAGAACTTCATAAGGGGTTGTGTATCATACATATGCCTACTGACAGAGTCTGTGGACATCTCTATGAGCTGATCCTAAAATTAATCGTGAAATTATGGAGGCTGTCACGGACCACCAGTTGAAAACCCCTGGTCTAAAGAAAAAAGATACGCAACAGGGCGATATCTGTCACCGTGTTCCAGGGCTGGATCCCTGCAGCCGTACCACCACGTTTGTGCACATAACGGTAAAAAAGGCTTAGCATAATTCAGAAGACCTTGAGCTGGGGCAGACTGTATAGCCTTCTTGAGGGCAGCAAAACTGTCAGTCCACAGTCCACAGAATAAGATGTGATGGGGAGCTTTGTGATCAATAGCACTACGCAAAACTTTATCATGCTGTGCGCAGTCAGGGATCCATGCTTGGCAGTAGTTCACCAGTCCCAAGAAGCTCTGCATCTGTTTCACAGTCTGAGGTCTTGAAAACCTAGTCACAAGCTGTACTCGGTCCTGCGATATCTAACGTTTGGCCTTCTGAGATCACATGGCCCAGATATGAGACCTTTCTCTTCACCCACTGTAGTTTCTGGTGTGAAGCTTTAAATCCAGCCTGAGACAGGACATTGCAGACAATCACTGACGCTTTGTGGCAGTCCTGCTCAGTCAGTCCTGTGACAAGGATGTCATCTGCGTATTGAAGAATGGAGGTTGTTTCTGGAAGGTGTATATCAGCCAAAGTTCTGTGCACTACAGCGGAGAATACGGCTGGCGAGTCAACAAAGCCCTGAGGAAGACATGTCCAGGTGAATTGACGTCCCCTATAGGTAAACGTGAAAAGCAGCTGCGTCTCTGAGGCCAAAGGGACACTGAAAAAAGCAGAGCAAAGATCAATCACAGTAAAAAATCTGTGAGTCGCTGGTATATAGAACAATGGTAGCTACATTGGGCACCAAAGGAGCCAAACGGAATAACTAATTTATTAATCTCACGCAAATCTTGTGTTAGCTTCCAGCATTTTTTATCCACCTTCAAGACAGGATTAATTGCTGTATTATAAGGTGTATAAGAATGTGTCTCGATTAAAACACCTTGTGACAATAAATTGTCAATAACTGTTTCGACAATGGATATTGTTTAACAAAAATCGAATAGTGTGTTTTCATGAGTGCATGATACGGTTTTACCTGGATTAAACCTGCCTCGTCTATGTGAGAGGCCCATAATTTAGGGTTAACTTCACCTAAATTTGGTTCATCGGGCATGACCTCTGTACTACCCTGGAAGAAATCTCCCGGATGTGGCTATGGTTTGGTTGAGAGCATGAGGACAGAAGGAAAAGACAGTGAGACATTGGTTTTAAAAAAAAGAGATTTCCATTCCCATTTTGTGCATCATATCTCTTCCTAAAAGGTTTAAAGGCGAGTTTGGAATTATTGTAGAGCTATGATAAAAATTTGTATCAGTCGGTGTCACCACAGGCAAAAGGTCAGTTACAGGACATGATATTGGAACTCTATCTATTCCCTAATAGATGAACTTCCCCTTTCTCCTAGGACCTCCACCTTGAGTTTTGTGCTGAGGCTGGAATGTACCACTTCCTGTTGCAATGAAGAGCCTACCGGGTTAACTAAACCTGGAGCAGGACAGAAAACTCTCGCAGCATCTAAATCTCTAGGAAAAAGTATCTAGATGTGACACAATTTTACTCCATAATGCCAAATGATCTAAATAAGGATTAGTGCAGTAACCGGCACAATTCCTATGCATCCAATCTTTGGGATTTTCTCCCGGCAGTAAGCGAGAAATGTCATGACCGAACGTCTTTACACAGAACTAAGAACAGACACACAACACTTAACAGACAGACAATACACGCAACACTAGGCACCAGGGGGATCGCAGTCTTCAAACAAAAAAGTATTTCAGTCTCTCCAATTGGATCACAAATTTTGTAAGTTAGGAGAAATAAATAGCCTATAAAGCCAAAACAAGATTGAAGTCTTTTGAAAAATTTGAAAGTCTTTTCAAAATGTCTGTTTTTCTTTAGTTCCTTTTCTTTTTTCTCTCACTTTTATTTATTTATTTATTTTTATTTATTTTTAATTTATCTATTTTTTTCAGGCATATAAAAATTATCGTGGATTCTTTTGGATACTTTAGACAATATCGCCTATATTAGACAGAGCGTAAAAAACGTCTTCTAATCTTGCATCTTACGTCTACGGTGAGGAAAACAATGTGCAAATATTGACTGAGATGTATTCACAATTCAAGTTTCAGTGACACCTCAAATAATGTCACAGTCAAAGTATGTTTGAACCAAGTACAGGCTCTGACATTTCTGACAATAATCGTCTTTTTTTTAACCCAAAAGATATTCTAATGATCCTCCCACGCAAATATCTTTTGGGTTCAAACAAAGACGACTATTGTCAGAGCCATTGGTTGGTCAAAGTTAACACCATAAAGGATGCTTACTACAGTGAGACTAAGCCATAATTTGCTAATGTATCGGTAAGACTTGGAAAGCATGTGGAAACGTCAGAGCCCGTACTCTGTGCAAGAAAAGACATCTTATGGCATTTTGACATCCAGGGAAGATTCAGACAAGCTGTGGATTATCCCACCAACAAGAATCAGCCACCCGTTGGCGTTTTAACACCCGAACAGGGACTTGAACCCTGGACCCTCAGATTAAACGTCTGATGCTGTACCAACTGAGCTATCCGGGGTCTGCTTGCGTTCCTTCTTTGAACTTAGAACAGTTGCGACACCTTGCCTCAATAAAATACTTGTCTCTGTGCTGGCTCAGAGGGCGAATCTCAGGAGTTTCTTGAAGCTTTCTCCAATAGTTTAATGTGCCTTTTTTGCAAGACGCCCACCATGAAGGTTATCTCCTATTTCATGTTCAACAGCAGTATTCAAGGATGCAGGCTGGTTGAAAAATGTGACTATTTATAACCCACATAAAAAGCACCTTAAAAGCTCCTTTGCCAATCTTTGTCCATAGTCTTATGCATAGAATTTGCTTTTGGAAAACTAAATTTACATTTCATCACAGACCAAATGACTGACACTAAGTTCATTATTTCACTGTGTAGTGTAACAGATTGTTTCCTGTACATATGAAATGTAACTCCTGACTCTTATTTACACCAACAATCAGGGACTTCCAATGCGGAAAATATCAGAGCCTGCAACCTAACCGTCAGACTCAATTTGTCATTACAACCGCGACGAGAAAATGCAAAGCCTTCTCTGGGCCATGAGGCAGTTCCAAGCAGCTGCTCGGACTTCGTGGCACAACTGTAGCACGTCTGACGCCAGATAACAAGGTTGCGTGTTCAAATCACGTCATGGTTGCTGGACTCTTGCTTTTTGGCCTCTATTAGCAGTTGCTCTATCTTTGATTTTCCAATGTTGAGACTTTAAATTTGTCCAAAGTGTAGTCTACCAAACAAATCAAATCAAATCAAATTTTATTTGTCACATACACATACATACAGGGTATGACATGCAGTGAAATGCTTTTTACGACGGTCCGGCATGAGGGAATAAAATGGGGTAAAAAGAATAATAAAAAAAAAATATATAATAACAAAATCTAAAAAAATATAATAAGAAAAAGAAGGCAGATAAATAAAGTATAAAAAACTATTAAAAAAAACTATATGAGGATATAAAGATATATATATATATATATATATATATATATATATATATATATATATATATATATATATACAGTATATATATATATATATATATATATATATATATATATATATATATATATATATATATATACACACACAAAAATGCTTATGGCAGTGTGCAGTTAAACAGTAAACAGTAAACAACAGTAAACAAGTTAAGCATGGTTTTGATTGTCTATAAAGTGTCCGTGTGCGGTCTGGTGTGGTGTAAAGTTTTCATAAGTGTCCGTGTGCAGTAAGGTGTGGTGTAAAGTGTCCTTGTGTGGAATGGTGTGGTATTAAAAAATAAGAATATAAAAAATATGAAATGTAAAGTGTACTGTGCTGTGCAAGTCCAGTGTCTAAAGTGTCGTAGCACAAAAAGTGTGATATGTGCAAGGAAAAAAGGTCTGATGATGGATGGAGAGAGTGGGCCAGTTTTTTAGATCCTGGGTGTTTCCTGGTTTAAACTCTGAATGGCCTGCGGGAAAAACCTCCTCATCATTCTCTCTGTGTTCGCTTTCAGGGAGCGGAAGCGTTTCCCCGAACGCAACAGAGAAAAGAGTCCATTGTTGGGATGGCTAAGGTCTGTCACAATTTTCCTGGCTCTGGTCCGGCACCGCGTGCTGTAGATATCCTGCAGGTTAGGGAGCTCGGTGTGGATGGTGAGTTCAGCTGAACGCACCACCCTCTGGAGGGCTTGCCTGTCCTGCATGGTGCATCCTCCCGAAGCAGGAAGTGATGCTACCCATCAGAACGCGCTCAATGGTGCAGGTGTAAAAAGTCTTTAGCACCTGAGAGGGTAGTTTAAAGTCCCTTAAGTGTCTCAGGTGGCTTAGTTGGTTAAAGTGCCTGTCTAGTAAACAGGAGATCCTGTGTTCGAATCCCAGCAGTGCCTGATGCAGTTGTCCTTTAGTGCTTCTGCTTGAGTGCATTCCATCTTTTTCTTTATGGCTTGTGATAGAACATTGCAAGTGGATAAGATGGTTTCTCTGGTGCACTGAATGGTGAATTGCAGGCTTTGCTCTGACCCTTTTGAAAGCTTGATAGTATTTGTTAGCAATGGAAAAAAAAAGCTGTGATTTTAAACGGACTACGAGCCATCCGTTGAGATAAACAGTTCCGAGGTAGTAAAATACAGACCTCCACAACATAGAGGCTCTGTGGCGCAATGGATAGCGCATTGGACTTCTAGACTCAGCGAAAGACCTATTCAAAGGTTGTGGGTTCAAGTCCCACCAGAGTCGTAGTGCATTTTTTACTTGTCTTGCTAGAAACTTTCATTTTACACCATGTAGATTGAAGAGCCATATCGCATGTGACATGTCCGTGCTTCTAGTCCTAACCCGAAATGCTTTGTTGGGCGCAGTTTTCAAAAAAATCTCCTCTTGTTCCACATGGTTCTACTCATTTGACCAAAACGTTGCTGTACCCTAATCGGATGTTCCAACAAATATTCCTGACACAGAATCATTCCATACTTTCTGCTCACACATCCAAAGCCCACAATAATGTTTTGATTAGCAAAGATTAGGAACATGGGCACAACTGTTTTGTCTCATCGGCACAACCATTTATAGACTGCTTGTTTTGATTCAACTGCCAGGCAATGGTGGATTCTAAGGTGTTGATTACATGGGTATGTCTTAAATCCAAAGTAAACAGTCCAATGGTATAGTAATTGTTCGAAATATGATTTAAAAATATCTTATATTAAACCAATACAACATGCATGGGTCCAAGAGCAAATGATATAGGTCAGCTGAATACCACTTAGGACATTGGTGCCTAATGTTGGTTAGTTGCAGGTCCCCTTTGTTATTGCTGAAAGCGTGGTACCATGGCTATACAAACTGCAATGAAAATCAGGTAAATCGGGTACGACTGTGCTGTGATTTCAACACAAAACATTATAGGCCTTTTTATCAATGAGCAAACTGTTTGTGGTGGTACAACGCCCTAGCAAGCTCAGATTCCGAGGTTTGTAATAACATGGATATACCGTTCAGTCAGTTTGGACAGTACATTGGTACAGCAGTTGCTCTAAATCAGTAAAAAAATCTTTTTACACAAAAGAAAAACAACAGCCAACAGGGCCTTTATTGTATTACATTCTCAGAGCAGTGGTTCCTAGTAATGGCCTTCGGCCAGGTCGCCTCGTTAGCGCAGTAGGTAGCGCGTCAGTCTCATAATCTGTAGGTCGTGAGTTCGATCCTCACACGAGGCAAGTTTTCTTTTGAAATCTTCATCACTGCTAGTGGTTCTACACGCAGACAAACTGCAACAAAAATCAAGTCAAACAGCTACAAGTGTTTCGTCTCATCGGCACAAACAATTATATACTGCTTGTGTTGATTCAACTGGCAGGGAATGGCAGATTCCGAGTTCTTGATTACAAGGGGTTTCTCTTACAACCAAAGCGCACAGTCCAGTGGTACAACAATTGTTCTACAAAAGATTTTAGAAATCTCTTATATAAAACAAATATACATTCATGGGTCTATGAGCAAACAATCAAGATCAATTGGTCCTACCACTAAGGACAGTGGTGCCCAATGTTTGTTAGTTGCAGCACTGCTTTGTTATTGCTGGAAGAGTAGGACCCTCAGAGCAATTGCTGTCAACAGTTGTGTGTTGCATGCTAATTTCAACAGAGTTTTTGTGGTTTGTTGAGACTATGATCAGATATTAGATAAAACGTTTTCACTGCTATGGCATGGCTATTGTTTGTCAATATGTATCTTAACTATATTTGTATTTGATCATATTTTCTGTTGAGGACCTAAGCAAGTCTGAAATTAATGGTAGGACTAGCATTAAGTCAAAAATCTAATTCATGCTTCTGCCTTATTAGCTGTTAGCTCGAATCAATATGTCCATGCACTTTTTTTCCCCCTAAATCTTAGAGCGAAGAATTCCCATTCAACAGCTGGCTGAGCATTTGCTGTCTGGCAGCAAGGCGCTGTGGCTTAGTTGGTTATAGTGCCTGTCTATTAAACAGGAGATCCTGGGTTTGAATCCCAGCAGTGCCTGATGCAGTTGTCCTTTGGTGCTTGAGTGCCTTCCAGCTTTTTCTTTATGGCTTAAGATAGAACATTGCAAGTGGATAAGATGGTTTCTCTGGTGCACTGAATGGTGAATTGCAGGCTTTGCTCTGACCCTTTTGAAAGCTTGATAGTATTTGTTAGCAATGGAAAAAAAAAACTGTGATTTTAAACAGACTACGAGCCATCCGTTGAGATAAACAGTTCCGAGGTAGTAAAATACAGACCTCCACAACATAGCGGCTCTGTGCCCCAATGGATAGCACATTGGACTTCTAGACTCAGCGGTAGAGCTATTCAAAGGTTTTGGGTTCGAGTCCCACCAGAGTCGTTGTACATTTTTTACTTGTCTTGCTAGTAACTTTAATTTTACACCATGTAGATTGAAGAGCCATATCGCATGTGACATGTCTGTGCTTCTCGTCCTAACCCGAAATGCTTTGTTGGGCGCAGTTTTCAAAAAAATCTCCTCTTGTTCCACATGGTTCTACTCATTTGACCAAAACGTTGCTGTACCCTAATCGGATGTTCCAACAAATATTCCTGACACAGAATCATTCCATACTTTGTGCTCACATATCCAAAGCCCACAATAATGTTTTGATTAGCAAAGATTAGGAACATGGGCACAACTGTTTTGTCTCATCGGCACAACCATTTATAGACTGCTTGTTTTGATTCAACTGCCCGGCAATGGTGGATTCTGAGGTGTTGATTACATGGGTATGTCTTAAATCCAAAGTGAACAGTCCAATGGTATAGTAATTGTTCTAAATATGATTTTAAAATCTCTTATATTAAACCAATACAACATGCATGGGTCCAAGAGCAAACAATCTAGGTCAGCTGAATACCACTTAGGACATTGGTGCCTAATGTTGGTTAGTTGCAGGTCCCCTTTGTTATTGCTGAAAGCGTGGTACCATGGCTATACAAACTGCAATGAAAATCAGGTAAATCGGGTACGACTGTGCTGTGATTTCAACACAAAACATTATAGGCCTTTTTATCAATGAGCAAACTGTTTGTGGTGGTACAACGCCCTAGCAAGCTCAGATTCCGAGGTTTGTAATAACATGGATATACCGTTCAGTCAGTTTGGACAGTACATTGGTACAGCAGTTGCTCTAAATCAGTAAAAAAATATTTTTACACAAAAGAAAAACATCAGCCAACAGGGCCTTTATTGTATTACATTCTCAGAGCGGTGGTTCCTAGTAACGGCCTTCGGCCAGGTCGCCTCGTTAGCGCAGTAGGTAGCGCGTCAGTCTCAAAATCTGAAGGTCGTGAGTTCGATCCTCACACGAGGCAAGTTTTCTTTTGAAATCTTCATCACTGCTAGTGGTTCTACAGGCAGACAAACTGCAACAAAAATCAAGTAAAACAGCTACAAGTGTTTCTTCTCATCGGCACAAACAATTATATACTGCTTGTGTTGATTCAACTGGCAGGCAATGGCAGATTCTGAGTTCTTGATTACAAGGGGTTTCTCTTACAACCAAAGCGCACAGTCCAGTGGTACAACAATTGTTCTACAAAAGATTTTAGAAATCTCTTATATAAAACAAATATACATTCATGGGTCTATGAGCAAACAATCAAGATCAATTGCTCCTACCACTAAGGACAGTGGTGCCCAATGTTTGTTAGTTGCAGCACTGCTTTGTTATTGCTGGAAGAGTAGGACCCTCAGAGCAATTGCTGTCAACAGTTGTGTGTTGCATGCTAATTTCAACAGAATTTTTGTGGTTTGTTGAGACTATGATCAGATATTAGATAGAACATTTTCACTGCTATGGCATGGCTATTGTTTGTCAATATGTATCTTAACTATATTTGTATTTGATCATATTTTCTGTTGAGGACCTTAGCAAGTCTGAAATTAATGGTAGGACTAGCATTAAGTCAAAAATCTAATTCATGCTTCTGCCTTATTAGCTGTTAGCTCGAATCAATATGTCCATGCACTTTTTTCCCCCCTAAATCTTAGAGCGACGAATTCCCATTCAACAGCTGGCTGAGCATTTGCTGTCTGGCAGCAAGGCGCTGTGGCTTAGTTGGTTAAAGTGCCTGTCTAGTAAAAAGGAGATTCTGGGTTCGAATCCCAGCAGTGCCTGATGCAGTTGTCCTTTGCTTGAGTGCCTTCCAGCCTTTTCTTTATGGCTTGAGATAGAACATTGCAAGTGGATAAGATGGTTTCTCTGGCACACTGAATGGTGAATTGCAGGCTTTGCTCTGACCCTTTTGAAAGCTTGATAGTATTTGTTAGCAATGGAAAAAAAAAACTGTGATTTTAAACAGACTACGAGCCATCCGTTGAGATAAACAGTTCCGAGGTAGTAAAATACAGACCTCCGCAACATAGCGGCTCTGTGGCGCAATGGATAGCGCATTGGACTTCTAGACTCAGCGGTAGAGCTATTCAAAGGTTGTAGGTTCGAGTCCCACCAGAGTCGTTGTGCATTTTTTACATGTCTTGCTAGTAACTTTCATTTTACACCATGTAGATTGAAGAGCCATATCGCATGTGACATGTCCGTGCTTCTCGTCCTAACCCGAAATGCTTTGTTGGGCGCAGTTTTCACAAAAATCTCCTCTTGTTCCACATGGTTCTACTCATTTGACCAAAATGTTGCTGTACCCTAATCGGATGTTCCAACAAATATTCCTGACACAGAATCATTCCATACTTTGTGCTCACACATCCAAAGCCCACAATAATGTTTTGATTAGCAAAGATTAGGAACATCGGCACAACCATTTATAGACTGCTTGTGTTGATTCAACTGGCAGGCAATGGCAGATTCTGAGTTCTTGATTACAAGGGGTTTCTCTTACAACCAAAGCGCACAGTCCAGTGGTACAACAATTGTTCTACAAAAGATTTTAGAAATCTCTTATATAAAACAAATATACATTCATGGGTCTATGAGCAAACAATCAAGATCAATTGCTCCTACCACTAAGGACAGTGGTGCCCAATGTTTGTTAGTTGCAGCACTGCTTTGTTATTGCTGGAAGAGTAGGACCCTCAGAGCAATTGCTGTCAACAGTTGTGTGTTGCATGCTAATTTCAACAGAATTTTTGTGGTTTGTTGAGACTATGATCAGATATTAGATAGAACATTTTCACTGCTATGGCATGGCTATTGTTTGTCAATATGTATCTTAACTATATTTGTATTTGATCATATTTTCTGTTGAGGACCTTAGCAAGTCTGAAATTAATGGTAGGACTAGCATTAAGTCAAAAATCTAATTCATGCTTCTGCCTTATTAGCTGTTAGCTCGAATCAATATGTCCATGCACTTTTTTCCCCCCTAAATCTTAGAGCGACGAATTCCCATTCAACAGCTGGCTGAGCATTTGCTGTCTGGCAGCAAGGCGCTGTGGCTTAGTTGGTTAAAGTGCCTGTCTAGTAAACAGGAGATCCTGGGTTCGAATCCCAGCAGTGCCTGATGCAGCTGTTGCTTGAGTGCCTTCCAGCTTTTTCTTTATGGCTTGAGATAGAACATTGCAAGTGGATAAGATGGTTTCTCTGGCACACTGAATGGTGAATTGCAGGCTTTGCTCTGACCCTTTTGAAAGCTTGATAGTATTTGTTAGCAATGGAAAAAAAAAACTGTGATTTTAAACAGACTACGAGCCATCCGTTGAGATAAACAGTTCCGAGGTAGTAAAATACAGACCTCCGCAACATAGCGGCTCTGTGGCGCAATGGATAGCGCATTGGACTTCTAGACTCAGCGGTAGAGCTATTCAAAGGTTGTAGGTTCGAGTCCCACCAGAGTCGTTGTGCATTTTTTACATGTCTTGCTAGTAACTTTCATTTTACACCATGTAGATTGAAGAGCCATATCGCATGTGACATGTCCGTGCTTCTCGTCCTAACCCGAAATGCTTTGTTGGGCGCAGTTTTCACAAAAATCTCCTCTTGTTCCACATGGTTCTACTCATTTGACCAAAACGTTGCTGTACCCTAATCGGATGTTCCAACAAATATTCCTGACACAGAATCATTCCATACTTTGTGCTCACACATCCAAAGCCCACAATAATGTTTTGATTAGCAAAGATTAGGAACATCGGCACAACCATTTATAGACTGCTTGTTTTGATTCAACTGCCCGGCAATGGTGGATTCTGAGGTGTTGATTACATGGGTATGTCTTAAATCCAAAGTGAACAGTCCAATGGTATAGTAATTGTTCTAAATATGATTTTAAAATCTCTTATATTAAACCAATACAACATGCATGTGTCCAAGAGCAAACAATCTAGGTCAGCTGAATACCACTTAGGACATTGGTGCCTAATGTTGGTTAGTTGCAGGTCCCCTTTGTTATTGCTGAAAGCGTGGTACCATGGCTATACAAACTGCAATGAAAATCAGGTAAATCGGGTACGACTGTGCTGTGATTTCAACACAAAACATTATAGGCCTTTATTGTATTACATTCTCAGAGCGGTGGTTCCTAGTAACGGCCTTCGGCCAGGTCGCCTCGTTAGCGCAGTAGGTAGCGCGTCAGTCTCATAATCTGAAGGTCGTGTGCTCGATCCTCACACGAGGCAAGTTTTCTTTTGAAATCTTCATCACTGCTAGTGGTTCTACAGGCAGACAAACTGCAACAAAAATCAAGTAAAACAGTTAGAAGTGTTTCGTCTCATCGGCACAAACAATTATATACTGCTTGTGTTGATTCAACTGGCAGGCAATGGCAGATTCCGAGTTCTCGATTACAAGGGGTTTCTCTTACAACCAAAGCGCACAGTCCAGTGGTACAATAATTGTTCTACAAAAGATTTTAGAAATCTCTTATATAAAACAAATATACATTCATGGGTCTATGAGCAAACAATCAAGATCAATTGCTCCTACCACTAGGGACAGTGGTGCCCAATGTTTGTTAGTTGCAGCACTGCTTTGTTATTGCTGGAAGAGTAGGACCCTCAGAGCAATTGCTGTCAACAGTTGTGTGTTGCATGCTAATATCAACAGAATTTTTGTGGTTTGTTGAGACAATGATCAGATATTAGATAGAACATTTTCACTGCTATGGCATGGCTATTGTTTGTCAATATGTATCTTAACTATATTTGTATTTGATCATATTTTCTGTTGAGGACCTTAGCAAGTCTGAAATTAATGGTAGGACTAGCATTAAGTCAAAAATCTAATTCATGCTTCTGCCTTATTAGCTGTTAGCTCGAATCAATATGTCCATGCACTTTTTGCCCCCCTAAATCTTAGAGCAAAGAATTCCCATTCAACAGCTGGCTGAGCCTTTGCTGTCTGGCAGCAAGGCGCTGTGGCTTAGTTGGTTAAAGTGCCTGTCTAGTAAACAGGAGATCCTGGGTTCGAATCCCAGCAGTGCCTGATGCAGTTGTCGCTTGAGTGCCTTCCAGCTTTTTCTTTATGGCTTGAGATAGAACATTGCAAGTGGATAAGATGGTTTCTCTGGTGCACTGAATGGTGAATTGCAGGCTTTGCTCTGACCCTTTTGAAAGCTTGATAGTATTTGTTAGCAATGGAAAAAAAAAAACTGTGATTTTAAACAGACTACGAGCCATCCGTTGAGATAAACAGTTCCGAGGTAGTAAAATACAGACCTCCGCAACATAGCGGTTCTGTGGACCAATGGATAGCGCATTGGACTTCTAGACTCAGCGGTAGAGCTATTCAGAGGTTTTGGGTTCGAGTCCCACCAGAGTAGTTGTGCATTTTTTACTTGTCTTGCTAGTAACTTTCATTTTACACCATGTAGATTAAAGAGCCATATCGCATGTGACATGTCCGTGCTTCTCGTCCTAACCCGAAATGCTTTGTTGGGCGCAGTTTTCACAAAAATCTCCTCTTGTTCCACATGGTTCTACTCATTTGACCAAAACGTTGCTGTACCCTAATCGGATGTTCCAACAAATATTCCTGACACAGAATCATTCCATACTTTGTGCTCACACATTCAAAGCCCACCATAATGTTTTGATTAGCAAAGATTAGGAACATCGGCACAACCATTTATAGACTGCTTGTTTTGATTCAACTGCCCGGCAATGGTGGATTCTGAGGTGTTGATTACATGGGTATGTCTTA
This sequence comes from Silurus aristotelis, assembly GCF_946808225.1. Classification (NCBI taxonomy): domain Eukaryota; kingdom Metazoa; phylum Chordata; class Actinopteri; order Siluriformes; family Siluridae; genus Silurus; species Silurus aristotelis. The sequence goes on from NC_139576.1 coordinate 30,180,646, forward strand.
AATCCAAAGTGAACAGTCCAATGGTATAGTAATTGTTCTAAATATGATTTTAAAATCTCTTATATTAAACCAATACAACATGCATGTGTCCAAGAGCAAACAATCTAGGTCAGCTGAATACCACTTAGGACATTGGTGCCTAATGTTGGTTAGTTGCAGGTCCCCTTTGTTATTGCTGAAAGCGTGGTACCATGGCTATACAAACTGCAATGAAAATCAGGTAAATCGGGTACGACTGTGCTGTGATTTCAACACAAAACATTATAGGCCTTTTAATCAATGAGCAAACTGTTTGTGGTGGTACAACGCCCTAGCAAGCTCAGATTCCGAGGTTTGTAATAACATGGATATACCGTTCAGTCAGTTTGGACAGTACATTGGTACAGCAGTTGCTCTAAATCAGGAAAAAAATCTTTTTACACAAAAGAAAAACAACAGCCAACAGGGCCTTTATTGTATTACATTCTCAGAGCGGTGGTTCCTAGTAACGGCCTTCGGCCAGGTCGCCTCGTTAGCGCAGTAGGTAGCGCGTCAGTCTCATAATCTGAAGGTCGTGTGCTCGATCCTCACACGAGGCAAGTTTTCTTTTGAAATCTTCATCACTGCTAGTGGTTCTACAGGCAGACAAACTGCAACAAAAATCAAGTAAAACAGCTAGAAGTGTTTCGTCTCATCGGCACAAACAATTATATACTGCTTGTGTTGATTCAACTGGCAGGCAATGGCAGATTCCGAGTTCTCGATTACAAGGGGTTTCTCTTACAACCAAAGCGCACAGTCCAGTGGTACAACAATTGTTCTACAAAAGATTTTAGAAATCTCTTATATAAAACAAATATACATTCATGGGTCTATGAGCAAACAATCAAGATCAATTGCTCCTACCACTAAGGACAGTGGTGCCCAATGTTTGTTAGTTGCAGCACTGCTTTGTTATTGCTGGAAGAGTAGGACCCTCAGAGCAATTGCTGTCAACAGTTGTGTGTTGCATGCTAATATCAACAGAATTTTTGTGGTTTGTTGAGACAATGATCAGATATTAGATAGAACATTTTCACTGCTATGGCATGGCTATTGTTTGTCAATATGTATCTTAACTATATTTGTATTTGATCATATTTTCTGTTGAGGACCTTAGCAAGTCTGAAATTAATGGTAGGACTAGCATTAAGTCAAAAATCTAATTCATGCTTCTGCCTTATTAGCTGTTAGCTCGAATCAATATGTCCATGCACTTTTTGCCCCCCTAAATCTTAGAGCAAAGAATTCCCATTCAACAGCTGGCTGAGCCTTTGCTGTCTGGCAGCAAGGCGCTGTGGCTTAGTTGGTTAAAGTGCCTGTCTAGTAAACAGGAGATCCTGGGTTCGAATCCCAGCAGTGCCTGATGCAGTTGTCGCTTGAGTGCCTTCCAGCTTTTTCTTTATGGCTTGAGATAGAACATTGCAAGTGGATAAGATGGTTTCTTTGGTGCACTGAATGGTGAATTGCAGGCTTTGCTCTGACCCTTTTGAAAGCTTGATAGTATTTGTTAGCAATGGAAAAAAAAAACTGTGATTTTAAACAGACTACGAGCCATCCGTTGAGATAAACAGTTCCGAGGTAGTAAAATACAGACCTCCGCAACGTAGCGGTTCTGTGGTCCAATGGATAGCGCATTGGACTTCTAGACTCAGCGGTAGAGCTATTCAGAGGTTTTGGGTTCGAGTCCCACCAGAGTAGTTGTGCATTTTTTACTTGTCTTGCTAGTAACTTTCATTTTACACCATGTAGATTAAAGAGCCATATCGCATGTGACATGTCCGTGCTTCTCGTCCTAACCCGAAATGCTTTGTTGGGCGCAGTTTTCACAAAAATCTCCTCTTGTTCCACATGGTTCTACTCATTTGATCAAAACGTTGCTGTACCCTAATCGGATGTTCCAACAAATATTCCTGACACAGAATCATTCTATACTTTGTGCTCACACATCCAAAGCCCACAATAATGTTTTGATTAGCAAAGATTAGGAACATCGGCACAACCATTTATAGACTGCTTGTTTTGATTCAACTGCCCGGCAATGGTGGATTCTGAGGTGTTGATTACATGGGTATGTCTTAAATCCAAAGTGAACAGTCCAATGGTATAGTAATTGTTCTAAATATGATTTTAAAATCTCTTATATTAAACCAATACAACATGCATGTGTCCAAGAGCAAACAATCTAGGTCAGCTGAATACCACTTAGGACATTGGTGCCTAATGTTGGTTAGTTGCAGGTCCCCTTTGTTATTGCTGAAAGCGTGGTACCATGGCTATACAAACTGCAATGAAAATCAGGTAAATCGGGTACGACTGTGCTGTGATTTCAACACAAAACATTATAGGCCTTTTTATCAATGAGCAAACTGTTTGTGGTGGTACAACGCCCTAGCAAGCTCAGATTCCGAGGTTTGTAATAACATGGATATACCGTTCAGTCAGTTTGGACAGTACATTGGTACAGCAGTTGCTCTAAATCAGGAAAAAAATCTTTTTACACAAAAGAAAAACAACAACCAACAGGGCCTTTATTGTATTACATTCTCAGAGCGGTGGTTCCTAGTAACGGCCTTCGGCCAGGTCGCCTCGTTAGCGCAGTAGGTAGCGCGTCAGTCTCATAATCTGAAGGTCGTGTGCTCGATCCTCACACGAGGCAAGTTTTCTTTTGAAATCTTCATCACTGCTAGTGGTTCTACAGGCAGACAAACTGCAACAAAAATCAAGTAAAACAGCTAGAAGTGTTTCGTCTCATCGGCACAAACAATTATATACTGCTTGTGTTGATTCAACTGGCAGGCAATGGCAGATTCCGAGTTCTCGATTACAAGGGGTTTCTCTTACAACCAAAGCGCACAGTCCAGTGGTACAACAATTGTTCTACAAAAGATTTTAGAAATCTCTTATATAAAACAAATATACATTCATGGGTCTATGAGCAAACAATCAAGATCAATTGCTCCTACCACTAAGGACAGTGGTGCCCAATGTTTGTTAGTTGCAGCACTGCTTTGTTATTGCTGGAAGAGTAGGACCCTCAGAGCAATTGCTGTCAACAGTTGTGTGTTGCATGCTAATATCAACAGAATTTTTGTGGTTTGTTGAGACAATGATCAGATATTAGATAGAACATTTTCACTGCTATGGCATGGCTATTGTTTGTCAATATGTATCTTAACTATATTTGTATTTGATCATATTTTCTGTTGAGGACCTTAGCAAGTCTGAAATTAATGGTAGGACTAGCATTAAGTCAAAAATCTAATTCATGCTTCTGCCTTATTAGCTGTTAGCTCGAATCAATATGTCCATGCACTTTTTGCCCCCCTAAATCTTAGAGCAAAGAATTCCCATTCAACAGCTGGCTGAGCCTTTGCTGTCTGGCAGCAAGGCGCTGTGGCTTAGTTGGTTAAAGTGCCTGTCTAGTAAACAGGAGATCCTGGGTTCGAATCCCAGCAGTGCCTGATGCATTTGTCGCTTGAGTGCCTTCCAGCTTTTTCTTTATGGCTTGAGATAGAACATTGCAAGTGGATAAGATGGTTTCTCTGGTGCACTGAATGGTGAATTGCAGGCTTTGCTCTGACCCTTTTGAAAGCTTGATAGTATTTGTTAGCAATGGAAAAAAAAAACTGTGATTTTAAACAGACTACGAGCCATCCGTTGAGATAAACAGTTCCGAGGTAGTAAAATACAGACCTCCGCAACATAGCGGTTCTGTGGCCCAATGGATAGCGCATTGGACTTCTAGACTCAGCGGTAGAGCTATTCAGAGGTTTTGGGTTCGAGTCCCACCAGAGTAGTTGTGCATTTTTTACTTGTCTTGCTAGTAACTTTCATTTTACACCATGTAGATTAAAGAGCCATATCGCATGTGACATGTCCGTGCTTCTCGTCCTAACCCGAAATGCTTTGTTGGGCGCAGTTTTCACAAAAATCTCCTCTTGTTCCACATGGTTCTACTCATTTGATCAAAACGTTGCTGTACCCTAATCGGATGTTCCAACAAATATTCCTGACACAGAATCATTCCATACTTTGTGCTCACACATCCAAAGCCCACAATAATGTTTTGATTAGCAAAGATTAGGAACATCGGCACAACCATTTATAGACTGCTTGTTTTGATTCAACTGCCCGGCAATGGTGGATTCTGAGGTGTTGATTACATGGGTATGTCTTAAATCCAAAGTGAACAGTCCAATGGTATAGTAATTGTTCTAAATATGATTTTAAAATCTCTTATATTAAACCAATACAACATGCATGTGTCCAAGAGCAAACAATCTAGGTCAGCTGAATACCACTTAGGACATTGGTGCCTAATGTTGGTTAGTTGCAGGTCCCCTTTGTTATTGCTGAAAGCGTGGTACCATGGCTATACAAACTGCAATGAAAATCAGGTAAATCGGGTACGACTGTGCTGTGATTTCAACACAAAACATTATAGGCCTTTATTGTATTACATTCTCAGAGCGGTGGTTCCTAGTAACGGCCTTCGGCCAGGTCGCCTCGTTAGCGCAGTAGGTAGCGCGTCAGTCTCATAATCTGAAGGTCGTGTGCTCGATCCTCACACGAGGCAAGTTTTCTTTTGAAATCTTCATCACTGCTAGTGGTTCTACAGGCAGACAAACTGCAACAAAAATCAAGTAAAACAGTTAGAAGTGTTTCGTCTCATCGGCACAAACAATTATATACTGCTTGTGTTGATTCAACTGGCAGGCAATGGCAGATTCCGAGTTCTCGATTACAAGGGGTTTCTCTTACAACCAAAGCGCACAGTCCAGTGGTACAATAATTGTTCTACAAAAGATTTTAGAAATCTCTTATATAAAACAAATATACATTCATGGGTCTATGAGCAAACAATCAAGATCAATTGCTCCTACCACTAGGGACAGTGGTGCCCAATGTTTGTTAGTTGCAGCACTGCTTTGTTATTGCTGGAAGAGTAGGACCCTCAGAGCAATTGCTGTCAACAGTTGTGTGTTGCATGCTAATATCAACAGAATTTTTGTGGTTTGTTGAGACAATGATCAGATATTAGATAGAACATTTTCACTGCTATGGCATGGCTATTGTTTGTCAATATGTATCTTAACTATATTTGTATTTGATCATATTTTCTGTTGAGGACCTTAGCAAGTCTGAAATTAATGGTAGGACTAGCATTAAGTCAAAAATCTAATTCATGCTTCTGCCTTATTAGCTGTTAGCTCGAATCAATATGTCCATGCACTTTTTGCCCCCCTAAATCTTAGAGCAAAGAATTCCCATTCAACAGCTGGCTGAGCCTTTGCTGTCTGGCAGCAAGGCGCTGTGGCTTAGTTGGTTAAAGTGCCTGTCTAGTAAACAGGAGATCCTGGGTTCGAATCCCAGCAGTGCCTGATGCAGTTGTCGCTTGAGTGCCTTCCAGCTTTTTCTTTATGGCTTGAGATAGAACATTGCAAGTGGATAAGATGGTTTCTCTGGTGCACTGAATGGTGAATTGCAGGCTTTGCTCTGACCCTTTTGAAAGCTTGATAGTATTTGTTAGCAATGGAAAAAAAAAAACTGTGATTTTAAACAGACTACGAGCCATCCGTTGAGATAAACAGTTCCGAGGTAGTAAAATACAGACCTCCGCAACATAGCGGTTCTGTGGACCAATGGATAGCGCATTGGACTTCTAGACTCTGCGGTAGAGCTATTCAGAGGTTTTGGGTTCGAGTCCCACCAGAGTAGTTGTGCATTTTTTACTTGTCTTGCTAGTAACTTTCATTTTACACCATGTAGATTAAAGAGCCATATCGCATGTGACATGTCCGTGCTTCTCGTCCTAACCCGAAATGCTTTGTTGGGCGCAGTTTTCACAAAAATCTCCTCTTGTTCCACATGGTTCTACTCATTTGACCAAAACGTTGCTGTACCCTAATCGGATGTTCCAACAAATATTCCTGACACAGAATCATTCCATACTTTGTGCTCACACATTCAAAGCCCACCATAATGTTTTGATTAGCAAAGATTAGGAACATCGGCACAACCATTTATAGACTGCTTGTTTTGATTCAACTGCCCGGCAATGGTGGATTCTGAGGTGTTGATTACATGGGTATGTCTTAAATCCAAAGTGAACAGTCCAATGGTATAGTAATTGTTCTAAATATGATTTTAAAATCTCTTATATTAAACCAATACAACATGCATGTGTCCAAGAGCAAACAATCTAGGTCAGCTGAATACCACTTAGGACATTGGTGCCTAATGTTGGTTAGTTGCAGGTCCCCTTTGTTATTGCTGAAAGCGTGGTACCATGGCTATACAAACTGCAATGAAAATCAGGTAAATCGGGTACGACTGTGCTGTGATTTCAACACAAAACATTATAGGCCTTTTTATCAATGAGCAAACTGTTTGTGGTGGTACAACGCCCTAGCAAGCTCAGATTCCGAGGTTTGTAATAACATGGATATACCGTTCAGTCAGTTTGGACAGTACATTGGTACAGCAGTTGCTCTAAATCAGGAAAAAAATCTTTTTACACAAAAGAAAAACAACAGCCAACAGGGCCTTTATTGTATTACATTCTCAGAGCGGTGGTTCCTAGTAACGGCCTTCGGCCAGGTCGCCTCGTTAGCGCAGTAGGTAGCGCGTCAGTCTCATAATCTGAAGGTCGTGTGCTCGATCCTCACACGAGGCAAGTTTTCTTTTGAAATCTTCATCACTGCTAGTGGTTCTACAGGCAGACAAACTGCAACAAAAATCAAGTAAAACAGCTAGAAGTGTTTCGTCTCATCGGCACAAACAATTATATACTGCTTGTGTTGATTCAACTGGCAGGCAATGGCAGATTCCGAGTTCTCGATTACAAGGGGTTTCTCTTACAACCAAAGCGCACAGTCCAGTGGTACAACAATTGTTCTACAAAAGATTTTAGAAATCTCTTATATAAAACAAATATACATTCATGGGTCTATGAGCAAACAATCAAGATCAATTGCTCCTACCACTAAGGACAGTGGTGCCCAATGTTTGTTAGTTGCAGCACTGCTTTGTTATTGCTGGAAGAGTAGGACCCTCAGAGCAATTGCTGTCAACAGTTGTGTGTTGCATGCTAATATCAACAGAATTTTTGTGGTTTGTTGAGACAATGATCAGATATTAGATAGAACATTTTCACTGCTATGGCATGGCTATTGTTTGTCAATATGTATCTTAACTATATTTGTATTTGATCATATTTTCTGTTGAGGACCTTAGCAAGTCTGAAATTAATGGTAGGACTAGCATTAAGTCAAAAATCTAATTCATGCTTCTGCCTTATTAGCTGTTAGCTCGAATCAATATGTCCATGCACTTTTTGCCCCCCTAAATCTTAGAGCAAAGAATTCCCATTCAACAGCTGGCTGAGCCTTTGCTGTCTGGCAGCAAGGCGCTGTGGCTTAGTTGGTTAAAGTGCCTGTCTAGTAAACAGGAGATCCTGGGTTCGAATCCCAGCAGTGCCTGATGCAGTTGTCGCTTGAGTGCCTTCCAGCTTTTTCTTTATGGCTTGAGATAGAACATTGCAAGTGGATAAGATGGTTTCTCTGGTGCACTGAATGGTGAATTGCAGGCTTTGCTCTGACCCTTTTGAAAGCTTGATAGTATTTGTTAGCAATGGAAAAAAAAAAACTGTGATTTTAAACAGACTACGAGCCATCCGTTGAGATAAACAGTTCCGAGGTAGTAAAATACAGACCTCCGCAACATAGCGGTTCTGTGGACCAATGGATAGCGCATTGGACTTCTAGACTCTGCGGTAGAGCTATTCAGAGGTTTTGGGTTCGAGTCCCACCAGAGTAGTTGTGCATTTTTTACTTGTCTTGCTAGTAACTTTCATTTTACACCATGTAGATTAAAGAGCCATATCGCATGTGACATGTCCGTGCTTCTCGTCCTAACCCGAAATGCTTTGTTGGGCGCAGTTTTCACAAAAATCTCCTCTTGTTCCACATGGTTCTACTCATTTGACCAAAACGTTGCTGTACCCTAATCGGATGTTCCAACAAATATTCCTGACACAGAATCATTCCATACTTTGTGCTCACACATTCAAAGCCCACCATAATGTTTTGATTAGCAAAGATTAGGAACATCGGCACAACCATTTATAGACTGCTTGTTTTGATTCAACTGCCCGGCAATGGTGGATTCTGAGGTGTTGATTACATGGGTATGTCTTAAATCCAAAGTGAACAGTCCAATGGTATAGTAATTGTTCTAAATATGATTTTAAAATCTCTTATATTAAACCAATACAACATGCATGTGTCCAAGAGCAAACAATCTAGGTCAGCTGAATACCACTTAGGACATTGGTGCCTAATGTTGGTTAGTTGCAGGTCCCCTTTGTTATTGCTGAAAGCGTGGTACCATGGCTATACAAACTGCAATGAAAATCAGGTAAATCGGGTACGACTGTGCTGTGATTTCAACACAAAACATTATAGGCCTTTTTATCAATGAGCAAACTGTTTGTGGTGGTACAACGCCCTAGCAAGCTCAGATTCCGAGGTTTGTAATAACATGGATATACCGTTCAGTCAGTTTGGACAGTACATTGGTACAGCAGTTGCTCTAAATCAGGAAAAAAATCTTTTTACACAAAAGAAAAACAACAGCCAACAGGGCCTTTATTGTATTACATTCTCAGAGCGGTGGTTCCTAGTAACGGCCTTCGGCCAGGTCGCCTCGTTAGCGCAGTAGGTAGCGCGTCAGTCTCATAATCTGAAGGTCGTGTGCTCGATCCTCACACGAGGCAAGTTTTCTTTTGAAATCTTCATCACTGCTAGTGGTTCTACAGGCAGACAAACTGCAACAAAAATCAAGTAAAACAGCTAGAAGTGTTTCGTCTCATCGGCACAAACAATTATATACTGCTTGTGTTGATTCAACTGGCAGGCAATGGCAGATTCCGAGTTCTCGATTACAAGGGGTTTCTCTTACAACCAAAGCGCACAGTCCAGTGGTACAACAATTGTTCTACAAAAGATTTTAGAAATCTCTTATATAAAACAAATATACATTCATGGGTCTATGAGCAAACAATCAAGATCAATTGCTCCTACCACTAAGGACAGTGGTGCCCAATGTTTGTTAGTTGCAGCACTGCTTTGTTATTGCTGGAAGAGTAGGACCCTCAGAGCAATTGCTGTCAACAGTTGTGTGTTGCATGCTAATATCAACAGAATTTTTGTGGTTTGTTGAGACAATGATCAGATATTAGATAGAACATTTTCACTGCTATGGCATGGCTATTGTTTGTCAATATGTATCTTAACTATATTTGTATTTGATCATATTTTCTGTTGAGGACCTTAGCAAGTCTGAAATTAATGGTAGGACTAGCATTAAGTCAAAAATCTAATTCATGCTTCTGCCTTATTAGCTGTTAGCTCGAATCAATATGTCCATGCACTTTTTGCCCCCCTAAATCTTAGAGCAAAGAATTCCCATTCAACAGCTGGCTGAGCCTTTGCTGTCTGGCAGCAAGGCGCTGTGGCTTAGTTGGTTAAAGTGCCTGTCTAGTAAACAGGAGATCCTGGGTTCGAATCCCAGCAGTGCCTGATGCAGTTGTCGCTTGAGTGCCTTCCAGCTTTTTCTTTATGGCTTGAGATAGAACATTGCAAGTGGATAAGATGGTTTCTCTGGTGCACTGAATGGTGAATTGCAGGCTTTGCTCTGACCCTTTTGAAAGCTTGATAGTATTTGTTAGCAATGGAAAAAAAAAACTGTGATTTTAAACAGACTACGAGCCATCCGTTGAGATAAACAGTTCCGAGGTAGTAAAATACAGACCTCCGCAACATAGCGGTTCTGTGGCCCAATGGATAGCGCATTGGACTTCTAGACTCAGCGGTAGAGCTATTCAGAGGTTTTGGGTTCGAGTCCCACCAGAGTAGTTGTGCATTTTTTACTTGTCTTGCTAGTAACTTTCATTTTACACCATGTAGATTAAAGAGCCATATCGCATGTGACATGTCCGTGCTTCTCGTCCTAACCCGAAATGCTTTGTTGGGCGCAGTTTTCACAAAAATCTCCTCTTGTTCCACATGGTTCTACTCATTTGATCAAAACGTTGCTGTACCCTAATCGGATGTTCCAACAAATATTCCTGACACAGAATCATTCCATACTTTGTGCTCACACATCCAAAGCCCACAATAATGTTTTGATTAGCAAAGATTAGGAACATCGGCACAACCATTTATAGACTGCTTGTTTTGATTCAACTGCCCGGCAATGGTGGATTCTGAGGTGTTGATTACATGGGTATGTCTTAAATCCAAAGTGAACAGTCCAATGGTATAGTAATTGTTCTAAATATGATTTTAAAATCTCTTATATTAAACCAATACAACATGCATGTGTCCAAGAGCAAACAATCTAGGTCAGCTGAATACCACTTAGGACATTGGTGCCTAATGTTGGTTAGTTGCAGGTCCCCTTTGTTATTGCTGAAAGCGTGGTACCATGGCTATACAAACTGCAATGAAAATCAGGTAAATCGGGTACGACTGTGCTGTGATTTCAACACAAAACATTATAGGCCTTTTTATCAATGAACAAACTGTTTGTGGTGGTACAACGCCCTAGCAAGCTCAGATTCCGAGGTTTGTAATAACATGGATATACCGTTCAGTCAGTTTGGACAGTACATTGGTACAGCAGTTGCTCTAAATCAGGAAAAAAATCTTTTTACACAAAAGAAAAACAACAGCCAACAGGGCCTTTATTGTATTACATTTTCAGAGCGGTGGTTCCTAGTAACGGCCTTCGGCCAGGTCGCCTCGTTAGCGCAGTAGGTAGCGCGTCAGTCTCATAATCTGAAGGTCGTGTGCTCGATCCTCACACGAGGCAAGTTTTCTTTTGAAATCTTCATCACTGCTAGTGGTTCTACAGGCAGACAAACTGCAACAAAAATCAAGTAAAACAGCTAGAAGTGTTTCGTCTCATCGGCACAAACAATTATATACCGCTTGTGTTGATTCAACTGGCAGGCAATGGCAGATTCCGAGTTCTCGATTACAAGGGGTTTCTCTTACAACCAAAGCGCACAGTCCAGTGGTACAACAATTGTTCTACAAAAGATTTTAGAAATCTCTTATATAAAACAAATATACATTCATGGGTCTATGAGCAAACAATCAAGATCAATTGCTCCTACCACTAAGGACAGTGGTGCCCAATGTTTGTTAGTTGCAGCACTGCTTTGTTATTGCTGGAAGAGTAGGACCCTCAGAGCAATTGCTGTCAACAGTTGTGTGTTGCATGCTAATATCAACAGAATTTTTGTGGTTTGTTGAGACAATGATCAGATATTAGATAGAACATTTTCACTGCTATGGCATGGCTATTGTTTGTCAATATGTATCTTAACTATATTTGTATTTGATCATATTTTCTGTTGAGGACCTTAGCAAGTCTGAAATTAATGGTAGGACTAGCATTAAGTCAAAAATCTAATTCATGCTTCTGCCTTATTAGCTGTTAGCTCGAATCAATATGTCCATGCACTTTTTGCCCCCCTAAATCTTAGAGCAAAGAATTCCCATTCAACAGCTGGCTGAGCCTTTGCTGTCTGGCAGCAAGGCGCTGTGGCTTAGTTGGTTAAAGTGCCTGTCTAGTAAACAGGAGATCCTGGGTTCGAATCCCAGCAGTGCCTGATGCAGTTGTCGCTTGAGTGCCTTCCAGCTTTTTCTTTATGGCTTGAGATAGAACATTGCAAGTGGATAAGATGGTTTCTCTGGTGCACTGAATGGTGAATTGCAGGCTTTGCTCTGACCCTTTTGAAAGCTTGATAGTATTTGTTAGCAATGGAAAAAAAAAAACTGTGATTTTAAACAGACTACGAGCCATCCGTTGAGATAAACAGTTCCGAGGTAGTAAAATACAGACCTCCGCAACATAGCGGTTCTGTGGACCAATGGATAGCGCATTGGACTTCTAGACTCTGCGGTAGAGCTATTCAGAGGTTTTGGGTTCGAGTCCCACCAGAGTAGTTGTGCATTTTTTACTTGTCTTGCTAGTAACTTTCATTTTACACCATGTAGATTAAAGAGCCATATCGCATGTGACATGTCCGTGCTTCTCGTCCTAACCCGAAATGCTTTGTTGGGCGCAGTTTTCACAAAAATCTCCTCTTGTTCCACATGGTTCTACTCATTTGACCAAAACGTTGCTGTACCCTAATCGGATGTTCCAACAAATATTCCTGACACAGAATCATTCCATACTTTGTGCTCACACATTCAAAGCCCACCATAATGTTTTGATTAGCAAAGATTAGGAACATCGGCACAACCATTTATAGACTGCTTGTTTTGATTCAACTGCCCGGCAATGGTGGATTCTGAGGTGTTGATTACATGGGTATGTCTTAAATCCAAAGTGAACAGTCCAATGGTATAGTAATTGTTCTAAATATGATTTTAAAATCTCTTATATTAAACCAATACAACATGCATGTGTCCAAGAGCAAACAATCTAGGTCAGCTGAATACCACTTAGGACATTGGTGCCTAATGTTGGTTAGTTGCAGGTCCCCTTTGTTATTGCTGAAAGCGTGGTACCATGGCTATACAAACTGCAATGAAAATCAGGTAAATCGGGTACGACTGTGCTGTGATTTCAACACAAAACATTATAGGCCTTTTTATCAATGAGCAAACTGTTTGTGGTGGTACAACGCCCTAGCAAGCTCAGATTCCGAGGTTTGTAATAACATGGATATACCGTTCAGTCAGTTTGGACAGTACATTGGTACAGCAGTTGCTCTAAATCAGGAAAAAAATCTTTTTACACAAAAGAAAAACAACAGCCAACAGGGCCTTTATTGTATTACATTCTCAGAGCGGTGGTTCCTAGTAACGGCCTTCGGCCAGGTCGCCTCGTTAGCGCAGTAGGTAGCGCGTCAGTCTCATAATCTGAAGGTCGTGTGCTCGATCCTCACACGAGGCAAGTTTTCTTCTGAAATCTTCATCACTGCTAGTGGTTCTACAGGCAGACAAACTGCAACAAAAATCAAGTAAAACAGCTAGAAGTGTTTCGTCTCATCGGCACAAACAATTATATACTGCTTGTGTTGATTCAACTGGCAGGCAATGGCAGATTCCGAGTTCTCGATTACAAGGGGTTTCTCTTACAACCAAAGCGCACAGTCCAGTGGTACAACAATTGTTCTACAAAAGATTTTAGAAATCTCTTATATAAAACAAATATACATTCATGGGTCTATGAGCAAACAATCAAGATCAATTGCTCCTACCACTAAGGACAGTGGTGCCCAATGTTTGTTAGTTGCAGCACTGCTTTGTTATTGCTGGAAGAGTAGGACCCTCAGAGCAATTGCTGTCAACAGTTGTGTGTTGCATGCTAATATCAACAGAATTTTTGTGGTTTGTTGAGACAATGATCAGATATTAGATAGAACATTTTCACTGCTATGGCATGGCTATTGTTTGTCAATATGTATCTTAACTATATTTGTATTTGATCATATTTTCTGTTGAGGACCTTAGCAAGTCTGAAATTAATGGTAGGACTAGCATTAAGTCAAAAATCTAATTCATGCTTCTGCCTTATTAGCTGTTAGCTCTAATCAATATGTCCATGCACTTTTTGCCCCCCTAAATCTTAGAGCAAAGAATTCCCATTCAACAGCTGGCTGAGCCTTTGCTGTCTGGCAGCAAGGCGCTGTGGCTTAGTTGGTTAAAGTGCCTGTCTAGTAAACAGGAGATCCTGGGTTCGAATCCCAGCAGTGCCTGATGCAGTTGTCGCTTGAGTGCCTTCCAGCTTTTTCTTTATGGCTTGAGATAGAACATTGCAAGTGGATAAGATGGTTTCTCTGGTGCACTGAATGGTGAATTGCAGGCTTTGCTCTGACCCTTTTGAAGGCTTGATAGTATTTGTTAGCAATGGAAAAAAAAAACTGTGATTTTAAACAGACTACGAGCCATCCGTTAAGATAAACAGTTCCGAGGTAGTAAAATACAGACCTCCGCAACATAGCGGTTCTGTGGCCCAATGGATAGCGCATTGGACTTCTAGACTCAGCGGTAGAGCTATTCAGAGGTTTTGGGTTCGAGTCCCACCAGAGTAGTTGTGCATTTTTTACTTGTCTTGCTAGTAACTTTCATTTTACACCATGTAGATTAAAGAGCCATATCGCATGTGACATGTCCGTGCTTCTCGTCCTAACCCGAAATGCTTTGTTGGGCGCAGTTTTCACAAAAATCTCCTCTTGTTCCACATGGTTCTACTCATTTGATCAAAACGTTGCTGTACCCTAATCGGATGTTCCAACAAATATTCCTGACACAGAATCATTCCATACTTTGTGCTCACACATCCAAAGCCCACAATAATGTTTTGATTAGCAAAGATTAGGAACATCGGCACAACCATTTATAGACTGCTTGTTTTGATTCAACTGCCCGGCAATGGTGGATTCTGAGGTGTTGATTACATGGGTATGTCTTAAATCCAAAGTGAACAGTCCAATGGTATAGTAATTGTTCTAAATATGATTTTAAAATCTCTTATATTAAACCAATACAACATGCATGTGTCCAAGAGCAAACAATCTAGGTCAGCTGAATACCACTTAGGACATTGGTGCCTAATGTTGGTTAGTTGCAGGTCCCCTTTGTTATTGCTGAAAGCGTGGTACCATGGCTATACAAACTGCAATGAAAATCAGGTAAATCGGGTACGACTGTGCTGTGATTTCAACACAAAACATTATAGGCCTTTATTGTATTACATTCTCAGAGCGGTGGTTCCTAGTAACGGCCTTCGGCCAGGTCGCCTCGTTAGCGCAGTAGGTAGCGCGTCAGTCTCATAATCTGAAGGTCGTGTGCTCGATCCTCACACGAGGCAAGTTTTCTTTTGAAATCTTCATCACTGCTAGTGGTTCTACAGGCAGACAAACTGCAACAAAAATCAAGTAAAACAGTTAGAAGTGTTTCGTCTCATCGGCACAAACAATTATATACTGCTTGTGTTGATTCAACTGGCAGGCAATGGCAGATTCCGAGTTCTCGATTACAAGGGGTTTCTCTTACAACCAAAGCGCACAGTCCAGTGGTACAATAATTGTTCTACAAAAGATTTTAGAAATCTCTTATATAAAACAAATATACATTCATGGGTCTATGAGCAAACAATCAAGATCAATTGCTCCTACCACTAGGGACAGTGGTGCCCAATGTTTGTTAGTTGCAGCACTGCTTTGTTATTGCTGGAAGAGTAGGACCCTCAGAGCAATTGCTGTCAACAGTTGTGTGTTGCATGCTAATATCAACAGAATTTTTGTGGTTTGTTGAGACAATGATCAGATATTAGATAGAACATTTTCACTGCTATGGCATGGCTATTGTTTGTCAATATGTATCTTAACTATATTTGTATTTGATCATATTTTCTGTTGAGGACCTTAGCAAGTCTGAAATTAATGGTAGGACTAGCATTAAGTCAAAAATCTAATTCATGCTTCTGCCTTATTAGCTGTTAGCTCGAATCAATATGTCCATGCACTTTTTGCCCCCCTAAATCTTAGAGCAAAGAATTCCCATTCAACAGCTGGCTGAGCCTTTGCTGTCTGGCAGCAAGGCGCTGTGGCTTAGTTGGTTAAAGTGCCTGTCTAGTAAACAGGAGATCCTGGGTTCGAATCCCAGCAGTGCCTGATGCAGTTGTCGCTTGAGTGCCTTCCAGCTTTTTCTTTATGGCTTGAGATAGAACATTGCAAGTGGATAAGATGGTTTCTCTGGTGCACTGAATGGTGAATTGCAGGCTTTGCTCTGACCCTTTTGAAAGCTTGATAGTATTTGTTAGCAATGGAAAAAAAAAAACTGTGATTTTAAACAGACTACGAGCCATCCGTTGAGATAAACAGTTCCGAGGTAGTAAAATACAGACCTCCGCAACATAGCGGTTCTGTGGACCAATGGATAGCGCATTGGACTTCTAGACTCTGCGGTAGAGCTATTCAGAGGTTTTGGGTTCGAGTCCCACCAGAGTAGTTGTGCATTTTTTACTTGTCTTGCTAGTAACTTTCATTTTACACCATGTAGATTAAAGAGCCATATCGCATGTGACATGTCCGTGCTTCTCGTCCTAACCCGAAATGCTTTGTTGGGCGCAGTTTTCACAAAAATCTCCTCTTGTTCCACATGGTTCTACTCATTTGACCAAAACGTTGCTGTACCCTAATCGGATGTTCCAACAAATATTCCTGACACAGAATCATTCCATACTTTGTGCTCACACATTCAAAGCCCACCATAATGTTTTGATTAGCAAAGATTAGGAACATCGGCACAACCATTTATAGACTGCTTGTTTTGATTCAACTGCCCGGCAATGGTGGATTCTGAGGTGTTGATTACATGGGTATGTCTTAAATCCAAAGTGAACAGTCCAATGGTATAGTAATTGTTCTAAATATGATTTTAAAATCTCTTATATTAAACCAATACAACATGCATGTGTCCAAGAGCAAACAATCTAGGTCAGCTGAATACCACTTAGGACATTGGTGCCTAATGTTGGTTAGTTGCAGGTCCCCTTTGTTATTGCTGAAAGCGTGGTACCATGGCTATACAAACTGCAATGAAAATCAGGTAAATCGGGTACGACTGTGCTGTGATTTCAACACAAAACATTATAGGCCTTTTTATCAATGAGCAAACTGTTTGTGGTGGTACAACGCCCTAGCAAGCTCAGATTCCGAGGTTTGTAATAACATGGATATACCGTTCAGTCAGTTTGGACAGTACATTGGTACAGCAGTTGCTCTAAATCAGGAAAAAAATCTTTTTACACAAAAGAAAAACAACAGCCAACAGGGCCTTTATTGTATTACATTCTCAGAGCGGTGGTTCCTAGTAACGGCCTTCGGCCAGGTCGCCTCGTTAGCGCAGTAGGTAGCGCGTCAGTCTCATAATCTGAAGGTCGTGTGCTCGATCCTCACACGAGGCAAGTTTTCTTCTGAAATCTTCATCACTGCTAGTGGTTCTACAGGCAGACAAACTGCAACAAAAATCAAGTAAAACAGCTAGAAGTGTTTCGTCTCATCGGCACAAACAATTATATACTGCTTGTGTTGATTCAACTGGCAGGCAATGGCAGATTCCGAGTTCTCGATTACAAGGGGTTTCTCTTACAACCAAAGCGCACAGTCCAGTGGTACAACAATTGTTCTACAAAAGATTTTAGAAATCTCTTATATAAAACAAATATACATTCATGGGTCTATGAGCAAACAATCAAGATCAATTGCTCCTACCACTAAGGACAGTGGTGCCCAATGTTTGTTAGTTGCAGCACTGCTTTGTTATTGCTGGAAGAGTAGGACCCTCAGAGCAATTGCTGTCAACAGTTGTGTGTTGCATGCTAATATCAACAGAATTTTTGTGGTTTGTTGAGACAATGATCAGATATTAGATAGAACATTTTCACTGCTATGGCATGGCTATTGTTTGTCAATATGTATCTTAACTATATTTGTATTTGATCATATTTTCTGTTGAGGACCTTAGCAAGTCTGAAATTAATGGTAGGACTAGCATTAAGTCAAAAATCTAATTCATGCTTCTGCCTTATTAGCTGTTAGCTCGAATCAATATGTCCATGCACTTTTTGCCCCCCTAAATCTTAGAGCAAAGAATTCCCATTCAACAGCTGGCTGAGCCTTTGCTGTCTGGCAGCAAGGCGCTGTGGCTTAGTTGGTTAAAGTGCCTGTCTAGTAAACAGGAGATCCTGGGTTCGAATCCCAGCAGTGCCTGATGCATTTGTCGCTTGAGTGCCTTCCAGCTTTTTCTTTATGGCTTGAGATAGAACATTGCAAGTGGATAAGATGGTTTCTCTGGTGCACTGAATGGTGAATTGCAGGCTTTGCTCTGACCCTTTTGAAAGCTTGATAGTATTTGTTAGCAATGGAAAAAAAAAACTGTGATTTTAAACAGACTACGAGCCATCCGTTGAGATAAACAGTTCCGAGGTAGTAAAATACAGACCTCCGCAACATAGCGGTTCTGTGGCCCAATGGATAGCGCATTGGACTTCTAGACTCAGCGGTAGAGCTATTCAGAGGTTTTGGGTTCGAGTCCCACCAGAGTAGTTGTGCATTTTTTACTTGTCTTGCTAGTAACTTTCATTTTACACCATGTAGATTAAAGAGCCATATCGCATGTGACATGTCCGTGCTTCTCGTCCTAACCCGAAATGCTTTGTTGGGCGCAGTTTTCAAAAAAATCTCCTCTTGTTCCACATGGTTCTACTCATTTGATCAAAACGTTGCTGTACCCTAATCGGATGTTCCAACAAATATTCCTGACACAGAATCATTCCATACTTTGTGCTCACACATCCAAAGCCCACAATAATGTTTTGATTAGCAAAGATTAGGAACATCGGCACAACCATTTATAGACTGCTTGTTTTGATTCAACTGCCCGGCAATGGTGGATTCTGAGGTGTTGATTACATGGGTATGTCTTAAATCCAAAGTGAACAGTCCAATGGTATAGTAATTGTTCTAAATATGATTTTAAAATCTCTTATATTAAACCAATACAACATGCATGTGTCCAAGAGCAAACAATCTAGGTCAGCTGAATACCACTTAGGACATTGGTGCCTAATGTTGGTTAGTTGCAGGTCCCCTTTGTTATTGCTGAAAGCGTGGTACCATGGCTATACAAACTGCAATGAAAATCAGGTAAATCGGGTACGACTGTGCTGTGATTTCAACACAAAACATTATAGGCCTTTATTGTATTACATTCTCAGAGCGGTGGTTCCTAGTAACGGCCTTCGGCCAGGTCGCCTCGTTAGCGCAGTAGGTAGCGCGTCAGTCTCATAATCTGAAGGTCGTGTGCTCGATCCTCACACGAGGCAAGTTTTCTTTTGAAATCTTCATCACTGCTAGTGGTTCTACAGGCAGACAAACTGCAACAAAAATCAAGTAAAACAGTTAGAAGTGTTTCGTCTCATCGGCACAAACAATTATATACTGCTTGTGTTGATTCAACTGGCAGGCAATGGCAGATTCCGAGTTCTCGATTACAAGGGGTTTCTCTTACAACCAAAGCGCACAGTCCAGTGGTACAATAATTGTTCTACAAAAGATTTTAGAAATCTCTTATATAAAACAAATATACATTCATGGGTCTATGAGCAAACAATCAAGATCAATTGCTCCTACCACTAGGGACAGTGGTGCCCAATGTTTGTTAGTTGCAGCACTGCTTTGTTATTGCTGGAAGAGTAGGACCCTCAGAGCAATTGCTGTCAACAGTTGTGTGTTGCATGCTAATATCAACAGAATTTTTGTGGTTTGTTGAGACAATGATCAGATATTAGATAGAACATTTTCACTGCTATGGCATGGCTATTGTTTGTCAATATGTATCTTAACTATATTTGTATTTGATCATATTTTCTGTTGAGGACCTTAGCAAGTCTGAAATTAATGGTAGGACTAGCATTAAGTCAAAAATCTAATTCATGCTTCTGCCTTATTAGCTGTTAGCTCGAATCAATATGTCCATGCACTTTTTGCCCCCCTAAATCTTAGAGCAAAGAATTCCCATTCAACAGCTGGCTGAGCCTTTGCTGTCTGGCAGCAAGGCGCTGTGGCTTAGTTGGTTAAAGTGCCTGTCTAGTAAACAGGAGATCCTGGGTTCGAATCCCAGCAGTGCCTGATGCAGTTGTCGCTTGAGTGCCTTCCAGCTTTTTCTTTATGGCTTGAGATAGAACATTGCAAGTGGATAAGATGGTTTCTCTGGTGCACTGAATGGTGAATTGCAGGCTTTGCTCTGACCCTTTTGAAAGCTTGATAGTATTTGTTAGCAATGGAAAAAAAAAAACTGTGATTTTAAACAGACTACGAGCCATCCGTTGAGATAAACAGTTCCGAGGTAGTAAAATACAGACCTCCGCAACATAGCGGTTCTGTGGACCAATGGATAGCGCATTGGACTTCTAGACTCTGCGGTAGAGCTATTCAGAGGTTTTGGGTTCGAGTCCCACCAGAGTAGTTGTGCATTTTTTACTTGTCTTGCTAGTAACTTTCATTTTACACCATGTAGATTAAAGAGCCATATCGCATGTGACATGTCCGTGCTTCTCGTCCTAACCCGAAATGCTTTGTTGGGCGCAGTTTTCACAAAAATCTCCTCTTGTTCCACATGGTTCTACTCATTTGACCAAAACGTTGCTGTACCCTAATCGGATGTTCCAACAAATATTCCTGACACAGAATCATTCCATACTTTGTGCTCACACATTCAAAGCCCACCATAATGTTTTGATTAGCAAAGATTAGGAACATCGGCACAACCATTTATAGACTGCTTGTTTTGATTCAACTGCCCGGCAATGGTGGATTCTGAGGTGTTGATTACATGGGTATGTCTTAAATCCAAAGTGAACAGTCCAATGGTATAGTAATTGTTCTAAATATGATTTTAAAATCTCTTATATTAAACCAATACAACATGCATGTGTCCAAGAGCAAACAATCTAGGTCAGCTGAATACCACTTAGGACATTGGTGCCTAATGTTGGTTAGTTGCAGGTCCCCTTTGTTATTGCTGAAAGCGTGGTACCATGGCTATACAAACTGCAATGAAAATCAGGTAAATCGGGTACGACTGTGCTGTGATTTCAACACAAAACATTATAGGCCTTTTTATCAATGAGCAAACTGTTTGTGGTGGTACAACGCCCTAGCAAGCTCAGATTCCGAGGTTTGTAATAACATGGATATACCGTTCAGTCAGTTTGGACAGTACATTGGTACAGCAGTTGCTCTAAATCAGGAAAAAAATCTTTTTACACAAAAGAAAAACAACAGCCAACAGGGCCTTTATTGTATTACATTCTCAGAGCGGTGGTTCCTAGTAACGGCCTTCGGCCAGGTCGCCTCGTTAGCGCAGTAGGTAGCGCGTCAGTCTCATAATCTGAAGGTCGTGTGCTCGATCCTCACACGAGGCAAGTTTTCTTCTGAAATCTTCATCACTGCTAGTGGTTCTACAGGCAGACAAACTGCAACAAAAATCAAGTAAAACAGCTAGAAGTGTTTCGTCTCATCGGCACAAACAATTATATACTGCTTGTGTTGATTCAACTGGCAGGCAATGGCAGATTCCGAGTTCTCGATTACAAGGGGTTTCTCTTACAACCAAAGCGCACAGTCCAGTGGTACAACAATTGTTCTACAAAAGATTTTAGAAATCTCTTATATAAAACAAATATACATTCATGGGTCTATGAGCAAACAATCAAGATCAATTGCTCCTACCACTAAGGACAGTGGTGCCCAATGTTTGTTAGTTGCAGCACTGCTTTGTTATTGCTGGAAGAGTAGGACCCTCAGAGCAATTGCTGTCAACAGTTGTGTGTTGCATGCTAATATCAACAGAATTTTTGTGGTTTGTTGAGACAATGATCAGATATTAGATAGAACATTTTCACTGCTATGGCATGGCTATTGTTTGTCAATATGTATCTTAACTATATTTGTATTTGATCATATTTTCTGTTGAGGACCTTAGCAAGTCTGAAATTAATGGTAGGACTAGCATTAAGTCAAAAATCTAATTCATGCTTCTGCCTTATTAGCTGTTAGCTCGAATCAATATGTCCATGCACTTTTTGCCCCCCTAAATCTTAGAGCAAAGAATTCCCATTCAACAGCTGGCTGAGCCTTTGCTGTCTGGCAGCAAGGCGCTGTGGCTTAGTTGGTTAAAGTGCCTGTCTAGTAAACAGGAGATCCTGGGTTCGAATCCCAGCAGTGCCTGATGCAGTTGTCGCTTGAGTGCCTTCCAGCTTTTTCTTTATGGCTTGAGATAGAACATTGCAAATGGATAAGATGGTTTCTTTGGTGCACTGAATGGTGAATTGCAGGCTTTGCTCTGACCCTTTTGAAAGCTTGATAGTATTTGTTAGCAATGGAAAAAAAAAACTGTGATTTTAAACAGACTACGAGCCATCCGTTGAGATAAACAGTTCCGAGGTAGTAAAATACAGACCTCCGCAACATAGCGGTTCTGTGGTCCAATGGATAGCGCATTGGACTTCTAGACTCAGCGGTAGAGCTATTCAGAGGTTTTGGGTTCGAGTCCCACCAGAGTAGTTGTGCATTTTTTACTTGTCTTGCTAGTAACTTTCATTTTACACCATGTAGATTAAAGAGCCATATCGCATGTGACATGTCCGTGCTTCTCGTCCTAACCCGAAATGCTTTGTTGGGCGCAGTTTTCACAAAAATCTCCTCTTGTTCCACATGGTTCTACTCATTTGATCAAAACGTTGCTGTACCCTAATCGGATGTTCCAACAAATATTCCTGACACAGAATCATTCCATACTTTGTGCTCACACATCCAAAGCCCACAATAATGTTTTGATTAGCAAAGATTAGGAACATCGGCACAACCATTTATAGACTGCTTGTTTTGATTCAACTGCCCGGCAATGGTGGATTCTGAGGTGTTGATTACATGGGTATGTCTTAAATCCAAAGTGAACAGTCCAATGGTATAGTAATTGTTCTAAATATGATTTTAAAATCTCTTATATTAAACCAATACAACATGCATGTGTCCAAGAGCAAACAATCTAGGTCAGCTGAATACCACTTAGGACATTGGTGCCTAATGTTGGTTAGTTGCAGGTCCCCTTTGTTATTGCTGAAAGCGTGGTACCATGGCTATACAAACTGCAATGAAAATCAGGTAAATCGGGTACGACTGTGCTGTGATTTCAACACAAAACATTATAGGCCTTTTTATCAATGAGCAAACTGTTTGTGGTGGTACAACGCCCTAGCAAGCTCAGATTCCGAGGTTTGTAATAACATGGATATACCGTTCAGTCAGTTTGGACAGTACATTGGTACAGCAGTTGCTCTAAATCAGGAAAAAAATCTTTTTACACAAAAGAAAAACAACAGCCAACAGGGCCTTTATTGTATTACATTCTCAGAGCGGTGGTTCCTAGTAACGGCCTTCGGCCAGGTCGCCTCGTTAGCGCAGTAGGTAGCGCGTCAGTCTCATAATCTGAAGGTCGTGTACTCGATCCTCACACGAGGCAAGTTTTCTTTTGAAATCTTCATCACTGCTAGTGGTTCTACAGGCAGACAAACTGCAACAAAAATCAAGTAAAACAGCTAGAAGTGTTTCGTCTCATCGGCACAAACAATTATATACTGCTTGTGTTGATTCAACTGGCAGGCAATGGCAGATTCCGAGTTCTCGATTACAAGGGGTTTCTCTTACAACCAAAGCGCACAGTCCAGTGGTACAACAATTGTTCTACAAAAGATTTTAGAAATCTCTTATATAAAACAAATATACATTCATGGGTCTATGAGCAAACAATCAAGATCAATTGCTCCTACCACTAAGGACAGTGGTGCCCAATGTTTGTTAGTTGCAGCACTGCTTTGTTATTGCTGGAAGAGTAGGACCCTCAGAGCAATTGCTGTCAACAGTTATGTGTTGCATGCTAATATCAACAGAATTTTTGTGGTTTGTTGAGACAATGATCAGATATTAGATAGAACATTTTCACTGCTATGGCATGGCTATTGTTTGTCAATATGTATCTTAACTATATTTGTATTTGATCATATTTTCTGTTGAGGACCTTAGCAAGTCTGAAATTAATGGTAGGACTAGCATTAAGTCAAAAATCTAATTCATGCTTCTGCCTTATTAGCTGTTAGCTCGAATCAATATGTCCATGCACTTTTTGCCCCCCTAAATCTTAGAGCAAAGAATTCCCATTCAACAGCTGGCTGAGCCTTTGCTGTCTGGCAGCAAGACGCTGTGGCTTAGTTGGTTAAAGTGCCTGTCTAGTAAACAGGAGATCCTGGGTTCGAATCCCAGCAGTGCCTGATGCATTTGTCGCTTGAGTGCCTTCCAGCTTTTTCTATATGGCTTGAGATAGAACATTGCAAGTGGATAAGATGGTTTCTCTGGTGCACTGAATGGTGAATTGCAGGCTTTGCTCTGACCCTTTTGAAAGCTTGATAGTATTTGTTAGCAATGGAAAAAAAAAACTGTGATTTTAAACAGACTACGAGCCATCCGTTGAGATAAACAGTTCCGAGGTAGTAAAATACAGACCTCCGCAACATAGCGGTTCTGTGGCCCAATGGATAGCGCATTGGACTTCTAGACTCAGCGGAAGAGCTATTCAGAGGTTTTGGGTTCGAGTCCCACCAGAGTAGTTGTGCATTTTTTACTTGTCTTGCTAGTAACTTTCATTTTACACCATGTAGATTAAAGAGCCATATCGCATGTGACATGTCCGTGCTTCTCGTCCTAACCCGAAATGCTTTGTTGGGCGCAGTTTTCACAAAAATCTCCTCTTGTTCCACATGGTTCTACTCATTTGATCAAAACGTTGCTGTACCCTAATCGGATGTTCCAACAAATATTCCTGACACAGAATCATTCCATACTTTGTGCTCACACATCCAAAGCCCACAATAATGTTTTGATTAGCAAAGATTAGGAACATCGGCACAACCATTTATAGACTGCTTGTTTTGATTCAACTGCCCGGCAATGGTGGATTCTGAGGTGTTGATTACATGGGTATGTCTTAAATCCAAAGTGAACAGTCCAATGGTATAGTAATTGTTCTAAATATGATTTTAAAATCTCTTATATTAAACCAATACAACATGCATGTGTCCAAGAGCAAACAATCTAGGTCAGCTGAATACCACTTAGGACATTGGTGCCTAATGTTGGTTAGTTGCAGGTCCCCTTTGTTATTGCTGAAAGCGTGGTACCATGGCTATACAAACTGCAATGAAAATCAGGTAAATCGGGAACGACTGTGCTGTGATTTCAACACAAAACATTATAGGCCTTTTTATCAATGAGCAAACTGTTTGTGGGGGTACAACACCCTAGCAAGCTCAGATTCCGAGGTTTGTAATAACATGGATATACCGTTTAGTCAGTTTGGACAGTACATTGGTACAGCAGTTGCTCTAAATCAGTAAAAAAATCTTTTTACACAAAAGAAAAAAAACAGCCAACAGGGCCTTTATTGTATTACATTCTCAGAGCGGTGGTTCCTAGTAACGGCCTTCAGCCAGGTCGCCTCGTTAGCGCAGTAGGTAGCGCGTCAGTCTCATAATCTGAAGGTCGTGTGTTCGATCCTCACACGAGGCAAGTTTTCTTTTGAAATCTTCATCACTGCTAGTGGTTCTACAGGCAGACAAACTGCAACAAAAATCAAGTAAAACAGCTACAAGTGTTTCGTCTCATCGGCACAAACAATTATATACTGCTTGTGTTGATTCAACTGGCAGGCAATGGCAGATTCCGAGTTCTTGATTACAAGGGGTTTCTCTTACAACCAAAGCGCACAGTCCAGTGGTACAATTGTTCTACAAAAGATTTTAGAAATCTCTTATATAAAACAAATATACATTCATGGGTCTATGAGCAAACAATCAAGATTAATTGCTCCTACCACTAAGGACAGTGGTGCCCAATGTTTGTTAGTTGCAGCACTGCTTTGTTATTGCTGGAAGAGTAGGACCCTCAGAGCAATTGCTGTCAACAGTTGTGTGTTGCATGCTAATATCAACAGAATTTTTGTGGTTTGTTGAGACTATGATCAGATATTAGATAGAACATTTTCACTGCTATGGCATGGCTATTGTTTGTCAATATGTATCTTAACTATATTTGTATTTGATCATATTTTCTGTTGAGGATCTTAGCAAGTCTGAAATTAATGGTAGGACTAGCATTAAGTCAAAAATCTAATTCATGCTTCTGCCTTATTAGCTGTTAGCTCGAATCAATATGTCCATGCACTTTTTTTCCCCCTAAATCTTAGAGCGAAGAATTCCCATTCAACAGCTGGCTGAGCATTTATTGTCTGGCAGCAAGGCGCTGTGGCTTAGTTGGTTAAAGTGCCTGTCTAGTAAACAGGAGATCCTGGGTTCGAATCCCAGCAGTGGCTGATGAACTTGTCCTTTGGTGCTTGAGTGCCTTCCAGCTTTTTCTTTATGGCTTGAGATAGAACATTGCAAGTGGATAAGATGGTTTCTCTGGTGCACTGAATGGTGAATTGCAGGCTTTGCTCTGAGCCTTTTGAAAGCTTGATAGTATTTGTTAGCAATGGAAAAAAAAAAACTGTGATTTTAAACAGACTACGAGCCATCCGTTGAGATAAACAGTTCCGAGGTAGTAAAATACAGAACTCCGCAACATAGCGGCTCTGTGGCCCTATGGATAGCGCATTGGACTTCTAGACTCAGCGGTAGAGCTATTCAAAGGTTGTGCGTTCGAGTCCCACCAGAGTCGTTGTGCGTGTTTTACATGTCTTGCTAGTAACTTTCATTTTACACCAGGTAGATTGAAGAGCCATATCGCATGTGACATGTCCGTGCTTCTCGTCCTAACCCGAAATGCTTTGTTGGGCGCAGTTTTCAAAAAAATCTCCTCTTGTTCCACATGGTTCTACTCATTTGACCAAAACGTTGCTGTACCCTAATCGGATGTTTCAACAAATATTCCTGACACAGAATCATTCCATACTTTGTGCTCACATATCCAAAGCCCACAATAATGTTTTGATTAGCAAAGATTAGGAACACGGGCACAACTGTTTTGTCTCATCGGCACAACCATTTATAGACTGCTTGTTTTGATTCAACTGCCAGGCAATGGTGGATTCTGAGGTGTTGATTACATGGGTATGTCTTAAATCCAAAGCGAACAGTCCAATGGTATAGTAATTGTTCTAAATATGATTTTAAAATCTCTTATATTAAACCAATACAACATGCATGGGTCCAAGAGCAAACGATCTAGGTCAGCTGAATACCACTTAGGACATTGGTGCCTAATGTTGGTTAGTTGCAGGCCCCCTTTGTTATTGCTGAAAGCGTGGTACCATGGCTATACAAACTGCAATGAAAATCAGGTAAATCGGGTACGACTGTGCTGTGATTTCAACACAAAACATTATAGGCCTTTTTATCAATGAGCAAACTGTTTGTGGTGGTACAACGCCCTAGCAAGCTCAGATTCCGAGGTTTGTAATAACATGGATATACCGTTCAGTCAGTTTGGACAGTACATTGGTACAGCAGTTGCTCTAAATCAGTAAAAAAATCTTTTTACACAAAAGAAAAACAACAGCCAACAGGGCCTTTATTGTATTACATTCTCAGAGCGGTGGTTCCTAGTAACGGCCTTCGGCCAGGTCGCCTTGTTAGCGCAGTAGGTAGCGCGTCAGTCTCATAATCTGAAGGTCGTGAGTTCGATCCTCACACGAGGCAAGTTTTCTTTTGAAATCTTCATCACTGCTAGTGGTTCTACAGGCAGACAAACTGCAACAAAAATCAAGTAAAACAGCTACAAGTGTTTCGTCTCATCGGCACAAACAATTATATACTGCTTGTGTTGATTCAACTGGCAGGCAATGGCAGATTCCGAGTTCTTGATTACAAGGGGTTTCTCTTACAACCAAAGCGCACAGTCCAGTGGTACAACAATTGTTCTACAAAGATTTTAGAAATCTCTTATATAAAACAAATATACATTCATGGGTCTATGAGCAAACAATCAAGATCAATTGCTCCTACCACTAAGGACAGTGGTGCCCAATGTTTGTTAGTTGCAGCACTGCTTTGTTATTGCTGGAAGAGTAGGACCCTCAGAGCAATTGCTGTCAACAGTTGTGTGTTGCATGCTAATTTCAACAGAATTTTTGTGGTTTGTTGAGACTATGATCAGATATTAGATAAAACGTTTTCACTGCTATGGCATGGCTATTGTTTGTCAATATGTATCTTAACTATATTTGTATTTGATCATATTTTCTGTTGAGGACCTTAGCAAGTCTGAAATTAATGGTAGGACTAGCATTAAGTCAAAAATCTAATTCATGCTTCTGCCTTATTAGCTGTTAGCTCGAATCAATATGTCCATGCACTTTTTTTCCCCCTAAATCTTAGAGCGAAGAATTCCCATTCAACAGCTGGCTGAGCATTTGTTGTCTGGCAGCAAGGCGCTGTGGCTTAGTTGGTTAAAGTGCCTGTCTAGTAAACAGGAGATCCTGGGTTCGAATCCCAGCAGTGCCTGATGCAGTTGTCCTTTGGTGCTTGAGTGCCTTCCAGCTTTTTCTTTATGGCTTGAGATAGAACATTGCAAGTGGATAAGATGGTTTCTCTGGTGCACTGAATGGTGAATTGCAGGCTTTGCTCTGACCCTTTTGAAAGCTTGATAGTATTTGTTAGCAATGGAAAAAAAAAACTGTGATTTTAAACAGACTACGAGCCATCCGTTGAGATAAACAGTTCCGAGGTAGTAAAATACAGACCTCCGCAACATAGCGGCTCTGTGGCGCAATGGATAGCGCATTGGACTTCTAGACTCAGCGGTAGAGCTATTCAAAGGTTGTGGGTTCGAGTCCCACCAGAGTCGTTGTGCATTTTTTACATGTCTTGCTAGTAACTTTCATTTTACACCAGGTAGATTAGAGAGCCATATCGCATGTGACATGTCCGTGCTTCTCGTCCTAACCCGAAATGCTTTGTTGGGCGCAGTTTTCACAAAAATCTCCTCTTGTTCCACATGGTTCTACTCATTTGACCAAAACGTTGCTGTACCCTAATCGGATGTTCCAACAAATATTCCTGACACAGAATCAATCCATACTTTGTGCTCACATATCCAAAGCCCACAATAATGTTTTGATTAGCAAAGATTAGGAACATGGGCACAACTGTTTTGTCTCATCGGCACAACCATTTATAGACTGCTTGTTTTGATTCAACTGCCAGGCAATGGTGGATTCTGAGGTGTTGATTACATGGGTATGTCTTAAATCCAAAGCGAACAGTCCAATGGTATAGTAATTGTTCTAAATATGATTTTAAAATCTCTTATATTAAACCAATACAACATGCATGGGTCCAAGAGCAAACGATCTAGGTCAGCTGAATACCACTTAGGACATTGGTGCCTAATGTTGGTTAGTTGCAGGTCCCCTTTGTTATTGCTGAAAGCGTGGTACCATGGCTATACAAACTGCAATGAAAATCAGGTAAATCGGGTACGACTGTGCTGTGATTTCAACACAAAACATTATAGGCCTTTTTATCAATGAGCAAACTGTTTGTGGTGGTACAACGCCCTAGCAAGCTCAGATTCCGAGGTTTGTAATAACATGGATATACCGTTCAGTCAGTTTGGACAGTACATTGGTACAGCAGTTGCTCTAAATCAGTAAAAAAATCCTTTTTACACAAAAGAAAAACAACAGCCAACAGGGCCTTTATTGTATTACATTCTCAGAGCGGTGGTTCCTAGTAACGGCCTTCGGCCAGGTCGCCTCGTTAGCGCAGTAGGTAGCGCGTCAGTCTCATAATCTGAAGGTCGTGAGTTCGATCCTCACACGAGGCAAGTTTTCTTTTGAAATCTTCATCACTGCTAGTGGTTCTACAGGCAGACAAACTGCAACAAAAATCAAGTAAAACAGCTACAAGTGTTTCGTCTCATCGGCACAAACAATTATATACTGCTTGTGTTGATTCAACTGGCAGGCAATGGCAGATTCCGAGTTCTTGATTACAAGGGGTTTCTCTTACAACCAAAGCGCACAGTCCAGTGGTACAACAATTGTTCTACAAAAGATTTTAGAAATCTCTTATATAAAACAAATATACATTCATGGGTCTATGAGCAAACAATCAAGATCAATTGGTCCTACCACTAAGGACAGTGGTGCCCAATGTTTGTTAGTTGCAGCACTGCTTTGTTATTGCTGGAAGAGTAGGACCCTCAGAGCAATTGCTGTCAACAGTTGTGTGTTGCATGCTAATATCAACAGAATTTTTGTGGTTTGTTGAGACTATGATCAGATATTAGATAGAACATTTTCACTGCTATGGCATGGCAATTGTTTGTCAATATGTATCTTAACTATATTTGTATTTGATCATATTTTCTGTTGAGGACCTTAGCAAGTCTGAAATTAATGGTAGGACTAGCATTAAGTCAAAAATCTAATTCATGCTTCTGCCTTATTAGCTGTTAGCTCGAATCAATATGTCCATGCACTTTTTTCCCCCCCAAATCTTAGAGCGAAGATTTCCCATTCAACAGCTGGCTGAGCATTTGCTGTCTGGCAGCAAGGCGCTGTGGCTTAGTTGGTTAAAGTGCCTGTCTAGTAAACAGGAGATCCTGGGTTCGAATCCCAGCAGTGCCTGATGCAGTTGTCCTTTGGTGCTTCCGCTTGAGTGCCTTCCAGCTTTTTCTTTATGGCTTGAGATAGAACATTGCAAGTGGATAAGATGGTTTCTCTGGTGCACTGAATGGTGAATTGCAGGCTTTGCTCTGACCCTTTTGAAAGCTTGATAGTATTTGTTAGCAATGGAAAAAAAAAACTGTGATTTTAAACAGACTACGAGCCATCCGTTGAGATAAACAGTTCCGAGGTAGTAAAATACAGACCTCCGCAACATAGCGGCTCTGTGGCGCAATGGATAGCGCATTGGACTTCTAGACTCAGCGGTAGAGCTATTCAAAGGTTGTGGGTTCGAGTCCCACCAGAGTCGTTGTGCGTTTTTTACATGTCTTGCTAGTAACTTTCATTTTACACCAGGTAGATTAGAGAGCCATATCGCATGTGACATGTCCGTGCTTCTCGTCCTAACCCGAAATGCTTTGTTGGGCGCAGTTTTCACAAAAATCTCCTCTTGTTCCACATGGTTCTACTCATTTGACCAAAACGTTGCTGTACCCTAATCGGATGTTCCAACAAATATTCCTGACACAGAATCAATCCATACTTTGTGCTCACATATCCAAAGCCCACAATAATGTTTTGATTAGCAAAGATTAGGAACATGGGCACAACTGTTTTGTCTCATCGGCACAACCATTTATAGACTGCTTGTTTTGATTCAACTGCCAGGCAATGGTGGATTCTGAGGTGTTGATTACATGGGTATGTCTTAAATCCAAAGCGAACAGTCCAATGGTATAGTAATTGTTCTAAATATGATTTTAAAATCTCTTATATTAAACCAATACAACATGCATGGGTCCAAGAGCAAACGATCTAGGTCAGCTGAATACCACTTAGGACATTGGTGCCTAATGTTGGTTAGTTGCAGGTCCCCTTTGTTATTGCTGAAAGCGTGGTACCATGGCTATACAAACTGCAATGAAAATCAGGTAAATCGGGTACGACTGTGCTGTGATTTCAACACAAAACATTATAGGCCTTTTTATCAATGAGCAAACTGTTTGTGGTGGTACAACGCCCTAGCAAGCTCAGATTCCGAGGTTTGTAATAACATGGATATACCGTTCAGTCAGTTTGGACAGTACATTGGTACAGCAGTTGCTCTAAATCAGTAAAAAAATCCTTTTTACACAAAAGAAAAACAACAGCCAACAGGGCCTTTATTGTATTACATTCTCAGAGCGGTGGTTCCTAGTAATGGCCTTCGGCCAGGTCGCCTCGTTAGCGCAGTAGGTAGCGCGTCAGTCTCATAATCTGAAGGTCGTGAGTTCGATCCTCACACGAGGCAAGTTTTCTTTTGAAATCTTCATCACTGCTAGTGGTTCTACAGGCAGACAAACTGCAACAAAAATCAAGTAAAACAGCTACAAGTGTTTCGTCTCATCGGCACAAACAATTATATACTGCTTGTGTTGATTCAACTGGCAGGCAATGGCAGATTCCGAGTTCTTGATTACAAGGGGTTTCTCTTACAACCAAAGCGCACAGTCCAGTGGTACAACAATTGTTCTACAAAAGATTTTAGAAATCTCTTATATAAAACAAATATACATTCATGGGTCTATGAGCAAACAATCAAGATCAATTGGTCCTACCACTAAGGACAGTGGTGCCCAATGTTTGTTAGTTGCAGCACTGCTTTGTTATTGCTGGAAGAGTAGGACCCTCAGAGCAATTGCTGTCAACAGTTGTGTGTTGCATGCTAATATCAACAGAATTTTTGTGGTTTGTTGAGACTATGATCAGATATTAGATAGAACATTTTCACTGCTATGGCATGGCAATTGTTTGTCAATATGTATCTTAACTATATTTGTATTTGATCATATTTTCTGTTGAGGACCTTAGCAAGTCTGAAATTAATGGTAGGACTAGCATTAAGTCAAAAATCTAATTCATGCTTCTGCCTTATTAGCTGTTAGCTCGAATCAATATGTCCATGCACTTTTTTCCCCCCCAAATCTTAGAGCGAAGATTTCCCATTCAACAGCTGGCTGAGCATTTGCTGTCTGGCAGCAAGGCGCTGTGGCTTAGTTGGTTAAAGTGCCTGTCTAGTAAACAGGAGATCCTGGGTTCGAATCCCAGCAGTGCCTGATGCAGTTGTCCTTTGGTGCTTCCGCTTGAGTGCCTTCCAGCTTTTTCTTTATGGCTTGAGATAGAACATTGCAAGTGGATAAGATGGTTTCTCTGGTGCACTGAATGGTGAATTGCAGGCTTTGCTCTGACCCTTTTGAAAGCTTGATAGTATTTGTTAGCAATGGAAAAAAAAAACTGTGATTTTAAACAGACTACGAGCCATCCGTTGAGATAAACAGTTCCGAGGTAGTAAAATACAGACCTCCGCAACATAGCGGCTCTGTGGCGCAATGGATAGCGCATTGGACTTCTAGACTCAGCGGTAGAGCTATTAAACGGTTGTGGGTTCGAGTCCCACCAGAGTCGTTGTGCATTTTTTACATGTCTTGCTAGTAACTTTCATTTTACACCAGGTAGATTAGAGAGCCATATCGCATGTGACATGTCCGTGCTTCTCGTCCTAACCCGAAATGCTTTGTTGGGCGCAGTTTTCACAAAAATCTCCTCTTGTTCCACATGGTTCTACTCATTTGACCAAAACGTTGCTGTACCCTAATCGGATGTTCCAAAAATTTATTCCTGACACAGAATCATTCCATACTTTGTGCTCACATATCCAAAGCCCACAATAATGTTTTGATTAGCAAAGATTAGGAACATGGGCACAACTGTTTTGTCTCATCGGCACAACCATTTATAGACTGCTTGTTTTGATTCAACTGCCAGGCAATGGTGGATTCTGAGGTGTTGATTACATGGGTATGTCTTAAATCCAAAGCGAACAGTCCAATGGTATAGTAATTGTTCTAAATATGATTTTAAAATCTCTTATATTAAACCAATACAACATGCATGGGTCCAAGAGCAAACGATCTAGGTCAGCTGAATACCACTTAGGACATTGGTGCCTAATGTTGGTTAGTTGCAGGTACCCTTTGTTATTGCTGAAAGCGTGGTACCATGGCTATACAAACTGCAATGAAAATCAGGTAAATCGGGTACGACTGTGCTGTGATTTCAACACAAAACATTATAGGCCTTTTTATCAATGAGCAAACTGTTTGTGGTGGTACAACGCCCTAGCAAGCTCAGATTCCGAGGTTTGTAATAACATGGATATACCGTTCAGTCAGTTTGGACAGTACATTGGTACAGCAGTTGCTCTAAATCAGTAAAAAAATCCTTTTTACACAAAAGAAAAACAACAGCCAACAGGGCCTTTATTGTATTACATTCTCAGAGCGGTGGTTCCTAGTAACGGCCTTCGGCCAGGTCGCCTCGTTAGCGCAGTAGGTAGCGCGTCAGTCTCATAATCTGAAGGTCGTGAGTTCGATCCTCACACGAGGCAAGTTTTCTTTTGAAATCTTCATCACTGCTAGTGGTTCTACAGGCAGA
The DNA here is from genome assembly GCF_946808225.1 of Silurus aristotelis. Taxonomy (NCBI): domain Eukaryota; kingdom Metazoa; phylum Chordata; class Actinopteri; order Siluriformes; family Siluridae; genus Silurus; species Silurus aristotelis. The sequence goes on from NC_139576.1 coordinate 30,214,452, forward strand.
CAAACTGCAACAAAAATCAAGTAAAACAGCTACAAGTGTTTCGTCTCATCGGCACAAACAATTATATACTGCTTGTGTTGATTCAACTGGCAGGCAATGGCAGATTCCGAGTTCTTGATTACAAGGGGTTTCTCTTACAACCAAAGCGCACAGTCCAGTGGTACAACAATTGTTCTACAAAAGATTTTAGAAATCTCTTATATAAAACAAATATACATTCATGGGTCTATGAGCAAACAATCAAGATCAATTGGTCCTACCACTAAGGACAGTGGTGCCCAATGTTTGTTAGTTGCAGCACTGCTTTGTTATTGCTGGAAGAGTAGGACCCTCAGAGCAATTGCTGTCAACAGTTGTGTGTTGCATGCTAATATCAACAGAATTTTTGTGGTTTGTTGAGACTATGATCAGATATTAGATAGAACATTTTCACTGCTATGGCATGGCAATTGTTTGTCAATATGTATCTTAACTATATTTGTATTTGATCATATTTTCTGTTGAGGACCTTAGCAAGTCTGAAATTAATGGTAGGACTAGCATTAAGTCAAAAATCTAATTCATGCTTCTGCCTTATTAGCTGTTAGCTCGAATCAATATGTCCATGCACTTTTTTCCCCCCCAAATCTTAGAGCGAAGATTTCCCATTCAACAGCTGGCTGAGCATTTGCTGTCTGGCAGCAAGGCGCTGTGGCTTAGTTGGTTAAAGTGCCTGTCTAGTAAACAGGAGATCCTGGGTTCGAATCCCAGCAGTGCCTGATGCAGTTGTCCTTTGGTGCTTCCGCTTGAGTGCCTTCCAGCTTTTTCTTTATGGCTTGAGATAGAACATTGCAAGTGGATAAGATGGTTTCTCTGGTGCACTGAATGGTGAATTGCAGGCTTTGCTCTGACCCTTTTGAAAGCTTGATAGTATTTGTTAGCAATGGAAAAAAAAAACTGTGATTTTAAACAGACTACGAGCCATCCGTTGAGATAAACAGTTCCGAGGTAGTAAAATACAGACCTCCGCAACATAGCGGCTCTGTGGCGCAATGGATAGCGCATTGGACTTCTAGACTCAGCGGTAGAGCTATTAAACGGTTGTGGGTTCGAGTCCCACCAGAGTCGTTGTGCATTTTTTACATGTCTTGCTAGTAACTTTCATTTTACACCAGGTAGATTAGAGAGCCATATCGCATGTGACATGTCCGTGCTTCTCGTCCTAACCCGAAATGCTTTGTTGGGCGCAGTTTTCACAAAAATCTCCTCTTGTTCCACATGGTTCTACTCATTTGACCAAAACGTTGCTGTACCCTAATCGGATGTTCCAAAAATTTATTCCTGACACAGAATCATTCCATACTTTGTGCTCACATATCCAAAGCCCACAATAATGTTTTGATTAGCAAAGATTAGGAACATGGGCACAACTGTTTTGTCTCATCGGCACAACCATTTATAGACTGCTTGTTTTGATTCAACTGCCAGGCAATGGTGGATTCTGAGGTGTTGATTACATGGGTATGTCTTAAATCCAAAGCGAACAGTCCAATGGTATAGTAATTGTTCTAAATATGATTTTAAAATCTCTTATATTAAACCAATACAACATGCATGGGTCCAAGAGCAAACGATCTAGGTCAGCTGAATACCACTTAGGACATTGGTGCCTAATGTTGGTTAGTTGCAGGTACCCTTTGTTATTGCTGAAAGCGTGGTACCATGGCTATACAAACTGCAATGAAAATCAGGTAAATCGGGTACGACTGTGCTGTGATTTCAACACAAAACATTATAGGCCTTTTTATCAATGAGCAAACTGTTTGTGGTGGTACAACGCCCTAGCAAGCTCAGATTCCGAGGTTTGTAATAACATGGATATACCGTTCAGTCAGTTTGGACAGTACATTGGTACAGCAGTTGCTCTAAATCAGTAAAAAAATCCTTTTTACACAAAAGAAAAACAACAGCCAACAGGGCCTTTATTGTATTACATTCTCAGAGCGGTGGTTCCTAGTAACGGCCTTCGGCCAGGTCGCCTCGTTAGCGCAGTAGGTAGCGCGTCAGTCTCATAATCTGAAGGTCGTGAGTTCGATCCTCACACGAGGCAAGTTTTCTTTTGAAATCTTCATCACTGCTAGTGGTTCTACAGGCAGACAAACTGCAACAAAAATCAAGTAAAACAGCTACAAGTGTTTCGTCTCATCGGCACAAACAATTATATACTGCTTGTGTTGATTCAACTGGCAGGCAATGGCAGATTCCGAGTTCTTGATTACAAGGGGTTTCTCTTACAACCAAAGCGCACAGTCCAGTGGTACAACAATTGTTCTACAAAAGATTTTAGAAATCTCTTATATAAAACAAATATACATTCATGGGTCTATGAGCAAACAATCAAGATCAATTGGTCCTACCACTAAGGACAGTGGTGCCCAATGTTTGTTAGTTGCAGCACTGCTTTGTTATTGCTGGAAGAGTAGGACCCTCAGAGCAATTGCTGTCAACAGTTGTGTGTTGCATGCTAATATCAACAGAATTTTTGTGGTTTGTTGAGACTATGATCAGATATTAGATAGAACATTTTCACTGCTATGGCATGGCAATTGTTTGTCAATATGTATCTTAACTATATTTGTATTTGATCATATTTTCTGTTGAGGACCTTAGCAAGTCTGAAATTAATGGTAGGACTAGCATTAAGTCAAAAATCTAATTCATGCTTCTGCCTTATTAGCTGTTAGCTCGAATCAATATGTCCATGCACTTTTTTCCCCCCCAAATCTTAGAGCGAAGATTTCCCATTCAACAGCTGGCTGAGCATTTGCTGTCTGGCAGCAAGGCGCTGTGGCTTAGTTGGTTAAAGTGCCTGTCTAGTAAACAGGAGATCCTGGGTTCGAATCCCAGCAGTGCCTGATGCAGTTGTCCTTTGGTGCTTCCGCTTGAGTGCCTTCCAGCTTTTTCTTTATGGCTTGAGATAGAACATTGCAAGTGGATAAGATGGTTTCTCTGGTGCACTGAATGGTGAATTGCAGGCTTTGCTCTGACCCTTTTGAAAGCTTGATAGTATTTGTTAGCAATGGAAAAAAAAAACTGTGATTTTAAACAGACTACGAGCCATCCGTTGAGATAAACAGTTCCGAGGTAGTAAAATACAGACCTCCGCAACATAGCGGCTCTGTGGCGCAATGGATAGCGCATTGGACTTCTAGACTCAGCGGTAGAGCTATTCAAAGGTTGTGGGTTCGAGTCCCACCAGAGTCGTTGTGCATTTTTTACATGTCTTGCTAGTAACTTTCATTTTACACCAGGTAGATTAGAGAGCCATATCGCATGTGACATGTCCGTGCTTCTCGTCCTAACCCGAAATGCTTTGTTGGGCGCAGTTTTCACAAAAATCTCCTCTTGTTCCACATGGTTCTACTCATTTGACCAAAACGTTGCTGTACCCTAATCGGATGTTCCAACAAATATTCCTGACACAGAATCAATCCATACTTTGTGCTCACATATCCAAAGCCCACAATAATGTTTTGATTAGCAAAGATTAGGAACATGGGCACAACTGTTTTGTCTCATCGGCACAACCATTTATAGACTGCTTGTTTTGATTCAACTGCCAGGCAATGGTGGATTCTGAGGTGTTGATTACATGGGTATGTCTTAAATCCAAAGCGAACAGTCCAATGGTATAGTAATTGTTCTAAATATGATTTTAAAATCTCTTATATTAAACCAATACAACATGCATGGGTCCAAGAGCAAACGATCTAGGTCAGCTGAATACCACTTAGGACATTGGTGCCTAATGTTGGTTAGTTGCAGGTCCCCTTTGTTATTGCTGAAAGCGTGGTACCATGGCTATACAAACTGCAATGAAAATCAGGTAAATCGGGTACGACTGTGCTGTGATTTCAACACAAAACATTATAGGCCTTTTTATCAATGAGCAAACTGTTTGTGGTGGTACAACGCCCTAGCAAGCTCAGATTCCGAGGTTTGTAATAACATGGATATACCGTTCAGTCAGTTTGGACAGTACATTGGTACAGCAGTTGCTCTAAATCAGTAAAAAAATCCTTTTTACACAAAAGAAAAACAACAGCCAACAGGGCCTTTATTGTATTACATTCTCAGAGCGGTGGTTCCTAGTAACGGCCTTCGGCCAGGTCGCCTCGTTAGCGCAGTAGGTAGCGCGTCAGTCTCATAATCTGAAGGTCGTGAGTTCGATCCTCACACGAGGCAAGTTTTCTTTTGAAATCTTCATCACTGCTAGTGGTTCTACAGGCAGACAAACTGCAACAAAAATCAAGTAAAACAGCTACAAGTGTTTCGTCTCATCGGCACAAACAATTATATACTGCTTGTGTTGATTCAACTGGCAGGCAATGGCAGATTCCGAGTTCTTGATTACAAGGGGTTTCTCTTACAACCAAAGCGCACAGTCCAGTGGTACAACAATTGTTCTACAAAAGATTTTAGAAATCTCTTATATAAAACAAATATACATTCATGGGTCTATGAGCAAACAATCAAGATCAATTGGTCCTACCACTAAGGACAGTGGTGCCCAATGTTTGTTAGTTGCAGCACTGCTTTGTTATTGCTGGAAGAGTAGGACCCTCAGAGCAATTGCTGTCAACAGTTGTGTGTTGCATGCTAATATCAACAGAATTTTTGTGGTTTGTTGAGACTATGATCAGATATTAGATAGAACATTTTCACTGCTATGGCATGGCAATTGTTTGTCAATATGTATCTTAACTATATTTGTATTTGATCATATTTTCTGTTGAGGACCTTAGCAAGTCTGAAATTAATGGTAGGACTAGCATTAAGTCAAAAATCTAATTCATGCTTCTGCCTTATTAGCTGTTAGCTCGAATCAATATGTCCATGCACTTTTTTCCCCCCCAAATCTTAGAGCGAAGATTTCCCATTCAACAGCTGGCTGAGCATTTGCTGTCTGGCAGCAAGGAGCTGTGGCTTAGTTGGTTAAAGTGCCTGTCTAGTAAACAGGAGATCCTGGGTTCGAATCCCAGCAGTGCCTGATGCAGTTGTCCTTTGGTGCTTCCGCTTGAGTGCCTTCCAGCTTTTTCTTTATGGCTTGAGATAGAACATTGCAAGTGGATAAGATGGTTTCTCTGGTGCACTGAATGGTGAATTGCAGGCTTTGCTCTGACCCTTTTGAAAGCTTGATAGTATTTGTTAGCAATGGAAAAAAAAAACTGTGATTTTAAACAGACTACGAGCCATCCGTTGAGATAAACAGTTCCGAGGTAGTAAAATACAGACCTCCGCAACATAGCGGCTCTGTGGCGCAATGGATAGCGCATTGGACTTCTAGACTCAGCGGTAGAGCTATTCAAAGGTTGTGGGTTCGAGTCCCACCAGAGTCGTTGTGCATTTTTTACATGTCTTGCTAGTAACTTTCATTTTACACCAGGTAGATTAGAGAGCCATATCGCATGTGACATGTCCGTGCTTCTCGTCCTAACCCGAAATGCTTTGTTGGGCGCAGTTTTCACAAAAATCTCCTCTTGTTCCACATGGTTCTACTCATTTGACCAAAACGTTGCTGTACCCTAATCGGATGTTCCAACAAATATTCCTGACACAGAATCAATCCATACTTTGTGCTCACATATCCAAAGCCCACAATAATGTTTTGATTAGCAAAGATTAGGAACATGGGCACAACTGTTTTGTCTCATCGGCACAACCATTTATAGACTGCTTGTTTTGATTCAACTGCCAGGCAATGGTGGATTCTGAGGTGTTGATTACATGGGTATGTCTTAAATCCAAAGCGAACAGTCCAATGGTATAGTAATTGTTCTAAATATGATTTTAAAATCTCTTATATTAAACCAATACAACATGCATGGGTCCAAGAGCAAACGATCTAGGTCAGCTGAATACCACTTAGGACATTGGTGCCTAATGTTGGTTAGTTGCAGGTCCCCTTTGTTATTGCTGAAAGCGTGGTACCATGGCTATACAAACTGCAATGAAAATCAGGTAAATCGGGTACGACTGTGCTGTGATTTCAACACAAAACATTATAGGCCTTTTTATCAATGAGCAAACTGTTTGTGGTGGTACAACGCCCTAGCAAGCTCAGATTCCGAGGTTTGTAATAACATGGATATACCGTTCAGTCAGTTTGGACAGTACATTGGTACAGCAGTTGCTCTAAATCAGTAAAAAAATCCTTTTTACACAAAAGAAAAACAACAGCCAACAGGGCCTTTATTGTATTACATTCTCAGAGCGGTGGTTCCTAGTAACGGCCTTCGGCCAGGTCGCCTCGTTAGCGCAGTAGGTAGCGCGTCAGTCTCATAATCTGAAGGTCGTGAGTTCGATCCTCACACGAGGCAAGTTTTCTTTTGAAATCTTCATCACTGCTAGTGGTTCTACAGGCAGACAAACTGCAACAAAAATCAAGTAAAACAGCTACAAGTGTTTCGTCTCATCGGCACAAACAATTATATACTGCTTGTGTTGATTCAACTGGCAGGCAATGGCAGATTCCGAGTTCTTGATTACAAGGGGTTTCTCTTACAACCAAAGCGCACAGTCCAGTGGTACAACAATTGTTCTACAAAAGATTTTAGAAATCTCTTATATAAAACAAATATACATTCATGGGTCTATGAGCAAACAATCAAGATCAATTGGTCCTACCACTAAGGACAGTGGTGCCCAATGTTTGTTAGTTGCAGCACTGCTTTGTTATTGCTGGAAGAGTAGGACCCTCAGAGCAATTGCTGTCAACAGTTGTGTGTTGCATGCTAATATCAACAGAATTTTTGTGGTTTGTTGAGACTATGATCAGATATTAGATAGAACATTTTCACTGCTATGGCATGGCAATTGTTTGTCAATATGTATCTTAACTATATTTGTATTTGATCATATTTTCTGTTGAGGACCTTAGCAAGTCTGAAATTAATGGTAGGACTAGCATTAAGTCAAAAATCTAATTCATGCTTCTGCCTTATTAGCTGTTAGCTCGAATCAATATGTCCATGCACTTTTTTCCCCCCCAAATCTTAGAGCGAAGATTTCCCATTCAACAGCTGGCTGAGCATTTGCTGTCTGGCAGCAAGGCGCTGTGGCTTAGTTGGTTAAAGTGCCTGTCTAGTAAACAGGAGATCCTGGGTTCGAATCCCAGCAGTGCCTGATGCAGTTGTCCTTTGGTGCTTCCGCTTGAGTGCCTTCCAGCTTTTTCTTTATGGCTTGAGATAGAACATTGCAAGTGGATAAGATGGTTTCTCTGGTGCACTGAATGGTGAATTGCAGGCTTTGCTCTGACCCTTTTGAAAGCTTGATAGTATTTGTTAGCAATGGAAAAAAAAAACTGTGATTTTAAACAGACTACGAGCCATCCGTTGAGATAAACAGTTCCGAGGTAGTAAAATACAGACCTCCGCAACATAGCGGCTCTGTGGCGCAATGGATAGCGCATTGGACTTCTAGACTCAGCGGTAGAGCTATTCAAAGGTTGTGGGTTCGAGTCCCACCAGAGTCGTTGTGCATTTTTTACATGTCTTGCTAGTAACTTTCATTTTACACCAGGTAGATTAGAGAGCCATATCGCATGTGACATGTCCGTGCTTCTCGTCCTAACCCGAAATGCTTTGTTGGGCGCAGTTTTCACAAAAATCTCCTCTTGTTCCACATGGTTCTACTCATTTGACCAAAACGTTGCTGTACCCTAATCGGATGTTCCAACAAATATTCCTGACACAGAATCAATCCATACTTTGTGCTCACATATCCAAAGCCCACAATAATGTTTTGATTAGCAAAGATTAGGAACATGGGCACAACTGTTTTGTCTCATCGGCACAACCATTTATAGACTGCTTGTTTTGATTCAACTGCCAGGCAATGGTGGATTCTGAGGTGTTGATTACATGGGTATGTCTTAAATCCAAAGCGAACAGTCCAATGGTATAGTAATTGTTCTAAATATGATTTTAAAATCTCTTATATTAAACCAATACAACATGCATGGGTCCAAGAGCAAACGATCTAGGTCAGCTGAATACCACTTAGGACATTGGTGCCTAATGTTGGTTAGTTGCAGGTCCCCTTTGTTATTGCTGAAAGCGTGGTACCATGGCTATACAAACTGCAATGAAAATCAGGTAAATCGGGTACGACTGTGCTGTGATTTCAACACAAAACATTATAGGCCTTTTTATCAATGAGCAAACTGTTTGTGGTGGTACAACGCCCTAGCAAGCTCAGATTCCGAGGTTTGTAATAACATGGATATACCGTTCAGTCAGTTTGGACAGTACATTGGTACAGCAGTTGCTCTAAATCAGTAAAAAAATCCTTTTTACACAAAAGAAAAACAACAGCCAACAGGGCCTTTATTGTATTACATTCTCAGAGCGGTGGTTCCTAGTAACGGCCTTCGGCCAGGTCGCCTCGTTAGCGCAGTAGGTAGCGCGTCAGTCTCATAATCTGAAGGTCGTGAGTTCGATCCTCACACGAGGCAAGTTTTCTTTTGAAATCTTCATCACTGCTAGTGGTTCTACAGGCAGACAAACTGCAACAAAAATCAAGTAAAACAGCTACAAGTGTTTCGTCTCATCGGCACAAACAATTATATACTGCTTGTGTTGATTCAACTGGCAGGCAATGGCAGATTCCGAGTTCTTGATTACAAGGGGTTTCTCTTACAACCAAAGCGCACAGTCCAGTGGTACAACAATTGTTCTACAAAAGATTTTAGAAATCTCTTATATAAAACAAATATACATTCATGGGTCTATGAGCAAACAATCAAGATCAATTGGTCCTACCACTAAGGACAGTGGTGCCCAATGTTTGTTAGTTGCAGCACTGCTTTGTTATTGCTGGAAGAGTAGGACCCTCAGAGCAATTGCTGTCAACAGTTGTGTGTTGCATGCTAATATCAACAGAATTTTTGTGGTTTGTTGAGACTATGATCAGATATTAGATAGAACATTTTCACTGCTATGGCATGGCAATTGTTTGTCAATATGTATCTTAACTATATTTGTATTTGATCATATTTTCTGTTGAGGACCTTAGCAAGTCTGAAATTAATGGTAGGACTAGCATTAAGTCAAAAATCTAATTCATGCTTCTGCCTTATTAGCTGTTAGCTCGAATCAATATGTCCATGCACTTTTTTCCCCCCCAAATCTTAGAGCGAAGATTTCCCATTCAACAGCTGGCTGAGCATTTGCTGTCTGGCAGCAAGGCGCTGTGGCTTAGTTGGTTAAAGTGCCTGTCTAGTAAACAGGAGATCCTGGGTTCGAATCCCAGCAGTGCCTGATGCAGTTGTCCTTTGGTGCTTCCGCTTGAGTGCCTTCCAGCTTTTTCTTTATGGCTTGAGATAGAACATTGCAAGTGGATAAGATGGTTTCTCTGGTGCACTGAATGGTGAATTGCAGGCTTTGCTCTGACCCTTTTGAAAGCTTGATAGTATTTGTTAGCAATGGAAAAAAAAAACTGTGATTTTAAACAGACTACGAGCCATCCGTTGAGATAAACAGTTCCGAGGTAGTAAAATACAGACCTCCGCAACATAGCGGCTCTGTGGCGCAATGGATAGCGCATTGGACTTCTAGACTCAGCGGTAGAGCTATTCAAAGGTTGTGGGTTCGAGTCCCACCAGAGTCGTTGTGCATTTTTTACATGTCTTGCTAGTAACTTTCATTTTACACCAGGTAGATTAGAGAGCCATATCGCATGTGACATGTCCGTGCTTCTCGTCCTAACCCGAAATGCTTTGTTGGGCGCAGTTTTCACAAAAATCTCCTCTTGTTCCACATGGTTCTACTCATTTGACCAAAACGTTGCTGTACCCTAATCGGATGTTCCAACAAATATTCCTGACACAGAATCAATCCATACTTTGTGCTCACATATCCAAAGCCCACAATAATGTTTTGATTAGCAAAGATTAGGAACATGGGCACAACTGTTTTGTCTCATCGGCACAACCATTTATAGACTGCTTGTTTTGATTCAACTGCCAGGCAATGGTGGATTCTGAGGTGTTGATTACATGGGTATGTCTTAAATCCAAAGCGAACAGTCCAATGGTATAGTAATTGTTCTAAATATGATTTTAAAATCTCTTATATTAAACCAATACAACATGCATGGGTCCAAGAGCAAACGATCTAGGTCAGCTGAATACCACTTAGGACATTGGTGCCTAATGTTGGTTAGTTGCAGGTCCCCTTTGTTATTGCTGAAAGCGTGGTACCATGGCTATACAAACTGCAATGAAAATCAGGTAAATCGGGTACGACTGTGCTGTGATTTCAACACAAAACATTATAGGCCTTTTTATCAATGAGCAAACTGTTTGTGGTGGTACAACGCCCTAGCAAGCTCAGATTCCGAGGTTTGTAATAACATGGATATACCGTTCAGTCAGTTTGGACAGTACATTGGTACAGCAGTTGCTCTAAATCAGTAAAAAAATCCTTTTTACACAAAAGAAAAACAACAGCCAACAGGGCCTTTATTGTATTACATTCTCAGAGCGGTGGTTCCTAGTAACGGCCTTCGGCCAGGTCGCCTCGTTAGCGCAGTAGGTAGCGCGTCAGTCTCATAATCTGAAGGTCGTGAGTTCGATCCTCACACGAGGCAAGTTTTCTTTTGAAATCTTCATCACTGCTAGTGGTTCTACAGGCAGACAAACTGCAACAAAAATCAAGTAAAACAGCTACAAGTGTTTCGTCTCATCGGCACAAACAATTATATACTGCTTGTGTTGATTCAACTGGCAGGCAATGGCAGATTCCGAGTTCTTGATTACAAGGGGTTTCTCTTACAACCAAAGCGCACAGTCCAGTGGTACAACAATTGTTCTACAAAAGATTTTAGAAATCTCTTATATAAAACAAATATACATTCATGGGTCTATGAGCAAACAATCAAGATCAATTGGTCCTACCACTAAGGACAGTGGTGCCCAATGTTTGTTAGTTGCAGCACTGCTTTGTTATTGCTGGAAGAGTAGGACCCTCAGAGCAATTGCTGTCAACAGTTGTGTGTTGCATGCTAATATCAACAGAATTTTTGTGGTTTGTTGAGACTATGATCAGATATTAGATAGAACATTTTCACTGCTATGGCATGGCAATTGTTTGTCAATATGTATCTTAACTATATTTGTATTTGATCATATTTTCTGTTGAGGACCTTAGCAAGTCTGAAATTAATGGTAGGACTAGCATTAAGTCAAAAATCTAATTCATGCTTCTGCCTTATTAGCTGTTAGCTCGAATCAATATGTCCATGCACTTTTTTCCCCCCCAAATCTTAGAGCGAAGATTTCCCATTCAACAGCTGGCTGAGCATTTGCTGTCTGGCAGCAAGGCGCTGTGGCTTAGTTGGTTAAAGTGCCTGTCTAGTAAACAGGAGATCCTGGGTTCGAATCCCAGCAGTGCCTGATGCAGTTGTCCTTTGGTGCTTCCGCTTGAGTGCCTTCCAGCTTTTTCTTTATGGCTTGAGATAGAACATTGCAAGTGGATAAGATGGTTTCTCTGGTGCACTGAATGGTGAATTGCAGGCTTTGCTCTGACCCTTTTGAAAGCTTGATAGTATTTGTTAGCAATGGAAAAAAAAAACTGTGATTTTAAACAGACTACGAGCCATCCGTTGAGATAAACAGTTCCGAGGTAGTAAAATACAGACCTCCGCAACATAGCGGCTCTGTGGCGCAATGGATAGCGCATTGGACTTCTAGACTCAGCGGTAGAGCTATTCAAAGGTTGTGGGTTCGAGTCCCACCAGAGTCGTTGTGCATTTTTTACATGTCTTGCTAGTAACTTTCATTTTACACCAGGTAGATTAGAGAGCCATATCGCATGTGACATGTCCGTGCTTCTCGTCCTAACCCGAAATGCTTTGTTGGGCGCAGTTTTCACAAAAATCTCCTCTTGTTCCACATGGTTCTACTCATTTGACCAAAACGTTGCTGTACCCTAATCGGATGTTCCAACAAATATTCCTGACACAGAATCAATCCATACTTTGTGCTCACATATCCAAAGCCCACAATAATGTTTTGATTAGCAAAGATTAGGAACATGGGCACAACTGTTTTGTCTCATCGGCACAACCATTTATAGACTGCTTGTTTTGATTCAACTGCCAGGCAATGGTGGATTCTGAGGTGTTGATTACATGGGTATGTCTTAAATCCAAAGCGAACAGTCCAATGGTATAGTAATTGTTCTAAATATGATTTTAAAATCTCTTATATTAAACCAATACAACATGCATGGGTCCAAGAGCAAACGATCTAGGTCAGCTGAATACCACTTAGGACATTGGTGCCTAATGTTGGTTAGTTGCAGGTCCCCTTTGTTATTGCTGAAAGCGTGGTACCATGGCTATACAAACTGCAATGAAAATCAGGTAAATCGGGTACGACTGTGCTGTGATTTCAACACAAAACATTATAGGCCTTTTTATCAATGAGCAAACTGTTTGTGGTGGTACAACGCCCTAGCAAGCTCAGATTCCGAGGTTTGTAATAACATGGATATACCGTTCAGTCAGTTTGGACAGTACATTGGTACAGCAGTTGCTCTAAATCAGTAAAAAAAATCCTTTTTACACAAAAGAAAAACAACAGCCAACAGGGCCTTTATTGTATTACATTCTCAGAGCGGTGGTTCCTAGTAACGGCCTTCGGCCAGGTCGCCTCGTTAGCGCAGTAGGTAGCGCGTCAGTCTTATAATCTGAAGGTCGTGAGTTCGATCCTCACACGAGGCAAGTTTTCTTTTGAAATCTTCATCACTGCTAGTGGTTCTACAGGCAGACAAACTGCAACAAAAATCAAGTAAAACAGCTACAAGTGTTTCGTCTCATCGGCACAAACAATTATATACTGCTTGTGTTGATTCAACTGGCAGGCAATGGCAGATTCCGAGTTCTTGATTACAAGGGGTTTCTCTTACAACCAAAGCGCACAGTCCAGTGGTACAACAATTGTTCTACAAAAGATTTTAGAAATCTCTTATATAAAACAAATATACATTCATGGGTCTATGAGCAAACAATCAAGATCAATTGGTCCTACCACTAAGGACAGTGGTGCCCAATGTTTGTTAGTTGCAGCACTGCTTTGTTATTGCTGGAAGAGTAGGACCCTCAGAGCAATTGCTGTCAACAGTTGTGTGTTGCATGCTAATATCAACAGAATTTTTGTGGTTTGTTGAGACTATGATCAGATATTAGATAGAACATTTTCACTGCTATGGCATGGCAATTGTTTGTCAATATGTATCTTAACTATATTTGTATTTGATCATATTTTCTGTTGAGGACCTTAGCAAGTCTGAAATTAATGGTAGGACTAGCATTAAGTCAAAAATCTAATTCATGCTTCTGCCTTATTAGCTGTTAGCTCGAATCAATATGTCCATGCACTTTTTTCCCCCCCAAATCTTAGAGCGAAGATTTCCCATTCAACAGCTGGCTGAGCATTTGCTATTTGGCAGCAAGGCGCTGTGGCTTAGTTGGTTAAAGTGCCTGTCTAGTAAACAGGAGATCCTGGGTTCGAATCCCAGCAGTGCCTGATGCAGTTGTCCTTTGGTGCTTCCGCTTGAGTGCCTTCCAGCTTTTTCTTTATGGCTTGAGATAGAACATTGCAAGTGGATAAGATGGTTTCTCTGGTGCACTGAATGGTGAATTGCAGGCTTTGCTCTGACCCTTTTGAAAGCTTGATAGTATTTGTTAGCAATGGAAAAAAAAAACTGTGATTTTAAACAGACTACGAGCCATCCGTTGAGATAAACAGTTCCGAGGTAGTAAAATACAGACCTCCGCAACATAGTGGCTCTGTGGCGCAATGGATAGCGCATTGGACTTCTAGACTCAGCGGTAGAGCTATTCAAAGGTTGTGGGTTCGAGTCCCACCAGAGTCGTTGTGCATTTTTTACATGTCTTGCTAGTAACTTTCATTTTACACCAGGTAGATTAGAGAGCCATATCGCATGTGACATGTCCGTGCTTCTCGTCCTAACCCGAAATGCTTTGTTGGGCGCAGTTTTCACAAAAATCTCCTCTTGTTCCACATGGTTCTACTCATTTGACCAAAACGTTGCTGTACCCTAATCGGATGTTCCAACAAATATTCCTGACACAGAATCATTCCATACTTTGTGCTCACATATCCAAAGCCCACAATAATGTTTTGATTAGCAAAGATTAGGAACATGGGCACAACTGTTTTGTCTCATCGGCACAACCATTTATAGACTGCTTGTTTTGATTCAACTGCCAGGCAATGGTGGATTCTGAGGTGTTGATTACATGGGTATGTCTTAAATCCAAAGCGAACAGTCCAATGGTATAGTAATTGTTCTAAATATGATTTTAAAATCTCTTATATTAAACCAATACAACATGCATGGGTCCAAGAGCAAACGATCTAGGTCAGCTGAATACCACTTAGGACATTGGTGCCTAATGTTGGTTAGTTGCAGGTCCCCTTTGTTATTGCTGAAAGCGTGGTACCATGGCTATACAAACTGCAATGAAAATCAGGTAAATCGGGTACGACTGTGCTGTGATTTCAACACAAAACATTATAGGCCTTTTTATCAATGAGCAAACTGTTTGTGGTGGTACAACGCCCTAGCAAGCTCAGATTCCGAGGTTTGTAATAACATGGATATACCGTTCAGTCAGTTTGGACAGTACATTGGTACAGCAGTTGCTCTAAATCAGTAAAAAAATCCTTTTTACACAAAAGAAAAACAACAGCCAACAGGGCCTTTATTGTATTACATTCTCAGAGCGGTGGTTCCTAGTAACGGCCTTCGGCCAGGTCGCCTCGTTAGCGCAGTAGGTAGCGCGTCAGTCTCATAATCTGAAGGTCGTGAGTTCGATCCTCACACGAGGCAAGTTTTCTTTTGAAATCTTCATCCCTGCTAGTGGTTCTACAGGCAGACAAACTGCAACAAAAATCAAGTAAAACAGCTACAAGTGTTTCGTCTCATCGGCACAAACAATTATATACTGCTTGTGTTGATTCAACTGGCAGGCAATGGCAGATTCCGAGTTCTTGATTACAAGGGGTTTCTCTTACAACCAAAGCGCACAGTCCAGTGGTACAACAATTGTTCTACAAAAGATTTTAGAAATCTCTTATATAAAACAAATATACATTCATGGGTCTATGAGCAAACAATCAAGATCAATTGGTCCTACCACTAAGGACAGTGGTGCCCAATGTTTGTTAGTTGCAGCACTGCTTTGTTATTGCTGGAAGAGTAGGACCCTCAAAGCAATTGCTGTCAACAGTTGTGTGTTGCATGCTAATATCAACAGAATTTTTGTGGTTTGTTGAGACTATGATCAGATATTAGATAGAACATTTTCACTGCTATGGCATGGCAATTGTTTGTCAATATGTATCTTAACTATATTTGTATTTGATCATATTTTCTGTTGAGGACCTTAGCAAGTCTGAAATTAATGGTAGGACTAGCATTAAGTCAAAAATCTAATTCATGCTTCTGCCTTATTAGCTGTTAGCTCGAATCAATATGTCCATGCACTTTTTTCCCCCCCAAATCTTAGAGCGAAGATTTCCCATTCAACAGCTGGCTGAGCATTTGCTGTCTGGCAGCAAGGCGCTGTGGCTTAGTTGGTTAAAGTGCCTGTCTAGTAAACAGGAGATCCTGGGTTCGAATCCCAGCAGTGCCTGATGCAGTTGTCCTTTGGTGCTTCCGCTTGAGTGCCTTCCAGCTTTTTCTTTATGGCTTGAGATAGAACATTGCAAGTGGATAAGATGGTTTCTCTGGTGCACTGAATGGTGAATTGCAGGCTTTGCTCTGACCCTTTTGAAAGCTTGATAGTATTTGTTAGCAATGGAAAAAAAAAACTGTGATTTTAAACAGACTACGAGCCATCCGTTGAGATAAACAGTTCCGAGGTAGTAAAATACAGACCTCCGCAACATAGTGGCTCTGTGGCGCAATGGATAGCGCATTGGACTTCTAGACTCAGCGGTAGAGCTATTCAAAGGTTGTGGGTTCGAGTCCCACCAGAGTCGTTGTGCATTTTTTACATGTCTTGCTAGTAACTTTCATTTTACACCAGGTAGATTAGAGAGCCATATCGCATGTGACATGTCCGTGCTTCTCGTCCTAACCCGAAATGCTTTGTTGGGCGCAGTTTTCACAAAAATCTCCTCTTGTTCCACATGGTTCTACTCATTTGACCAAAACGTTGCTGTACCCTAATCGGATGTTCCAACAAATATTCCTGACACAGAATCATTCCATACTTTGTGCTCACATATCCAAAGCCCACAATAATGTTTTGATTAGCAAAGATTAGGAACATGGGCACAACTGTTTTGTCTCATCGGCACAACCATTTATAGACTGCTTGTTTTGATTCAACTGCCAGGCAATGGTGGATTCTGAGGTGTTGATTACATGGGTATGTCTTAAATCCAAAGCGAACAGTCCAATGGTATAGTAATTGTTCTAAATATGATTTTAAAATCTCTTATATTAAACCAATACAACATGCATGGGTCCAAGAGCAAACGATCTAGGTCAGCTGAATACCACTTAGGACATTGGTGCCTAATGTTGGTTAGTTGCAGGTCCCCTTTGTTATTGCTGAAAGCGTGGTACCATGGCTATACAAACTGCAATGAAAATCAGGTAAATCGGGTACGACTGTGCTGTGATTTCAACACAAAACATTATAGGCCTTTTTATCAATGAGCAAACTGTTTGTGGTGGTACAACGCCCTAGCAAGCTCAGATTCCGAGGTTTGTAATAACATGGATATACCGTTCAGTCAGTTTGGACAGTACATTGGTACAGCAGTTGCTCTAAATCAGTAAAAAAATCCTTTTTACACAAAAGAAAAACAACAGCCAACAGGGCCTTTATTGTATTACATTCTCAGAGCGGTGGTTCCTAGTAACGGCCTTCGGCCAGGTCGCCTCGTTAGCGCAGTAGGTAGCGCGTCAGTCTCATAATCTGAAGGTCGTGAGTTCGATCCTCACACGAGGCAAGTTTTCTTTTGAAATCTTCATCCCTGCTAGTGGTTCTACAGGCAGACAAACTGCAACAAAAATCAAGTAAAACAGCTACAAGTGTTTCGTCTCATCGGCACAAACAATTATATACTGCTTGTGTTGATTCAACTGGCAGGCAATGGCAGATTCCGAGTTCTTGATTACAAGGGGTTTCTCTTACAACCAAAGCGCACAGTCCAGTGGTACAACAATTGTTCTACAAAAGATTTTAGAAATCTCTTATATAAAACAAATATACATTCATGGGTCTATGAGCAAACAATCAAGATCAATTGGTCCTACCACTAAGGACAGTGGTGCCCAATGTTTGTTAGTTGCAGCACTGCTTTGTTATTGCTGGAAGAGTAGGACCCTCAGAGCAATTGCTGTCAACAGTTGTGTGTTGCATGCTAATATCAACAGAATTTTTGTGGTTTGTTGAGACTATGATCAGATATTAGATAGAACATTTTCACTGCTATGGCATGGCAATTGTTTGTCAATATGTATCTTAACTATATTTGTATTTGATCATATTTTCTGTTGAGGACCTTAGCAAGTCTGAAATTAATGGTAGGACTAGCATTAAGTCAAAAATCTAATTCATGCTTCTGCCTTATTAGCTGTTAGTTAGAATCAATATGTCCATGCACTTTTTTCCCCCCTAAATCTTAGAGCGAAGATTTCCCATTCAACAGCTGGCTGAGCATTTGCTGTCTGGCAGCAAGGCGCTGTGGCTTAGTTGGTTAAAGTGCCTGTCTAGTAAACAGGAGATCCTGGGTTCGAATCCCAGCAGTGCCTGATGCAGTTGTCCTTTGGTGCTTCCGCTTGAGTGCCTTCCAGCTTTTTCTTTATGGCTTGAGATAGAACATTGCAAGTGGATAAGATGGTTTCTCTGGTGCACTGAATGGTGAATTGCAGGCTTTGCTCTGACCCTTTTGAAAGCTTGATAGTATTTGTTAGCAATGGAAAAAAAAAACTGTGATTTTAAACAGACTACGAGCCATCCGTTGAGATAAACAGTTCCGAGGTAGTAAAATACAGACCTCCGCAACATAGTGGCTCTGTGGCGCAATGGATAGCGCATTGGACTTCTAGACTCAGCGGTAGAGCTATTCAAAGGTTGTGGGTTCGAGTCCCACCAGAGTCGTTGTGCATTTTTTACATGTCTTGCTAGTAACTTTCATTTTACACCAGGTAGATTAGAGAGCCATATCGCATGTGACATGTCCGTGCTTCTCGTCCTAACCCGAAATGCTTTGTTGGGCGCAGTTTTCACAAAAATCTCCTCTTGTTCCACATGGTTCTACTCATTTGACCAAAACGTTGCTGTACCCTAATCGGATGTTCCAACAAATATTCCTGACACAGAATCATTCCATACTTTGTGCTCACATATCCAAAGCCCACAATAATGTTTTGATTAGCAAAGATTAGGAACATGGGCACAACTGTTTTGTCTCATCGGCACAACCATTTATAGACTGCTTGTTTTGATTCAACTGCCAGGCAATGGTGGATTCTGAGGTGTTGATTACATGGGTATGTCTTAAATCCAAAGCGAACAGTCCAATGGTATAGTAATTGTTCTAAATATGATTTTAAAATCTCTTATATTAAACCAATACAACATGCATGGGTCCAAGAGCAAACGATCTAGGTCAGCTGAATACCACTTAGGACATTGGTGCCTAATGTTGGTTAGTTGCAGGTCCCCTTTGTTATTGCTGAAAGCGTGGTACCATGGCTATACAAACTGCAATGAAAATCAGGTAAATCGGGTACGACTGTGCTGTGATTTCAACACAAAACATTATAGGCCTTTTTATCAATGAGCAAACTGTTTGTGGTGGTACAACGCCCTAGCAAGCTCAGATTCCGAGGTTTGTAATAACATGGATATACCGTTCAGTCAGTTTGGACAGTACATTGGTACAGCAGTTGCTCTAAATCAGTAAAAAAATCCTTTTTACACAAAAGAAAAACAACAGCCAACAGGGCCTTTATTGTATTACATTCTCAGAGCGGTGGTTCCTAGTAACGGCCTTCGGCCAGGTCGCCTCGTTAGCGCAGTAGGTAGCGCGTCAGTCTCATAATCTGAAGGTCGTGAGTTCGATCCTCACACGAGGCAAGTTTTCTTTTGAAATCTTCATCCCTGCTAGTGGTTCTACAGGCAGACAAACTGCAACAAAAATCAAGTAAAACAGCTACAAGTGTTTCGTCTCATCGGCACAAACAATTATATACTGCTTGTGTTGATTCAACTGGCAGGCAATGGCAGATTCCGAGTTCTTGATTACAAGGGGTTTCTCTTACAACCAAAGCGCACAGTCCAGTGGTACAACAATTGTTCTACAAAAGATTTTAGAAATCTCTTATATAAAACAAATATACATTCATGGGTCTATGAGCAAACAATCAAGATCAATTGGTCCTACCACTAAGGACAGTGGTGCCCAATGTTTGTTAGTTGCAGCACTGCTTTGTTATTGCTGGAAGAGTAGGACCCTCAAAGCAATTGCTGTCAACAGTTGTGTGTTGCATGCTAATATCAACAGAATTTTTGTGGTTTGTTGAGACTATGATCAGATATTAGATAGAACATTTTCACTGCTATGGCATGGCAATTGTTTGTCAATATGTATCTTAACTATATTTGTATTTGATCATATTTTCTGTTGAGGACCTTAGCAAGTCTGAAATTAATGGTAGGACTAGCATTAAGTCAAAAATCTAATTCATGCTTCTGCCTTATTAGCTGTTAGCTCGAATCAATATGTCCATGCACTTTTTTCCCCCCCAAATCTTAGAGCGAAGATTTCCCATTCAACAGCTGGCTGAGCATTTGCTGTCTGGCAGCAAGGCGCTGTGGCTTAGTTGGTTAAAGTGCCTGTCTAGTAAACAGGAGATCCTGGGTTCGAATCCCAGCAGTGCCTGATGCAGTTGTCCTTTGGTGCTTCCGCTTGAGTGCCTTCCAGCTTTTTCTTTATGGCTTGAGATAGAACATTGCAAGTGGATAAGATGGTTTCTCTGGTGCACTGAATGGTGAATTGCAGGCTTTGCTCTGACCCTTTTGAAAGCTTGATAGTATTTGTTAGCAATGGAAAAAAAAAACTGTGATTTTAAACAGACTACGAGCCATCCGTTGAGATAAACAGTTCCGAGGTAGTAAAATACAGACCTCCGCAACATAGTGGCTCTGTGGCGCAATGGATAGCGCATTGGACTTCTAGACTCAGCGGTAGAGCTATTCAAAGGTTGTGGGTTCGAGTCCCACCAGAGTCGTTGTGCATTTTTTACATGTCTTGCTAGTAACTTTCATTTTACACCAGGTAGATTAGAGAGCCATATCGCATGTGACATGTCCGTGCTTCTCGTCCTAACCCGAAATGCTTTGTTGGGCGCAGTTTTCACAAAAATCTCCTCTTGTTCCACATGGTTCTACTCATTTGACCAAAACGTTGCTGTACCCTAATCGGATGTTCCAACAAATATTCCTGACACAGAATCATTCCATACTTTGTGCTCACATATCCAAAGCCCACAATAATGTTTTGATTAGCAAAGATTAGGAACATGGGCACAACTGTTTTGTCTCATCGGCACAACCATTTATAGACTGCTTGTTTTGATTCAACTGCCAGGCAATGGTGGATTCTGAGGTGTTGATTACATGGGTATGTCTTAAATCCAAAGCGAACAGTCCAATGGTATAGTAATTGTTCTAAATATGATTTTAAAATCTCTTATATTAAACCAATACAACATGCATGGGTCCAAGAGCAAACGATCTAGGTCAGCTGAATACCACTTAGGACATTGGTGCCTAATGTTGGTTAGTTGCAGGTCCCCTTTGTTATTGCTGAAAGCGTGGTACCATGGCTATACAAACTGCAATGAAAATCAGGTAAATCGGGTACGACTGTGCTGTGATTTCAACACAAAACATTATAGGCCTTTTTATCAATGAGCAAACTGTTTGTGGTGGTACAACGCCCTAGCAAGCTCAGATTCCGAGGTTTGTAATAACATGGATATACCGTTCAGTCAGTTTGGACAGTACATTGGTACAGCAGTTGCTCTAAATCAGTAAAAAAATCCTTTTTACACAAAAGAAAAACAACAGCCAACAGGGCCTTTATTGTATTACATTCTCAGAGCGGTGGTTCCTAGTAACGGCCTTCGGCCAGGTCGCCTCGTTAGCGCAGTAGGTAGCGCGTCAGTCTCATAATCTGAAGGTCGTGAGTTCGATCCTCACACGAGGCAAGTTTTCTTTTGAAATCTTCATCCCTGCTAGTGGTTCTACAGGCAGACAAACTGCAACAAAAATCAAGTAAAACAGCTACAAGTGTTTCGTCTCATCGGCACAAACAATTATATACTGCTTGTGTTGATTCAACTGGCAGGCAATGGCAGATTCCGAGTTCTTGATTACAAGGGGTTTCTCTTACAACCAAAGCGCACAGTCCAGTGGTACAACAATTGTTCTACAAAAGATTTTAGAAATCTCTTATATAAAACAAATATACATTCATGGGTCTATGAGCAAACAATCAAGATCAATTGGTCCTACCACTAAGGACAGTGGTGCCCAATGTTTGTTAGTTGCAGCACTGCTTTGTTATTGCTGGAAGAGTAGGACCCTCAGAGCAATTGCTGTCAACAGTTGTGTGTTGCATGCTAATATCAACAGAATTTTTGTGGTTTGTTGAGACTATGATCAGATATTAGATAGAACATTTTCACTGCTATGGCATGGCAATTGTTTGTCAATATGTATCTTAACTATATTTGTATTTGATCATATTTTCTGTTGAGGACCTTAGCAAGTCTGAAATTAATGGTAGGACTAGCATTAAGTCAAAAATCTAATTCATGCTTCTGCCTTATTAGCTGTTAGTTAGAATCAATATGTCCATGCACTTTTTTCCCCCCTAAATCTTAGAGCGAAGATTTCCCATTCAACAGCTGGCTGAGCATTTGCTGTCTGGCAGCAAGGCGCTGTGGCTTAGTTGGTTAAAGTGCCTGTCTAGTAAACAGGAGATCCTGGGTTCGAATCCCAGCAGTGCCTGATGCAGTTGTCCTTTGGTGCTTCCGCTTGAGTGCCTTCCAGCTTTTTCTTTATGGCTTGAGATAGAACATTGCAAGTGGATAAGATGGTTTCTCTGGTGCACTGAATGGTGAATTGCAGGCTTTGCTCTGACCCTTTTGAAAGCTTGATAGTATTTGTTAGCAATGGAAAAAAAAAACTGTGATTTTAAACAGACTACGAGCCATCCGTTGAGATAAACAGTTCCGAGGTAGTAAAATACAGACCTCCGCAACATAGTGGCTCTGTGGCGCAATGGATAGCGCATTGGACTTCTAGACTCAGCGGTAGAGCTATTCAAAGGTTGTGGGTTCGAGTCCCACCAGAGTCGTTGTGCATTTTTTACATGTCTTGCTAGTAACTTTCATTTTACACCAGGTAGATTAGAGAGCCATATCGCATGTGACATGTCCGTGCTTCTCGTCCTAACCCGAAATGCTTTGTTGGGCGCAGTTTTCACAAAAATCTCCTCTTGTTCCACATGGTTCTACTCATTTGACCAAAACGTTGCTGTACCCTAATCGGATGTTCCAACAAATATTCCTGACACAGAATCATTCCATACTTTGTGCTCACATATCCAAAGCCCACAATAATGTTTTGATTAGCAAAGATTAGGAACATGGGCACAACTGTTTTGTCTCATCGGCACAACCATTTATAGACTGCTTGTTTTGATTCAACTGCCAGGCAATGGTGGATTCTGAGGTGTTGATTACATGGGTATGTCTTAAATCCAAAGCGAACAGTCCAATGGTATAGTAATTGTTCTAAATATGATTTTAAAATCTCTTATATTAAACCAATACAACATGCATGGGTCCAAGAGCAAACGATCTAGGTCAGCTGAATACCACTTAGGACATTGGTGCCTAATGTTGGTTAGTTGCAGGTCCCCTTTGTTATTGCTGAAAGCGTGGTACCATGGCTATACAAACTGCAATGAAAATCAGGTAAATCGGGTACGACTGTGCTGTGATTTCAACACAAAACATTATAGGCCTTTTTATCAATGAGCAAACTGTTTGTGGTGGTACAACGCCCTAGCAAGCTCAGATTCCGAGGTTTGTAATAACATGGATATACCGTTCAGTCAGTTTGGACAGTACATTGGTACAGCAGTTGCTCTAAATCAGTAAAAAAATCCTTTTTACACAAAAGAAAAACAACAGCCAACAGGGCCTTTATTGTATTACATTCTCAGAGCGGTGGTTCCTAGTAACGGCCTTCGGCCAGGTCGCCTCGTTAGCGCAGTAGGTAGCGCGTCAGTCTCATAATCTGAAGGTCGTGAGTTCGATCCTCACACGAGGCAAGTTTTCTTTTGAAATCTTCATCACTGCTAGTGGTTCTACAGGCAGACAAACTGCAACAAAAATCAAGTAAAACAGCTACAAGTGTTTCGTCTCATCGGCACAAACAATTATATACTGCTTGTGTTGATTCAACTGGCAGGCAATGGCAGATTCCGAGTTCTTGATTACAAGGGGTTTCTCTTACAACCAAAGCGCACAGTCCAGTGGTACAACAATTGTTCTACAAAAGATTTTAGAAATCTCTTATATAAAACAAATATACATTCATGGGTCTATGAGCAAACAATCAAGATCAATTGGTCCTACCACTAAGGACAGTGGTGCCCAATGTTTGTTAGTTGCAGCACTGCTTTGTTATTGCTGGAAGAGTAGGACCCTCAGAGCAATTGCTGTCAACAGTTGTGTGTTGCATGCTAATATCAACAGAATTTTTGTGGTTTGTTGAGACTATGATCAGATATTAGATAGAACATTTTCACTGCTATGGCATGGCAATTGTTTGTCAATATGTATCTTAACTATATTTGTATTTGATCATATTTTCTGTTGAGGACCTTAGCAAGTCTGAAATTAATGGTAGGACTAGCATTAAGTCAAAAATCTAATTCATGCTTCTGCCTTATTAGCTGTTAGTTAGAATCAATATGTCCATGCACTTTTTTCCCCCCTAAATCTTAGAGCGAAGATTTCCCATTCAACAGCTGGCTGAGCATTTGCTGTCTGGCAGCAAGGCGCTGTGGCTTAGTTGGTTAAAGTGCCTGTCTAGTAAACAGGAGATCCTGGGTTCGAATCCCAGCAGTGCCTGATGCAGTTGTCCTTTGGTGCTTCAGCTTGAGTGCCTTCCAGCTTTTTCTTTATGGCTTGAGATAGAACATTGCAAGTGGATAAGATGGTTTCTCTGGTGCACTGAATGGTGAATTGCAGGCTTTGCTCTGACCCTTTTGAAAGCTTGATAGTATTTGTTAGCAATGGAAAAAAAAAACTGTGATTTTAAACAGACTACGAGCCATCCGTTGAGATAAACAGTTCCGAGGTAGTAAAATACAGACCTCCGCAACATAGTGGCTCTGTGGCGCAATGGATAGCGCATTGGACTTCTAGACTCAGCGGTAGAGCTATTCAAAGGTTGTGGGTTCGAGTCCCACCAGAGTCGTTGTGCATTTTTTACACGTCTTGCTAGTAACTTTCATTTTACACCAGGTAGATTAGAGAGCCATATCGCATGTGACATGTCCGTGCTTCTCGTCCTAACCCGAAATGCTTTGTTGGGCGCAGTTTTCACAAAAATCTCCTCTTGTTCCACATGGTTCTACTCATTTGACCAAAACGTTGCTGTACCCTAATCGGATGTTCCAACAAATATTCCTGACACAGAATCATTCCATACTTTGTGCTCACATATCCAAAGCCCACAATAATGTTTTGATTAGCAAAGATTAGGAACATGGGCACAACTGTTTTGTCTCATCGGCACAACCATTTATAGACTGCTTGTTTTGATTCAACTGCCCGGCAATGGTGGATTCTGAGGTGTTGATTACATGGGTATGTCTTAAATCCAAAGCGAACAGTCCAATGGTATAGTAATTGTTCTAAATATGATTTTAAAATCTCTTATATTAAACCAATACAACATGCATGGGTCCAAGAGCAAACGATCTAGGTCAGCTGAATACCACTTAGGACATTGGTGCCTAATGTTGGTTAGTTGCAGGTCCCCTTTGTTATTGCTGAAAACGTGGTACCATGGCTATACAAACTGCAATGAAAATCAGGTAAATCGGGTACGACTGTGCTGTGATTTCAACACAAAACATTATAGGCCTTTTTATCAATGAGCAAACTGTTTGTGGTGGTACAACGCCCTAGCAAGCTCAGATTCCGAGGTTTGTAATAACATGGATATACCGTTCAGTCAGTTTGGACAGTACATTGGTACAGCAGTTGCTCTAAATCAGTAAAAAAATCCTTTTTACACAAAAGAAAAACAACAGCCAACAGGGCCTTTATTGTATTACATTCTCAGAGCGGTGGTTCCTAGTAACGGCCTTCGGCCAGGTCGCCTCGTTAGCGCAGTAGGTAGCGCGTCAGTCTCATAATCTGGAGGTCGTGAGTTCGATCCTCACACGAGGCAAGTTTTCTTTTGAAATCTTCATCCCTGCTAGTGGTTCTACAGGCAGACAAACTGCAACAAAAATCAAGTAAAACAGCTACAAGTGTTTCGTCTCATCGGCACAAACAATTATATACTGCTTGTGTTGATTCAACTGGCAGGCAATGGCAGATTCCGAGTTCTTGATTACAAGGGGTTTCTCTTACAACCAAAGCGCACAGTCCAGTGGTACAACAATTGTTCTACAAAAGATTTTAGAAATCTCTTATATAAAACAAATATACATTCATGGGTCTATGAGCAAACAATCAAGATCAATTGGTCCTACCACTAAGGACAGTGGTGCCCAATGTTTGTTAGTTGCAGCACTGCTTTGTTATTGCTGGAAGAGTAGGACCCTCAGAGCAATTGCTGTCAACAGTTGTGTGTTGCATGCTAATATCAACAGAATTTTTGTGGTTTGTTGAGACTATGATCAGATATTAGATAGAACATTTTCACTGCTATGGCATGGCAATTGTTTGTCAATATGTATCTTAACTATATTTGTATTTGATCATATTTTCTGTTGAGGACCTTAGCAAGTCTGAAATTAATGGTAGGACTAGCATTAAGTCAAAAATCTAATTCATGCTTCTGCCTTATTAGCTGTTAGTTAGAATCAATATGTCCATGCACTTTTTTCCCCCCTAAATCTTAGAGCGAAGATTTCCCATTCAACAGCTGGCTGAGCATTTGCTGTCTGGCAGCAAGGCGCTGTGGCTTAGTTGGTTAAAGTGCCTGTCTAGTAAACAGGAGATCCTGGGTTCGAATCCCAGCAGTGCCTGATGCAGTTGTCCTTTGGTGCTTCCGCTTGAGTGCCTTCCAGCTTTTTCTTTATGGCTTGAGATAGAACATTGCAAGTGGATAAGATGGTTTCTCTGGTGCACTGAATGGTGAATTGCAGGCTTTGCTCTGACCCTTTTGAAAGCTTGATAGTATTTGTTAGCAATGGAAAAAAAAAACTGTGATTTTAAACAGACTACGAGCCATCCGTTGAGATAAACAGTTCCGAGGTAGTAAAATACAGACCTCCGCAACATAGTGGCTCTGTGGCGCAATGGATAGCGCATTGGACTTCTAGACTCAGCGGTAGAGCTATTCAAAGGTTGTGGGTTCGAGTCCCACCAGAGTCGTTGTGCATTTTTTACATGTCTTGCTAGTAACTTTCATTTTACACCAGGTAGATTAGAGAGCCATATCGCATGTGACATGTCCGTGCTTCTCGTCCTAACCCGAAATGCTTTGTTGGGCGCAGTTTTCACAAAAATCTCCTCTTGTTCCACATGGTTCTACTCATTTGACCAAAACGTTGCTGTACCCTAATCGGATGTTCCAACAAATATTCCTGACACAGAATCATTCCATACTTTGTGCTCACATATCCAAAGCCCACAATAATGTTTTGATTAGCAAAGATTAGGAACATGGGCACAACTGTTTTGTCTCATCGGCACAACCATTTATAGACTGCTTGTTTTGATTCAACTGCCAGGCAATGGTGGATTCTGAGGTGTTGATTACATGGGTATGTCTTAAATCCAAAGCGAACAGTCCAATGGTATAGTAATTGTTCTAAATATGATTTTAAAATCTCTTATATTAAACCAATACAACATGCATGGGTCCAAGAGCAAACGATCTAGGTCAGCTGAATACCACTTAGGACATTGGTGCCTAATGTTGGTTAGTTGCAGGTCCCCTTTGTTATTGCTGAAAGCGTGGTACCATGGCTATACAAACTGCAATGAAAATCAGGTAAATCGGGTACGACTGTGCTGTGATTTCAACACAAAACATTATAGGCCTTTTTATCAATGAGCAAACTGTTTGTGGTGGTACAACGCCCTAGCAAGCTCAGATTCCGAGGTTTGTAATAACATGGATATACCGTTCAGTCAGTTTGGACAGTACATTGGTACAGCAGTTGCTCTAAATCAGTAAAAAAATCCTTTTTACACAAAAGAAAAACAACAGCCAACAGGGCCTTTATTGTATTACATTCTCAGAGCGGTGGTTCCTAGTAACGGCCTTCGGCCAGGTCGCCTCGTTAGCGCAGTAGGTAGCGCGTCAGTCTCATAATCTGAAGGTCGTGAGTTCGATCCTCACACGAGGCAAGTTTTCTTTTGAAATCTTCATCACTGCTAGTGGTTCTACAGGCAGACAAACTGCAACAAAAATCAAGTAAAACAGCTACAAGTGTTTCGTCTCATCGGCACAAACAATTATATACTGCTTGTGTTGATTCAACTGGCAGGCAATGGCAGATTCCGAGTTCTTGATTACAAGGGGTTTCTCTTACAACCAAAGCGCACAGTCCAGTGGTACAACAATTGTTCTACAAAAGATTTTAGAAATCTCTTATATAAAACAAATATACATTCATGGGTCTATGAGCAAACAATCAAGATCAATTGGTCCTACCACTAAGGACAGTGGTGCCCAATGTTTGTTAGTTGCAGCACTGCTTTGTTATTGCTGGAAGAGTAGGACCCTCAGAGCAATTGCTGTCAACAGTTGTGTGTTGCATGCTAATATCAACAGAATTTTTGTGGTTTGTTGAGACTATGATCAGATATTAGATAGAACATTTTCACTGCTATGGCATGGCAATTGTTTGTCAATATGTATCTTAACTATATTTGTATTTGATCATATTTTCTGTTGAGGACCTTAGCAAGTCTGAAATTAATGGTAGGACTAGCATTAAGTCAAAAATCTAATTCATGCTTCTGCCTTATTAGCTGTTAGCTCGAATCAATATGTCCTTGCACTTTTTTCCCCCCTAAATCTTAGAGCGAAGATTTCCCATTCAACAGCTGGCTGAGCATTTGCTGTCTGGCAGCAAGGCGCTGTGGCTTAGTTGGTTAAAGTGCCTGTCTAGTAAACAGGAGATCCTGGGTTCGAATCCCAGCAGTGCCTGATGCAGTTGTCCTTTGGTGCTTCCGCTTGAGTCCCTTCCAGCTTTTTCTTTATGGCTTGAGATAGAACATTGCAAGTGGATAAGATGGTTTCTCTGGTGCACTGAATGGTGAATTGCAGGCTTTGCTCTGACCCTTTTGAAAGCTTGATAGTATTTGTTAGCAATGGAAAAAAAAAACTGTGATTTTAAACAGACTACGAGCCATCCGTTGAGATAAACAGTTCCGAGGTAGTAAAATACAGACCTCCGCAACATAGCGGCTCTGTGGCGCAATGGATAGCGCATTGGACTTCTAGACTCAGCGGTAGAGCTATTCAAAGGTTGTGGGTTCGAGTCCCACCAGAGTCGTTGTGCATTTTTTACATGTCTTGCTAGTAACTTTCATTTTACACCAGGTAGATTAGAGAGCCATATCGCATGTGACATGTCCGTGCTTCTCGTCCTAACCCGAAATGCTTTGTTGGGCGCAGTTTTCACAAAAATCTCCTCTTGTTCCACATGGTTCTACTCATTTGACCAAAACGTTGCTGTACCCTAATCGGATGTTCCAACAAATATTCCTGACACAGAATCAATCCATACTTTGTGCTCACATATCCAAAGCCCACAATAATGTTTTGATTAGCAAAGATTAGGAACATGGGCACAACTGTTTTGTCTCATCGGCACAACCATTTATAGACTGCTTGTTTTGATTCAACTGCCAGGCAATGGTGGATTCTGAGGTGTTGATTACATGGGTATGTCTTAAATCCAAAGCGAACAGTCCAATGGTATAGTAATTGTTCTAAATATGATTTTAAAATCTCTTATATTAAACCAATACAACATGCATGGGTCCAAGAGCAAACGATCTAGGTCAGCTGAATACCACTTAGGACATTGGTGCCTAATGTTGGTTAGTTGCAGGTCCCCTTTGTTATTGCTGAAAGCGTGGTACCATGGCTATACAAACTGCAATGAAAATCAGGTAAATCGGGTACGACTGTGCTGTGATTTCAACACAAAACATTATAGGCCTTTTTATCAATGAGCAAACTGTTTGTGGTGGTACAACGCCCTAGCAAGCTCAGATTCCGAGGTTTGTAATAACATGGATATACCGTTCAGTCAGTTTGGACAGTACATTGGTACAGCAGTTGCTCTAAATCAGTAAAAAAATCCTTTTTACACAAAAGAAAAACAACAGCCAACAGGGCCTTTATTGTATTACATTCTCAGAGCGGTGGTTCCTAGTAACGGCCTTCGGCCAGGTCGCCTCGTTAGCGCAGTAGGTAGCGCGTCAGTCTCATAATCTGAAGGTCGTGAGTTCGATCCTCACACGAGGCAAGTTTTCTTTTGAAATCTTCATCACTGCTAGTGGTTCTACAGGCAGACAAACTGCAACAAAAATCAAGTAAAAGAGCTACAAGTGTTTCGTCTCATCGGCACAAACAATTATATACTGCTTGTGTTGATTCAACTGGCAGGCAATGGCAGATTCCGAGTTCTTGATTACAAGGGGTTTCTCTTACAACCAAAGCGCACAGTCCAGTGGTACAACAATTGTTCTACAAAAGATTTTAGAAATCTCTTATATAAAACAAATATACATTCATGGGTCTATGAGCAAACAATCAAGATCAATTGGTCCTACCACTAAGGACAGTGGTGCCTAATGTTTGTTAGTTGCAGCACTGCTTTGTTATTGCTGGAAGAGTAGGACCCTCAGAGCAATTGCTGTCAACAGTTGTGTGTTGCATGCTAATATCAACAGAATTTTTGTGGTTTGTTGAGACTATGATCAGATATTAGATAGAACATTTTCACTGCTATGGCATGGCAATTGTTTGTCAATATGTATCTTAACTATATTTGTATTTGATCATATTTTCTGTTGAGGACCTTAGCAAGTCTGAAATTAATGGTAGGACTAGCATTAAGTAAAAAATCTAATTCATGCTTCTGCCTTATTAGCTGTTAGCTCGAATCAATATGTCCATGCACTTTTTTCCCCCCTAAATCTTAGAGCGAAGATTTCCCATTCAACAGCTGGCTGAGCATTTGCTGTCTGGCAGCAAGGCGCTGTGGCTTAGTTGGTTAAAGTGCCTGTCTAGTAAACAGGAGATCCTGGGTTCGAATCCCAGCAGTGCCTGATGCAGTTGTCCTTTGGTGCTTCCGCTTGAGTGCCTTCCAGCTTTTTCTTTATGGCTTGAGATAGAACATTGCAAGTGGATAAGATGGTTTCTCTGGTGCACTGAATGGTGAATTGCAGGCTTTGCTCTGACCCTTTTGAAAGCTTGATAGTATTTGTTAGCAATGGAAAAAAAAAACTGTGATTTTAAACAGACTACGAGCCATCCGTTGAGATAAACAGTTCCGAGGTAGTAAAATACAGACCTCCGCAACATAGCGGCTCTGTGGCGCAATGGATAGCCCATTGGACTTCTAGACTCAGCGGTAGAGCTATTCAAAGGTTGTGGGTTCGAGTCCCACCAGAGTCGTTGTGCATTTTTTACATGTCTTGCTAGTAACTTTCATTTTACACCAGGTAGATTGAAGAGCCATATCGCATGTGACATGTCCGTGCTTCTCGTCCTAACCCGAAATGCTTTGTTGGGCGCAGTTTTCAAAAAAATCTCCTCTTGTTCCACATGGTTCTACTCATTTGACCAAAACGTTGCTGTACCCTAATCGGATGTTCCAACAAATATTCCTGACACAGAATCATTCCATACTTTGTGCTCACATATCCAAAGCCCACAATATTGTTTTGATTAGCAAAGATTAGGAACATGGGCACAACTGTTTTGTCTCATCGGCACAACCATTTATAGACTGCTTGTTTTGATTCAACTGCCCGGCAATGGTGGATTCTGAGGTGTTGATTACATGGGTATGTCTTAAATCCAAAGCGAACAGTCCAATGGTATAGTAATTGTTCTAAATATGATTTTAAAATCTCTTATATTAAACCAATACAACATGCATGGGTCCAAGAGCAAACGATCTAGGTCAGCTGAATACCACTTAGGACATTGGTGCCTAATGTTGGTTAGTTGCAGGTCCCCTTTGTTATTGCTGAAAGCGTGGTACCATGGCTATACAAACTGCAATGAAAATCAGGTAAATCGGGTACGACTGTGCTGTGATTTCAACACAAAACATTATAGGCCTTTTTATCAATGAGCAAACTGTTTGTGGTGGTACAACGCCCTAGCAAGCTCAGATTCCGAGGTTTGTAATAACATGGATATACCGTTCAGTCAGTTTGGACAGTACATTGGTACAGCAGTTGCTCTAAATCAGTAAAAAAATCCTTTTTACACAAAAGAAAAACAACAGCCAACAGGGCCTTTATTGTATTACATTCTCAGAGCGGTGGTTCCTAGTAACGGCCTTCGGCCAGGTCGCCTCGTTAGCGCAATAGGTAGCGCGTCAGTCTCATAATCTGAAGGTTGTGAGTTCGATCCTCACACGAGGCAAGTTTTCTTTTGAAATCTTCATCACTGCTAGTGGGTCTACAGGCAGACAAACTGCAACAAAAATCAAGTAAAACAGCTACAAGTGTTTCGTCTCATCGGCACAAACAATTATATACTGCTTGTGTTGATTCAACTGGCAGGCAATGGCAGATTCCGAGTTCTTGATTACAAGGGGTTTCTCTTACAACCAAAGCGCACAGTCCAGTGGTACAACAATTGTTCTACAAAAGATTTTAGAAATCTCTTATATAAAACAAATATACATTCATGGGTCTATGAGCAAACAATCAAGATCAATTGGTCCTACCACTAAGGACAGTGGTGCCCAATGTTTGTTAGTTGCAGCACTGCTTTGTTATTGCTGGAAGAGTAGGACCCTCAGAGCAATTGCTGTCAACAGTTGTGTGTTGCATGCTAATATCAACAGAATTTTTGTGGTTTGTTGAGACTATGATCAGATATTAGATAGAACATTTTCACTGCTATGGCATGGCAATTGTTTGTCAATATGTATCTTAACTATATTTGTATTTGATCATATTTTCTGTTGAGGACCTTAGCAAGTCTGAAATTAATGGTAGGACTAGCATTAAGTAAAAAATCTAATTCATGCTTCTGCCTTATTAGCTGTTAGCTCGAATCAATATGTCCATGCACTTTTTTCCCCCCTAAATCTTAGAGCGAAGATTTCCCATTCAACAGCTGGCTGAGCATTTGCTGTCTGGCAGCAAGGCGCTGTGGCTTAGTTGGTTAAAGTGCCTGTCTAGTAAACAGGAGATCCTGGGTTCGAATCCCAGCAGTGCCTGATGCAGTTGTCCTTTGGTGCTTGAGTGCCTTCCAGCTTTTTCTTTATGGCTTGAGATAGAACATTGCAAGTGGATAAGATGGTTTCTCTGGTGCACTGAATGGTGAATTGCAGGCTTTGCTCTGACCCTTTTGAAAGCTTGATAGTATTTGTTAGCAATGGAAAAAAAAAACTGTGATTTTAAACAGACTACGAGCCATCCGTTGAGATAAACAGTTCCGAGGTAGTAAAATACAGACCTCCGCAACATAGCGGCTCTGTGGCGCAATGGATAGCCCATTGGACTTCTAGACTCAGCGGTAGAGCTATTCAAAGGTTGTGGGTTCGAGTCCCACCAGAGTCGTTGTGCATTTTTTACATGTCTTGCTAGTAACTTTCATTTTACACCAGGTAGATTGAAGAGCCATATCGCATGTGACATGTCCGTGCTTCTCGTCCTAACCCGAAATGCTTTGTTGGGCGCAGTTTTCAAAAAAATCTCCTCTTGTTCCACATGGTTCTACTCATTTGACCAAAACGTTGCTGTACCCTAATCGGATGTTCCAACAAATATTCCTGACACAGAATCATTCCATACTTTGTGCTCACATATCCAAAGCCCACAATATTGTTTTGATTAGCAAAGATTAGGAACATGGGCACAACTGTTTTGTCTCATCGGCACAACCATTTATAGACTGCTTGTTTTGATTCAACTGCCCGGCAATGGTGGATTCTGAGGTGTTGATTACATGGGTATGTCTTAAATCCAAAGCGAACAGTCCAATGGTATAGTAATTGTTCTAAATATGATTTTAAAATCTCTTATATTAAACCAATACAACATGCATGGGTCCAAGAGCAAACGATCTAGGTCAGCTGAATACCACTTAGGACATTGGTGCCTAATGTTGGTTAGTTGCAGGTCCCCTTTGTTATTGCTGAAAGCGTGGTACCATGGCTATACAAACTGCAATGAAAATCAGGTAAATCGGGTACGACTGTGCTGTGATTTCAACACAAAACATTATAGGCCTTTTTATCAATGAGCAAACTGTTTGTGGTGGTACAACGCCCTAGCAAGCTCAGATTCCGAGGTTTGTAATAACATGGATATACCGTTCAGTCAGTTTGGACAGTACATTGGTACAGCAGTTGCTCTAAATCAGTAAAAAAATCCTTTTTACACAAAAGAAAAACAACAGCCAACAGGGCCTTTATTGTATTACATTCTCAGAGCGGTGGTTCCTAGTAACGGCCTTCGGCCAGGTCGCCTCGTTAGCGCAGTAGGTAGCGCGTCAGTCTCATAATCTGAAGGTCGTGAGTTCGATCCTCACACGAGGCAAGTTTTCTTTTGAAATCTTCATCACTGCTAGTGGTTCTACAGGCAGACAAACTGCAACAAAAATCAAGTAAAACAGCTACAAGTGTTTCGTCTCATCGGCACAAACAATTATATACTGCTTGTGTTGATTCAACTGGCAGGCAATGGCAGATTCCGAGTTCTTGATTACAAGGGGTTTCTCTTACAACCAAAGCGCACAGTCCAGTGGTACAACAATTGTTCTACAAAAGATTTTAGAAATCTCTTATATAAAACAAATATACATTCATGGGTCTATGAGCAAACAATCAAGATCAATTGGTCCTACCACTAAGGACAGTGGTGCCCAATGTTTGTTAGTTGCAGCACTGCTTTGTTATTGCTGGAAGAGTAGGACCCTCAGAGCAATTGCTGTCAACAGTTGTGTGTTGCATGCTAATATCAACAGAATTTTTGTGGTTTGTTGAGACTATGATCAGATATTAGATAGAACATTTTCACTGCTATGGCATGGCAATTGTTTGTCAATATGTATCTTAACTATATTTGTATTTGATCATATTTTCTGTTGAGGACCTTAGCAAGTCTGAAATTAATGGTAGGACTAGCATTAAGTCAAAAATCTAATTCATGCTTCTGCCTTATTAGCTGTTAGCTCGAATCAATATGTCCATGCACTTTTTTCCCCCCTAAATCTTAGAGCGAAGATTTCCCATTCAACAGCTGGCTGAGCATTTGCTGTCTGGCAGCAAGGCGCTGTGGCTTAGTTGGTTAAAGTGCCTGTCTAGTAAACAGGAGATCCTGGGTTCGAATCCCAGCAGTGCCTGATGCAGTTGTCCTTTGGTGCTTGAGTGCCTTCCAGCTTTTTCTTTATGGCTTGAGATAGAACATTGCAAGTGGATAAGATGGTTTCTCTGGTGCACTGAATGGTGAATTGCAGGCTTTGCTCTGACCCTTTTGAAAGCTTGATAGTATTTGTTAGCAATGGAAAAAAAAAACTGTGATTTTAAACAGACTACGAGCCATCCGTTGAGATAAACAGTTCCGAGGTAGTAAAATACAGACCTCCGCAACCTAGCGGCTCTGTGGCGCAATGGATAGCGCATTGGACTTCTAGACTCAGCGGTAGAGCTATTCAAAGGTTGTGGGTTCGAGTCCCACCAGAGTCGTTGTGCATTTTTTACATGTCTTGCTAGTAACTTTCATTTTACACCAGGTAGATTGAAGAGCCATATCGCATGTGACATGTCCGTGCTTCTCGTCCTAACCCGAAATGCTTTGTTGGGCGCAGTTTTCAAAAAAATCTCCTCTTGTTCCACATGGTTCTACTCATTTGACCAAAACGTTGCTGTACCCTAATCGGATGTTCCAACAAATATTCCTGACACAGAATCATTCCATACTTTGTGCTCACATATCCAAAGCCCACAATATTGTTTTGATTAGCAAAGATTAGGAACATGGGCACAACTGTTTTGTCTCATCGGCACAACCATTTATAGACTGCTTGTTTTGATTCAACTGCCCGGCAATGGTGGATTCTGAGGTGTTGATTACATGGGTATGTCTTAAATCCAAAGCGAACAGTCCAATGGTATAGTAATTGTTCTAAATATGATTTTAAAATCTCTTATATTAAACCAATACAACATGCATGGGTCCAAGAGCAAACGATCTAGGTCAGCTGAATACCACTTAGGACATTGGTGCCTAATGTTGGTTAGTTGCAGGTCCCCTTTGTTATTGCTGAAAGCGTGGTACCATGGCTATACAAACTGCAATGAAAATCAGGTAAATCGGGTACGACTGTGCTGTGATTTCAACACAAAACATTATAGGCCTTTTTATCAATGAGCAAACTGTTTGTGGTGGTACAACGCCCTAGCAAGCTCAGATTCCGAGGTTTGTAATAACATGGATATACCGTTCAGTCAGTTTGGACAGTACATTGGTACAGCAGTTGCTCTAAATCAGTAAAAAAATCCTTTTTACACAAAAGAAAAACAACAGCCAACAGGGCCTTTATTGTATTACATTCTCAGAGCGGTGGTTCCTAGTAACGGCCTTCGGCCAGGTCGCCTCGTTAGCGCAGTAGGTAGCGCGTCAGTCTCATAATCTGAAGGTCGTGAGTTCGATCCTCACACGAGGCAAGTTTTCTTTTGAAATCTTCATCACTGCTAGTGGTTCTACAGGCAGACAAACTGCAACAAAAATCAAGTAAAACAGCTACAAGTGTTTCGTCTCATCGGCACAAACAATTATATACTGCTTGTGTTGATTCAACTGGCAGGCAATGGCAGATTCCGAGTTCTTGATTACAAGGGGTTTCTCTTACAACCAAAGCGCACAGTCCAGTGGTACAACAATTGTTCTACAAAAGATTTTAGAAATCTCTTATATAAAACAAATATACATTCATGGGTCTATGAGCAAACAATCAAGATCAATTGGTCCTACCACTAAGGACAGTGGTGCCCAATGTTTGTTAGTTGCAGCACTGCTTTGTTATTGCTGGAAGAGTAGGACCCTCAGAGCAATTGCTGTCAACAGTTGTGTGTTGCATGCTAATATCAACAGAATTTTTGTGGTTTGTTGAGACTATGATCAGATATTAGATAGAACATTTTCACTGCTATGGCATGGCAATTGTTTGTCAATATGTATCTTAACTATATTTGTATTTGATCATATTTTCTGTTGAGGACCTTAGCAAGTCTGAAATTAATGGTAGGACTAGCATTAAGTCAAAAATCTAATTCATGCTTCTGCCTTATTAGCTGTTAGCTCGAATCAATATGTCCATGCACTTTTTTCCCCCCTAAATCTTAGAGCGAAGATTTCCCATTCAACAGCTGGCTGAGCATTTGCTGTCTGGCAGCAAGGCGCTGTGGCTTAGTTGGTTAAAGTGCCTGTCTAGTAAACAGGAGATCCTGGGTTCGAATCCCAGCAGTGCCTGATGCAGTTGTCCTTTGGTGCTTGAGTGCCTTCCAGCTTTTTCTTTATGGCTTGAGATAGAACATTGCAAGTGGATAAGATGGTTTCTCTGGTGCACTGAATGGTGAATTGCAGGCTTTGCTCTGACCCTTTTGAAAGCTTGATAGTATTTGTTAGCAATGGAAAAAAAAAACTGTGATTTTAAACAGACTACGAGCCATCCGTTGAGATAAACAGTTCCGAGGTAGTAAAATACAGACCTCCGCAACCTAGCGGCTCTGTGGCGCAATGGATAGCGCATTGGACTTCTAGACTCAGCGGTAGAGCTATTCAAAGGTTGTGGGTTCGAGTCCCACCAGAGTCGTTGTGCATTTTTTACATGTCTTGCTAGTAACTTTCATTTTACACCAGGTAGATTGAAGAGCCATATCGCATGTGACATGTCCGTGCTTCTCGTCCTAACCCGAAATGCTTTGTTGGGCGCAGTTTTCAAAAAAATCTCCTCTTGTTCCACATGGTTCTACTCATTTGACCAAAACGTTGCTGTACCCTAATCGGATGTTCCAACAAATATTCCTGACACAGAATCATTCCATACTTTGTGCTCACATATCCAAAGCCCACAATATTGTTTTGATTAGCAAAGATTAGGAACATGGGCACAACTGTTTTGTCTCATCGGCACAACCATTTATAGACTGCTTGTTTTGATTCAACTGCCCGGCAATGGTGGATTCTGAGGTGTTGATTACATGGGTATGTCTTAAATCCAAAGCGAACAGTCCAATGGTATAGTAATTGTTCTAAATATGATTTTAAAATCTCTTATATTAAACCAATACAACATGCATGGGTCCAAGAGCAAACGATCTAGGTCAGCTGAATACCACTTAGGACATTGGTGCCTAATGTTGGTTAGTTGCAGGTCCCCTTTGTTATTGCTGAAAGCGTGGTACCATGGCTATACAAACTGCAATGAAAATCAGGTAAATCGGGTACGACTGTGCTGTGATTTCAACACAAAACATTATAGGCCTTTTTATCAATGAGCAAACTGTTTGTGGTGGTACAACGCCCTAGCAAGCTCAGATTCCGAGGTTTGTAATAACATGGATATACCGTTCAGTCAGTTTGGACAGTACATTGGTACAGCAGTTGCTCTAAATCAGTAAAAAAATCCTTTTTACACAAAAGAAAAACAACAGCCAACAGGGCCTTTATTGTATTACATTCTCAGAGCGGTGGTTCCTAGTAACGGCCTTCGGCCAGGTCGCCACGTTAGCGCAGTAGGTAGCGCGTCAGTCTCATAATCTGAAGGTCGTGAGCTCGATCCTCACACGAGGCAAGTTTTCTTTTGAAATCTTCATCACTGCTAGTGGTTCTACAGGCAGACAAACTGCAACAAAAATCAAGTAAAACAGCTACAAGTGTTTCGTCTCATCGGCACAAACAATTATATACTGCTTGTGTTGATTCAACTGGCAGGCAATGGCAGATTCCGAGTTCTTGATTACAAGGGGTTTCTCTTACAACCAAAGCGCACAGTCCAGTGGTACAACAATTGTTGTACAAAAGATTTTAGAAATCTCTTATATAAAACAAATATACATTCATGGGTCTATGAGCAAACAATCAAGATCAATTGCTCCTACCACTAAGGACAGTGGTGCCCAATGTTTGTTAGTTGCAGCACTGCTTTGTTATTGCTGGAA
Source organism: Silurus aristotelis (assembly GCF_946808225.1). Classification (NCBI taxonomy): domain Eukaryota; kingdom Metazoa; phylum Chordata; class Actinopteri; order Siluriformes; family Siluridae; genus Silurus; species Silurus aristotelis. The sequence continues at coordinate 30,253,186 of NC_139576.1, forward strand.
GAGTAGGACCCTCAGAGCAATTGCTGTCAACAGTTGTGTGTTGCATGCTAATATCAACAGAATTTTTGTGGTTTGTTGAGACTATGATCAGATATTAGATAGAACATTTTCACTGCTATGGCATGGCAATTGTTTGTCAATATGTATCTTAACTATATTTGTATTTGATCATATTTTCTGTTGAGGACCTTAGCAAGTCTGAAATTAATGGTAGGACTAGCATTAAGTCAAAAATCTAATTCATGCTTCTGCCTTATTAGCTGTTAGCTCGAATCAATATGTCCATGCACTTTTTTCCCCCCTAAATCTTAGAGCGAAGATTTCCTATTCAACAGCTGGCTGAGCATTTGCTGTCTGGCAGCAAGGCGCTGTGGCTTAGTTGGTTAAAGTGCCTGTCTAGTAAACAGGAGATCCTGGGTTCGAATCCCAGCAGAGCCTGATGCAGTTGTCCTTTGGTGCTTCCGCTTGAGTCCCTTCCAGCTTTTTCTTTATGGCTGGAGATAGAACATTGCAAGTGGATAAGATGGTTTCTCTGGTGCACTGAATGGTGAATTGCAGGCTTTGCTCTGACCCTTTTGAAAGCTTGATAGTATTTGTTAGCAATGGAAAAAAAAAACTGTGATTTTAAACAGACTACGAGCCATCCGTTGAGATAAACAGTTCCGAGGTAGTAAAATACAGACCTCCGCAACATAGCGGCTCTGTGGCGCAATGGATAGCCCATTGGACTTCTAGACTCAGCAGTAGAGCTATTCAAAGGTTGTGGGTTCGAGTCCCACCAGAGTCGTTGTGCATTTTTTACATGTCTTGCTAGTAACTTTCATTTTACACCAGGTAGATTGAAGAGCCATATCGCATGTGACATGTCCGTGCTTCTCGTCCTAACCCGAAATGCTTTGTTGGGCGCAGTTTTCAAAAAAATCTCCTCTTGTTCCACATGGTTCTACTCATTTGACCAAAACGTTGCTGTACCCTAATCGGATGTTCCAACAAATATTCCTGACACAGAATCATTCCATACTTTGTGCTCACATATCCAAAGCCCACAATAATGTTTTGATTAGCAAAGATTAGGAACATGGGGACAACTGTTTTGTCTCATCAGCACAACCATTTATAGACTGCTTGTTTTGATTCAACTGCCAGGCAATGGTGGATTCTGAGGTGTTGATTACATGGGTATGTCTTAAATCCAAAGCGAACAGTCCAATGGTATAGTAATTGTTCTAAATATAATTTTAAAATCTCTTATATTAAACCAATACAACATGCATGGGTCCAAGAGCAAACGATCTAGGTCAGCTGAATACCACTTAGGACATTGGTGCCTAATGTTGGTTAGTTGCAGGTCCCCTTTGTTATTGCTGAAAGCGTAGTACCATGGCTATACAAACTGCAATGAAAATCAGGTAAATCGGGTACGACTGTGCTGTGATTTCAACACAAAACATTATAGGCCTTTTTATCAATGAGCAAACTGTTTGTGGTGGTACAACGCCCTAGCAAGCTCAGATTCCGAGGTTTGTAATAACATGGATATACCGTTCAGTCAGTTTGGACAGTACATTGGTACAGCAGTTGCTCTAAATCAGTAAAAAAATCTTTTTACACAAAAGAAAAACAACAGCCAACAGGGCCTTTATTGTATTACATTCTCAGAGCGGTGGTTCCTAGTAACGGCCTTCGGCCAGGTCGCCTCGTTAGCGCAGTAGGTAGCGCGTCAGTCTCATAATCTGAAGGTCGTGAGTTCGATCCTCACACGAGGCAAGTTTTCTTTTGAAATCTTCATCACTGCTAGTGGTTCTACAGGCAGACAAACTGCAACAAAAATCAAGTAAAACAGCTACAAGTGTTTCGTCTCATCGGCACAAACAATTATATACTGCTTGTGTTGATTCAACTGGCAGGCAATGGCAGATTCCGAGTTCTTGATTACAAGGGGTTTCTCTTACAACCAAAGCGCACAGTCCAGTGGTACAACAATTGTTCTACAAAAGATTTTAGAAATCTCTTATATAAAACAAATATACATTCATGGGTCTATGAGCAAACAATCAAGATCAATTGCTCCTACCACTAAGGACAGTGGTGCCCAATGTTTGTTAGTTGCAGCACTGCTTTGTTATTGCTGGAAGAGTAGGACCCTCAGAGCAATTGCTGTCAACAGTTGTGTGTTGCATGCTAATTTCAACAGAATTTTTGTGGTTTGTTGAGACTATGATCAGATATTAGATAGAACATTTTCACTGCTAAGGCATGGCAATTGTTTGTCAATATGTATCTTAACTATATTTGTATTTGATCATATTTTCTGTTGAGGACCTTAGCAAGTCTGAAATTAATGGTAGGACTAGCATTAAGTCAAAAATCTAATTCATGCTTCTGCCTTATTAGCTGTTAGCTCGAATCAATATGTCCATGCACTTTTTTCCCCCCTAAATCTTAGAGCGAAGATTTCCTATTCAACAGCTGGCTGAGCATTTGCTGTCTGGCAGCAAGGCGCTGTGGCTTAGTTGGTTAAAGTGCCTGTCTAGTAAACAGGAGATCCTGGGTTCGAATCCCAGCAGAGCCTGATGCAGTTGTCCTTTGGTGCTTCCGCTTGAGTCCCTTCCAGCTTTTTCTTTATGGCTGGAGATAGAACATTGCAAGTGGATAAGATGGTTTCTCTGGTGCACTGAATGGTGAATTGCAGGCTTTGCTCTGACCCTTTTGAAAGCTTGATAGTATTTGTTAGCAATGGAAAAAAAAAACTGTGATTTTAAACAGACTACGAGCCATCCGTTGAGATAAACAGTTCCGAGGTAGTAAAATACAGACCTCCGCAACATAGCGGCTCTGTGGCGCAATGGATAGCCCATTGGACTTCTAGACTCAGCAGTAGAGCTATTCAAAGGTTGTGGGTTCGAGTCCCACCAGAGTCGTTGTGCATTTTTTACATGTCTTGCTAGTAACTTTCATTTTACACCAGGTAGATTGAAGAGCCATATCGCATGTGACATGTCCGTGCTTCTCGTCCTAACCCGAAATGCTTTGTTGGGCGCAGTTTTCAAAAAAATCTCCTCTTGTTCCACATGGTTCTACTCATTTGACCAAAACGTTGCTGTACCCTAATCGGATGTTCCAACAAATATTCCTGACACAGAATCATTCCATACTTTGTGCTCACATATCCAAAGCCCACAATAATGTTTTGATTAGCAAAGATTAGGAACATGGGCACAACTGTTTTGTCTCATTGGCACAACCATTTATAGACTGCTTGTTTTGATTTAACTGCCAGGCAATGGTGGATTCTGAGGTGTTGATTACATGGGTATGTCTTAAATCCAAAGCGAACAGTCCAATGGTATAGTAATTGTTCTAAATATGATTTTAAAATCTCTTATATTAAACCAATACAACATGCATGGGTCCAAGAGCAAACGATCTAGGTCAGCTGAATACCACTTAGGACATTGGTGCCTAATGTTGGTTAGTTGCAGGTCCCCTTTGTTATTGCTGAAAGCGTGGTACCATGGCTATACAAACTGCAATGAAAATCAGGTAAATCGGGTACGACTGTGCTGTGATTTCAACACAAAACATTATAGGCCTTTTTATCAATGAGCAAACTGTTTGTGGTGGTACAACGCCCTAGCAAGCTCAGATTCCGAGGTTTGTAATAACATGGATATACCGTTCAGTCAGTTTGGACAGTACATTGGTACAGCAGTTGCTCTAAATCAGTAAAAAAATCTTTTTACACAAAAGAAAAACAACAGCCAACAGGGCCTTTATTGTATTACATTCTCAGAGCGGTGGTTCCTAGTAACGGCCTTCGGCCAGGTCGCCTCGTTAGCGCAGTAGGTAGCGCGTCAGTCTCATAATCTGAAGGTCGTGAGTTCGATCCTCACACGAGGCAAGTTTTCTTTTGAAATCTTCATCACTGCTAGTGGTTCTACAGGCAGACAAACTGCAACAAAAATCAAGTAAAACAGCTACAAGTGTTTCGTCTCATCGGCACAAACAATTATATACTGCTTGTGTTGATTCAACTGGCAGGCAATGGCAGATTCCGAGTTCTTGATTACAAGGGGTTTCTCTTACAACCAAAGCGCACAGTCCAGTGGTACAACAATTGTTCTACAAAAGATTTTAGAAATCTCTTATATAAAACAAATATACATTCATGGGTCTATGAGCAAACAATCAAGATCAATTGCTCCTACCACTAAGGACAGTGGTGCCCAATGTTTGTTAGTTGCAGCACTGCTTTGTTATTGCTGGAAGAGTAGGACCCTCAGAGCAATTGCTGTCAACAGTTGTGTGTTGCATGCTAATTTCAACAGAATTTTTGTGGTTTGTTGAGACTATGATCAGATATTAGATAGAACATTTTCACTGCTAAGGCATGGCAATTGTTTGTCAATATGTATCTTAACTATATTTGTATTTGATCATATTTTCTGTTGAGGACCTTAGCAAGTCTGAAATTAATGGTAGGACTAGCATTAAGTCAAAAATCTAATTCATGCTTCTGCCTTATTAGCTGTTAGCTCGAATCAATATGTCCATGCACTTTTTTCCCCCCTAAATCTTAGAGCGAAGATTTCCTATTCAACAGCTGGCTGAGCATTTGCTGTCTGGCAGCAAGGCGCTGTGGCTTAGTTGGTTAAAGTGCCTGTCTAGTAAACAGGAGATCCTGGGTTCGAATCCCAGCAGAGCCTGATGCAGTTGTCCTTTGGTGCTTCCGCTTGAGTCCCTTCCAGCTTTTTCTTTATGGCTGGAGATAGAACATTGCAAGTGGATAAGATGGTTTCTCTGGTGCACTGAATGGTGAATTGCAGGCTTTGCTCTGACCCTTTTGAAAGCTTGATAGTATTTGTTAGCAATGGAAAAAAAAAACTGTGATTTTAAACAGACTACGAGCCATCCGTTGAGATAAACAGTTCCGAGGTAGTAAAATACAGACCTCCGCAACATAGCGGCTCTGTGGCGCAATGGATAGCCCATTGGACTTCTAGACTCAGCAGTAGAGCTATTCAAAGGTTGTGGGTTCGAGTCCCACCAGAGTCGTTGTGCATTTTTTACATGTCTTGCTAGTAACTTTCATTTTACACCAGGTAGATTGAAGAGCCATATCGCATGTGACATGTCCGTGCTTCTCGTCCTAACCCGAAATGCTTTGTTGGGCGCAGTTTTCAAAAAAATCTCCTCTTGTTCCACATGGTTCTACTCATTTGACCAAAACGTTGCTGTACCCTAATCGGATGTTCCAACAAATATTCCTGACACAGAATCATTCCATACTTTGTGCTCACATATCCAAAGCCCACAATAATGTTTTGATTAGCAAAGATTAGGAACATGGGCACAACTGTTTTGTCTCATTGGCACAACCATTTATAGACTGCTTGTTTTGATTTAACTGCCAGGCAATGGTGGATTCTGAGGTGTTGATTACATGGGTATGTCTTAAATCCAAAGCGAACAGTCCAATGGTATAGTAATTGTTCTAAATATGATTTTAAAATCTCTTATATTAAACCAATACAACATGCATGGGTCCAAGAGCAAACGATCTAGGTCAGCTGAATACCACTTAGGACATTGGTGCCTAATGTTGGTTAGTTGCAGGTCCCCTTTGTTATTGCTGAAAGCGTGGTACCATGGCTATACAAACTGCAATGAAAATCAGGTAAATCGGGTACGACTGTGCTGTGATTTCAACACAAAACATTATAGGCCTTTTTATCAATGAGCAAACTGTTTGTGGTGGTACAACGCCCTAGCAAGCTCAGATTCCGAGGTTTGTAATAACATGGATATACCGTTCAGTCAGTTTGGACAGTACATTGGTACAGCAGTTGCTCTAAATCAGTAAAAAAATCCTTTTTACACAAAAGAAAAACAACAGCCAACAGGGCCTTTATTGTATTACATTCTCAGAGCGGTGGTTCCTAGTAACGGCCTTCGGCCAGGTCGCCTCGTTAGCGCAATAGGTAGCGCGTCAGTCTCATAATCTTAAGGTCGTGAGTTCGATCCTCACACGAGGCAAGTTTTCTTTTGAAATCTTCATCACTGCTAGTGGGTCTACAGGCAGACAAACTGCAACAAAAATCAAGTAAAACAGCTACAAGTGTTTCGTCTCATCGGCACAAACAATTATATACTGCTTGTGTTGATTCAACTGGCAGGCAATGGCAGATTCCGAGTTCTTGATTACAAGGGGTTTCTCTTACAACCAAAGCGCACAGTCCAGTGGTACAACAATTGTTCTACAAAAGATTTTAGAAATCTCTTATATAAAACAAATATACATTCATGGGTCTATGAGCAAACAATCAAGATCAATTGGTCCTACCACTAAGGACAGTGGAGCCCAATGTTTGTTAGTTGCAGCACTGCTTTGTTATTGCTGGAAGAGTAGGACCCTCAGAGCAATTGCTGTCAACAGTTGTGTGTTGCATGCTAATATCAACAGAATTTTTGTGGTTTGTTGAGACTATGATCAGATATTAGATAGAACATTTTCACTGCTATGGCATGGCAATTGTTTGTCAATATGTATCTTAACTATATTTGTATTTGATCATATTTTCTGTTGAGGACCTTAGCAAGTCTGAAATTAATGGTAGGACTAGCATTAAGTCAAAAATCTAATTCATGCTTCTGCCTTATTAGCTGTTAGCTCGAATCAATATGTCCATGCACTTTTTTCCCCCCTAAATCTTAGAGCGAAGATTTCCCATTCAACAGCTGGCTGAGCATTTGCTGTCTGGCAGCAAGTCGCTGTGGCTTAGTTGGTTAAAGTGCCTGTCTAGTAAACAGGAGATCCTGGGTTCGAATCCCAGCAGTGCCTGATGCAGTTGTGCTTGAGTGCCTTCCAGCTTTTTCTTTATGGCTTGAGATAGAACATTGCAAGTGGATAAGATGGTTTCTCTGGTGCACTGAATGGTGAATTGCAGGCTTTGCTCTGACCCTTTTGAAAGCTTGATAGTATTTGTTAGCAATGGAAAAAAAAAACTGTGATTTTAAACAGACTACGAGCCATCCGTTGAGATAAACAGTTCCGAGGTAGTAAAATACAGACCTCCGCAACATAGCGGCTCTGTGGCGCAATGGATAGCCCGTTGGACTTCTAGACTCAGCGGTAGAGCTATTCAAAGGTTGTGGGTTCGAGTCCCACCAGAGTCGTTGTGCATTTTTTACATGTCTTGCTAGTAACTTTCATTTTACACCAGGTAGATTGAAGAGCCATATCGCATGTGACATGTCCGTGCTTCTCGTCCTAACCCGAAATGCTTTGTTGGGCGCAGTTTTCAAAAAAATCTCCTCTTGTTCCACATGGTTCTACTCATTTGACCAAAACGTTGCTGTACCCTAATCGGATGTTCCAACAAATATTCCTGACACAGAATCATTCCATACTTTGTGCTCACATATCCAAAGCCCACAATATTGTTTTGATTAGCAAAGATTAGGAACATGGGCACAACTGTTTTGTCTCATCGGCACAACCATTTATAGACTGCTTGTTTTGATTCAACTGCCCGGCAATGGTGGATTCTGAGGTGTTGATTACATGGGTATGTCTTAAATCCAAAGCGAACAGTCCAATGGTATAGTAATTGTTCTAAATATGATTTTAAAATCTCTTATATTAAACCAATACAACATGCATGTGTCCAAGAGCAAACGATCTAGGTCAGCTGAATACCACTTAGGACATTGGTGCCTAATGTTGGTTAGTTGCAGGTCCCCTTTGTTATTGCTGAAAGCGTGGTACCATGGCTATACAAACTGCAATGAAAATCAGGTAAATCGGGTACGACTGTGCTGTGATTTCAACACAAAACATTATAGGCCTTTTTATCAATGAGCAAACTGTTTGTGGTGGTACAACGCCCTAGCAAGCTCAGATTCCGAGGTTTGTAATAACATGGATATACCGTTCAGTCAGTTTGGACAGTACATTGGTACAGCAGTTGCTCTAAATCAGTAAAAAAATCCTTTTTACACAAAAGAAAAACAACAGCCAACAGGGCCTTTATTGTATTACATTCTCAGAGCGGTGGTTCCTAGTAACGGCCTTCGGCCAGGTCGCCTCGTTAGCGCAGTAGGTAGCGCGTCAGTCTCATAATCTGGAGGTCGTGAGTTCGATCCTCACACGAGGCAAGTTTTTTTTTGAAATCTTCATCACTGCTAGTGGTTCTACAGGCAGACAAACTGCAACAAAAATCAAGTAAAACAGCTACAAGTGTTTCGTCTCATCGGCACAAACAATTATATACTGCTTGTGTTGATTCAACTGGCAGGCAATGGCAGATTCCGAGTTCTTGATTACAAGGGGTTTCTCTTACAACCAAAGCGCACAGTCCAGTGGTACAACAATTGTTCTACAAAAGATTTTAGAAATCTCTTATATAAAACAAATATACATTCATGGGTCTATGAGCAAACAATCAAGATCAATTGCTCCTACCACTAAGGACAGTGGTGCCCAATGTTTGTTAGTTGCAGCACTGCTTTGTTATTGCTGGAAGAGTAGGACCCTCAGAGCAATTGCTGTCAACAGTTGTGTGTTGCATGCTAATATCAACAGAATTTTTGTGGTTTGTTGAGACTATGATCAGATATTAGATAGAACATTTTCACTGCTATGGCATGGCAATTGTTTGTCAATATGTATCTTAACTATATTTGTATTTGATCATATTTTCTGTTGAGGACCTTAGCAAGTCTGAAATTAATGGTAGGACTAGCATTAAGTCAAAAATCTAATTCATGCTTCTGCCTTATTAGCTGTTAGCTCGAATCAATATGTCCATGCACTTTTTTCCCCCCTAAATCTTAGAGCGAAGATTTCCCATTCAACAGCTGGCTGAGCATTTGCTGTCTGGCAGCAAGGCGCTGTGGCTTAGTTGGTTAAAGTGCCTGTCTAGTAAACAGGAGATCCTGGGTTTGAATCCCAGCAGTGCCTGATGCAGTTGTCCTTTGGTGCTTGAGTGCCTTCCAGCTTTTTCTTTATGGCTTGAGATAGAACATTGCAAGTGGATAAGATGGTTTCTCTGGTGCACTGAATGGTGAATTGCAGGCTTTGCTCTGACCCTTTTGAAAGCTTGATAGTATTTGTTAGCAATGGAAAAAAAAAACTGTGATTTTAAACAGACTACGAGCCATCCGTTGAGATAAACAGTTCCGAGGTAGTAAAATACAGACCTCCGCAACATAGCGGCTCTGTGGCGCAATGGATAGCCCATTGGACTTCTAGACTCAGCGGTAGAGCTATTCAAAGGTTGTGGGTTCGAGTCCCACCAGAGTCGTTGTGCATTTTTTACATGTCTTCCTAGTAACTTTCATTTTACACCAGGTAGATTGAAGAGCCATATCGCATGTGACATGTCCGTGCTTCTCGTCCTAACCCGAAATGCTTTGTTGGGCGCAGTTTTCACAAAAATCTCCTCTTGTTCCACATGGTTCTACTCATTTGACCAAAACGTTGCTGTACCCTAATCGGATGTTCCAACAAATATTCCTGACACAGAATCATTCCATACTTTGTGCTCACATATCCAAAGCCCACAATAATGTTTTGATTAGCAAAGATTAGGAACATGGGCACAACTGTTTTGTCTCATCGGCACAACCATTTATAGACTGCTTGTTTTGATTCAACTGCCAGGCAATGGTGGATTCTGAGGTGTTGATTACATGGGTATGTCTTAAATCCAAAGCGAACAGTCCAATGGTATAGTAATTGTTCTAAATATGATTTTAAAATCTCTTATATTAAACCAATACAACATGCATGGGTCCAAGAGCAAACGATCTAGGTCAGCTGAATACCACTTAGGACATTGGTGCCTAATGTTGGTTAGTTGCAGGTCCCCTTTGTTATTGCTGAAAACGTGGTACCATGGCTATACAAACTGCAATGAAAATCAGGTAAATCGGGTACGACTGTGCTGTGATTTCAACACAAAACATTATAGGCCTTTTTATCAATGAGCAAACTGTTTGTGGTGGTACAACGCCCTAGCAAGCTCAGATTCCGAGGTTTGTAATAACATGGATATACCGTTCAGTCAGTTTGGACAGTACATTGGTACAGCAGTTGCTCTAAATCAGTAAAAAAATCTTTTTACACAAAAGAAAAACAACAGCCAACAGGGCCTTTATTGTATTACATTCTCAGAGCGGTGGTTCCTAGTAACGGCCTTCGGCCAGGTCGCCTCGTTAGCGCAGTAGGTAGCGCGTCAGTCTCATAATCTGGAGGTCGTGAGTTCGATCCTCACACGAGGCAAGTTTTCTTTTGAAATCTTCATCACTGCTAGTGGTTCTACAGGCAGACAAACTGCAACAAAAATCAAGTAAAACAGCTACAAGTGTTTCGTCTCATCGGCACAAACAATTATATACTGCTTGTGTTGATTCAACTGGCAGGCAATGGCAGATTCCGAGTTCTTGATTACAAGGGGTTTTTCTTACAACCAAAGCGCACAGTCCAGTGGTACAACAATTGTTCTACAAAAGATTTTAGAAATCTCTTATATAAAACAAATATACATTCATGGGTCTATGAGCAAACAATCAAGATCAATTGCTCCTACCACTAAGGACAGTGGTGCCCAATGTTTGTTAGTTGCAGCACTGCTTTGTTATTGCTGGAAGAGTAGGACCCTCAGAGCAATTGCTGTCAACAGTTGTGTGTTGCATGCTAATTTCAACAGAATTTTTGTGGTTTGTTGAGACTATGATCAGATATTAGATAGAACATTTTCACTGCTATGGCATGGCAATTGTTTGTCAATATGTATCTTAACTATATTTGTATTTGATCATATTTTCTGTTGAGGACCTTAGCAAGTCTGAAATTAATGGTAGGACTAGCATTAAGTCAAAAATCTAATTCATGCTTCTGCCTTATTAGCTGTTAGCTCGAATCAATATGTCCATGCACTTTTTTCCCCCCCAAATCTTAGAGCGAAGATTTCCCATTCAACAGCTGGCTGAGCATTTGCTGTCTGGCAGCAAGGCGCTGTGGCTTAGTTGGTTAAAGTGCCTGTCTAGTAAACAGGAGATCCTGGGTTCGAATCCCAGCAGTGCCTGATGCAGTTGTCCTTTGGTGCTTCCGCTTGAGTGCCTTCCATCTTTTTCTTTATGGCTTGAGATAGAACATTGCAAGTGGATAAGATGGTTTCTCTGGTGCACTGAATGGTGAATTGCAGGCTTTGCTCTGACCCTTTTGAAAGCTTGATAGTATTTGTTAGCAATGGAAAAAAAAAACTGTGATTTTAAACAGACTACGAGCCATCCGTTGAGATAAACAGTTCCGAGGTAGTAAAATACAGACCTCCACAACATAGCGGCTCTGTGGCGCAATGGATAGCCCATTGGACTTCTAGACTCAGCGGTAGAGCTATTCAAAGGTTGTGGGTTCGAGTCCCACCAGCGTCGTTGTGCATTTTTTACATGTCTTCCTAGTAACTTTCATTTTACACCAGGTAGATTGAAGAGCCATATCGCATGTGACATGTCCGTGCTTCTCGTCCTAACCCGAAATGCTTTGTTGGGCGCAGTTTTCAAAAAAATCTCCTCTTGTTCCACATGGTTCTACTCATTTGACCAAAACGTTGCTGTACCCTAATCGGATGTTCCAACAAATATTCCTGACACAGAATCATTCCATACTTTGTGCTCACATATCCAAAGCCCACAATAATGTTTTGATTAGCAAAGATTAGGAACATGGGCACAACTGTTTTGTCTCATCGGCACAACCATTTATAGACTGCTTGTTTTGATTCAACTGCCAGGCAATGGTGGATTCTGAGGTGTTGATTACATGGGTATGTCTTAAATCCAAAGCGAACAGTCCAATGGTATAGTAATTGTTCTAAATATGATTTTAAAATCTCTTATATTAAACCAATACAACATGCATGGGTCCAAGAGCAAACGATCTAGGTCAGCTGAATACCACTTAGGACATTGGTGCCTAATGTTGGTTAGTTGCAGGTCCCCTTTGTTATTGCTGAAAACGTGGTACCATGGCTATACAAACTGCAATGAAAATCAGGTAAATCGGGTACGACTGTGCTGTGATTTCAACACAAAACATTATAGGCCTTTTTATCAATGAGCAAACTGTTTGTGGTGGTACAACGCCCTAGCAAGCTCAGATTCCGAGGTTTGTAATAACATGGATATACCGTTCAGTCAGTTTGGACAGTACATTGGTACAGCAGTTGCTCTAAATCAGTAAAAAAATCTTTTTACACAAAAGAAAAACAACAGCCAACAGGGCCTTTATTGTATTACATTCTCAGAGCGGTGGTTCCTAGTAACGGCCTTCGGCCAGGTCGCCTCGTTAGCGCAGTAGGTAGCGCGTCAGTCTCATAATCTGGAGGTCGTGAGTTCGATCCTCACACGAGGCAAGTTTTCTTTTGAAACCTTCATCACTGCTAGTGGTTCTACAGGCAGACAAACTGCAACAAAAATCAAGTAAAACAGCTACAAGTGTTTCGTCTCATCGGCACAAACAATTATATACTGCTTGTGTTGATTCAACTGGCAGGCAATGGCAGATTCCGAGTTCTTGATTACAAGGGGTTTCTCTTACAACCAAAGCGCACAGTCCAGTGGTACAACAATTGTTCTACAAAAGATTTTAGAAATCTCTTATATAAAACAAATATACATTCATGGGTCTATGAGCAAACAATCAAGATCAATTGCTCCTACCACTAAGGACAGTGGTGCCCAATGTTTGTTAGTTGCAGCACTGCTTTGTTATTGCTGGAAGAGTAGGACCCTCAGAGCAATTGCTGTCAACAGTTGTGTGTTGCATGCTAATTTCAACAGAATTTTTGTGGTTTGTTGAGACTATGATCAGATATTAGATAGAACATTTTCACTGCTATGGCATGGCAATTGTTTGTCAATATGTATCTTAACTATATTTGTATTTGATCATATTTTCTGTTGAGGACCTTAGCAAGTCTGAAATTAATGGTAGGACTAGCATTAAGTCAAAAATCTAATTCATGCTTCTGCCTTATTAGCTGTTAGCTCGAATCAATATGTCCATGCACTTTTCCCCCCCCTAAATCTTAGAGTGAAGATTTCCCATTCAACAGCTGGCTGAGCATTTGCTGTCTGGCAGCAAGGCGCTGTGGCTTAGTTGGTTAAAGTGCCTGTCTAGTAAACAGGAGATCCTGGGTTCGAATCCCAGCAGTGCCTGATGCAGTTGTCCTTTGGTGCTTCCGCTTGAGTGCCTTCCAGCTTTTTCTTTATGGCTTGAGATAGAACATTGCAAGTGGATAAGATGGTTTCTCTGGTGCACTGAATGGTGAATTGCAGGCTTTGCTCTGACCCTTTTGAAAGCTTGATAGTATTTGTTAGCAATGGAAAAAAAAAACTGTGATTTTAAACAGACTACGAGCCATCCGTTGAGATAAACAGTTCCGAGGTAGTAAAATACAGACCTCCGCAACATAGCGGCTCTGTGGCGCAATGGATAGCGCATTGGACTTCTAGACTCAGCGGTAGAGCTATTCAAAGGTTGTGGGTTCGAGTCCCACCAGAGTCGTTGTGCATTTTTTACATGTCTTGCTAGTAACTTTCATTTTACACCAGGTAGATTAGAGAGCCATATCGCATGTGACATGTCCGTGCTTCTCGTCCTAACCCGAAATGCTTTGTTGGGCGCAGTTTTCACAAAAATCTCCTCTTGTTCCACATGGTTCTACTCATTTGACTAAAACGTTGCTGTACCCTAATCGGATGTTCCAACAAATATTCCTGACACAGAATCATTCCATACTTTGTGCTCACATATCCAAAGCCCACAATATTGTTTTGATTAGCAAAGATTAGGAACATGGGCACAACTGTTTTGTCTCATCGGCACAACCATTTATAGACTGCTTGTTTTGATTCAACTGCCCGGCAATGGTGGATTCTGAGGTGTTGATTACATGGGTATGTCTTAAATCCAAAGCGAACAGTCCAATGGTATAGTAATTGTTCTAAATATGATTTTAAAATCTCTTATATTAAACCAATACAACATGCATGTGTCCAAAAGCAAACGATCTAGGTCAGCTGAATACCACTTAGGACATTGGTGCCTAATGTTGGTTAGTTGCAGGTCCCCTTTGTTATTGCTGAAAGCGTGGTACCATGGCTATACAAACTGCAATGAAAATCAGGTAAATCGGGTACGACTGTGCTGTGATTTCAACACAAAACATTATAGGCCTTTTTATCAATGAGCAAACTGTTTGTGGTGGTACAACGCCCTAGCAAGCTCAGATTCCGAGGTTTGTAATAACATGGATATACCGTTCAGTCAGTTTGGACAGTACATTGGTACAGCAGTTGCTCTAAATCAGTAAAAAAATCTTTTTACACAAAAGAAAAACAACAGCCAACAGGGCCTTTATTGTATTACATTCTCAGAGCGGTGGTTCCTAGTAACGGCCTTCGGCCAGGTCGCCTCGTTAGCGCAGTAGGTAGCGCGTCAGTCTCATAATCTGGAGGTCGTGAGTTCGATCCTCACACGAGGCAAGTTTTCTTTTGAAACCTTCATCACTGCTAGTGGTTCTACAGGCAGACAAACTGCAACAAAAATCAAGTAAAACAGCTACAAGTGTTTCGTCTCATCGGCACAAACAATTATATACTGCTTGTGTTGATTCAACTGGCAGGCAATGGCAGATTCCGAGTTTTTGATTACAAGGGGTTTCTCTTACAACCAAAGCGCACAGTCCAGTGGTACAACAATTGTTCTACAAAAGATTTTAGAAATCTCTTATATAAAACAAATATACATTCATGGGTCTATGAGCAAACAATCAAGATCAATTGCTCCTACCACTAAGGACAGTGGTGCCCAATGTTTGTTAGTTGCAGCACTGCTTTGTTATTGCTGGAAGAGTAGGACCCTCAGAGCAATTGCTGTCAACAGTTGTGTGTTGCATGCTAATTTCAACAGAATTTTTGTGGTTTGTTGAGACTATGATCAGATATTAGATAGAACATTTTCACTGCTATGGCATGGCAATTGTTTGTCAATATGTATCTTAACTATATTTGTATTTGATCATATTTTCTGTTGAGGACCTTAGCAAGTCTGAAATTAATGGTAGGACTAGCATTAAGTCAAAAATCTAATTCATGCTTCTGCCTTATTAGCTGTTAGCTCGAATCAATATGTCCATGCACTTTTTCCCCCCCTAAATCTTAGAGTGAAGATTTCCCATTCAACAGCTGGCTGAGCATTTGCTGTCTGGCAGCAAGGCGCTGTGGCTTAGTTGGTTAAAGTGCCTGTCTAGTAAACAGGAGATCCTGGGTTCGAATCCCAGCAGTGCCTGATGCAGTTGTCCTTTGGTGCTTCCGCTTGAGTGCCTTCCAGCTTTTTCTTTATGGCTTGAGATAGAACATTGCAAGTGGATAAGATGGTTTCTCTGGTGCACTGAATGGTGAATTGCAGGCTTTGCTCTGACCCTTTTGAAAGCTTGATAGTATTTGTTAGCAATGGAAAAAAAAAACTGTGATTTTAAACAGACTACGAGCCATCCGTTGAGATAAACAGTTCCGAGGTAGTAAAATACAGACCTCCGCAACATAGCGGCTCTGTGGCGCAATGGATAGCGCATTGGACTTCTAGACTCAGCGGTAGAGCTATTCAAAGGTTGTGGGTTCGAGTCCCACCAGAGTCGTTGTGCATTTTTTACATGTCTTGCTAGTAACTTTCATTTTACACCAGGTAGATTAGAGAGCCATATCGCATGTGACATGTCCGTGCTTCTCGTCCTAACCCGAAATGCTTTGTTGGGCGCAGTTTTCACAAAAATCTCCTCTTGTTCCACATGGTTCTACTCATTTGACCAAAACGTTGCTGTACCCTAATCGGATGTTCCAACAAATATTCCTGACACAGAATCATTCCATACTTTGTGCTCACATATCCAAAGCCCACAATATTGTTTTGATTAGCAAAGATTAGGAACATGGGCACAACTGTTTTGTCTCATCGGCACAACCATTTATAGACTGCTTGTTTTGATTCAACTGCCCGGCAATGGTGGATTCTGAGGTGTTGATTACATGGGTATGTCTTAAATCCAAAGCGAACAGTCCAATGGTATAGTAATTGTTCTAAATATGATTTTTAAATCTCTTATATTAAACCAATACAACATGCATGTGTCCAAAAGCAAACGATCTAGGTCAGCTGAATACCACTTAGGACATTGGTGCCTAATGTTGGTTAGTTGCAGGTCCCCTTTGTTATTGCTGAAAGCGTGGTACCATGGCTATACAAACTGCAATGAAAATCAGGTAAACCGGGTACGACTGTGCTGTGATTTCAACACAAAACATTATAGGCCTTTTTATCAATGAGCAAACTGTTTGTGGTGGTACAACGCCCTAGCAAGCTCAGATTCCGAGGTTTGTAATAACATGGATATACCGTTCAGTCAGTTTGGACAGTACATTGGTACAGCAGTTGCTCTAAATCAGTAAAAAAATCTTTTTACACAAAAGAAAAACAACAGCCAACAGGGCCTTTATTGTATTACATTCTCAGAGCGGTGGTTCCTAGTAACGGCCTTCGGCCAGGTCGCCTCGTTAGCGCAGTAGGTAGCGCGTCAGTCTCATAATCTGGAGGTCGTGAGTTCGATCCTCACACGAGGCAAGTTTTCTTTTGAAATCTTCATCACTGCTAGTGGTTCTACAGGCAGACAAACTGCAACAAAAATCAAGTAAAACAGCTACAAGTGTTTCGTCTCATCGGCACAAACAATTATATACTGCTTGTGTTGATTTAACTGGCAGGCAATGGCAGATTCCGAGTTCTTGATTACAAGGGGTTTCTCTTACAACCAAAGCGCACAGTCCAGTGGTACAACAATTGTTCTACAAAAGATTTTAGAAATCTCTTATATAAAACAAATATACATTCATGGGTCTATGAGCAAACAATCAAGATCAATTGCTCCTACCACTAAGGACAGTGGTGCCCAATGTTTGTTAGTTGCAGCACTGCTTTGTTATTGCTGGAAGAGTAGGACCCTCAGAGCAATTGCTGTCAACAGTTGTGTGTTGCATGCTAATTTCAACAGAATTTTTGTGGTTTGTTGAGACTATGATCAGATATTAGATAGAACATTTTCACTGCTATGGCATGGCAATTGTTTGTCAATATGTATCTTAACTATATTTGTATTTGATCATATTTTCTGTTGAGGACCTTAGCAAGTCTGAAATTAATGGTAGGACTAGCATTAAGTCAAAAATCTAATTCATGCTTCTGCCTTATTAGCTGTTAGCTCGAATCAATATGTCCATGCACTTTTTCCCCCCCTAAATCTTAGAGTGAAGATTTCCCATTCAACAGCTGGCTGAGCATTTGCTGTCTGGCAGCAAGGCGCTGTGGCTTAGTTGGTTAAAGTGCCTGTCTAGTAAACAGGAGATCCTGGGTTCGAATCCCAGCAGTGCCTGATGCAGTTGTCCTTTGGTGCTTCCGCTTGAGTGCCTTCCAGCTTTTTCTTTATGGCTTGAGATAGAACATTGCAAGTGGATAAGATGGTTTCTCTGGTGCACTGAATGGTGAATTGCAGGCTTTGCTCTGACCCTTTTGAAAGCTTGATAGTATTTGTTAGCAATGGAAAAAAAAAACTGTGATTTTAAACAGACTACGAGCCATCCGTTGAGATAAACAGTTCCGAGGTAGTAAAATACAGACCTCCGCAACATAGCGGCTCTGTGGCGCAATGGATAGCGCATTGGACTTCTAGACTCAGCGGTAGAGCTATTCAAAGGTTGTGGGTTCGAGTCCCACCAGAGTCGTTGTGCATTTTTTACATGTCTTGCTAGTAACTTTCATTTTACACCAGGTAGATTAGAGAGCCATATCGCATGTGACATGTCCGTGCTTCTCGTCCTAACCCGAAATGCTTTGTTGGGCGCAGTTTTCACAAAAATCTCCTCTTGTTCCACATGGTTCTACTCATTTGACCAAAACGTTGCTGTACCCTAATCGGATGTTCCAACAAATATTCCTGACACAGAATCATTCCATACTTTGTGCTCACATATCCAAAGCCCACAATATTGTTTTGATTAGCAAAGATTAGGAACATGGGCACAACTGTTTTGTCTCATCGGCACAACCATTTATAGACTGCTTGTTTTGATTCAACTGCCCGGCAATGGTGGATTCTGAGGTGTTGATTACATGGGTATGTCTTAAATCCAAAGCGAACAGTCCAATGGTATAGTAATTGTTCTAAATATGATTTTAAAATCTCTTATATTAAACCAATACAACATGCATGTGTCCAAAAGCAAACGATCTAGGTCAGCTGAATACCACTTAGGACATTGGTGCCTAATGTTGGTTAGTTGCAGGTCCCCTTTGTTATTGCTGAAAGCGTGGTACCATGGCTATACAAACTGCAATGAAAATCAGGTAAATCGGGTACGACTGTGCTGTGATTTCAACACAAAACATTATAGGCCTTTTTATCAATGAGCAAACTGTTTGTGGTGGTACAACGCCCTAGCAAGCTCAGATTCCGAGGTTTGTAATAACATGGATATACCGTTCAGTCAGTTTGGACAGTACATTGGTACAGCAGTTGCTCTAAATCAGTAAAAAAATCTTTTTACACAAAAGAAAAACAACAGCCAACAGGGCCTTTATTGTATTACATTCTCAGAGCGGTGGTTCCTAGTAACGGCCTTCGGCCAGGTCGCCTCGTTAGCGCAGTAGGTAGCGCGTCAGTCTCATAATCTGGAGGTCGTGAGTTCGATCCTCACACGAGGCAAGTTTTCTTTTGAAATCTTCATCACTGCTAGTGGTTCTACAGGCAGACAAACTGCAACAAAAATCAAGTAAAACAGCTACAAGTGTTTCGTCTCATCGGCACAAACAATTATATACTGCTTGTGTTGATTTAACTGGCAGGCAATGGCAGATTCCGAGTTCTTGATTACAAGGGGTTTCTCTTACAACCAAAGCGCACAGTCCAGTGGTACAACAATTGTTCTACAAAAGATTTTAGAAATCTCTTATATAAAACAAATATACATTCATGGGTCTATGAGCAAACAATCAAGATCAATTGCTCCTACCACTAAGGACAGTGGTGCCCAATGTTTGTTAGTTGCAGCACTGCTTTGTTATTGCTGGAAGAGTAGGACCCTCAGAGCAATTGCTGTCAACAGTTGTGTGTTGCATGCTAATTTCAACAGAATTTTTGTGGTTTGTTGAGACTATGATCAGATATTAGATAGAACATTTTCACTGCTATGGCATGGCAATTGTTTGTCAATATGTATCTTAACTATATTTGTATTTGATCATATTTTCTGTTGAGGACCTTAGCAAGTCTGAAATTAATGGTAGGACTAGCATTAAGTCAAAAATCTAATTCATGCTTCTGCCTTATTAGCTGTTAGCTCGAATCAATATGTCCATGCACTTTTTTCCCCCCTAAATCTTAGAGCGAAGATTTCCCATTCAACAGCTGGCTGAGCATTTGCTGCCTGGTAGCAAGGCGCTGTGGCTTAGTTGGTTAAAGTGCGTGTCTAGTAAACAGGAGATCCTGGGTTCGAATCCCAGCAGTGCCTGATGCAGTTGTCCTTTGGTGCTTCCGCTTGAGTGCCTTCCAGCTTTTTCTTTATGGCTTGAGATAGAACATTGCAAGTGGATAAGATGGTTTCTCTGGTGCACTGAATGGTGAATTGCAGGCTTTGCTCTGACCCTTTTGAAAGCTTGATAGTATTTGTTAGCAATGAAAAAAAAAACTGTGATTTTAAACAGACTACGAGCCATCCGTTGAGATAAACAGTTCCGAGGTAGTAAAATACAGACCTCCGCAACATAGCGGCTCTGTGGCGCAATGGATAGCGCATTGGACTTCTAGACTCAGCGGTAGAGCTATTCAAAGGTTGTGGGTTCGAGTCCCACCAGAGTCGTTGTGCATTTTTTACATGTCTTGCTAGTAACTTTCATTTTACACCAGGTAGATTAGAGAGCCATATCGCATGTGACATGTCCGTGCTTCTCGTCCTAACCCGAAATGCTTTGTTGGGCGCAGTTTTCACAAAAATCTCCTCTTGTTCCACATGGTTCTACTCATTTGACCAAAACGTTGCTGTACCCTAATCGGATGTTCCAACAAATATTGCTGACACAGAATCATTCCATACTTTGTGCTCACATATCCAAAGCCCACAATATTGTTTTGATTAGCAAAGATTAGGAACATGGGCACAACTGTTTTGTCTCATCGGCACAACCATTTATAGACTGCTTGTTTTGATTCAACTGCCCGGCAATGGTGGATTCTGAGGTGTTGATTACATGGGTATGTCTTAAATCCAAAGCGAACAGTCCAATGGTATAGTAATTGTTCTAAATATGATTTTTAAATCTCTTATATTAAACCAATACAACATGCATGTGTCCAAAAGCAAACGATCTAGGTCAGCTGAATACCACTTAGGACATTGGTGCCTAATGTTGGTTAGTTGCAGGTCCCCTTTGTTATTGCTGAAAGCGTGGTACCATGGCTATACAAACTGCAATGAAAATCAGGTAAATCGGGTACGACTGTGCTGTGATTTCAACACAAAACATTATAGGCCTTTTTATCAATGAGCAAACTGTTTGTGGTGGTACAACGCCCTAGCAAGCTCAGATTCCGAGGTTTGTAATAACATGGATATACCGTTCAGTCAGTTTGGACAGTACATTGGTACAGCAGTTGCTCTAAATCAGTAAAAAAATCTTTTTACACAAAAGAAAAACAACAGCCAACAGGGCCTTTATTGTATTACATTCTCAGAGCGGTGGTTCCTAGTAACGGCCTTCGGCCAGGTCGCCTCGTTAGCGCAGGAGGTAGCGCGTCAGTCTCATAATCTGGAGTTCGTGAGTTCGATCCTCACACGAGGCAAGTTTTCTTTTGAAATCTTCATCACTGCTAGTGGTTCTACAGGCAGACAAACTGCAACAAAAATCAAGTAAAACAGCTAGAAGTGTTTCGTCTCATCGGCACAAACAATTATATACTGCTTGTGTTGATTCAACTGGCAGGCAATGGCAGATTACGAGTTCTTGATTACAAGGGGTTTCTCTTACAACCAAAGCGCACAGTCCAGTGGTACAACAATTGTTCTACAAAAGATTTTAGAAATCTCTTATATAAAACAAATATACATTCATGGGTCTATGAGCAAACAATCAAGATCAATTGCTCCTACCACTAAGGACAGTGGTGCCCAATGTTTGTTAGTTGCAGCACTGCTTTGTTATTGCTGGAAGAGTAGGACCCTCAGAGCAATTGCTGTCAACAGTTGTGTGTTGCATGCTAATTTCAACAGAATTTTTGTGGTTTGTTGAGACTATGATCAGATATTAGATAGAACATTTTCACTGCTATGGCATGGCAATTGTTTGTCAATATGTATCTTAACTATATTTGTATTTGATCATATTTTCTGTTGAGGACCTTAGCAAGTCTGAAATTAATGGTAGGACTAGCATTAAGTCAAAAATCTAATTCATGCTTCTGCCTTATTAGCTGTTAGCTCGAATCAATATGTCCATGCACTTTTTTCCCCCCTAAATCTTAGAGCGAAGATTTCCCATTCAACAGCTGGCTGAGCATTTGCTGCCTGGTAGCAAGGCGCTGTGGCTTAGTTGGTTAAAGTGCGTGTCTAGTAAACAGGAGATCCTGGGTTCGAATCCCAGCAGTGCCTGATGCAGTTGTCCTTTGGTGCTTCCGCTTGAGTGCCTTCCAGCTTTTTCTTTATGGCTTGAGATAGAACATTGCAAGTGGATAAGATGGTTTCTCTGGTGCACTGAATGGTGAATTGCAGGCTTTGCTCTGACCCTTTTGAAAGCTTGATAGTATTTGTTAGCAATGAAAAAAAAAACTGTGATTTTAAACAGACTACGAGCCATCCGTTGAGATAAACAGTTCCGAGGTAGTAAAATACAGACCTCCGCAACATAGCGGCTCTGTGGCGCAATGGATAGCGCATTGGACTTCTAGACTCAGCGGTAGAGCTATTCAAAGGTTGTGGGTTCGAGTCCCACCAGAGTCGTTGTGCATTTTTTACATGTCTTGCTAGTAACTTTCATTTTACACCAGGTAGATTAGAGAGCCATATCGCATGTGACATGTCCGTGCTTCTCGTCCTAACCCGAAATGCTTTGTTGGGCGCAGTTTTCACAAAAATCTCCTCTTGTTCCACATGGTTCTACTCATTTGACCAAAACGTTGCTGTACCCTAATCGGATGTTCCAACAAATATTGCTGACACAGAATCATTCCATACTTTGTGCTCACATATCCAAAGCCCACAATATTGTTTTGATTAGCAAAGATTAGGAACATGGGCACAACTGTTTTGTCTCATCGGCACAACCATTTATAGACTGCTTGTTTTGATTCAACTGCCCGGCAATGGTGGATTCTGAGGTGTTGATTACATGGGTATGTCTTAAATCCAAAGCGAACAGTCCAATGGTATAGTAATTGTTCTAAATATGATTTTTAAATCTCTTATATTAAACCAATACAACATGCATGTGTCCAAAAGCAAACGATCTAGGTCAGCTGAATACCACTTAGGACATTGGTGCCTAATGTTGGTTAGTTGCAGGTCCCCTTTGTTATTGCTGAAAGCGTGGTACCATGGCTATACAAACTGCAATGAAAATCAGGTAAATCGGGTACGACTGTGCTGTGATTTCAACACAAAACATTATAGGCCTTTTTATCAATGAGCAAACTGTTTGTGGTGGTACAACGCCCTAGCAAGCTCAGATTCCAAGGTTTGTAATAACATGGATATACCGTTCAGTCAGTTTGGACAGTACATTGGTACAGCAGTTGCTCTAAATCAGTAAAAAAATCTTTTTACACAAAAGAAAAACAACAGCCAACAGGGCCTTTATTGTATTACATTCTCAGAGCGGTGGTTCCTAGTAACGGCCTTCGGCCAGGTCGCCTCGTTAGCGCAGGAGGTAGCGCGTCAGTCTCATAATCTGGAGTTCGTGAGTTCGATCCTCACACGAGGCAAGTTTTCTTTTGAAATCTTCATCACTGCTAGTGGTTCTACAGGCAGACAAACTGCAACAAAAATCAAGTAAAACAGCTAGAAGTGTTTCGTCTCATCGGCACAAACAATTATATACTGCTTGTGTTGATTCAACTGGCAGGCAATGGCAGATTACGAGTTCTTGATTACAAGGGGTTTCTCTTACAACCAAAGCGCACAGTCCAGTGGTACAACAATTGTTCTACAAAAGATTTTAGAAATCTCTTATATAAAACAAATATACATTCATGGGTCTATGAGCAAACAATCAAGATCAATTGCTCCTACCACTAAGGACAGTGGTGCCCAATGTTTGTTAGTTGCAGCACTGCTTTGTTATTGCTGGAAGAGTAGGACCCTCAGAGCAATTGCTGTCAACAGTTGTGTGTTGCATGCTAATTTCAACAGAATTTTTGTGGTTTGTTGAGACTATGATCAGATATTAGATAGAACATTTTCACTGCTATGGCATGGCAATTGTTTGTCAATATGTATCTTAACTATATTTGTATTTGATCATATTTTCTGTTGAGGACCTTAGCAAGTCTGAAATTAATGGTAGGACTAGCATTAAGTCAAAAATCTAATTCATGCTTCTGCCTTATTAGCTGTTAGCTCGAATCAATATGTCCATGCACTTTTTTCCCCCCTAAATCTTAGAGCGAAGATTTCCCATTCAACAGCTGGCTGAGCATTTGCTGTCTGGCAGCAAGGCGCTGTGGCTTAGTTGGTTAAAGTGCCTGTCTAGTAAACAGGAGATCCTGGGTTCGAATCCCAGCAGTGCCTGATGCAGTTGTCCTTTGGTGCTTCCGCTTGAGTGCCTTCCAGCTTTTTCTTTATGGCTTGAGATAGAACATTGCAAGTGGATAAGATGGTTTCTCTGGTGCACTGAATGGTGAATTGCAGGCTTTGCTCTGACCCTTTTGAAAGCTTGATAGTATTTGTTAGCAATGGAAAAAAAAAACTGTGATTTTAAACAGACTACGAGCCATCCGTTGAGATAAACAGTTCCGAGGTAGTAAAATACAGACCTCCGCAACATAGTGGCTCTGTGGCGCAATGGATAGCGCATTGGACTTCTAGACTCAGCGGTAGAGCTATTCAAAGGTTGTGGGTTCGAGTCCCACCAGAGTCGTTGTGCATTTTTTACATGTCTTGCTAGTAACTTTCATTTTACACCAGGTAGATTAGAGAGCCATATCGCATGTGACATGTCCGTGCTTCTCGTCCTAACCCGAAATGCTTTGTTGGGCGCAGTTTTCAAAAAAATCTCCTCTTGTTCCACATGGTTCTACTCATTTGACCAAAACGTTGCTGTACCCTAATCGGATGTTCCAACAAATATTCCTGACACAGAATCATTCCATACTTTGTGCTCACATATCCAAAGCCCACAATAATGTTTTGATTAGCAAAGATTAGGAACATGGGCACAACTGTTTTGTCTCATCGGCACAACCATTTATAGACTGCTTGTTTTGATTCAACTGCCAGGCAATGGTGGATTCTGAGGTGTTGATTACATGGGTATGTCTTAAATCCAAAGCGAACAGTCCAATGGTATAGTAATTGTTCTAAATATGATTTTAAAATCTCTTATATTGAACCAATACAACATGCATGGGTCCAAGAGCAAACGATCTAGGTCAGCTGAATACCACTTAGGACATTGGTGCCTAATGTTGGTTAGTTGCAGGTCCCCTTTGTTATTGCTGAAAGCGTGGTACCATGGCTATACAAACTGCAATGAAAATCAGGTAAATCGGGTACGACTGTGCTGTGATTTCAACACAAAACATTATAGGCCTTTTTATCAATGAGCAAACTGTTTGTGGTGGTACAACGCCCTAGCAAGCTCAGATTCCGAGGTTTGTAATAACATGGATAAACCGTTCAGTCAGTTTGGACAGTACATTGGTACAGCAGTTGCTCTAAATCAGTAAAAAAATCTTTTTACACAAAAGAAAAACAACAGCCAACAGGGCCTTTATTGTATTACATTCTCAGAGCGGTGGTTCCTAGTAACAGCCTTCGGCCAGGTCGCCTCGTTAGCGCAGGAGGTAGCGCGTCAGTCTCATAATCTGAAGGTCGTGAGTTCGATCCTCACACGAGGCAAGTTTTCTTTTGAAATCTTCATCACTGCTAGTGGTTCTACAGGCAGACAAACTGCAACAAAAATCAAGTAAAACAGCTACAAGTGTTTCGTCTCATCGGCACAAACAATTATATACTGCTTGTGTTGATTCAACTGGCAGGCAATGGCAGATTACGAGTTCTTGATTACAAGGGGTTTCTCTTACAACCAAAGCGCACAGTCCAGTGGTACAACAATTGTTCTACAAAAGATTTTAGAAATCTCTTATATAAAACAAATATACATTCATGGGTCTATGAGCAAACAATCAAGATCAATTGCTCCTACCACTAAGGACAGTGGTGCCCAATGTTTGTTAGTTGCAGCACTGCTTTGTTATTGCTGGAAGAGTAGGACCCTCAGAGCAATTGCTGTCAACAGTTGTGTGTTGCATGCTAATATCAACAGAATTTTTGTGGTTTGTTGAGACTATGATCAGATATTAGATAGAACATTTTCACTGCTATGGCATGGCAATTGTTTGTCAATATGTATTTTAACTATATTTGTATTTGATCATATTTTCTGTTGAGGACCTTAGCAAGTCTGAAATTAATGGTAGGACTAGCATTAAGTCAAAAATCTAATTCATGCTTCTGCCTTATTAGCTGTTAGTTAGAATCAATATGTCCATGCACTTTTTTCCCCCCTAAATCTTAGAGCGAAGATTTCCCATTCAACAGCTGGCTGAGCATTTGCTGTCTGGCAGCAAGGCGCTGTGGCTTAGTTGGTTAAAGTGCCTGTCTAGTAAACAGGAGATCCTGGGTTCGAATCCCAGCAGTGCCTGATGCAGTTGTCCTTTGGTGCTTCCGCTTGAGTGCCTTCCAGCTTTTTCTTTATGGCTTGAGATAGAACATTGCAAGTGGATAAGATGGTTTCTCTGGTGCACTGAATGGTGAATTGCAGGCTTTGCTCTGACCCTTTTGAAAGCTTGATAGTATTTGTTAGCAATGGAAAAAAAAAACTGTGATTTTAAACAGACTACGAGCCATCCGTTGAGATAAACAGTTCCGAGGTAGTAAAATACAGACCTCCGCAACATAGTGGCTCTGTGGCGCAATGGATAGCGCATTGGACTTCTAGACTCAGCGGTAGAGCTATTCAAAGGTTGTGGGTTCGAGTCCCACCAGAGTCGTTGTGCATTTTTTACATGTCTTGCTAGTAACTTTCATTTTACACCAGGTAGATTAGAGAGCCATATCGCATGTGACATGTCCGTGCTTCTCGTCCTAACCCGAAATGCTTTGTTGGGCGCAGTTTTCAAAAAAATCTCCTCTTGTTCCACATGGTTCTACTCATTTGACCAAAACGTTGCTGTACCCTAATCGGATGTTCCAACAAATATTCCTGACACAGAATCATTCCATACTTTGTGCTCACATATCCAAAGCCCACAATAATGTTTTGATTAGCAAAGATTAGGAACATGGGCACAACTGTTTTGTCTCATCGGCACAACCATTTATAGACTGCTTGTTTTGATTCAACTGCCAGGCAATGGTGGATTCTGAGGTGTTGATTACATGGGTATGTCTTAAATCCAAAGCGAACAGTCCAATGGTATAGTAATTGTTCTAAATATGATTTTAAAATCTCTTATATTGAACCAATACAACATGCATGGGTCCAAGAGCAAACGATCTAGGTCAGCTGAATACCACTTAGGACATTGGTGCCTAATGTTGGTTAGTTGCAGGTCCCCTTTGTTATTGCTGAAAGCGTGGTACCATGGCTATACAAACTGCAATGAAAATCAGGTAAATCGGGTACGACTGTGCTGTGATTTCAACACAAAACATTATAGGCCTTTTTATCAATGAGCAAACTGTTTGTGGTGGTACAACGCCCTAGCAAGCTCAGATTCCGAGGTTTGTAATAACATGGATAAACCGTTCAGTCAGTTTGGACAGTACATTGGTACAGCAGTTGCTCTAAATCAGTAAAAAAATCTTTTTACACAAAAGAAAAACAACAGCCAACAGGGCCTTTATTGTATTACATTCTCAGAGCGGTGGTTCCTAGTAACAGCCTTAGGCCAGGTCGCCTCGTTAGCGCAGGAGGTAGCGCGTCAGTCTCATAATCTGAAGGTCGTGAGTTCGATCCTCACACGAGGCAAGTTTTCTTTTGAAATCTTCATCACTGCTAGTGGTTCTACAGGCAGACAAACTGCAACAAAAATCAAGTAAAACAGCTACAAGTGTTTCGTCTCATCGGCACAAACAATTATATACTGCTTGTGTTGATTCAACTGGCAGGCAATGGCAGATTACGAGTTCTTGATTACAAGGGGTTTCTCTCACAACCAAAGCGCACAGTCCAGTGGTACAACAATTGTTCTACAAAAGATTTTAGAAATCTCTTATATAAAACAAATATACATTCATGGGTCTATGAGCAAACAATCAAGATCAATTGCTCCTACCACTAAGGACAGTGGTGCCCAATGTTTGTTAGTTGCAGCACTGCTTTGTTATTGCTGGAAGAGTAGGACCCTCAGAGCAATTGCTGTCAACAGTTGTGTGTTGCATGCTAATATCAACAGAATTTTTGTGGTTTGTTGAGACTATGATCAGATATTAGATAGAACATTTTCACTGCTATGGCATGGCAATTGTTTGTCAATATGTATCTTAACTATATTTGTATTTGATCATATTTTCTGTTGAGGACCTTAGCAAGTCTGAAATTAATGGTAGGACTAGCATTAAGTCAAAAATCTAATTCATGCTTCTGCCTTATTAGCTGTTAGCTCGAATCAATATGTCCATGCACTTTTTTCCCCCCTAAATCTTAGAGCGAAGATTTCCCATTCAACAGCTGGCTGAGCATTTGCTGTCTGGCAGCAAGGCGCTGTGGCTTAGTTGGTTAAAGTGCCTGTCTAGTAAACAGGAGATCCTGGGTTCGAATCCCAGCAGTGCCTGATGCAGTTGTCCTTTGGTGCTTCCGCTTGAGTGCCTTCCAGCTTTTTCTTTATGGCTTGAGATAGAACATTGCAAGTGGATAAGATGGTTTCTCTGGTGCACTGAATG
The DNA here is from genome assembly GCF_946808225.1 of Silurus aristotelis. Taxonomy (NCBI): domain Eukaryota; kingdom Metazoa; phylum Chordata; class Actinopteri; order Siluriformes; family Siluridae; genus Silurus; species Silurus aristotelis. The sequence goes on from NC_139576.1 coordinate 30,281,455, forward strand.
GTGAATTGCAGGCTTTGCTCTGACCCTTTTGAAAGCTTGATAGTATTTGTTAGCAATGGAAAAAAAAAACTGTGATTTTAAACAGACTACGAGCCATCCGTTGAGATAAACAGTTCCGAGGTAGTAAAATACAGACCTCCGCAACATAACGGCTCTGTGGCCCAATAGATAGCGCATTGGACTTCTAGATTCAGCGGTAGAGCTATTCAAAGGTTGTGGGTTCGAGTCCCACCAGAGTCGTTGTGCATTTTTTACATGTCTTGCTAGTAACTTTCATTTTACACCAGGTAGATTGAAGAGCCATATCGCATGTGACATGTCCGTGCTTCTCGTCCTAACCCGAAATGCTTTGTTGGGCGCAGTTTTCACAAAAATCTCCTCTTGTTCCACATGGTTCTACTCATTTGACCAAAACGTTGCTGTACCCTAATCGGATGTTCCAACAAATATTCCTGACACAGAATCATTCCATACTTTGTGCTCACATATCCAAAGCCCACAATATTGTTTTGATTAGCAAAGATTAGGAACATGGGCACAACTGTTTTGTCTCATCGGCACAACCATTTATAGACTGCTTGTTTTGATTCAACTGCCAGGCAATGGTGGATTCTGAGGTGTTGATTACATGGGTATGTCTTAAATCCAAAGCGAACAGTCCAATGGTATAGTAATTGTTCTAAATATGATTTTAAAATCTCTTATATTAAACCAATACAACATGCATGGGTCCAAGAGCAAACGATCTAGGTCAGCTGAATACCACTTAGGACATTGGTGCCTAATGTTGGTTAGTTGCAGGTCCCCTTTGTTATTGCTGAAAGCGTGGTACCATGGCTATACAAACTGCAATGAAAATCAGGTAAATCGGGTACGACTGTGCTGTGATTTCAACACAAAACATTATAGGCCTTTTTATCAATGAGCAAACTGTTTGTGGTGGTACAACGCCCTAGCAAGCTCAGATTCCGAGGTTTGTAATAACATGGATATACCGTTCAGTCAGTTTGGACAGTACATTGGTACAGCAGTTGCTCTAAATCAGTAAAAAAATCTTTTTACACAAAAGAAAAACAACAGCCAACAGGGCCTTTATTGTATTACATTCTCAGAGCGGTGGTTCCTAGTAACAGCCTTCGGCCAGGTCGCCTCGTTAGCGCAGTAGGTAGCGCGTCAGTCTCATAATCTGGAGGTCGTGAGTTCGATCCTCACACGAGGCAAGTTTTCTTTTGAAATCTTCATCACTGCTAGTGGTTCTACAGGCAGACAAATTGCAACAAAAATCAAGTAAAACAGCTACAAGTGTTTCGTCTCATCGGCACAAACAATTATATACTGCTTGTGTTGATTCAACTGGCAGGCAATGGCAGATTCCGAGTTCTTGATTACAAGGGGTTTCTCTTACAACCAAAGCGCACAGTCCAGTGGTACAACAATTGTTCTACAAAAGATTTTAGAAATCTCTTATATAAAACAAATATACATTCATGGGTCTATGAGCAAACAATCAAGATCAATTGCTCCTACCACTAAGGACAGTGGTGCCCAATGTTTGTTAGTTGCAGCACTGCTTTGTTATTGCTGGAAGAGTAGGACCCTCAGAGCAATTGCTGTCAACAGTTGTGTGTTGCATGCTAATTTCAACAGAATTTTTGTGGTTTGTTGAGACTATGATCAGATATTAGATAGAACATTTTCACTGCTATGGCATGGCAATTGTTTGTCAATATGTATCTTAACTATATTTGTATTTGATCATATTTTCTGTTGAGGACCTTAGCAAGTCTGAAATTAATGGTAGGACTAGCATTAAGTCAAAAATCTAATTCATGCTTCTGCCTTATTAGCTGTTAGCTCGAATCAATATGTCCATGCACTTTTTTCCCCCCTAAATCTTAGAGCGAAGATTTCCCATTCAACAGCTGGCTGAGCATTTGCTGCCTGGTAGCAAGGCGCTGTGGCTTAGTTGGTTAAAGTGCGTGTCTAGTAAACAGGAGATCCTGGGTTCGAATCCCAGCAGTGCCTGATGCAGTTGTCCTTTGGTGCTTCCGCTTGAGTGCCTTCCAGCTTTTTCTTTATGGCTTGAGATAGAACATTGCAAGTGGATAAGATGGTTTCTCTGGTGCACTGAATGGTGAATTGCAGGCTTTGCTCTGACCCTTTTGAAAGCTTGATAGTATTTGTTAGCAATGAAAAAAAAAACTGTGATTTTAAACAGACTACGAGCCATCCGTTGAGATAAACAGTTCCGAGGTAGTAAAATACAGACCTCCGCAACATAGCGGCTCTGTGGCGCAATGGATAGCGCATTGGACTTCTAGACTCAGCGGTAGAGCTATTCAAAGGTTGTGGGTTCGAGTCCCACCAGAGTCGTTGTGCATTTTTTACATGTCTTGCTAGTAACTTTCATTTTACACCAGGTAGATTAGAGAGCCATATCGCATGTGACATGTCCGTGCTTCTCGTCCTAACCCGAAATGCTTTGTTGGGCGCAGTTTTCACAAAAATCTCCTCTTGTTCCACATGGTTCTACTCATTTGACCAAAACGTTGCTGTACCCTAATCGGATGTTCCAACAAATATTGCTGACACAGAATCATTCCATACTTTGTGCTCACATATCCAAAGCCCACAATAATGTTTTGATTAGCAAAGATTAGGAACATGGGCACAACTGTTTTGTCTCATCGGCACAACCATTTATAGACTGCTTGTTTTGATTCAACTGCCAGGCAATGGTGGATTCTGAGGTGTTGATTACATGGGTATGTCTTAAATCCAAAGCGAACAGTCCAATGGTATAGTAATTGTTCTAAATATGATTTTAAAATCTCTTATATTGAACCAATACAACATGCATGGGTCCAAGAGCAAACGATCTAGGTCAGCTGAATACCACTTAGGACATTGGTGCCTAATGTTGGTTAGTTGCAGGTCCCCTTTGTTATTGCTGAAAGCGTGGTACCATGGCTATACAAACTGCAATGAAAATCAGGTAAATCGGGTACGACTGTGCTGTGATTTCAACACAAAACATTATAGGCCTTTTTATCAATGAGCAAACTGTTTGTGGTGGTACAACGCCCTAGCAAGCTCAGATTCCGAGGTTTGTAATAACATGGATAAACCGTTCAGTCAGTTTGGACAGTACATTGGTACAGCAGTTGCTCTAAATCAGTAAAAAAATCTTTTTACACAAAAGAAAAACAACAGCCAACAGGGCCTTTATTGTATTACATTCTCAGAGCGGTGGTTCCTAGTAACAGCCTTCGGCCAGGTCGCCTCGTTAGCGCAGGAGGTAGCGCGTCAGTCTCATAATCTGAAGGTCGTGAGTTCGATCCTCACACGAGGCAAGTTTTCTTTTGAAATCTTCATCACTGCTAGTGGTTCTACAGGCAGACAAACTGCAACAAAAATCAAGTAAAACAGCTACAAGTGTTTCGTCTCATCGGCACAAACAATTATATACTGCTTGTGTTGATTCAACTGGCAGGCAATGGCAGATTACGAGTTCTTGATTACAAGGGGTTTCTCTTACAACCAAAGCGCACAGTCCAGTGGTACAACAATTGTTCTACAAAAGATTTTAGAAATCTCTTATATAAAACAAATATACATTCATGGGTCTATGAGCAAACAATCAAGATCAATTGCTCCTACCACTAAGGACAGTGGTGCCCAATGTTTGTTAGTTGCAGCACTGCTTTGTTATTGCTGGAAGAGTAGGACCCTCAGAGCAATTGCTGTCAACAGTTGTGTGTTGCATGCTAATATCAACAGAATTTTTGTGGTTTGTTGAGACTATGATCAGATATTAGATAGAACATTTTCACTGCTATGGCATGGCAATTGTTTGTCAATATGTATCTTAACTATATTTGTATTTGATCATATTTTCTGTTGAGGACCTTAGCAAGTCTGAAATTAATGGTAGGACTAGCATTAAGTCAAAAATCTAATTCATGCTTCTGCCTTATTAGCTGTTAGTTAGAATCAATATGTCCATGCACTTTTTTCCCCCCTAAATCTTAGAGCGAAGATTTCCCATTCAACAGCTGGCTGAGCATTTGCTGTCTGGCAGCAAGGCGCTGTGGCTTAGTTGGTTAAAGTGCCTGTCTAGTAAACAGGAGATCCTGGGTTCGAATCCCAGCAGTGCCTGATGCAGTTGTCCTTTGGTGCTTCCGCTTGAGTGCCTTCCAGCTTTTTCTTTATGGCTTGAGATAGAACATTGCAAGTGGATAAGATGGTTTCTCTGGTGCACTGAATGGTGAATTGCAGGCTTTGCTCTGACCCTTTTGAAAGCTTGATAGTATTTGTTAGCAATGGAAAAAAAAAACTGTGATTTTAAACAGACTACGAGCCATCCGTTGAGATAAACAGTTCCGAGGTAGTAAAATACAGACCTCCGCAACATAGTGACTCTGTGGCGCAATGGATAGCGCATTGGACTTCTAGACTCAGCGGTAGAGCTATTCAAAGGTTGTGGGTTCGAGTCCCACCAGAGTCGTTGTGCATTTTTTACATGTCTTGCTAGTAACTTTCATTTTACACCAGGTAGATTAGAGAGCCATATCGCATGTGACATGTCCGTGCTTCTCGTCCTAACCCGAAATGCTTTGTTGGGCGCAGTTTTCAAAAAAATCTCCTCTTGTTCCACATGGTTCTACTCATTTGACCAAAACGTTGCTGTACCCTAATCGGATGTTCCAACAAATATTCCTGACACAGAATCATTCCATACTTTGTGCTCACATATCCAAAGCCCACAATAATGTTTTGATTAGCAAAGATTAGGAACATGGGCACAACTGTTTTGTCTCATCGGCACAACCATTTATAGACTGCTTGTTTTGATTCAACTGCCAGGCAATGGTGGATTCTGAGGTGTTGATTACATGGGTATGTCTTAAATCCAAAGCGAACAGTCCAATGGTATAGTAATTGTTCTAAATATGATTTTAAAATCTCTTATATTGAACCAATACAACATGCATGGGTCCAAGAGCAAACGATCTAGGTCAGCTGAATACCACTTAGGACATTGGTGCCTAATGTTGGTTAGTTGCAGGTCCCCTTTGTTATTGCTGAAAGCGTGGTACCATGGCTATACAAACTGCAATGAAAATCAGGTAAATCGGGTACGACTGTGCTGTGATTTCAACACAAAACATTATAGGCCTTTTTATCAATGAGCAAACTGTTTGTGGTGGTACAACGCCCTAGCAAGCTCAGATTCCGAGGTTTGTAATAACATGGATAAACCGTTCAGTCAGTTTGGACAGTACATTGGTACAGCAGTTGCTCTAAATCAGTAAAAAAATCTTTTTACACAAAAGAAAAACAACAGCCAACAGGGCCTTTATTGTATTACATTCTCAGAGCGGTGGTTCCTAGTAACAGCCTTCGGCCAGGTCGCCTCGTTAGCGCAGGAGGTAGCGCGTCAGTCTCATAATCTGAAGGTCGTGAGTTCGATCCTCACACGAGGCAAGTTTTCTTTTGAAATCTTCATCACTGCTAGTGGTTCTACAGGCAGACAAACTGCAACAAAAATCAAGTAAAACAGCTACAAGTGTTTCGTCTCATCGGCACAAACAATTATATACTGCTTGTGTTGATTCAACTGGCAGGCAATGGCAGATTACGAGTTCTTGATTACAAGGGGTTTCTCTCACAACCAAAGCGCACAGTCCAGTGGTACAACAATTGTTCTACAAAAGATTTTAGAAATCTCTTATATAAAACAAATATACATTCATGGGTCTATGAGCAAACAATCAAGATCAATTGCTCCTACCACTAAGGACAGTGGTGCCCAATGTTTGTTAGTTGCAGCACTGCTTTGTTATTGCTGGAAGAGTAGGACCCTCAGAGCAATTGCTGTCAACAGTTGTGTGTTGCATGCTAATATCAACAGAATTTTTGTGGTTTGTTGAGACTATGATCAGATATTAGATAGAACATTTTCACTGCTATGGCATGGCAATTGTTTGTCAATATGTATCTTAACTATATTTGTATTTGATCATATTTTCTGTTGAGGACCTTAGCAAGTCTGAAATTAATGGTAGGACTAGCATTAAGTCAAAAATCTAATTCATGCTTCTGCCTTATTAGCTGTTAGCTCGAATCAATATGTCCATGCACTTTTTTCCCCCCTAAATCTTAGAGCGAAGATTTCCCATTCAACAGCTGGCTGAGCATTTGCTGTCTGGCAGCAAGGCGCTGTGGCTTAGTTGGTTAAAGTGCCTGTCTAGTAAACAGGAGATCCTGGGTTCGAATCCCAGCAGTGCCTGATGCAGTTGTCCTTTGGTGCTTCCGCTTGAGTGCCTTCCAGCTTTTTCTTTATGGCTTGAGATAGAACATTGCAAGTGGATAAGATGGTTTCTCTGGTGCACTGAATGGTGAATTGCAGGCTTTGCTCTGACCCTTTTGAAAGCTTGATAGTATTTGTTAGCAATGGAAAAAAAAAACTGTGATTTTAAACAGACTACGAGCCATCCGTTGAGATAAACAGTTCCGAGGTAGTAAAATACAGACCTCCGCAACATAACGGCTCTGTGGCCCAATGGATAGCGCATTGGACTTCTAGATTCAGCGGTAGAGCTATTCAAAGGTTGTGGGTTCGAGTCCCACCAGAGTCGTTGTGCATTTTTTACATGTCTTGCTAGTAACTTTCATTTTACACCAGGTAGATTGAAGAGCCATATCGCATGTGACATGTCCGTGCTTCTCGTCCTAACCCGAAATGCTTTGTTGGGCGCAGTTTTCACAAAAATCTCCTCTTGTTCCACATGGTTCTACTCATTTGACCAAAACGTTGCTGTACCCTAATCGGATGTTCCAACAAATATTCCTGACACAGAATCATTCCATACTTTGTGCTCACATATCCAAAACCCACAATAATGTTTTGATTAGCAAAGATTAGGAACATCGGCACAACCATTTATAGACTGCTTGTTTTGATTCAACTGCCAGGCAATGGTGGATTCTGAGGTGTTGATTACATGGGTATGTCTTAAATCCAAAGTGAACAGCCCAATGGTATAGTAATTGTTCTGAATATGATTTTAAAATCTCTTATATTAAACCAATACAACATGCATGTGTCCAAGAGCAAACGATCTAGGTCAGCTGAATACCACTTAGGACATTGGTGCCTAATGTTGGTTAGTTGCAGGTCCCCTTTGTTATTGCTGAAAGCGTGGTACCATGGCTATACAAACTGCAATGAAAATCAGGTAAATCGGGTACGACTGTGCTGTGATTTCAACACAAAACATTATAGGCCTTTTTATCAATGAGCAAACTGTTTGTGGTGGTACAACGCCCTAGCAAGCTCAGATTCCGAGGTTTGTAATAACATGGATATACCGTTCAGTCAGTTTGGACAGTACATTGGTACAGCAGTTGCTCTAAATCAGTAAAAAAATCTTTTTACACAAAAGAAAAACAACAGCCAACAGGGCCTTTATTGTATTACATTCTCAGAGCGGTGGTTCCTAGTAACGGCCTTCGGCCAGGTCGCCTCGTTAGCGCAGTAGGTAGCGCGTCAGTCTCATAATCTGGAGGTCGTGAGTTCGATCCTCACACGAGGCAAGTTTTCTTTTGAAATCTTCATCACTGCTAGTGGTTCTACAGGCAGACAAACTGCAACAAAAATCAAGTAAAACAGCTACAAGTGTTTCGTCTCATCGGCACAAACAATTATATACTGCTTGTGTTGATTCAACTGGCAGGCAATGGCAGATTCCGAGTTCTTGATTACAAGGGGTTTCTCTTACAACCAAAGCGCACAGTCCAGTGGTACAACAATTGTTCTACAAAAGATTTTAGAAATCTCTTATATAAAACAAATATACATTCATGGGTCTATGAGCAAACAATCAAGATCAATTGCTCCTACCACTAAGGACAGTGGTGCCCAATGTTTGTTAGTTGCAGCACTGCTTTGTTATTGCTGGAAGAGTAGGACCCTCAGAGCAATTGCTCTTTACAGTTGTGTGTTGCATGCTAATTTCAACAGAATTTTTGTGGTTTGTTGAGACTATGATCAGATATTAGATAGAACGTTTTCACTGCTATGGCATGGCTATTGTTTGTCAATATGTATCTTAACTATATTTGTATTTGATCATATTTTCTGTTGAGGACCTTAGCAAGTCTGAAATTAATGGTAGGACTAGCATTAAGTCAAAAATCTAATTCATGCTTCTGCCTTATTAGCTGTTAGCTCGAATCAATATGTCCATGCACTTTTTTTCCCCCTAAAGCTTAGAGCGAAGAATTCCCATTCAACAGCTGGCTGAGCATTTGCTGTCTGGCAGCAAGGCGCTGCGGCATAGTTGGTTAAAGTGCCTGTCTAGTAAACCGGAGATCCTGGGTTCGAATCCCAGCAGTGCCTAATGCAGTTGTCCTTTGATGCTTCCGCTTGAGTGCCTTCCAGCTTTTTTTTATGGCTTGAGATAGAACATTGCAAGTGGATAAGATGGTTTCTCTGGTGCACTGAATGGTGAATTGCAGGCTTTGCTCTGACCCTTTTGAAAGCTTGATAGTATTTGTTAGCAATGGGAAAAAAAACCTGTGATTTTAAACAGACTACGAGCCATCCATTGAGATAAACAGTTCCGAGGTAGTAAAATACAGACCTCCACAACATAGCGGCTCTGTGGCGCAATGGATAGCGCATTGGACTTCTAAACTCAGCGGTAGAGCTATTCAAAGGTTGTGGGTTCGAGTCCCACCAGAGTCGTTGTGCATTTTTTACTTGTCTTGCTAGTAACTTTCATTTTACACCAGGTAGATTGAAGAGCCATATCGCATGTGACATGTCCGTGCTTCTCGTCCTAACCCGAAATGCTTTGTTGGGCGCAGTTTTCACAAAAATCTCCTCTTGTTCCACATGGTTCTACTCATTTGACCAAAACGTTGCTGTACCCTAATCGGATGTTCCAACAAATATTCCTGACACAGAATCATTCCATACTTTGTGCTCACACATCCAAAGCCCACAATAATGTTTTGATTAGCAAAGATTAGGAACATCGGCACAACCATTTATAGACTGCTTGTTTTGATTCAACTGCCAGGCAATGGTGGATTCTGAGGTGTTGATTACATGGGTATGTCTTAAATCCAAAGTGAACAGTCCAATGGTATAGTAATTGTTCTGAATATGATTTTAAAATCTCTTATATTAAACCAATACAACATGCATGGGTCCAAGAGCAAACAATCTAGGTCAGCTGAATACCACTTAGGACATTGGTGCCTAATGTTGGTTAGTTGCAGGTCCCCTTTGTTATTGCTGAAAGCGTGGTACCATGGCTATACAAATTGCAATGAAAATCAGGTAAATCGGGTACGACTGTGCTGTGATTTCAACACAAAACATTATAGGCCTTTTTATCAATGAGCAAACTGTTTGTGGTGGTACAACGCCCTAGCAAGCTCAGATTCCGAGGTTTGTAATAACATGGATATACCGTTCAGTCAGTTTGGACAGTACATTGGTACAGCAGTTGCTCTAAATCAGTAAAAAAATCTTTTTACACAAAAGAAAAACAACAGCCAACAGGGCCTTTATTGTATTACATTCTCAGAGCGGTGGTTCCTAGTAACGGCCTTCGGCCAGGTCGCCTCGTTAGCGCAGTAGGTAGCGCGTCAGTCTCATAATCTGGAGTTCGTGAGTTCGATCCTCACACGAGGCAAGTTTTCTTTTGAAATCTTCATCACTGCTAGTGGTTCTACAGGCAGACAAACTGCAACAAAAATCAAGTAAAACAGCTACAAGTGTTTCGTCTCATCGGCACAAACAATTATATACTGCTTGTGTTGATTCAACTGGCAGGCAATGGCAGATTCCGAGTTCTTGATTACAAGGGGTTTCTCTTACAACCAAAGCGCACAGTCCAGTGGTACAACAATTGTTCTACAAAAGATTTTAGAAATCTCTTATATAAAACAAATATACATTCATGGGTCTATGAGCAAACAATCAAGATCAATTGCTCCTACCACTAAGGACAGTGGTGCCCAATGTTTGTTAGTTGCAGCACTGCTTTGTTATTGCTGGAAGAGTAGGACCCTCAGAGCAATTGCTGTCAACAGTTGTGTGTTGCATGCTAATTTCCACAGAATTTTTGTGGTTTGTTGAGACTATGATTAGATATTAGATAGAACGTTTTCACTGCTATGGCATGGCTATTGTTTGTCAATATGTATCTTAACTATATTTGTATTTGATCATATTTTCTGTTGAGGACCTTAGCAAGTCTGAAATTAATGGTAGGACTAGCATTAAGTCAAAAATCTAATTCATGCTTCTGCCTGATTAGCTGTTAGCTCGAATCAATATGTCCATGTACTTTTTTTCCCCCTAAATTTTAGAGCAAAGAATTCCCATTCAACAGCTGGCTGAGCATTTGCTGTCTGGCAGCAAGGCCCTGTGGCTTAGTTTGTTAAAGTGCCTGTCTAGTAAACAGGAGATCCTGGGTTTGAATCCCAGCAGTGCCTGATGCAGTTGTCCTTTGGTGCTTCCGCTTGAGTGCCTTCCAGCTTTATCTTTATGGCTTGAGATAGAACATTGCAAGTGGATAAGATGGTTTCTCTGGTGCACTGAATGGTGAATTGCAGGCTTTGCTCTGACCCTTTTGAAAGCTTGATAGTATTTGTTAGCAATGGAAAAAAAAAACTTTGATTTTAAACAGACTACGAGCCATCCGTTGAGATAAACAGTTCCGAGGTAGTAAAATACAGACCTCCGCAACATAGCGGCTCTGTGGCGCAATGGGTAGCGCATTGGACTTCTAAACTCAGAGGTAGAGCTATTCAAAGGTTGTGGGTTCGAGTCCCACCAGAGTCGTTGTGCATTTTTCCATCCATCCATCTGCCTGCTTGTCTGAATTGACTGTTTTTTTTCTCTTTGTCTGTCTGTCTGTCTGTCTGTCTGTCTGTCTGTCTGTCTGTCTGTCCCACTATTGTTCTCCAGTGTTCTGTATTGTTGAAAGATTTGTGATCAAACTCTTAATGTCACCCAAATGAGGATGGGTTCCCCTTTTGAGTCTGGTTCCTCCCTCATTACATCTAAGGGAGTTTTTGCTTGCCACAGTCACCACGGCTGCTCATCAGGGATAAATGCACACCATTTACCTTCACTGTTGATTTCTGTAAAGATTCTTTGAGACAATGTCTGTTGTAAAAATTGCTATACAAATAAACTTGACTTGACTTGACTTGACTATTGGGTGATCATCTACTTGTTTCCTCTGTATGTCTTGTTTAAAAGACAAAGGAAAAATTATTTTTATATTTTTTAGTATTTGAACACACACCTCCATGTGGAGATCAAACACTCAGTTTTCTGGAAGGTTTTAATCCTTGAGTCTGTTACTTTAGACGACTCAGCCATACTATTAAGAGCTATATTTTACAAATTTCTGTCTACTTATTTATCTTATCTAGCCTTCTATTTGTGTTTATCTATGTCAGTCTAATCTGTTTTTTATTCTGAATGCCTATATGCCTTCTCATCTTTTCTATCGCTCTATTAATCTATATCTATCTAATTTATCTACCCATCTGCCTGCTTGCAGAGGCGGCAAAAGTACACACATCCTTCACTTAAGTAGAAGTACAGATATTCATGTTTTGAAAGACTCTGGAAAAAGTTCTGACTATAATTTTTTACTCAAGTAAAGTGAAGAAGTTTGGGCTCTGACATGTACTTAATTAGTAGTAAAGGCTTCGTTTTTACTTGTTTCAGTGTCACACTGGTAACTGGACCTCACATCATATTAATATTAGGGCTGCCAATCGATTCAAATATTTAATCACACTGTTCTAAATGTAAAGAGAGATGACAGAGATGGCAGAAAGCGCCCCCTATATGTTTTCTAGCATCAGTAAAACAAATGTTTACTGATTAAATATTATTTTTCAGTAAAGTTTATTTATTTATTTTTTTAGCTGAGCAAAGAAAAGACATGGTGAATAAACGTGTGTTGCACTGGAGGATTAATTTCGCCTCTTTTATATTTATTTATTTATTTTTTTATATTTTAATTAAAGATTGTCAAACAGAAATGCGCTGCATTGATCACACGTTAATAAAAACAGGAAATTTATTTATACAAAAAAACTAATAAAAAATTTTGTTACCCAATAAATGTATCCAGGCTGAACAACAACCATATAGATCACAAGCAGAGAAAAGATGATGATGATCTGGAATGTCTCTGTTCTCAGTCATGTAAAATCTTGCCTACTACGTTTGTGATCTTAGTTTCTTACACATTTCCTTGTTCTACCAGAACACAGCTCTTTAACACTGCAGCAGAACTATTTCAAGTCAATCCTGTAGATAATTAAACCGCAAACGAAATACGTCTGCTGCATTTGCGTGTTCAAGTCTTCTGTTGCTTGTTTGATACTGAAATATTTTGGCAAAATTTCACTGAATATCGAAGACTCATCCAAATGCTTGAGCATGTCTTTGGACAAAAATAGTTGAAACCTCGCTGTGACACACCAGTCTAGCTTTCATTTGACATCACTGGCTTGAACACTTGTTTTGTTATCATGATAGCTAAGCATGGTCTCTTATTTGAACAGAATCTGGTTCCAGGAATGGCACAAAAGTGTGCAACTGTGTGGCTAAATCTGTGTGTAAATAAAGTGCAAAGGGAAAAGAATGCAATGTCTTATCTGCTAGTATCCTCAGATTCCTTATTTTTTTGTTTCTATAGTGGCATTTTATCCTAATAACTCAATTAGGAGATGGATCATTGATGAACCTTGATACTCTTATTTACAGTGTTTGTGAAAGAAAAAGTGTCACATAAAAGTAAATCAGTGTATTGCATAATGTGAACAAGTGAAAAGGACAGATTTCACAACAATGCTGTACAGAGTACACTGATCTGCATAATCCAGTCCTTTATTGTTTTCTAAAAATAAGCTTAGTATGTGTGTTTTGGACCTATCTGGTTGTTCAGAGACATAAATACAAATCATTACTTTTTCACTAAAAAAGGCTAAACTTGACAAACTAAAAGAAAAAGAGCTTGTGAGACTGTTTAACATAGAGCTAAAACGAGCACCTTTTGACTAGCATTTACAGCGACCCTCGATCTCGAACGGATCTAGGCTTTGGACCCGCTAATCAACATTTACAGTATTTACGGAAGGAGATCTACTCTATTTGACCAAAATTGTAAAGTGGCAGCGGTGGGATTTGAACCCACGCCTCCAAAGAGACTGGAGCCTAAATCCAGCGCCTTAGACCGCTCGGCCACGCTACCAGTAGTTAAGCTCTGAGATAGGACTGCCAGCTTGTGGAGGAGATGCTGTCGCAGCCGGCCATAATGTCAGTGGCATGCATGAAACACGCTTAACAAAATACTTTTGTTTGAGAATAAAGTAATACAAAAACACACAACAGGCTGTGCAGAATTGGCAGTCCATTGCATTTCCCCTCTGATTGTCAACAATGATCCACATATAATAACAGGATTCAGAAGCAAGTTTTTTTGCCACTGTAGTTTTGTCACAGCTGCGACGATCCATCATTGAAACAGACAACCTTTACAAAATAGACAGCAACAAAAACAGCTTCAGAAATTCCTCTAAAGGTAGCGACACACTTGCGTCTTCTGCCAATGGTAAATTTTGGTTTGTTGTCTCAGTTGGGCTCTTGATGCCACTGGAGGCATTAAAGTGGACAGCAAGAAAGAAGGGAAGCCACAATCCCTAGGGAAGCCTTTGGAGACTAGATGTCGCAATGCTTACGCAAACCACACAGCTTTGGAATTTCCTCTAAACAGTCAAGTATGGCTTTATTGACAATCATTATATCCTGAAGCCTTGTGATAGAAATGGCAACAAAGCTAGAAGTTGCTATAAATCGGCAACTAAGATACAACCTTGCGACAAGGGTGGGACTCAAACCCACGCGTGTAAAGCACAATGGATTCGTCCATCCCCTTAACCTTTTTTTTTTTTTGAGAATACATTTCCAAGTGAAAATACATTAGGTTAAAAGGCTCTCAACCTCCCAGAGCATGAAAATCACAATAATTTTTACATTCTTTTCATTTTGTTAAAATTACATTCTTCAATCTGAATCTTCTAAAACCTTAGTGACTTCCTGCGTAAAAACTTTGTCAAATTCATCTATATTTCCATCTTTTTTAAAATAATAGAACAAGTATTCAACATTACTTTCAAATTTCCTTTTGAAAACAAACCAGACATCTTCATCAACATCACAAGTAGATTCAGAAGTGTTTTGTTTTTTCCTTTTTTCTCAAAGCCCAACATCATCACCTTATTCCATTCCATATCATCATCATCTTCCCCTCTCAATTTTACAATCATTGTTTTACATTTCCTATTAAAATTTTCTAATTCTTAATTCTTTTAACAAGTTTAAAGGTCTTGAATAACTATATATCTTGAATAACTCAGGATACTAGCGGAACGGATGTTTCATTTTTTTCCCCTTTTGCACTTTATTTATACACAGATTTAGTCACACAGTGGCACAATTTTGTGCCATTCCTGGAACCAGATCCTGTTCAAATGAGAGATCATGCTCAGCTATCATGATAACAAAACAAGTGTTCAAGCCAGTGATGTCAAATGGACTTTTTTTGTCTAAATACATGCTCAAGCATTTGGATGAGTCTTTATTATACATTGAAATTTTGTCAAAATTTTTCAGTATCAAAAAAGCAACAGAAGACTTCGAACAGAGTCAACATGTTAAATAGTTTTCTCTCATGTTTTTTTCAGTATCAATAACAACTCAAGTCTCCTCCACATGGGCTCAGCTCAGAAAAATTTACCAAGAAGGTACACCCCTATATGAAGTGCGATTCAAACGCACACCTCCAGAGGAGATTGCAACCTGAACGCAGTGCCTTAAAAAGCTCAGCCATCCTGACAGCCAGGCTTTGACTTTTCTTGCATTGGTGACCATGTCTAGGCCATATGGTGAACATGCAACAGTAACAGTAGCAAAAGGCTCTACTTTTTTTTGTACACAATAATAATAACAACAAAGTGCTGTGCTTTTGTAAAGTAAAGAAAACAGATAGGGGGCGCTTTCTGCCATCTCTATCATCTCTCTTCACATTTAGAAAAACGCGATTAAATATTTGAATCGACTGACAGCCCTAATATTAATATGATGTGAGGTCCAGTTACCAGTGTGACACTGAAACAAGTTAAAACGAAGCCTTTACTACTAATTAAGTACATGTCAAAGCCCAAACTTCTTCACTGTAACTTGAGTAAAAAAGTATAGTCAGAACTTCAACTTTTACCAGAGTCTTTTAAAACATGAATATCTGTACTTCTACTTAAGTGAAAGATGTGTGTACTTTTGCCGCCTCTGCAAGCAGGCAGATGGAGAGATTAAATAGATAGATATTAATTAATAGGAAAGATGAGCAGGTATATAGGCATTCAGACAGAAAAACAAAAGACTTACATAAATAAGAAACACAAATAGAAGGAGAGATAAGACAAACAAGTAGACAGAAATTTGTAAAAAATAGTTTTATCTGGTTTCCACATGGAGGCGTGGGTTTAAATCCCACTTCTTACAGTAACTTTATTTCAATTAGAAATCAAAACAAAAATATAAAATTTATTTATTTGTCTTATATAGAATATTATATAATATATATTATATATTATATTATATAATAATATAATTATATATATTATACAGAATAAACAAGTAGATGGTTACCTTATAGTGGGAAAAACAGACAGAAAAAACTGTTAATACATACAAGCAGGCAGATGGATATATAAATTAGATGGGATAGGAAAGATGAACAGGCATATATATATATATGCATTCAGACAGAAAAACAGATACGACTGATATAGATAGATAAGGAACACACAAATAAAAGGATAATTAAAATAAACAAGTAGACAGAAATTTGTAAAAAGTTTTATCAGCCACTGAGGGGATAAGAAACACATGCTTGTGTGTCAGGATGGCCGAGCGGTCTAAGGCGCCCAACTCAAGGTTCCATACCTTCCAGGAAACTGAGTGTTCTAGTCTCCACATGGAGGCTTAGGTTCAAATCCCACTTCTGACAGTAACTTTATTTTCATTAGAATTCAAAACAATAATGAAATAATTATTCATTCATTCATTCATTCATTTTCTCCCGCTTATCCGTAATTCGGGTCGCGGGGGCAAAAGTCTAAGCAGGCCCCCGCCTTCGACTGCTGCCCAATCCTCACAGCACCATCCCTCACGGTCCCTCCTGCAGGTGGTGAGCCCACGGGAAGTGAAATAATTATTCTCCTTTGTATTTCAAACACAGACATAAAGAATAAACAAGTACATGGTTACCTATTAGTGGGAACGACAGACAGAAAAACATGGCAGCATCAGTCGAGGATCTGGCAAAAAGTGTAACTGAGTTTCAGGAGACAAAAAGGTATCACTAAAGGATCAAATTAACAAGTCCTTTATCAATCTTTATCTTTATCAGATAACAGACAAGTATATATATATATATATATATATATATATATATACACACTGGATAAAACCCGAGCTTAAACTGTTCCTGGTTGGGTAAGAAAACATAGTAACCCTAACCCAGACAAACACTTTCTGTGTACCTTACATACTCACATCATAAAGATCCTATAGACACTGAACAGACAACATAGGAATGTGTTTAGAGAACCAGTGTGAGGCCCATCTTAATACTAACAGATATGAAAAAATATATAAAAATTTAGCAGGTTGGCCGAACACTCGAGCGCCTTGCAACCCTTGTCAGACTGTCCAAAGAACTTCAGCAACTAGCTCAAGAATGGGACCCCCACATTCTTCATTTGTT
Source organism: Silurus aristotelis (assembly GCF_946808225.1). NCBI lineage: Eukaryota > Metazoa > Chordata > Actinopteri > Siluriformes > Siluridae > Silurus > Silurus aristotelis. The sequence continues at coordinate 30,298,332 of NC_139576.1, forward strand.
GCAGTTCTCAAATGCAATCGAGGGTAACATGTCTGCTTATAAAACACTTTTTACCCAGAAGAAAAAGCAGCACCAGCAACTCCCCATAACTGTGTTCATCACTCGGAAGAAGACACCAGACACTACGCCTTTAGCGACAACAGAAGTTATGGACGAGGGTGAAGATACTGCACCACCTGATGAAGAGCTGTAATGCTCTTCTTGGGTATGCAGTACATTCATTTCATCACCTTCATCATCAAAGTTGTACCTTCACTGGTGAGAACCCATATAGAATTTTTATGTTAAAATGGTAAATTACGTAGGTTTAGGAATATTAAATGTTTAAAAGCAGAGAAAAGGTTCATAAGAGTGTCGATGTGGTTTATAAATTCTGTATACTGTACTGTATACATATTAGGTTGCCACTTCACGTTCTTTCGCCTATCGGGGGGTCTGAAACGTAACCCCCACGCTAGGCGAGGGATTACTTTATATCCAAATCTTTTATTTACTAGAGAGGACTTTTGGCTGATCCTGAACACTTGGCTGTTGCAAACAAGAACAGAGCAAACACCGTACTAAGACGTCTTTGTAGCAGCAGTTTTTAGGCTACTTGGTATGTTTACTGTAAATCTTGATTTTGAGCATCTTCTCACATTATTTGTGGACTGTTCAGTTTTTTACTCATGTTCTTTGTCTATCTGAAACAGGACGACTTGGCTAACAAGGGCTTAAGGAGAAACTTCCAATGTCAGTCCAAAATCTGACAAAAAAGCATAGTTGTGTTTGGAACAGAAAAACTCAGGAAAGATATCATTAAATCTTTATTCTCTGATGTTAAGTTCTTTATCAACAGGAAAGTGTTTCAGCAAGTCCTAATTTTATGATGGATTTTGTGTGCAGATTTGCCATGGGAGCTGCAGCTGGCAGTGGTTTATTCCACTCATGATCTGGCAGCCAGAAACCCCAAAGTCGCTGTAAATATTTTGGAATCATGGTGGCAAGACATCACAAAGCTCATTCCTCCAGCCGTCACCAAGCCTCAGACTCTCTTAATGAATAATTTAATAGATTACTTTTATTGTGATTTACATCTAAAACTTTTGTTTATAAAGAAATAAAATACATTGTAGATCCGTACAGTGTTATTTGCTGCCTATTATAGTTTATGTTTATATGGAAAAAGCCTGTATGCTATAGACTCCATGATGGAGACATCAGACAGTTTGGATCAGGACCAGCAAAACCCATCACAGTGAGCACTGGGACCTCAGGGCCGTATCCTCAGTCACCAGCTGTTCACACTGTGATTCATGTCTGTGCTGCAATGCACTGCTCAAATCATCAACTTCATCAGTCACATGACTATGGTGGGTCTCATCATCAAGAACAACGAGACGGCTTTCAGACAGGAAATGCAGTGGATAATGGACTGGTGCAGACTCAACAATCTTGTGTTCACCTGTGGAGAAACTCACCTGGTCTCTCAAATCCTGCAGCATTGTGGATGATCAAACACACACCCTTCATACACACTTTTACCCTCTGTGGTGCCTAAGAGCCAGGAAATGATACACCAGTGGAAGGTTAAAAAGTCACAACGTAACAAGAAACACGTTGATGTGCTGAAAACAATGCACAATGAAATAAAGAAGCCAAACTAAAATTCAGTCAGAGTTTCTCACGAACTGTTCCTACAAGATGCAGACCAGGCAGCCGTCTCACATGAGCTGTTTTTCAGAACTTTCTATTGAAATATTTAACGTTTCTCAAAGTCTGTTTCTCAAACCATAAACAATCAGACAGTGCCATGTTAAGCCTTCAGGCTGGATGCTGGTTTGTGATGGTTGGATGCTGGTTTGTGATGGTTGGATGCTGGTTTGTGAATGGAGGGAGGAGCCAGAAAAGCATAAGAAGGAAAAAATGCATAATGACGGCTGAGGGAACGCGCTTGAATGTGATCTTGTTCTGCTTCAGGATCAGTTGCAAAACAAAGCCCAGGTGCTCGTAAGCTCTTAGTAAATGCTTCATGGAAAAAAACATAAAAAGAAAAGCTTTTAAACACATGCAAAGTTTATTAAATACAACATGCTCTAACATTAAAACACAACCAAATACACAGGACCAAAAACAGAGTGTTATTAAAAAAGGGGCTTCTCTGCATTGAATTGATGCTTTTTTTCTAAAACAACTCATATAAAGTGACAAGAAAATTCCTTTGGAGTTTTTAGTCACTTACTTTACAAAAACATGCTGTATGTTACCACTGAAATGTTGCAGTAGTTCTATATTGTGAATTTGGACTTTTTAACGGAAGATAAAAGCATGGAGTAGAAGAAATGAATAACACTAATAATAATAATAATAATAATAATAATAATAATAGAAGAAGAAGAAGAAGAAGAAGAACTGCATTAGATAAAGAAAAAGTTGACTTGTAACACGCAGAATTGTCAGTCTGACACTGCCCTCTAGTGGCACTGTCAGTGCTTGATTTTTGCTTAATTCTGTGTAAAAACTATTAATCATCTGTTTGTTTTATAATATTTTTATAAGCTCCCTCTCTCTCTCTCTCTCTCTCTCTCTCTCTCTCTCTCTCTCTCTCTCTCTCTCAGACCAGAGTACAGATGTGTGATATTAAGGAGATGTGTGAGGATGTTTTCAGTGTGTCTGGTTACAAACTACAGATGTTTTTGGGAGTGTAGATGAGAGAGCTGGTCTCATAGAAAATGATTATTAAGTTACTGAAAATTATTTATTATATATAAATAAGATTTCACACTGAGTGACTATAAACTAACTGAGAGACTGAATTAAGAAAGAAAGGAGACTAGTGGTAAATCTTTTCTATAGTTGTGAGGTGACTGATACACAAAGCCATGGAGCAGTTGGACACTGGGGAGACAATCAGATGAATGAAAGTAGAAAATGTGATAAAAACCTAAAGTTTATTGTAAGATTTGAATCATAATTGTTCAGATGCACAGTGTAGCAGCAATGACACAAAATTTACTTCACTACAAGAGCAAAAATTATAGAAAAAAAAAAGAAAAACAGATTAAATAAAAAAAAGAAAACAATCCAATGTTATTTAAACTTTACAGGCAAAAAATGAAGAAAAAAAAGAATAAGATATTTCTGTTATTTTTCGCATTGTTTATTGTTAGATTTTTATCATGCCCAAACGAAACTTAATTCTTGGAGAGGTTTTCCATACGACCTGCGATGCCCGTAGGCCTTTCTGATATCAGGGAAGAAGAAATACACAGCACACAGAATGCATGTTCTTCCTCTACTCTTTATTGCAGGTAGCAGAACGTATATATATATATATATATATATATATATATATATATATATATATATATATATATATATATATATATATATATATATATATATATATACACACATACAGAGAAAAGGCTGTCCTAAACTTGTTTCCTGTTTAGACAAGAGGATATTCTAGCTGGAGATGTGTGAGCCCAGATAAGACTCCCTATTTACCTTACATACTAACATCGTAAATATTCTATAGACACTGAACAGACAAGGGAATGTGTGTGAAACAGTGTGAAAACCGTCTTAACACTAACAATGGCCACTTTAAATCATTTATGATTTAGCATCACACACCAAAACATAGGATGTTCATCCTGGGAACAGAATCGGTGACATAAACTGCAAATGAAAAGATAAAGACAAACAAAAACATACAGATTCCATTTCATTCTTTCCCTACATGCATATAATCCTTCATCATCACCACTCCAATCGAGGCCTTTATGGCCTGTCTTACCATCGTCATCAAACATTGCAGCATACAAAGTACAATTCCAACAATCAATACAAGAATCATTCCTAAAACAAAATAGTGTTCAACACTCGTAAACAAACTCTTAATCTTCTCAAAAAACTTTGTTGAGCAGTTGTTTCACGTTCTCCAAGACATCATGAGACAATTGTTTCTCAGTGCTTGTTCAGTATGTCTACTAGCAGTATTATAAGGTATACATAACAGTCTACTCTCTGAATAATGTGTTCAAGAGAATAGGAAAAATTCGGAGTCTAGTTACAACTATGCACATATAGTTATAGAATTTAAACCTAGAGCAGGTATCAGGGTAAGCTAAACTAAACAGTCAAGTGAGTCAGATCTTCACCCCGGAGGTGGCCCCCTTTCTACTATAAAGAAAGGATCTTTCCGTGGGCTCTCAACTGTTTCAGCCCTGAATACTCACTTAGGTAGGCTTCTTAGGCCAACAGACCAATTAGTGCATAGAATAAGTGGGTGCTGTTTTGATCCTGCTTGCGTGTATCCACTGTGGCTGATAATCAGTCAGAACTCCAGTTCTGGTTACAGCTAGAACATTTGCTGGCCCCAGATACAACAGCTAAACGACCTTGGTAGGCTTCAGACTTTTTATCAGGACCTGCTGATTAGGCACAAAAGAGTGTGATGGCTTATCTGTGGGCAGAGGAAGAGTTAGTGAGACATCAGCACTGATAGAATTCATTTTCTCAACCAGGGCAGAAATGTAGTCGTCCACCATCACTTCCAGGTTACCTAAAGAAGAAATGCCAGTGCGTCCCCTGACCCATGGGGTCGGGAAAGGCTTGAACATAAAACTTTCAAAGGTTAGTTTTGTTGAAGATGGGGTAATTTTCATTTCTGTGAGTACTGCCGGGAGAACAACAGTCCAATTTCGGCCTGTTTCAATGCAGGCTATAGTATTACGCTCCTTAATGGTTCTGTTTGTTCTCTCTACCACGCCAGCTGACTGTGGGTGATAGGAAATAAAAAATGCCAGTCGATTGCTAAGCTTTTAGCCAAAAGTTGTGTTACCTTTCGAAGCAAAAGGTGTGCCGTTATCACTTTCAATCACACCAGGAATACCAAACCTAGAGATGATCTCTTTCGTTAATATTTTGACAACCGTTTTAGTATTCTCTGTCACGCATGCAAATGCTTCTGGCCACTTACTGAATCTGCCAAATATAACCAACAGGTACCTCAAATTTCCTACAGGTAGCATATGTGTAACTATGGCCACTTTGGCAGGTAGTTGAACAGCTTTTAAAAGGTCGCCTATGGGATTAAAATGTGCTATGGGCATTCCATCAGCTGTTTTAAAGTCTCTTTGCTTCCATGTTTCGGCAAAATCATGCACAACACCATAAGCATACTTAGAATCAGTGTATATAGTCACTACTTTACCTTCAGTCAACTGACATGCTCTTGCAAGTGCAACCAACTCTGCAGCTGGTGCTGATGTGTATGGTAATGATTTAGCTTCAACTATTACATCAGGTAATCTTACAACCGCATATCCACATAAATACACACAATCAGAAGGTTTTAAACATGAACCATCTACATATAGGCAATCCCCCTCTTCCAGGGCCATATCTAAAAGATTGGGCTTACAAGAGGTCTCTTGTTCAATGTGTTTAAGGCAATCATGTGCCTCGTCAAAACCATCTACGTCAATATCGTCTAGCAGATCACGCAGAGCGACTGCAGCTGAATGCGGCTGAGAAGAAGGTTTAATAGTTAAGTTTTCAGCCAAAAGTGTGGTTTCATAACCAGATCTACATTGTGCTGTCATATGTTGTGTGTTGAGGTTGTGTAAAATAGCTGTTACCTGATGTAAGGTGTACAGTATCAAAGGATGTGACAGCACCGAGAGCAAATTGACAAAGTTTGGTAACATGTTATAGGAGGGTTATAATGTACTAACGTTAATTTGATGAGACAGACTACACTTTGGACAAATTCAAAGTCTCCACATTGGACAATCAAAGATAGAGCAGCTGCTAATAAAGGCCAAAAGCAAGAGTCCAGCAAGCATGACCTCGACATGATTCGAACAAGCAACCTTCTGATCTGGAGTCAGACGCGCTACCGTTGCGCCACGAGGTCCGACCGGCTGTTTTGACCAGCCTCATGGCCCAGAGAAGGCTTTGCATTTATCTCGTCGCGGTTGTAATGACAAATTGAGTCTGACGGTCAGGTTGCAGGCTCTGACATTTTCCGCATTTCAAGTCCCTGATTGTTGGTGTAAGTAAGATTCAGGAGTTACATTTCATATGTAAAGGAAACAATCTGTTACACTATACAGTGAAATAATGAACTCAGTGTCAGTCATTTGGTCAGTGATGAAATGTAAAGTTAGTTTGCAAAAAGCAAATGCTATATATAAGACTATGGACAAAAATTGGCAAAGGAGCTTTTTAGGTGCTTTTTATGTGAGTTATACATAGTCACATTTTTCACCTAGCCTGCATCCTTGAATACTGCTGTTGGACATGAAAAAGGGGATAACCTTCATGGTGGGCGTCTTGCAAAAAAGGCACATTAAACTATTGGAAAAAGCTTCAAGAAACTCCTGAGATTTGCCCTCTGAGCCAGCACAGAGACAATAATTTTATTGAGGCCAGGTGTCGCAACTGTTCTAGGTTCGAAGCAGGTACCTGAACAGAGCCCGGATAGCTCAGTCGGTAGAGCATCAGACTTTTAATCTGATGGTCCAGGGTTTAAGTCCCTCTTTGGGCGTTAAAAAGCCAACAGCTGACTGATTCTTGGTGGTGGGATAATCCACAGCTTGTTTGAATCTTCCCTTGATGTCAAAATTCCATGAGATTTTTTTTCACTGAAACTTGAATTGTGAATACATCTTAGTCACTATTTGCAGAGTTATCTTTTTTTCAGCTAGAGCAAATTGACAAAGTTTAGTAACATGTTATAGGACGGTTATAATGTACTAACGTTAATGTGATGAGACAGACTACACTTTGGACAAATTCAAAGTCTCCACATTGGACAATCAAAGATAGAGCAGCTGCTAATAAAGGCCAAAAGCAAGAGTCCAGCAACCATGACCTCGACATGATTCAAACACGCAACCTTCTGATCTGGAGTCAAACGCGCTACCGTTGCGCCACGAGGTCCGAGGGGCTGTTTTGACCCACATCATGGCCCAGAGAAGGCTTTGCATTTATCTCGTCACGGTTGTAATGACAAATTGAGTCTGACGGTCAGGTTGCAGGCTCTGACATTTTCAGCATTTCAAGTCCCTGATTGTTGGTGTAAGTAAGATTCAGGAGTTACATTTCATATGTAAAGAAAACAATCTGTTACACTATACAGTGAAATAATGAACTCAGTGTCAGTCATTTGGTCAGTGATGAAATGTACAGTTTGTTTGCAAAAAGCAAATGCTATATATAAGACTATGAGACTATAAGACTTTTAAGGTGCTTTTTATGTGAGTTATACATAGTCACATTTTTCAACTAGCCTGCATCCTTGAATACTGCTGTTGGACATGAAAAAGGGGATAACCTTTTTCATGTCATGTCACCATGTCACCTGCCATGGTGGGCGTCTTGCAAAAAAGGCACATTAAAGTATTGGAAAAAGCTTCAAGAAACTCCTGAGATTCGCCCTCTGAGCCAGCACAGTATGTGTGTGTGTGTGGACTGTATCATCCTGTGTGTATAAATACGTGTCTGCCACCTGCAATAAACTGAAGAGAGGAAACATTGCTACATTCTGTGTGCTGTGTATTTCTTCTCCTGAATTCAGAAAGGCACTACGGAGCATCACAGGTCGTATGGAAAATCTCTCCAAGTTCCGTTTTGGGCATGATAAAAATCTAACAGTTTTGGTGTCAGAACCGAGATGCTTTCCGACAATATCCAGAGGGAGATCACGCATCAAGGAGAATTTAATGTATTCCCTTGTTTGCGGGGATTGTCCCGTTTGCCAGCCAAAAGGGCTGCATGTGTGTTCGTGTCTTGGGTATGCATTAATTGTTTAATTAATGATAATGTCCTTTGGTGGGATGATTTCGTCGCAACATTGTTTTTCTCACCTTAGATGTAAGATGTAAGATTAGAAGACGTTTTTTACGGTCTGTCTAATATAGGCGATATTGTCTGAAGTATCCAAAAGAATCCACGATAATTTTTTATATGCCCGAAAAAAAATCAATAAATGAAAAATGAATTGTTTTAAGAAAAAAACAAAAAAGTGAGAAAAGAGAAAAGGAACTAAAGAGAAAAGGAACTAAAGAGAAAAGGAACTAAAGAAAAACGGACATTTTAAAAAGACTTTAAAATTTTTCAAAAGACTTCAATCTTGTTTTGGCTTTAAAGTCTATTTTTTTCTCCTAACTTACAACATTTGTGATCCACTTGGAGAGACTGGATTACCTTTTTGTTTGAAGACTGTGATCTCCCTGGTGCCTGCGCAGCTGTATTGTCTGAGTGTTATGTGTTTTGTGTATTGTCTGTTTATTAAGTGTTGTGTGTCTGTTCTTTGTTCTGTGTAAAGATGATGGGTCATAACATTTCTCGCTTACTGCCGGAAGAAAATCCCAAAGATTTTAATTGTGCTGGTTTTTGGACTAATCCTTATTTAGATCATTTGGCATTATGGAGTGAAATTGTGTCACATCCAGATACTTTTTCATAGAGATTTACATGCTGCTAGAGGTTTCTGCTATGCTTCAGGTTAAGTTAACCCTTTATGCTCTGCACTGCAACAGGAAGTGGTGCATTCCAGCCTCAGCACAAAACTCAAGGAGGAGGTCCTAGGAAAAAGGGGAAGTTCATCTATTAGGGAATAGATAGAGTTCCAATTTCATGTCCTGTAACTCACCTTTTGCCTGTGATGACACAGACTGGTACAAATTTATATCATAGCTTTACAATAATTCCAAACTCGCCTTTAAACATTTTAGGAAGAGATATGATGCACAAAATGGGAATGGAAATTCTGTTTTTTGAAACCAATGTCTCACTGTTTTTCCTTCTGTCCTCATGCTCTCAACTGAGCCACAGCCACATCTGGAAGATTTCTTTCATGGTAGTACAGAAGTCGTGCCTGATGAACCAAGTTTAGGTGAAGTTAACCCTAAATTATGGGCCTCTCTCAAAGATGAGGCAGGTTTAATCCAGGTAAAACCGTATCATACACTAATGAAAACACACTATCCGATTTTTGTTAAACAATATCCATTGTCGAAAGAGAAGAATGTTAGCATTGCTCCAGTTATTGACAATTTATTGTCACAAGGTGTTTTGATCGAGACACATTCACCGTATAACACACCGATGAATCCTGTCTTAAAGGCAGATAAAAAATGCTGGAGGCTAACACAAGCTTTACGTGAGATTAATAAATTAGTTATTCCGTTAGCTCCTTTGGTGCCCAATGTGGCTACCATTGTTAACTCTATACCAGCAACTCACAGATTTTTTACTGTGATTGATCTTTGTTCTGCTTTTTTCAGTGTCCCTTTGGCCTCAGAGACGCAGCCGCTTTTCGCTTTTACCTATAGGAGACGTCAATTCACCTGGACACGTCTTCCTCAAGGCTTTGTTGACTCGCCAGCCGTATTCTCCGCTGTAGTGCACAGAACTTTGGCTGATATACACCTGCCGGAAACAACCTGCATTCTTCAATACGCAGATGACATCCTTGTCACAGGACCGAGTACAGCTTGTGACTAGGTTTTCAAGAACTCTGACTGTGAAACAGACGCAGAGCTTCTTGGGATTGATGAACTACTGCCGAGCATGGATCCCTGACTGCGCACAGCATGATAAAGTTTGCGTAGTGCTATTGATCACAAAGCTCCCCTATCACATCTCATTCTGTGGACTCATGAAATGACTGACTGTTCCGCTGCCCTCAAGAAGGCTATACAGTCTGCTCCAGCTCTAGGTCTTCCGAGTTATGCTAAGCCTTTTCTAGTTTATGTGCACGAACGTGGTGGTACGGCTGCGGGGATCCTAGCCCAGGAACACGGTGACGGATATCGCCCTGTTGCGTATCTTTCCAAATTTTTAGACAACATAGCACAAGGGTTGCCTTCGTGCTTGCGTGCAGTGGCTGCTGCGGCTCTGATGGTCCGGGATGCTGAGAAAACGGTGCTGTCACATCCTTTAATACTGTACACCTCGAATCAGGTAACAGCTAATTTATACAACCTCGACAAACAACATGTGACAGCACAACGTAGATCTGGTTATGAAACTACACTCTTGGTAACGGAAAACTTAACTATTAAGCCTTCTTCTCAGCCGCATTCAGCTGTAGTAGCTCTGTGTGATCTGCTAGACGATATTGACTTAGATGGTTTTGATGGCGCACATGACAAATTGAACGTGAGACCTCTTGTAGGCCGGATCTTTTAGATACGGCCCTGAAAGAGGGGGATTGTCTATAAGTAGATGTTCATGTTTAGAACCTTCTAGTGTGTATTTATGTGGATATGCGGTTGTAAGATTACCTGATGTAATAGTTGAAGCTGAATCATTAGCATACACATCGGCACAAGCTGCAGAATTGGTCACACTTAGTGATTATATACACTGATTCTAAGTATGCTTATGGTGTTGTGCATGATTTTGATGAAACATAGAAGCAAAGAGACTTTAAAACAGCTGATGGAAAGCCCAGAGCACATTTTAATCTCATAGGCGACTTATTAAAAGCTGTTCAACTCCCTGCCAAAGTGGCCATAGATTTTATACATATGCCACCTGTAGGAAATTTGACATACCTGTTGGTTATCGTTGACAGATTCAGTAAGTGGCCAGAAGCATTTGCATGTGCGACAGAGAATGCTAAAATTGTCAAAATATTAACAAAAGAGATCATCTCTAGGTTTGGTATTCCTAGCGTGATTGAAAGTGATAACGGCACACCTTTTGCTTCAATGGTAAGACAACTTTTGGCTAAAAGTTTAGCAATTGATTGTTATTTTAATATTCCCTATCACCCACAGTCAGCTGGAGTGGTAAAGAGAATGAACAGAACCATTAAGGAGCGTGTTACTAAAGCCTGCATTGAAACAGGCCCGAAAATTGGACTGTTGTTCTCCCGGTAGTACTCACAGAAATAAAAATAACCCTATCTTTAACAAAACTAACCCTATCTCTAACAAAACTAATCCTTTGAAAGTTTTATGTTCTAACCTTTCATGACCCCATGGGTCAGGAGACGCACTGGCATTTCTTTCTTAGGTAACCTGGAAGTGATGGTGGACAACTATGTTTCTGCCCTGGTTGAGAAATTTAATTCTATCAGTGCTGATGTTTCACTAACTCTTCCTCTGCCCACAGATAAGCCCACACACCCTTTTGTGCCTAATCAGCAGGTCCTGATAAGAAGTCTGAAGCCCATCAAGGTCGGTGAACCGAAGTATCTGGGTCCAGCGACTGTCCTAGCTGTAACCAGAACTGGAGTTCTGACTGATTATCAGCCACAGTGGATATGCGCAAGCAGGATCAAAACAGCACCTATTTAATCTATGCATTAATTGGTCTGTTGGCCTAAGAAGCCAGCCTAAGTGAGTGTTCAGGGCTGAAACAGTTGAGAGCCCACGGAAAGACCTTTTCTTTTTAGTAGAAAGGGGGCCACCTCCGGGGTGAAGATCAAACTCACTTGACTGTTTAGTTTAGCTTACCCTAAATTCTATAACTATATGTGCATAGATGTAACTAGACTCCAAATTTTTTTAATCTCTTTGAATACATTATTCAGAGAAGAAACTGTTATGTATACCTTATATAAATGATTAGAGACATACTGAACAAACAATGAGAAACAATGGTCTCATGATGTCTTGGAGAACGTGAAACAACTGCTGAACAAAGTTTTTGGAAAAGATTAAGAATTTGTTTACGAGTGTTGAACACTATTTTGTTTTAGGAATGATTCTTGTATGTTGTTGGAATTGTATTATGTATGTTGATGACGATGGTAAGACAGGCCATAAAGGCCTCGATTTGAGTGGTGATGATGAAGGATTATTTGCATGTAGGGGAAGAATGAAATGGAATTTGTATGTTTTTGTTTGTCTTTATCTTTTAATTCGCAGTTTCTGTTCCCAGGATGAACAGCCTATGTTTTGGTGTGTAATGCTAAATCATAAATGATTTAAAGTGGCCATTGTTAGTGTTAAAACTGTTTTCACACTATCTCACACACATTTCCTTGTCCGTTCAGTGTCTATAGGATATTTACGATGTTAGTCTGTAAGGTAAACAGAGAGTCTTATCTGGGCTCACAAATCTTGGGCTGGTATATCCTTTTGTCTAAACAGGAAAACGACTTTAGGTCAGCTTTCTCCCCAATATGTGTGTGTGTGGACTGTATCATCCTGTGTGTATAAATACGTGTCTGCCACCTGCAATAAACTGAAGAGAGGAAAGATTGCTACATTCTGTGTGCTGTGTATTTCTTCTTCCCTGAATTCAGAAAGGCACTACGGAGCATCACAGGTCGTATGGAAAATCAGAGACAAGAATTTTATTGAGGCCAGGTGTCGCAACTGTTTTAGGTTCGAAGCAGGTACCTGAGCAGAGCCAGGATAGCTCAGTCGGTAGCGCATCAGACTTTTAATCTGATGGTCCAGGGTTCAAGTCCCTTTTTGGGCGTTAAAAAGCCAATAGCTGACTGATTCTTGGTGGTGGGATAATCCAAAGCTTGTTTGAATCTTCCCTTAATGTCAAAATTCCATGACATTTTTTTTCTTGCACAGAGTACGGGCTCTGACGTTTTCACATCTTTTCCAAGTCTTACCCATACATTAGCAAATTATGGTTTAGTCTCACTGTGGTAAGCATCCCATATGGTGTTAATTTTGACCAATCAATGGCTCTGACAATAGTTGTCTTTGTTTGAACCCAAAAGATATTGCCATGATCCTCCCATGCAAATATCATTGGTTCAAACATACTTTGACTGTGACATTTTTTGAGGTGTCACTGAAACTTAAATTGTGAATACATCTTAGTCACTATTTGCAGAGTTATCTTTTTTTCAGCTAGAGCAAATTGACAAAGTTTGGTAACATGTTATAGGAGGGTTATAATGTTCTAACGTTAATTTGATGAGACAGACTACACTTTGGACAAATTCAAAGTCTCCACAGTGGACAATCAAAGATAGAGCAGCTGCTAATAAAGGCCAAAAGCAAGAGTCCAGCAACCATGACCTCGACGTGATTCGAACACGCAACCTTCTGATCTGGAGTCAGACGTGCTACCGCTGCGCCACGAGGTCCGAGCGGCTGTTTTGACCAGCCTCATGGCCCATAGAAGGCTTTGCATTTATCTCGTCGCGGTGGTAATGACAAATTGAGTCTGACGGTCAGGTTGCAGGCTGTGACATTTTCCGCATTGGAAGTCCCTGATTGTTGGTGGAAGTAAGATTCAGGAGTTACATTTCATATGTGAAGGAAACAATCTGTTACACTATACAGTGAAATAATGAACTCAGTGTCAGTCATTTGGTCAGTGATGAAATGTAAAGTTAGTTTGCAAAAAGCAAATGCTATATATAAGACTATGGACAAAGATTGGCAAAGGAGCTTTTAAGGTGCTTTTTATGTGAGTTATACATAGTCACATTTTTCAACTAGCCTGCATCCTTGAATACTGCTGTTGGACATGAAAAAGGGGTTAACCTTCATGGTGGGCTTCTTCCAAAAAAGGCACATTAAACTATTGGAAAAAGCTTCAAGAAACTCCTGAGATTCGCCCTCTGAGCCAGCACAGAGACAAGAATTTTATTGAGGCCAGGTGTCGCAACTGTTCTAGGCTCGAAGCAAGTACCTGAGCTGAGCCCGGATAGCTCAGTCGGTAGAGCATCAGACTTTTAATCTGAGGGTCCAGGGTTCAAGTCCCTGTTCGGGCGTTAAAAAGCCAATGGCTGACTGATTCTTGGTGGTGGGATAATCCAAAGCTTGTTTGAAACTTCCCTTGATGTCAAAATTCCATGACATTTTTTTTCTTGCACAGAGTACGGGCTCTGACGTTTTCACGTTTTCCAAGTCTTACCCATACATTAGCAAATTATGGTTTAGTCTCACTGTGGTAAGCATCCTTTATGGTGTTAATTTTGACCAACCAATGGCTCTGACAATAGTTGTCTTTGTTTGAAACCAAAAGATATTGCCTTGATCCTCCCATGCAAATATCATTGGTTCAAACATACTTTGACTGTGACATTATTTGAGGTGTCACTGAAACTTGAATTGTGAATACATCTTAGTCACTATTTGCAGAGTTATCTTTTTTTCAGCTAGAGCAAATTGACAAAGTTTGGTAAAATGTTATAGGAGGGTTATAATGTACTAACGTTAATTTGATGAGACAGACTACACTTTGGACAAATTCAAAGTCTCCACATTGGACAATCAAAGATAGAGCAGCTGCTAATAAAGGCCAAAAGCAAGAGGCCAGCAACCATGACCTCGACGTGATTCGAACACGCAACCTTCTGATCTGGAGTCAGACGCGCTACCTATGCGCCACGAGGTCCGAGCGGCTGTTTTGACCCTCCTCATGGCCCAGAGAAGGCTTTTCATTTATCTCGTCGCGGTTGTAATGACAAATTGAGTCTGACGGTCAGGTTGCAGGTTCTGACATTTTCCGCATTGGAAGTCCCTGATTGTTGGTGGAAGTAAGATTCAGGAGTTACATTTCATATGTAAAGGAAACAATCTGTTACACTATACAGTGAAATAATGAACTCAGTGTCAGTCATTTGGTCAGTGATGAAATGTAAAGTTAGTTTGCAAAAAGCAAATGCTATATATAAGACTATGGACAAAGATTGGCAAAGGAGCTTTTAAGGTGCTTTTTATGTGAGTTATACATAGTCACATTTTTCAACTAGCCTGCATCCTTGAATACTGCTGTTGGACATGAAAAAGGGGATAACCTTCATGGTGGGCGTCTTCCAAAAAAGGCACATTAAACTATTGGAAAAAGCTTCAAGAAACTCCTGAGATTCACCCTCAGAGCCAGCACAGAGACAAGAATTTTATTGAGGCCAGGTGTCGCAACTGTTCTATGTTCGATACAAGTACCTGAGCAGAGCCCGGATAGCTCAGTCGGTAGAGCATCAGACTTTTAATCTGAGGGTCCAGGATTCAAGTCCCTGTTCGGGTGTTAAAAAGCCAATGGCTGACTGATTCTTGGTGGTGGGATAATCCAAAGCTTGTTTAAATCTACCCTTGATGTCAAAATTCCATGAGATTCTTTTTTCTTGCACAGAGTACGGGCTCTGACGTTTTCACATGCTTTCCAGGTCTTACCCATACATTAGCAAATTATGGTTTAGTCTCACTGTGGTAAGTATCCTTTATGTTGTTAATTTTGACCAACCAATGGCTCTGACAATAGTTGTCTTTGTTTGAACCCAAAAGATATTGCCATGATCCTCCCATGCAAATATCATTGGTTTAAACATACTTTGACTGTGACATTATTTGAGGTGTCACTGAAACTTGAATTGTGAATACATCTTAGTCACTATTTGCAAAGTTATCTTTTTTTCAGCTAGAGCAAATTGACAAAGTTTGGTAACATGTTATAGGAGGGTTTTAATGTACTAATGTTAATTTGATGAGACAGACTACACTTTGGACAAATTCAAAGTCTCCACATTGGACAATCAAAGATAGAGCAGCTGCTAATAAAGGCCAAAAGCAAGAATCCATCAACCATGACCTCGACGTGATTCGAACACGCAACCTTCTGATTTGGAGTCAGACGCGCTACCGTTGCGCCACCAGGTCCGAGCGGCTGTTTTGGCCAGCCTCATGGCCCAGAGAAGGCTTTGCATTTATCTCGTCGCGGTTGTAATGACAAATTGAGTCTGACGGTCAGGTTGCAGGTTCTGACATTTTCCGCATTGGAAGTCCCTGATTGTTGGTGGAAGTAAGATTCAGGAGTTACATTTCATATGTAAAGGAAACAATCTGTTACACTATACAGTGAAATAATGAACTCAGTGTCAGTCATTTGGTCAGTGATGAAATGTAAAGTTAATTTGAAAAAAGCAAATGCTATATATAAGACTATGGACAAAGATTGGCAAAGGAGCTTTTAAGGTGCTTTTTATCAGTTATACATAGTCACATTTTTCAACTAGCCTGCATCCTTGAATACTGCTGTTGGACATGAAAAAGGGGTTAACCTTCATGGTGGGCGTTTTGCAAAAAAGGCACATTAAACTATTGGAAAAAGCTTCAAGAAACTCCTGAGATTCGCCCTCTGAGCGAGCACAGAGACAAGAATTTTATTGAGGCCAGGTGTCGCAACTGTTCTATGTTCGAAGCAAGTACCTGAGCAGAGCCCGGATAGCTCAGTCGGTAGAGCATCAGACTTTTAATCTGAGGGTCCAGGATTCAAGTCCCTGTTCGGGTGTTAAAAAGCCAATGGCTGACTGATTCTTGGTGATGGGATAATCCAAAGCTTGTTCGAATCTTCCCTTGATGTCAAAATTTCATGAGATTTTTTGTCTTGCACAGAGTACGGGCTCTGACGTTTTCACATGCTTTCCAAGTCTTACCCATAGATTAGCAAATTATGCTTTAGTCTCACTGTGGTAAGCATCCTTTATGGTGTTAATTTTGACCAACCAATGGCTCTGACAATAGTTGTCTTTGTTTGAACCCAAAAAATATTGCCATGATCCTCCCATGCAAATATCATTGGTTCAAACATACTTTGACTGTGACATTATTTGAGGTGTCACTGAAACTTGAATTGTGAATACATCTTAGTCACTATTTGCAGAGTTATCTTTTTTTCAGCTAGAGCAAATTGACAAAGTTTGGTAACATGTTATAGGAGGGTTATAATGTACTAACGTTAATTTGATGAGACAGACTACACTTTGGACAAATTCAAAGTCTCCACATTGGACAATCAAAGATAGAGCAGCTGCTAATAAAGGCCAAAAGCAACAGTCCAGCAACCATGACCTCGACGTGATTCGAACACGCAACCTTCTGAGGTTGCAGGTTCTGACATTTTCCGCATTGGAAGTCCCTGATTGTTGGTGTAAGTAAGATTCAGGAGTTACATTTCATATGTAAAGGAAACAATCTGTTACACTATACAGTGAAATAATGAACTCAGTGTCAGTCATTTGGTCAGTGATGAAATGTAAAGTCATTTTGCAAAAAGCCAATGCTATATATAAGACTATGGACAAAGATTGGCAAAGGAGCTTTTAAGGTGCTTTTTATGTGAGTTATGCATAGTCACATTTTTCAACTAGCCTGCATCCTTGAATACTGCTGTTGGACATGAAAAAGGGGATAACCTTCATAGTGGGCGTCGTGCAAAAAAGGCACATTAAACTATTGGAAAAAGCTTCAAGGATCTCCTGAGATTCCCCCTCTAAACCAGCACAGAGACAAGAATTTTATTGAGGCCAGGTGTCGCAACTGTTCTAGGTTTAAAGCAGGTACATGAGCAGAGCCCGGATAGCTCAGTCGGTAGAGCATCAGACTTTTAATCTGAGGGTCCAGGGTTCAAGTCCCTGTTCGGGTGTTAAAAAGCCAATGGTTGACTGATTCTTGGTGGTGGAATAATCCAAAGCTTGTTCGAATCTTCCCTTGATGTCAATATTCCATGAGAATTTTTTTCTTGCACAGACTACGTGCTCTGACGTTTCCACATGCTTTCCAAGTCTTACCCATACATTAGCAAATTATGGTTTAGTCTCACTGTGGTAAGCATCCTTTATGGTGTTAATTTTGACCAACCAATGGCTCTGACAATAGTTGTCTTTGTTTGAACCCAAAAGATATTGCCATGATCCTCCCATGCAAATATCATTGGTTCAAACATACTTTGACTGTGACATTATTTGAGGTGTCACTGAAACTTGAATTGTGAATACATCTTAGTCACTATTTGCAGAGTTATCTTTTTTTCAGCTAGAGCAAATTGACAAAGTTTGGTAACATGTTATAGGAGGGTTATAATGTACTAACGTTAATTTGATGAGACAGACTACACTTTGGACAAATTCAAAGTCTCCACATTGGACAATCAAAGATAGAGCAGCTGCTAATAAAGGCCAAAAGCAAGAGTCCAGCAACCATGACCTCGACGTGATTCGAACACGCAACCTTCTGATCTGGAGTCAGACGCGCTACCGTTGCGCCACGAGGTCCGAGCGGCTGTTTTGACCAGCCTCATGGCCCAGAGAAGGCTTTTCATTTATCTCGTCGCGGTTGTAATGACAAATTGAGTCTGACGGTCATGTTGCAGGTTCTGACATTTTCCGCATTGGAAGTCCCTGATTGTTGGTGGAAGTAAGATTCAGGAGTTACATTTCATATGGAAAGGAAACAATCTGTTACACTATACAGTGAAATAATGAACTCAGTGTCAGTCATTTGGTCAGTGATGAAATGTAAAGTTAGTTTGCAAAAAGCAAATGCTATATATAAGACTATGGACAAAGATTGGCAAAGGAGCTTTTAAGGTGCTTTTTATGTGAGTTATATACATAGTCACATTTTTCAACTAGCCTGCATCCTTGAATACTGCTGTTGGACATGAAAAAGGGGATAACCTTCATAGTGGGCGTTGTGCAAAAAAGGCACATTAAACTATTGGAAAAAGCTTCAAGGATCTCCTGAGATTCCCCCTCTAAACCAGCACAGAGACAAGAATTTTATTGAGGCCAGGTGTCGCAACTGTTCTAGGTTTAAAGCAGGTACATGAGCAGAGCCCGGATAGCTCAGTCGGTAGAGCATCAGACTTTTAATCTGAGGGTCCAGGGTTCAAGTCCCTGTTCGGGTGTTAAAAAGCCAATGGCTGACTGATTCTTGGTGGTGGAATAATCCAAAGCTTGTTTGAATCTTCCCTTGATGTCAAAATTCCATGAGAATTTTTTTCTTGCACAGACTACGTGCTCTGACGTTTCCACATGCTTTCCAAGTCTTACCCATACATTAGCAAATTATGGTTTAGTCTCACTGTGGTAAGCATCCTTTATGGTGTTAATTTTGACCAACCAATGGCTCTGACAATAGTTGTCTTTGTTTGAACCCAAAAGATATTGCCATGATCCTCCCATGCAAATATCATTGGTTCAAACATACTTTGACTGTGACATTATTTGAGGTGTCACTGAAACTTGAATTGTGAATACATCTTAGTCACTATTTGCAGAGTTATCTTTTTTTCAGCTAGAGCAAATTGACAAAGTTTGGTAACATGTTATAGGAGGGTTATAATGTACTAACGTTAATTTGATGAGACAGACTACACTTTGGACAAATTCAAAGTCTCCACATTGGACAATCAAAGATAGAGCAGCTGCTAATAAAGGCCAAAAGCAAGAGTCCAGCAACCATGACCTCGACGTGATTCGAACACGCAACCTTCTGATCTGGAGTCAGACGCGCTACCTATGCGCCACGAGGTCCGAGCGGCTGTTTTGACCAGCCTCATGGCCCAGAGAAGGCTTTTCATTTATCTCGTCACGGTTGTAATGACAAATTGAGTCTGACGGTCATGTTGCAGGTTCTGACATTTTCCGCATTGGAAGTCCCTGATTGTTGGTGGAAGTAAGATTCAGGAGTTACATTTCATATGGAAAGGAAACAATCTGTTACACTATACAGTGAAATAATGAACTCAGTGTCAGTCATTTGGTCAGTGATGAAATGTAAAGTTAGTTTGCAAAAAGCAAATGCTATATATAAGACTATGGACAAAGATTGGCAAAGGAGCTTTTAAGGTGCTTTTTATGTGAGTTATATACATAGTCACATTTTTCAACTAGCCTGCATCCTTGAATACTTCTGTTGGACATGAAAAAGGGGTTAACCTTCATGGTGGCGTCTTGCAAAAAAGGCACATTAAACTATTGGAAAAAGCTTCAAGAAACTCCTGAGATTCGCCCTCTGAGCCAGCACAGAGACAAGAATTTTATTGAGGCCAGGTGTCGCAGCTGTTCTAGGCTCGAAGCAAGTAACTGAGCAGAGCCCGGATAGCTCAGTCGGTAGAGCATCAGACTTTTATCTGAGGGTCCAGGATTCAAGTCCCTGTTCGGGTGTTAAAAAGCCAATGGCTGACTGATTCTTGGTGATGGGATAATCCAAAGCTTGTTCGAATCTTCCCTTGATGTCAAAATTTCATGAGATTTTTTGTCTTGCACAGAGTACGGGCTCTGACGTTTTCACATGGTTTCCAAGTCTTACCCATACATTAGCAAATTATGGTTTAGTCTCACTGTGGTAAGCATCCTTTATGGTGTTAATTTTGACCAACCAATGGCTCTGACAATAGTTGCCTTTGTTTGAACCCAAAAGATATTGCCATGATCCTCCCATGCAAATATCATTGGTTCAAACATACTTTGACTGTGACATTATTTGAGGTGTCACTGAAACTTGAATTGTGAATACATCTTAGTCACTATTTGCAGAGTTATCTTTTTTTCAGCTAGAGCAAATTGACAAAGTTTGGTAACATGTTATAGGAGGGTTATAATGTACTAACGTTAATTTGATGAGACAGACTACACTTTGGACAAATTCAAAGTCTCCACATTGGACAATCAAAGATAGAGCAGCTGCTAATAAAGGCCAAAAGCAAGAGTCCAACAACCATGACCTCGACGTGATTCGAACACGCAACCTTCTGATCTGGAGTCAGACGCGCTACCGTTGCGCCACGAGGTCCGAGGGGCTGTTTTGGCCAGCCTCATGGCCCAGAAAAGACTTTGCATTTATCTCGTCGCGGTTGTAATGACAAATTGAGTCTGACGGTCAGGTTGCAGGCTCTGACATTTTCCGCATTTCAAGTCCCTGATTGTTGGTGTAAGTAAGATTCAAGAGTTACATTTCACATGTGAAGGAAACAATCTGTTACACTATACAGTGAAATAATGAACTCAGTGTCAGTCATTTGGTCAGTGATGAAATGTAAAGTTAGTTTGCAAAAAGCAAATGCTATATATAAGACTATGGACAAAGATTGGCAAAGGAGCTTTTGAGGTGCTTTTTATGTGAGTTATACATAGTCACATTTTTCAACTAGCCTGCATCCTTGAATACTGCTGTTGGACATGAAAAAGGGGATAACCTTCATAGTGGGCGTCGTGCAAAAAAGGCACATTAAACTATTGGAAAAAGCTTCAAGAAACTCCTGAGATTCGCCCTCTGAGCCAGCACAGAGACAAGAATTTTATTAAAGGCCAGGTGTCGCAACTGTTCTAGGTTTAAAGCAGGTACATGAGCAGAGCCCGGATAGCTCAGTCGGTAGAGCATTAGACTTTTAATCTGAGGGTCCAGGGTTCAAGTCCCTGTTCGGGCGTTAAAAAGCCAATGGTTGATTGATTCTTGGTGGTGGGATAATCCAAAGCTTGTTTGAATCTTCCCTTGATGTCAAAGTTCCATGAGATTTTTTTTCTTGCACAGAGTACTGGCTCTGACGTTTTCACATGCTTTCCAAGTCTTACCCATAAAATTAGCAAATTATGGTTTAGTCTCACTGTGGTAAGCATCCTTTATGGTGTTAATTTTGACCAACCAATGGCTCTGACAATAGTTGTCTTTGTTTGAACCCAAAAGCTATTGCCATGATCCTCCCATGCAAATATCATTGGTTCAAACATACTTTGACTGTGACATTATTTGAGGTGTCACTGAAACTTGAATTGTGAATACATCTTAGTCACTATTTGCAGAGTTATCTTTTTTTCAGCTAGAGCAAATTGACAAAGTTTGGTAACATGTTATAGGAGGGTTATAATGTACTAACGTTAATTTGATGAGACAGACTACACTTTGGACAAATTCAAAGTCTCCACATTGGACAATCAAAGATAGAGCAGCTGCTAATAAAGGCCAAAAGCAAGAGTCCAGCAACCATGACCTCGACGTGATTCGAACACGCAACCTTCTGATCTGGAGTCAGACACGCTACCTTTGCGCCACGAGGTCCGAGGGGCTGTTTTGGCCAGCCTCATGGCCCAGAGAAGGCTTTGCATTTATCTCGTCGCGGTTGTAATGACAAATTGAGTCTGACGGTCAGGTTGCAGGCTCTGACATTTTCCGCATTTCAAGTCCCTGATTGTTGGTGTAAGTAAGATTCAAGAGTTACATTTCACATGTGAAGGAAACAATCTGTTACACTATACAGTGAAATAATGAACTCAGTGTCAGTCATTTGGTCAGTGATGAAATGTAAAGTTAGTTTGCAAAAAGCAAATGCTATATATAAGACTATGGACAAAGATTGGCAAAGGAGCTTTTGAGGTGCTTTTTATGTGAGTTATACATAGTCACATTTTTCAACTAGCCTGCATCCTTGAATACTGCTGTTGGACATGAAAAAGGGGATAACCTTCATAGTGGGCGTCGTGCAAAAAAGGCACATTAAACTATTGGAAAAAGCTTCAAGAAACTCCTGAGATTCGCCCTCTGAGCCAGCACAGAGACAAGAATATTATTGAGGCCAGGTGTCGCAACTGTTCTAGGTTTAAAGCAGGTACATGAGCAGAGCCCGGATAGCTCAGTCGGTAGAGCATCAGACTTTTAATCTGAGGGTCCAGGGTTCAAGTCCCTGTTCGGGCGTTAAAAAGCCAATGGTTGATTGATTCTTGGTGGTGGGATAATCCAAAGCTTGTTTGAATCTTCCCTTGATGTCAAAGTTCCATGAGATTTTTTTTCTTGCACAGAGTACGGGCTCTGACGTTTTCACATGGTTTCCAAGTCTTACCCATAAAATTAGCAAATTATGGTTTAGTCTCACTGTGGTAAGCATCCTTTATGGTGTTAATTTTGACCAACCAATGGCTCTGACAATAGTTGTCTTTGTTTGAACCCAAAAGATATTGCCATGATCCTCCCATGCAAATATCATTGGTTCAAACATACTTTGACTGTGACATTATTTGAGGTGTCACTGAAACTTGAATTGTGAATACATCTTAGTCACTATTTGCAGAGTTATCTTTTTTTCAGCTAGAGCAAATTGACAAAGTTTGGTAACATGTTATAGGAGGGTTATAATGTACTAACGTTAATTTGATGAGACAGACTACACTTTGGACAAATTCAAAGTCTCCACATTGGACAATCAAAGATAGAGCAGCTGCTAATAAAGGCCAAAAGCAAGAGTCCAGCAACCATGACCTCGACGTGATTCGAACACGCAACCTTCTGATCTGGAGTCAGACGCGCTACCGTTGCGCCACGAGGTCCGAGGGGCTGTTTTGGCCAGCCTCATGGCCCAGAGAAGGCTTTGCATTTATCTCGTCGCGGTTGTAATGACAAATTGAGTCTGACGGTCAGGTTGCAGGCTCTGACATTTTCCGCATTTCAAGTCCCTGATTGTTGGTGTAAGTAAGATTCAAGAGTTACATTTCACATGTGAAGGAAACAATCTGTTACACTATACAGTGAAATAATGAACTCAGTGTCAGTCATTTGGTCAGTGATGAAATGTAAAGTTAGTTTGCAAAAAGCAAATGCTATATATAAGACTATGGACAAAGATTGGCAAAGGAGCTTTTGAGGTGCTTTTTATGTGAGTTATACATAGTCACATTTTTCAACTAGCCTGCATCCTTGAATACTGCTGTTGGACATGAAAAAGGGGATAACCTTCATAGTGGGCGTCGTGCAAAAAAGGCACATTAAACTATTGGAAAAAGCTTCAAGAAACTCCTGAGATTCGCCCTCTGAGCCAGCACAGAGACAAGAATATTATTGAGGCCAGGTGTCGCAACTGTTCTAGGTTTAAAGCAGGTACATGAGCAGAGCCCGGATAGCTCAGTCGGTAGAGCATCAGACTTTTAATCTGAGGGTCCAGGGTTCAAGTCCCTGTTCGGGCGTTAAAAAGCCAATGGTTGATTGATTCTTGGTGGTGGGATAATCCAAAGCTTGTTTGAATCTTCCCTTGATGTCAAAGTTCCATGAGATTTTTTTTCTTGCACAGAGTACGGGCTCTGACGTTTTCACATGGTTTCCAAGTCTTACCCATAAAATTAGCAAATTATGGTTTAGTCTCACTGTGGTAAGCATCCTTTATGGTGTTAATTTTGACCAACCAATGGCTCTGACAATAGTTGTCTTTGTTTGAACCCAAAAGATATTGCCATGATCCTCCCATGCAAATATCATTGGTTCAAACATACTTTGACTGTGACATTATTTGAGGTGTCACTGAAACTTGAATTGTGAATACATCTTAGTCACTATTTGCAGAGTTATCTTTTTTTCAGCTAGAGCAAATTGACAAAGTTTGGTAACATGTTATAGGAGGGTTATAATGTACTAACGTTAATTTGATGAGACAGACTACACTTTGGACAAATTCAAAGTCTCCACATTGGACAATCAAAGATAGAGCAGCTGCTAATAAAGGCCAAAAGCAAGAGTCCAGCAACCATGACCTCGACGTGATTCGAACACGCAACCTTCTGATCTGGAGTCAGACGCGCTACCGTTGCGCCACGAGGTCCGAGGGGCTGTTTTGGCCAGCCTCATGGCCCAGAGAAGGCTTTGCATTTATCTCGTCGCGGTTGTAATGACAAATTGAGTCTGACGGTCAGGTTGCAGGCTCTGACATTTTCCGCATTTCAAGTCCCTGATTGTTGGTGTAAGTAAGATTCAAGAGTTACATTTCACATGTGAAGGAAACAATCTGTTACACTATACAGTGAAATAATGAACTCAGTGTCAGTCATTTGGTCAGTGATGAAATGTAAAGTTAGTTTGCAAAAAGCAAATGCTATATATAAGACTATGGACAAAGATTGGCAAAGGAGCTTTTGAGGTGCTTTTTATGTGAGTTATACATAGTCACATTTTTCAACTAGCCTGCATCCTTGAATACTGCTGTTGGACATGAAAAAGGGGATAACCTTCATAGTGGGCGTCGTGCAAAAAAGGCACATTAAACTATTGGAAAAAGCTTCAAGAAACTCCTGAGATTCGCCCTCTGAGCCAGCACAGAGACAAGAATTTTATTGAGGCCAGGTGTCGCAACTGTTCTAGGTTTAAAGCAGGTACATGAGCAGAGCCCGGATAGCTCAGTCGGTAGAGCATCAGACTTTTAATCTGAGGGTCCAGGGTTCAAGTCCCTGTTCGGGCGTTAAAAAGCCAATGGTTGATTGATTCTTGGTGGTGGGATAATCCAAAGCTTGTTTGAATCTTCCCTTGATGTCAAAGTTCCATGAGATTTTTTTTCTTGCACAGAGTACGGGCTCTGACGTTTTCACATGCTTTCCAAGTCTTACCCATAAAATTAGCAAATTATGGTTTAGTCTCACTGTGGTAAGCATCCTTTATGGTGTTAATTTTGACCAACCAATGGCTCTGACAATAGTTGTCTTTGTTTGAACCCAAAAGATATTGCCATGATCCTCCCATGCAAATATCATTGGTTCAAACATACTTTGACTGTGACATTATTTGAGGTGTCACTGAAACTTGAATTGTGAATACATCTTAGTCACTATTTGCAGAGTTATCTTTTTTTCAGCTAGAGCAAATTGACAAAGTTTGGTAACATGTTATAGGAGGGTTATAATGTACTAACGTTAATTTGATGAGACAGACTACACTTTGGACAAATTCAAAGTCTCCACATTGGACAATCAAAGATAGAGCAGCTGCTAATAAAGGCCAAAAGCAAGAGTCCAGCAACCATGACCTCGACGTGATTCGAACACGCAACCTTCTGATCTGGAGTCAGACGCGCTACCGTTGCGCCACGAGGTCCGAGGGGCTGTTTTGGCCAGCCTCATGGCCCAGAGAAGGCTTTGCATTTATCTCGTCGCGGTTGTAATGACAAATTGAGTCTGACGGTCAGGTTGCAGGCTCTGACATTTTCCGCATTTCAAGTCCCTGATTGTTGGTGTAAGTAAGATTCAAGAGTTACATTTCACATGTGAAGGAAACAATCTGTTACACTATACAGTGAAATAATGAACTCAGTGTCAGTCATTTGGTCAGTGATGAAATGTAAAGTTAGTTTGCAAAAAGCAAATGCTATATATAAGACTATGGACAAAGATTGGCAAAGGAGCTTTTGAGGTGCTTTTTATGTGAGTTATACATAGTCACATTTTTCAACTAGCCTGCATCCTTGAATACTGCTGTTGGACATGAAAAAGGGGATAACCTTCATAGTGGGCGTCGTGCAAAAAAGGCACATTAAACTATTGGAAAAAGCTTCAAGAAACTCCTGAGATTCGCCCTCTGAGCCAGCACAGAGACAAGAATTTTATTGAGGCCAGGTGTCGCAACTGTTCTAGGTTTAAAGCAGGTACATGAGCAGAGCCCGGATAGCTCAGTCGGTAGAGCATCAGACTTTTAATCTGAGGGTCCAGGGTTCAAATCCCTGTTCGGGCATTAAAAAGCCAATGGTTGATTGATTCTTGGTGGTGGGATAATCCAAAGCTTGTTTGAATCTTCCCTTGATGTCAAAGTTCCATGAGATTTTTTTTCTTGCACAGAGTACGGGCTCTGACGTTTTCACATGCTTTCCAAGTCTTACCCATAAAACTAGCAAATTATGGTTTAGTCTCACTGTGGTAAGCATCCTTTATGGTGTTAATTTTGACCAACCAATGGCTCTGACAATAGTTGTCTTTGTTTGAACCCAAAAGATATTGCCATGATCCTCCCATGCAAATATCATTGGTTCAAACATACTTTGACTGTGACATTATTTGAGGTGTCACTAAAACTTGAATTGTGAATACATCTTAGTCACTATTTGCAGAGTTATCTTTTTTTCAGCTAGAGCAAATTGACAAAGTTTGGTAACATGTTATAGGAGGGTTATAATGTACTAACGTTAATTTGATGAGACAGACTACACTTTGGACAAATTCAAAGTCTCCACATTGGACAATCAAAGATAGAGCAGCTGCTAATAAAGGCCAAAAGCAAGAGTCCAGCAACCATGACCTCGACGTGATTCGAACACGCAACCTTCTGATCTGGAGTCAGACGCGCTACCGTTGCGCCACGAGGTCCGAGGGGCTGTTTTGGCCAGCCTCATGGCCCAGAGAAGGCTTTGCATTTATCTCGTCGCGGTTGTAATGACAAATTGAGTCTGACGGTCAGGTTGCAGGCTCTGACATTTTCCGCATTTCAAGTCCCTGATTGTTGGTGTAAGTAAGATTCAAGAGTTACATTTCACATGTGAAGGAAACAATCTGTTACACTATACAGTGAAATAATGAACTCAGTGTCAGTCATTTGGTCAGTGATGAAATGTAAAGTTAGTTTGCAAAAAGCAAATGCTATATATAAGACTATGGACAAAGATTGGCAAAGGAGCTTTTGAGGTGCTTTTTATGTGAGTTATACATAGTCACATTTTTCAACTAGCCTGCATCCTTGAATACTGCTGTTGGACATGAAAAAGGGGATAACCTTCATAGTGGGCGTCGTGCAAAAAAGGCACATTAAACTATTGGAAAAAGCTTCAAGAAACTCCTGAGATTCGCCCTCTGAGCCAGCACAGAGACAAGAATTTTATTGAGGCCAGGTGTCGCAACTGTTCTAGGTTTAAAGCAGGTACATGAGCAGAGCCCGGATAGCTCAGTCGGTAGAGCATCAGACTTTTAATCTGAGGGTCCAGGGTTCAAGTCCCTGTTCGGGCGTTAAAAAGCCAATGGTTGATTGATTCTTGGTGGTGGGATAATCCAAAGCTTGTTTGAATCTTCCCTTGATGTCAAAGTTCCATGAGATTTTTTTTCTTGCACAGAGTACGGGCTCTGACGTTTTCACATGCTTTCCAAGTCTTACCCATAAAATTAGCAAATTATGGTTTAGTCTCACTGTGGTAAGCATCCTTTATGGTGTTAATTTTGACCAACCAATGGCTCTGACAATAGTTGTCTTTGTTTGAACCCAAAAGATATTGCCATGATCCTCCCATGCAAATATCATTGGTTCAAACATACTTTGACTGTGACATTATTTGAGGTGTCACTGAAACTTGAATTGTGAATACATCTTAGTCACTATTTGCAGAGTTATCTTTTTTTCAGCTAGAGCAAATTGACAAAGTTTGGTAACATGTTATAGGAGGGTTATAATGTACTAACGTTAATTTGATGAGACAGACTACACTTTGGACAAATTCAAAGTCTCCACATTGGACAATCAAAGATAGAGCAGCTGCTAATAAAGGCCAAAAGCAAGAGTCCAGCAACCATGACCTCGACGTGATTCAAACACGCAACCTTCTGATCTGGAGTCAGACGCGCTACCGTTGCGCCACGAGGTCCGAGGGGCTGTTTTGGCCAGCCTCATGGCCCAGAGAAGGCTTTGCATTTATCTCGTCGCGGTTGTAATGACAAATTGAGTCTGACGGTCAGGTTGCAGGCTCTGACATTTTCCGCATTTCAAGTCCCTGATTGTTGGTGTAAGTAAGATTCAAGAGTTACATTTCACATGTGAAGGAAACAATCTGTTACACTATACAGTGAAATAATGAACTCAGTGTCAGTCATTTGGTCAGTGATGAAATGTAAAGTTAGTTTGCAAAAAGCAAATGCTATATATAAGACTATGGACAAAGATTGGCAAAGGAGCTTTTGAGGTGCTTTTTATGTGAGTTATACATAGTCACATTTTTCAACTAGCCTGCATCCTTGAATACTGCTGTTGGACATGAAAAAGGGGATAACCTTCATAGTGGGCGTCGTGCAAAAAAGGCACATTAAACTATTGGAAAAAGCTTCAAGAAACTCCTGAGATTCGCCCTCTGAGCCAGCACAGAGACAAGAATTTTATTGAGGCCAGGTGTCGCAACTGTTCTAGGTTTAAAGCAGGTACATGAGCAGAGCCCGGATAGCTCAGTCGGTAGAGCATCAGACTTTTAATCTGAGGGTCCAGGGTTCAAGTCCCTGTTCGGGCGTTAAAAAGCCAATGGTTGATTGATTCTTGGTGGTGGGATAATCCAAAGCTTGTTTGAATCTTCCCTTGATGTCAAAGTTCCATGAGATTTTTTTTCTTGCACAGAGTACGGGCTCTGACGTTTTCACATGCTTTCCAAGTCTTACCCATAAAATTAGCAAATTATGGTTTAGTCTCACTGTGGTAAGCATCCTTTATGGTGTTAATTTTGACCAACCAATGGCTCTGACAATAGTTGTCTTTGTTTGAACCCAAAAGATATTGCCATGATCCTCCCATGCAAATATCATTGGTTCAAACATACTTTGACTGTGACATTATTTGAGGTGTCACTGAAACTTGAATTGTGAATACATCTTAGTCACTATTTGCAGAGTTATCTTTTTTTCAGCTAGAGCAAATTGACAAAGTTTGGTAACATGTTATAGGAGGGTTATAATGTACTAACGTTAATTTGATGAGACAGACTACACTTTGGACAAATTCAAAGTCTCCACATTGGACAATCAAAGATAGAGCAGCTGCTAATAAAGGCCAAAAGCAAGAGTCCAGCAACCATGACCTCGACGTGATTCGAACACGCAACCTTCTGATCTGGAGTCAGACGCGCTACCGTTGCGCCACGAGGTCCGAGGGGCTGTTTTGGCCAGCCTCATGGCCCAGAGAAGGCTTTGCATTTATCTCGTCGCGGTTGTAATGACAAATTGAGTCTGACGGTCAGGTTGCAGGCTCTGACATTTTCCGCATTTCAAGTCCCTGATTGTTGGTGTAAGTAAGATTCAAGAGTTACATTTCACATGTGAAGGAAACAATCTGTTACACTATACAGTGAAATAATGAACTCAGTGTCAGTCATTTGGTCAGTGATGAAATGTAAAGTTAGTTTGCAAAAAGCAAATGCTATATATAAGACTATGGACAAAGATTGGCAAAGGAGCTTTTGAGGTGCTTTTTATGTGAGTTATACATAGTCACATTTTTCAACTAGCCTGCATCCTTGAATACTGCTGTTGGACATGAAAAAGGGGATAACCTTCATAGTGGGCGTCGTGCAAAAAAGGCACATTAAACTATTGGAAAAAGCTTCAAGAAACTCCTGAGATTCGCCCTCTGAGCCAGCACAGAGACAAGAATTTTATTGAGGCCAGGTGTCGCAACTGTTCTAGGTTTAAAGCAGGTACATGAGCAGAGCCCGGATAGCTCAGTCGGTAGAGCATCAGACTTTTAATCTGAGGGTCCAGGGTTCAAGTCCCTGTTCGGGCGTTAAAAAGCCAATGGTTGATTGATTCTTGGTGGTGGGATAATCCAAAGCTTGTTTGAATCTTCCCTTGATGTCAAAGTTCCATGAGATTTTTTTTCTTGCACAGAGTACGGGCTCTGACGTTTTCACATGCTTTCCAAGTCTTACCCATAAAATTAGCAAATTATGGTTTAGTCTCACTGTGGTAAGCATCCTTTATGGTGTTAATTTTGACCAACCAATGGCTCTGACAATAGTTGTCTTTGTTTGAACCCAAAAGATATTGCCATGATCCTCCCATGCAAATATCATTGGTTCAAACATACTTTGACTGTGACATTATTTGAGGTGTCACTGAAACTTGAATTGTGAATACATCTTAGTCACTATTTGCAGAGTTATCTTTTTTTCAGCTAGAGCAAATTGACAAAGTTTGGTAACATGTTATAGGAGGGTTATAATGTACTAACGTTAATTTGATGAGACAGACTACACTTTGGACAAATTCAAAGTCTCCACATTGGACAATCAAAGATAGAGCAGCTGCTAATAAAGGCCAAAAGCAAGAGTCCAGCAACCATGACCTCGACGTGATTCAAACACGCAACCTTCTGATCTGGAGTCAGACGCGCTACCGTTGCGCCACGAGGTCCGAGGGGCTGTTTTGGCCAGCCTCATGGCCCAGAGAAGGCTTTGCATTTATCTCGTCGCGGTTGTAATGACAAATTGAGTCTGACGGTCAGGTTGCAGGCTCTGACATTTTCCGCATTTCAAGTCCCTGATTGTTGGTGTAAGTAAGATTCAAGAGTTACATTTCACATGTGAAGGAAACAATCTGTTACACTATACAGTGAAATAATGAACTCAGTGTCAGTCATTTGGTCAGTGATGAAATGTAAAGTTAGTTTGCAAAAAGCAAATGCTATATATAAGACTATGGACAAAGATTGGCAAAGGAGCTTTTGAGGTGCTTTTTATGTGAGTTATACATAGTCACATTTTTCAACTAGCCTGCATCCTTGAATACTGCTGTTGGACATGAAAAAGGGGATAACCTTCATAGTGGGCGTCGTGCAAAAAAGGCACATTAAACTATTGGAAAAAGCTTCAAGAAACTCCTGAGATTCGCCCTCTGAGCCAGCACAGAGACAAGAATTTTATTGAGGCCAGGTGTCGCAACTGTTCTAGGTTTAAAGCAGGTACATGAGCAGAGCCCGGATAGCTCAGTCGGTAGAGCATCAGACTTTTAATCTGAGGGTCCAGGGTTCAAATCCCTGTTCGGGCATTAAAAAGCCAATGGTTGATTGATTCTTGGTGGTGGGATAATCCAAAGCTTGTTTGAGTCTTCCCTTGATGTCAAAGTTCCATGAGATTTTTTTTCTTGCACAGAGTACGGGCTCTGACGTTTTCACATGCTTTCCAAGTCTTACCCATAAAATTAGCAAATTATGGTTTAGTCTCACTGTGGTAAGCATCCTTTATGGTGTTAATTTTGACCAACCAATGGCTCTGACAATAGTTGTCTTTGTTTGAACCCAAAAGATATTGCCATGATCCTCCCATGCAAATATCATTGGTTCAAACATACTTTGACTGTGACATTATTTGAGGTGTCACTGAAACTTGAATTGTGAATACATCTTAGTCACTATTTGCAGAGTTATCTTTTTTTCAGCTAGAGCAAATTGACAAAGTTTGGTAACATGTTATAGGAGGGTTATAATGTACTAACGTTAATTTGATGAGACAGACTACACTTTGGACAAATTCAAAGTCTCCACATTGGACAATCAAAGATAGAGCAGCTGCTAATAAAGGCCAAAAGCAAGAGTCCAGCAACCATGACCTCGACGTGATTCAAACACGCAACCTTCTGATCTGGAGTCAGACGCGCTACCGTTGCGCCACGAGGTCCGAGGGGCTGTTTTGGCCAGCCTCATGGCCCAGAGAAGGCTTTGCATTTATCTCGTCGCGGTTGTAATGACAAATTGAGTCTGACGGTCAGGTTGCAGGCTCTGACATTTTCCGCATTTCAAGTCCCTGATTGTTGGTGTAAGTAAGATTCAAGAGTTACATTTCACATGTGAAGGAAACAATCTGTTACACTATACAGTGAAATAATGAACTCAGTGTCAGTCATTTGGTCAGTGATGAAATGTAAAGTTAGTTTGCAAAAAGCAAATGCTATATATAAGACTATGGACAAAGATTGGCAAAGGAGCTTTTGAGGTGCTTTTTATGTGAGTTATACATAGTCACATTTTTCAACTAGCCTGCATCCTTGAATACTGCTGTTGGACATGAAAAAGGGGATAACCTTCATAGTGGGCGTCGTGCAAAAAAGGCACATTAAACTATTGGAAAAAGCTTCAAGAAACTCCTGAGATTCGCCCTCTGAGCCAGCACAGAGACAAGAATTTTATTGAGGCCAGGTGTCGCAACTGTTCTAGGTTTAAAGCAGGTACATGAGCAGAGCCCGGATAGCTCAGTCGGTAGAGCATCAGACTTTTAATCTGAGGGTCCAGGGTTTAAGTCCGTGTTCGGGCGTTAAAAAGCCAATGGTTGATTGATTCTTGGTGGTGGGATAATCCAAAGCTTGTTTGAATCTTCCCTTGATGTCAAAGTTCCATGAGATTTTTTTTCTTGCACAGAGTACTGGCTCTGACGTTTTCACATGCTTTCCAAGTCTTACCCATAAAATTAGCAAATTATGGTTTAGTCTCACTGTGGTAAGCATCCTTTATGGTTTTAATTTTGACCAACCAATGGCTCTGACAATAGTTGTCTTTGTTTGAACCCAAAAGATATTGCCATGATCCTCCCATGCAAATATCATTGGTTCAAACATACTTTGACTGTGACATTATTTGAGGTGTCACTGAAACTTGAATTGTGAATACATCTTAGTCACTATTTGCAGAGTTATCTTTTTTTCAGCTAGAGCAAATTGACAAAGTTTGGTAACATGTTATAGGAGGGTTATAATGTACTAACGTTAATTTGATGAGACAGACTACACTTTGGACAAATTCAAAGTCTCCACATTGGACAATCAAAGATAGAGCAGCTGCTAATAAAGGCCAAAAGCAAGAGTCCAGCAACCATGACCTCGACGTGATTCGAACACGCAACCTTCTGATCTGGAGTCAGACGCGCTACCGTTGCGCCACGAGGTCCGAGGGGCTGTTTTGGCCAGCCTCATGGCCCAGAGAAGGCTTTGCATTTATCTCGTCGCGGTTGTAATGACAAATTGAGTCTGACGGTCAGGTTGCAGGCTCTGACATTTTCCGCATTTCAAGTCCCTGATTGTTGGTGTAAGTAAGATTCAAGAGTTACATTTCACATGTGAAGGAAACAATCTGTTACACTATACAGTGAAATAATGAACTCAGTGTCAGTCATTTGGTCAGTGATGAAATGTAAAGTTAGTTTGCAAAAAGCAAATGCTATATATAAGACTATGGACAAAGATTGGCAAAGGAGCTTTTGAGGTGCTTTTTATGTGAGTTATACATAGTCACATTTTTCAACTAGCCTGCATCCTTGAATACTGCTGTTGGACATGAAAAAGGGGATAACCTTCATAGTGGGCGTCGTGCAAAAAAGGCACATTAAACTATTGGAAAAAGCTTCAAGAAACTCCTGAGATTCGCCCTCTGAGCCAGCACAGAGACAAGAATTTTATTGAGGCCAGGTGTCGCAACTGTTCTAGGTTTAAAGCAGGTACATGAGCAGAGCCCGGATAGCTCAGTCGGTAGAGCATCAGACTTTTAATCTGAGGGTCCAGGGTTCAAGTCCCTGTTCGGGCGTTAAAAAGCCAATGGTTGATTGATTCTTGGTGGTGGGATAATCCAAAGCTTGTTTGAATCTTCCCTTGATGTCAAAGTTCCATGAGATTTTTTTTCTTGCACAGAGTACGGGCTCTGACGTTTTCACATGCTTTCCAAGTCTTACCCATAAAATTAGCAAATTATGGTTTAGTCTCACTGTGGTAAGCATCCTTTATGGTGTTAATTTTGACCAACCAATGGCTCTGACAATAGTTGTCTTTGTTTGAACCCAAAAGATATTGCCATGATCCTCCCATGCAAATATCATTGGTTCAAACATACTTTGACTGTGACATTATTTGAGGTGTCACTGAAACTTGAATTGTGAATACATCTTAGTCACTATTTGCAGAGTTATCTTTTTTTCAGCTAGAGCAAATTGACAAAGTTTGGTAACATGTTATAGGAGGGTTATAATGTACTAACGTTAATTTGATGAGACAGACTACACTTTGGACAAATTCAAAGTCTCCACATTGGACAATCAAAGATAGAGCAGCTGCTAATAAAGGCCAGAAGCAAGAGTCCAGCAACCATGACCTCGACGTGATTCGAACACGCAACCTTCTGATCTGGAGTCAGACGCGCTACCGTTGCGCCACGAGGTCCGAGGGGCTGTTTTGGCCAGCCTCATGGCCCAGAGAAGGCTTTGCATTTATCTCGTCGCGGTTGTAATGACAAATTGAGTCTGACGGTCAGGTTGCAGGCTCTGACATTTTCCGCATTTCAAGTCCCTGATTGTTGGTGTAAGTAAGATTCAAGAGTTACATTTCACATGTGAAGGAAACAATCTGTTACACTATACAGTGAAATAATGAACTCAGTGTCAGTCATTTGGTCAGTGATGAAATGTAAAGTTAGTTTGCAAAAAGCAAATGCTATATATAAGACTATGGACAAAGATTGGCAAAGGAGCTTTTGAGGTGCTTTTTATGTGAGTTATACATAGTCACATTTTTCAACTAGCCTGCATCCTTGAATACTGCTGTTGGACATGAAAAAGGGGATAACCTTCATAGTGGGCGTCGTGCAAAAAAGGCACATTAAACTATTGGAAAAAGCTTCAAGAAACTCCTGAGATTCGCCCTCTGAGCCAGCACAGAGACAAGAATTTTATTGAGGCCAGGTGTCGCAGCTGTTCTAGGCTCGAAGCAAGTAACTGAGCAGAGCCCGGATAGCTCAGTCGGTAGAGCATCAGACTTTTAATCTGAGGGTCCAGGATTCAAGTCCCTGTTCGGGTGTTAAAAAGCCAATGGCTGACTGATTCTTGGTGATGGGATAATCCAAAGCTTGTTCGAATCTTCCCTTGATGTCAAAATTTCATGAGATTTTTTGTCTTGCACAGAGTACGGGCTCTGACGTTTTCACATGGTTTCCAAGTCTTACCCATACATTAGCAAATTATGGTTTAGTCTCACTGTGGTAAGCATCCTTTATGGTGTTAATTTTGACCAACCAATGGCTCTGACAATAGTTGCCTTTGTTTGAACCCAAAAGATATTGCCATGATCCTCCCATGCAAATATCATTGGTTCAAACATACTTTGACTGTGACATTATTTGAGGTGTCACTGAAACTTGAATTGTGAATACATCTTAGTCACTATTTGCAGAGTTATCTTTTTTTCAGCTAGAGCAAATTGACAAAGTTTGGTAACATGTTATAGGAGGGTTATAATGTACTAACGTTAATTTGATGAGACAGACTACACTTTGGACAAATTCAAAGTCTCCACATTGGACAATCAAAGATAGAGCAGCTGCTAATAAAGGCCAAAAGCAAGAGTCCAACAACCATGACCTCGACGTGATTCGAACACGCAACCTTCTGATCTGGAGTCAGACGCGCTACCGTTGCGCCACGAGGTCCGAGGGGCTGTTTTGGCCAGCCTCATGGCCCAGAGAAGGCTTTGCATTTATCTCGTCGCGGTTGTAATGACAAATTGAGTCTGACGGTCAGGTTGCAGGCTCTGACATTTTCCGCATTTCAAGTCCCTGATTGTTGGTGTAAGTAAGATTCAAGAGTTACATTTCACATGTGAAGGAAACAATCTGTTACACTATACAGTGAAATAATGAACTCAGTGTCAGTCATTTGGTCAGTGATGAAATGTAAAGTTAGTTTGCAAAAAGCAAATGCTATATATAAGACTATGGACAAAGATTGGCAAAGGAGCTTTTGAGGTGCTTTTTATGTGAGTTATACATAGTCACATTTTTCAACTAGCCTGCATCCTTGAATACTGCTGTTGGACATGAAAAAGGGGATAACCTTCATAGTGGGCGTCGTGCAAAAAAGGCACATTAAACTATTGGAAAAAGCTTCAAGAAACTCCTGAGATTCGCCCTCTGAGCCAGCACAGAGACAAGAATTTTATTAAAGGCCAGGTTTCGCAACTGTTCTAGGTTTAAAGCAGGTACATGAGCAGAGCCCGGATAGCTCAGGCGGTAGAGCATCAGACTTTTAATCTGAGGGTCCAGGGTTCAAGTCCCTGTTCGGGCGTTAAAAAGCCAATGGTTGATTGATTCTTGGTGGTGGGATAATCCAAAGCTTGTTTGAATCTTCCCTTGATGTCAAAGTTCCATGAGATTTTTTTTCTTGCACAGAGTACTGGCTCTGACGTTTTCACATGCTTTCCAAGTCTTACCCATAAAATTAGCAAATTATGGTTTAGTCTCACTGTGGTAAGCATCCTTTATGGTGTTAATTTTGACCAACCAATGGCTCTGACAATAGTTGTCTTTGTTTGAACCCAAAAGCTATTGCCATGATCCTCCCATGCAAATATCATTGGTTCAAACATACTTTGACTGTGACATTATTTGAGGTGTCACTGAAACTTGAATTGTGAATACATCTTAGTCACTATTTGCAGAGTTATCTTTTTTTCAGCTAGAGCAAATTGACAAAGTTTGGTAACATGTTATAGGAGGGTTATAATGTACTAACGTTAATTTGATGAGACAGACTACACTTTGGACAAATTCAAAGTCTCCACATTGGACAATCAAAGATAGAGCAGCTGCTAATAAAGGCCAAAAGCAAGAGTCCAGCAACCATGACCTCGACGTGATTCGAACACGCAACCTTCTGATCTGGAGTCAGACGCGCTACCTTTGCGCCACGAGGTCCGAGGGGCTGTTTTGGCCAGCCTCATGGCCCAGAGAAGGCTTTGCATTTATCTCGTCGCGGTTGTAATGACAAATTGAGTCTGACGGTCAGGTTGCAGGCTCTGACATTTTCCGCATTTCAAGTCCCTGATTGTTGGTGTAAGTAAGATTCAAGAGTTACATTTCACATGTGAAGGAAACAATCTGTTACACTATACAGTGAAATAATGAACTCAGTGTCAGTCATTTGGTCAGTGATGAAATGTAAAGTTAGTTTGCAAAAAGCAAATGCTATATATAAGACTATGGACAAAGATTGGCAAAGGAGCTTTTGAGGTGCTTTTTATGTGAGTTATACATAGTCACATTTTTCAACTAGCCTGCATCCTTGAATACTGCTGTTGGACATGAAAAAGGGGATAACCTTCATAGTGGGCGTCGTGCAAAAAAGGCACATTAAACTATTGGAAAAAGCTTCAAGAAACTCCTGAGATTTGCCCTCTGAGCCAGCACAGAGACAAGAATATTATTGAGGCCAGGTGTCGCAACTGTTCTAGGTTTAAAGCAGGTACATGAGCAGAGCCCGGATAGCTCAGTCGGTAGAGCATCAGACTTTTAATCTGAGGGTCCAGGGTTCAAGTCCCTGTTCGGGCGTTAAAAAGCCAATGGTTGATTGATTCTTGGTGGTGGGATAATCCAAAGCTTGTTTGAATCTTCCCTTGATGTCAAAGTTCCATGAGATTTTTTTTCTTGCACAGAGTACGGGCTCTGACGTTTTCACATGCTTTCCAAGTCTTACCCATAAAATTAGCAAATTATGGTTTAGTCTCACTGTGGTAAGCATCCTTTATGGTGTTAATTTTGACCAACCAATGGCTCTGACAATAGTTGTCTTTGTTTGAACCCAAAAGATATTGCCATGATCCTCCCATGCAAATATCATTGGTTCAAACATACTTTGACTGTGACATTATTTGAGGTGTCACTGAAACTTGAATTGTGAATACATCTTAGTCACTATTTGCAGAGTTATCTTTTTTTCAGCTAGAGCAAATTGACAAAGTTTGGTAACATGTTATAGGAGGGTTATAATGTACTAACGTTAATTTGATGAGACAGACTACACTTTGGACAAATTCAAAGTCTCCACATTGGACAATCAAAGATAGAGCAGCTGCTAATAAAGGCCAAAAGCAAGAGTCCAGCAACCATGACCTCGACGTGATTCGAACACGCAACCTTCTGATCTGGAGTCAGACGCGCTACCGTTGCGCCACGAGGTCCGAGGGGCTGTTTTGGCCAGCCTCATGGCCCAG
Source organism: Silurus aristotelis (assembly GCF_946808225.1). NCBI lineage: Eukaryota > Metazoa > Chordata > Actinopteri > Siluriformes > Siluridae > Silurus > Silurus aristotelis. Next base: position 30,336,535 of record NC_139576.1, read on the forward strand.
AGAAGGCTTTGCATTTATCTCGTCGCGGTTGTAATGACAAATTGAGTCTGACGGTCAGGTTGCAGGCTCTGACATTTTCCGCATTTCAAGTCCCTGATTGTTGGTGTAAGTAAGATTCAAGAGTTACATTTCACATGTGAAGGAAACAATCTGTTACACTATACAGTGAAATAATGAACTCAGTGTCAGTCATTTGGTCAGTGATGAAATGTAAAGTTAGTTTGCAAAAAGCAAATGCTATATATAAGACTATGGACAAAGATTGGCAAAGGAGCTTTTGAGGTGCTTTTTATGTGCGTTATACATAGTCACATTTTTCAACTAGCCTGCATCCTTGAATACTGCTGTTGGACATGAAAAAGGGGATAACCTTCATAGTGGGCGTCGTGCAAAAAAGGCACATTAAACTATTGGAAAAAGCTTCAAGAAACTCCTGAGATTCGCCCTCTGAGCCAGCACAGAGACAAGAATTTTATTGAGGCCAGGTGTTGCAACTGTTCTAGGTTTAAAGCAGGTACATGAGCAGAGCCCGGATAGCTCAGTCGGTAGAGCATCAGACTTTTAATCTGAGGGTCCAGGGTTCAAGTCCCTGTTCGGGCGTTAAAAAGCCAATGGTTGATTGATTCTTGGTGGTGGGATAATCCAAAGCTTGTTTGAATCTTCCCTTGATGTCAAAGTTCCATGAGATTTTTTTTCTTGCACAGAGTACTGGCTCTGACGTTTTCACATGCTTTCCAAGTCTTACCCATAAAATTAGCAAATTATGGTTTAGTCTCACTGTGGTAAGCATCCTTTATGGTGTTAATTTTGACCAACCAATGGCTCTGACAATAGTTGTCTTTGTTTGAACCCAAAAGCTATTGCCATGATCCTCCCATGCAAATATCATTGGTTCAAACATACTTTGACTGTGACATTATTTGAGGTGTCACTGAAACTTGAATTGTGAATACATCTTAGTCACTATTTGCAGAGTTATCTTTTTTTCAGCTAGAGCAAATTGACAAAGTTTGGTAACATGTTATAGGAGGGTTATAATGTACTAACGTTAATTTGATGAGACAGACTACACTTTGGACAAATTCAAAGTCTCCACATTGGACAATCAAAGATAGAGCAGCTGCTAATAAAGGCCAAAAGCAAGAGTCCAGCAACCATGACCTCGACGTGATTCGAACACGCAACCTTCTGATCTGGAGTCAGACGCGCTACCTTTGCGCCACGAGGTCCGAGGGGCTGTTTTGGCCAGCCTCATGGCCCAGAGAAGGCTTTGCATTTATCTCGTCGCGGTTGTAATGACAAATTGAGTCTGACGGTCAGGTTGCAGGCTCTGACATTTTCCGCATTTCAAGTCCCTGATTGTTGGTGTAAGTAAGATTCAAGAGTTACATTTCACATGTGAAGGAAACAATCTGTTACACTATACAGTGAAATAATGAACTCAGTGTCAGTCATTTGGTCAGTGATGAAATGTAAAGTTAGTTTGCAAAAAGCAAATGCTATATATAAGACTATGGACAAAGATTGGCAAAGGAGCTTTTGAGGTGCTTTTTATGTGAGTTATACATAGTCACATTTTTCAACTAGCCTGCATCCTTGAATACTGCTGTTGGACATGAAAAAGGGGATAACCTTCATAGTGGGCGTCGTGCAAAAAAGGCACATTAAACTATTGGAAAAAGCTTCAAGAAACTCCTGAGATTCGCCCTCTGAGCCAGCACAGAGACAAGAATATTATTGAGGCCAGGTGTCGCAACTGTTCTAGGTTTAAAGCAGGTACATGAGCAGAGCCCGGATAGCTCAGTCGGTAGAGCATCAGACTTTTAATCTGAGGGTCCAGGGTTCAAGTCCCTGTTCGGGCGTTAAAAAGCCAATGGTTGATTGATTCTTGGTGGTGGGATAATCCAAAGCTTGTTTGAATCTTCCCTTGATGTCAAAGTTCCATGAGTTTTTTTTTCTTGCACAGAGTACGGGCTCTGACGTTTTCACATGCTTTCCAAGTCTTACCCATAAAATTAGCAAATTATGGTTTAGTCTCACTGTGGTAAGCATCCTTTATGGTGTTAATTTTGACCAACCAATGGCTCTGACAATAGTTGTCTTTGTTTGAACCCAAAAGATATTGCCATGATCCTCCCATGCAAATATCATTGGTTCAAACATACTTTGACTGTGACATTATTTGAGGTGTCACTGAAACTTGAATTGTGAATACATCTTAGTCACTATTTGCAGAGTTATCTTTTTTTCAGCTAGAGCAAATTGACAAAGTTTGGTAACATGTTATAGGAGGGTTATAATGTACTAACGTTAATTTGATGAGACAGACTACACTTTGGACAAATTCAAAGTCTCCACATTGGACAATCAAAGATAGAGCAGCTGCTAATAAAGGCCAAAAGCAAGAGTCCAGCAACCATGACCTCGACGTGATTCGAACACGCAACCTTCTGATCTGGAGTCAGACGCGCTACCGTTGCGCCACGAGGTCCGAGGGGCTGTTTTGGCCAGCCTCATGGCCCAGAGAAGGCTTTGCATTTATCTCGTCGCGGTTGTAATGACAAATTGAGTCTGACGGTCAGGTTGCAGGCTCTGACATTTTCCGCATTTCAAGTCCCTGATTGTTGGTGTAAGTAAGATTCAAGAGTTACATTTCACATGTGAAGGAAACAATCTGTTACACTATACAGTGAAATAATGAACTCAGTGTCAGTCATTTGGTCAGTGATGAAATGTAAAGTTAGTTTGCAAAAAGCAAATGCTATATATAAGACTATGGACAAAGATTGGCAAAGGAGCTTTTGAGGTGCTTTTTATGTGAGTTATACATAGTCACATTTTTCAACTAGCCTGCATCCTTGAATACTGCTGTTGGACATGAAAAAGGGGATAACCTTCATAGTGGGCGTCGTGCAAAAAAGGCACATTAAACTATTGGAAAAAGCTTCAAGAAACTCCTGAGATTCGCCCTCTGAGCCAGCACAGAGACAAGAATATTATTGAGGCCAGGTGTCGCAACTGTTCTAGGTTTAAAGCAGGTACATGAGCAGAGCCCGGATAGCTCAGTCGGTAGAGCATCAGACTTTTAATCTGAGGGTCCAGGGTTCAAGTCCCTGTTCGGGCGTTAAAAAGCCAATGGTTGATTGATTCTTGGTGGTGGGATAATCCAAAGCTTGTTTGAATCTTCCCTTGATGTCAAAGTTCCATGAGATTTTTTTTCTTGCACAGAGTACGGGCTCTGACGTTTTCACATGCTTTCCAAGTCTTACCCATAAAATTAGCAAATTATGGTTTAGTCTCACTGTGGTAAGCATCCTTTATGGTGTTAATTTTGACCAACCAATGGCTCTGACAATAGTTGTCTTTGTTTGAACCCAAAAGATATTGCCATGATCCTCCCATGCAAATATCATTGGTTCAAACATACTTTGACTGTGACATTATTTGAGGTGTCACTGAAACTTGAATTGTGAATACATCTTAGTCACTATTTGCAGAGTTATCTTTTTTTCAGCTAGAGCAAATTGACAAAGTTTGGTAACATGTTATAGGAGGGTTATAATGTACTAACGTTAATTTGATGAGACAGACTACACTTTGGACAAATTCAAAGTCTCCACATTGGACAATCAAAGATAGAGCAGCTGCTAATAAAGGCCAAAAGCAAGAGTCCAGCAACCATGACCTCGACGTGATTCGAACACGCAACCTTCTGATCTGGAGTCAGACGCGCTACCGTTGCGCCACGAGGTCCGAGGGGCTGTTTTGGCCAGCCTCATGGCCCAGAGAAGGCTTTGCATTTATCTCGTCGCGGTTGTAATGACAAATTGAGTCTGACGGTCAGGTTGCAGGCTCTGACATTTTCCGCATTTCAAGTCCCTGATTGTTGGTGTAAGTAAGATTCAAGAGTTACATTTCACATGTGAAGGAAACAATCTGTTACACTATACAGTGAAATAATGAACTCAGTGTCAGTCATTTGGTCAGTGATGAAATGTAAAGTTAGTTTGCAAAAAGCAAATGCTATATATAAGACTATGGACAAAGATTGGCAAAGGAGCTTTTGAGGTGCTTTTTATGTGAGTTATACATAGTCACATTTTTCAACTAGCCTGCATCCTTGAATACTGCTGTTGGACATGAAAAAGGGGATAACCTTCATAGTGGGCGTCGTGCAAAAAAGGCACATTAAACTATTGGAAAAAGCTTCAAGAAACTCCTGAGATTCGCCCTCTGAGCCAGCACAGAGACAAGAATTTTATTGAGGCCAGGTGTCGCAACTGTTCTAGGTTTAAAGCAGGTACATGAGCAGAGCCCGGATAGCTCAGTCGGTAGAGCATCAGACTTTTAATCTGAGGGTCCAGGGTTTAAGTCCGTGTTCGGGCGTTAAAAAGCCAATGGTTGATTGATTCTTGGTGGTGGGATAATCCAAAGCTTGTTTGAATCTTCCCTTGATGTCAAAGTTCCATGAGATTTTTTTTCTTGCACAGAGTACTGGCTCTGACGTTTTCACATGCTTTCCAAGTCTTACCCATAAAATTAGCAAATTATGGTTTAGTCTCACTGTGGTAAGCATCCTTTATGGTTTTAATTTTGACCAACCAATGGCTCTGACAATAGTTGTCTTTGTTTGAACCCAAAAGATATTGCCATGATCCTCCCATGCAAATATCATTGGTTCAAACATACTTTGACTGTGACATTATTTGAGGTGTCACTGAAACTTGAATTGTGAATACATCTTAGTCACTATTTGCAGAGTTATCTTTTTTTCAGCTAGAGCAAATTGACAAAGTTTGGTAACATGTTATAGGAGGGTTATAATGTACTAACGTTAATTTGATGAGACAGACTACACTTTGGACAAATTCAAAGTCTCCACATTGGACAATCAAAGATAGAGCAGCTGCTAATAAAGGCCAGAAGCAAGAGTCCAGCAACCATGACCTCGACGTGATTCGAACACGCAACCTTCTGATCTGGAGTCAGACGCGCTACCGTTGCGCCACGAGGTCCGAGGGGCTGTTTTGGCCAGCCTCATGGCCCAGAGAAGGCTTTGCATTTATCTCGTCGCGGTTGTAATGACAAATTGAGTCTGACGGTCAGGTTGCAGGCTCTGACATTTTCCGCATTTCAAGTCCCTGATTGTTGGTGTAAGTAAGATTCAAGAGTTACATTTCACATGTGAAGGAAACAATCTGTTACACTATACAGTGAAATAATGAACTCAGTGTCAGTCATTTGGTCAGTGATGAAATGTAAAGTTAGTTTGCAAAAAGCAAATGCTATATATAAGACTATGGACAAAGATTGGCAAAGGAGCTTTTGAGGTGCTTTTTATGTGAGTTATACATAGTCACATTTTTCAACTAGCCTGCATCCTTGAATACTGCTGTTGGACATGAAAAAGGGGATAACCTTCATAGTGGGCGTCGTGCAAAAAAGGCACATTAAACTATTGGAAAAAGCTTCAAGAAACTCCTGAGATTCGCCCTCTGAGCCAGCACAGAGACAAGAATTTTATTGAGGCCAGGTGTCGCAACTGTTCTAGGTTTAAAGCAGGTACATGAGCAGAGCCCGGATAGCTCAGTCGGTAGAGCATCAGACTTTTAATCTGAGGGTCCAGGGTTCAAGTCCCTGTTCGGGCGTTAAAAAGCCATTGATTCTTGGTGGTGGGATAATCCAAAGCTTGTTTGATTCTTCCCTTGATGTCAAAGTTCCATGAGATTTTTTTTCTTGCACAGAGTACGGGCTCTGACGTTTTCACATGCTTTCCAAGTCTTACCCATAAAATTAGCAATTTATGGTTTAGTCTCACTGTGGTAAGCATCCTTTATGTTGTTAATTTTGACCAACCAATGGCTCTGACAATAGTTGTCTTTGTTTGAACCCAAAAGATATTGCCATGATCCTCCCATGCAAATATCATTGGTTCAAACATACTTTGACTGTGACATTATTTGAGGTGTCACTGAAACTTGAATTGTGAATACATCTTAGTCACTATTTGCAGAGTTATCTTTTTTTCAGCTAGAGCAAATTGACAAAGTTTGGTAACATGTTATAGGAGGGTTATAATGTACTAACGTTAATTTGATGAGACAGACTACACTTTGGACAAATTCAAAGTCTCCACATTGGACAATCAAAGATAGAGCAGCTGCTAATAAAGGCCAGAAGCAAGAGTCCAGCAACCATGACCTCGACGTGATTCGAACACGCAACCTTCTGATCTGGAGTCAGACGCGCTACCGTTGCGCCACGAGGTCCGAGGGGCTGTTTTGGCCAGCCTCATGGCCCAGAGAAGGCTTTGCATTTATCTCGTCGCGGTTGTAATGACAAATTGAGTCTGACGGTCAGGTTGCAGGCTCTGACATTTTCCGCATTTCAAGTCCCTGATTGTTGGTGTAAGTAAGATTCAAGAGTTACATTTCACATGTGAAGGAAACAATCTGTTACACTATACAGTGAAATAATGAACTCAGTGTCAGTCATTTGGTCAGTGATGAAATGTAAAGTTAGTTTGCAAAAAGCAAATGCTATATATAAGACTATGGACAAAGATTGGCAAAGGAGCTTTTGAGGTGCTTTTTATGTGAGTTATACATAGTCACATTTTTCAACTAGCCTGCATCCTTGAATACTGCTGTTGGACATGAAAAAGGGGATAACCTTCATAGTGGGCGTCGTGCAAAAAAGGCACATTAAACTATTGGAAAAAGCTTCAAGAAACTCCTGAGATTCGCCCTCTGAGCCAGCACAGAGACAAGAATTTTATTGAGGCCAGGTGTCGCAACTGTTCTAGGTTTAAAGCAGGTACATGAGCAGAGCCCGGATAGCTCAGTCGGTAGAGCATCAGACTTTTAATCTGAGGGTCCAGGGTTCAAGTCCCTGTTCGGGCGTTAAAAAGCCAATGGTTGATTGATTCTTGGTGGTGGGATAATCCAAAGCTTGTTTGATTCTTCCCTTGATGTCAAAGTTCCATGAGATTTTTTTTCTTGCACAGAGTACGGGCTCTGACGTTTTCACATGCTTTCCAAGTCTTACCCATAAAATTAGCAATTTATGGTTTAGTCTCACTGTGGTAAGCATCCTTTATGTTGTTAATTTTGACCAACCAATGGCTCTGACAATAGTTGTCTTTGTTTGAACCCAAAAGATATTGCCATGATCCTCCCATGCAAATATCATTGGTTCAAACATACTTTGACTGTGACATTATTTGAGGTGTCACTGAAACTTGAATTGTGAATACATCTTAGTCACTATTTGCAGAGTTATCTTTTTTTCAGCTAGAGCAAATTGACAAAGTTTGGTAACATGTTATAGGAGGGTTATAATGTACTAACGTTAATTTGATGAGACAGACTACACTTTGGACAAATTCAAAGTCTCCACATTGGACAATCAAAGATAGAGCAGCTGCTAATAAAGGCCAGAAGCAAGAGTCCAGCAACCATGACCTCGACGTGATTCGAACACGCAACCTTCTGATCTGGAGTCAGACGCGCTACCGTTGCGCCACGAGGTCCGAGGGGCTGTTTTGGCCAGCCTCATGGCCCAGAGAAGGCTTTGCATTTATCTCGTCGCGGTTGTAATGACAAATTGAGTCTGACGGTCAGGTTGCAGGCTCTGACATTTTCCGCATTTCAAGTCCCTGATTGTTGGTGTAAGTAAGATTCAAGAGTTACATTTCACATGTGAAGGAAACAATCTGTTACACTATACAGTGAAATAATGAACTCAGTGTCAGTCATTTGGTCAGTGATGAAATGTAAAGTTAGTTTGCAAAAAGCAAATGCTATATATAAGACTATGGACAAAGATTGGCAAAGGAGCTTTTGAGGTGCTTTTTATGTGAGTTATACATAGTCACATTTTTCAACTAGCCTGCATCCTTGAATACTGCTGTTGGACATGAAAAAGGGGATAACCTTCATAGTGGGCGTCGTGCAAAAAAGGCACATTAAACTATTGGAAAAAGCTTCAAGAAACTCTTGAGATTCGCCCTCTGAGCCAGCACAGAGACAAGAATTTTATTGAGGCCAGGTGTCGCAACTGTTCTAGGTTTAAAGCAGGTACATGAGCAGAGCCCGGATAGCTTAGTCGGTAGAGCATCAGACTTTTAATCTGAGGGTCCAGGGTTCAAGTCCCTGTTCGGGCGTTAAAAAGCCAATGGTTGATTGATTCTTGGTGGTGGGATAATCCAAAGCTTGTTTGAATCTTCCCTTGATGTCAAAGTTCCATGAGATTTTTTTTCTTGCACAGAGTACGGGCTCTGACGTTTTCACATGCTTTCCAAGTCTTACCCATAAAATTAGCAAATTATGGTGTAGTCTCACTGTGGTAAGCATCCTTTATGGTGTTAATTTTGACCAACCAATGGCTCTGACAATAGTTGTCTTTGTTTGAACCCAAAAGATATTGCCATGATCCTCCCATGCAAATATCATTGGTTCAAACATACTTTGACTGTGACATTATTTGAGGTGTCACTGAAACTTGAATTGTGAATACATCTTAGTCACTATTTGCAGAGTTATCTTTTTTTCAGCTAGAGCAAATTGACAAAGTTTGGTAACATGTTATAGGAGGGTTATAATGTACTAACGTTAATTTGATGAGACAGACTACACTTTGGACAAATTCAAAGTCTCCACATTGGACAATCAAAGATAGAGCAGCTGCTAATAAAGGCCAAAAGCAAGAGTCCAGCAACCATGACCTCGACGTGATTCGAACACGCAACCTTCTGATCTGGAGTCAGACGCGCTACCGTTGCGCCACGAGGTCCGAGGGGCTGTTTTGGCCAGCCTCATGGCCCAGAGAAGGCTTTGCATTTATCTCGTCGCGGTTGTAATGACAAATTGAGTCTGACGGTCAGGTTGCAGGCTCTGACATTTTCCGCATTTCAAGTCCCTGATTGTTGGTGTAAGTAAGATTCAAGAGTTACATTTCACATGTGAAGGAAACAATCTGTTACACTATACAGTGAAATAATGAACTCAGTGTCAGTCATTTGGTCAGTGATGAAATGTAAAGTTAGTTTGCAAAAAGCAAATGCTATATATAAGACTATGGACAAAGATTGGCAAAGGAGCTTTTGAGGTGCTTTTTATGTGAGTTATACATAGTCACATTTTTCAACTAGCCTGCATCCTTGAATACTGCTGTTGGACATGAAAAAGGGGATAACCTTCATAGTGGGCGTCGTGCAAAAAAGGCACATTAAACTATTGGAAAAAGCTTCAAGAAACTCCTGAGATTCGCCCTCTGAGCCAGCACAGAGACAAGAATTTTATTGAGGCCAGGTGTCGCAACTGTTCTAGGTTTAAAGCAGGTACATGAGCAGAGCCCGGATAGCTCAGTCGGTAGAGCATCAGACTTTTAATCTGAGGGTCCAGGGTTCAAGTCCCTGTTCGGGCGTTAAAAAGCCAATGGTTGATTGATTCTTGGTGGTGGGATAATCCAAAGCTTGTTTGAATCTTCCCTTGATGTCAAAGTTCCATGAGATTTTTTTTCTTGCACAGAGTACGGGCTCTGACGTTTTCACATGCTTTCCAAGTCTTACCCATAAAATTAGCAAATTATGGTTTAGTCTCACTGTGGTAAGCATCCTTTATGGTGTTAATTTTGACCAACCAATGGCTCTGACAATAGTTGTCTTTGTTTGAACCCAAAAGATATTGCCATGATCCTCCCATGCAAATATCATTGGTTCAAACATACTTTGACTGTGACATTATTTGAGGTGTCACTGAAACTTGAATTGTGAATACATCTTAGTCACTATTTGCAGAGTTATCTTTTTTTCAGCTAGAGCAAATTGACAAAGTTTGGTAACATGTTATAGGAGGGTTATAATGTACTAACGTTAATTTGATGAGACAGACTACACTTTGGACAAATTCAAAGTCTCCACATTGGACAATCAAAGATAGAGCAGCTGCTAATAAAGGCCAAAAGCAAGAGTCCAGCAACCATGACCTCGACGTGATTCGAACACGCAACCTTCTGATCTGGAGTCAGACGCGCTACCGTTGCGCCACGAGGTCCGAGGGGCTGTTTTGGCCAGCCTCATGGCCCAGAGAAGGCTTTGCATTTATCTCGTCGCGGTTGTAATGACAAATTGAGTCTGACAGTCAGGTTGCAGGCTCTGACATTTTCCGCATTTCAAGTCCCTGATTGTTGGTGTAAGTAAGATTCAAGAGTTACATTTCACATGTGAAGGAAACAATCTGTTACACTATACAGTGAAATAATGAACTCAGTGTCAGTCATTTGGTCAGTGATGAAATGTAAAGTTAGTTTGCAAAAAGCAAATGCTATATATAAGACTATGGACAAAGATTGGCAAAGGAGCTTTTGAGGTGCTTTTTATGTGAGTTATACATAGTCACATTTTTCAACTAGCCTGCATCCTTGAATACTGCTGTTGGACATGAAAAAGGGGATAACCTTCATAGTGGGCGTCGTGCAAAAAAGGCACATTAAACTATTGGAAAAAGCTTCAAGAAACTCCTGAGATTCGCCCTCTGAGCCAGCACAGAGACAAGAATTTTATTGAGGCCAGGTGTCGCAACTGTTCTAGGTTTAAAGCAGGTACATGAGCAGAGCCCAGATAGCTCAGTCGGTAGAGCATCAGACTTTTAATCTGAGGGTCCAGGGTTCAAGTCCCTGTTCGGGTGTTAAAAAGCCAATGGTTGATTGATTCTTGGTGGTGGGATAATCCAAAGCTTGTTTGAATCTTCCCTTGATGTCAAAGTTCCATGAGATTTTTTTTCTTGCACAGAGTACGGGCTCTGACGTTTTCACATGCTTTCCAAGTCTTACCCATAAAATTAGCAAATTATGGTTTAGTCTCACTGTGGTAAGCATCCTTTATGGTGTTAATTTTGACCAACCAATGGCTCTGACAATAGTTGTCTTTGTTTGAACCCAAAAGATATTGCCATGATCCTCCAATGCAAATATCATTGGTTCAAACATACTTTGACTGTGACATTATTTGAGGTGTCACTGAAACTTGAATTGTGAATACATCTTAGTCACTATTTGCAGAGTTATCTTTTTTTCAGCTAGAGCAAATTGACAAAGTTTGGTAACATGTTATAGGAGGGTTATAATGTACTAACGTTAATTTGATGAGACAGACTACACTTTGGACAAATTCAAAGTCTCCACATTGGACAATCAAAGATAGAGCAGCTGCTAATAAAGGCCAAAAGCAAGAGTCCAACAACCATGACCTCGACGTGATTCGAACACGCAACCTTCTGATCTGGAGTCAGACGCGCTACCGTTGCGCCACGAGGTCCGAGGGGCTGTTTTGGCCAGCCTCATGGCCCAGAGAAGGCTTTGCATTTATCTCGTCGCGGTTGTAATGACAAATTGAGTCTGACGGTCAGGCTGCAGGCTCTGACATTTTCCGCATTTCAAGTCCCTGATTGTTGGTGTAAGTAAGATTCAAGAGTTACATTTCACATGTGAAGGAAACAATCTGTTACACTATACAGTGAAATAATGAACTCAGTGTCAGTCATTTGGTCAGTGATGAAATGTAAAGTTAGTTTGCAAAAAGCAAATGCTATATATAAGACTATGGACAAAGATTGGCAAAGGAGCTTTTGAGGTGCTTTTTATGTGAGTTATACATAGTCACATTTTTCAACTAGCCTGCATCCTTGAATACTGCTGTTGGACATGAAAAAGGGGATAACCTTCATAGTGGGCGTCGTGCAAAAAAGGCACATTAAACTATTGGAAAAAGCTTCAAGAAACTCCTGAGATTCGCCCTCTGAGCCAGCACAGAGACAAGAATTTTATTGAGGCCAGGTGTCGCAACTGTTCTAGGTTTAAAGCAGGTACATGAGCAGAGCCCGGATAGCTCAGTCGGTAGAGCATCAGACTTTTAATCTGAGGGTCCAGGGTTCAAGTCCCTGTTCGGGCGTTAAAAAGCCAATGGTTGATTGATTCTTGGTGGTGGGATAATCCAAAGCTTGTTTGAATCTTCCCTTGATGTCAAAGTCGCATGAGATTTTTTTTCTTGCACAGAGTACGGGCTCTGACGTTTTCACATGCTTTCCAAGTCTTACCCATAAAATTAGCAAATTATGGTTTAGTCTCACTGTGGTAAGCATCCTTTATGGTGTTAATTTTGACCAACCAATGGCTCTGACAATAGTTGTCTTTGTTTGAACCCAAAAGATATTGCCATGATCCTCCCATGCAAATATCATTGGTTCAAACATACTTTGACTGTGACATTATTTGAGGTGTCACTGAAACTTGAATTGTGAATACATCTTAGTCACTATTTGCAGAGTTATCTTTTTTTCAGCTAGAGCAAATTGACAAAGTTTGGTAACATGTTATAGGAGGGTTATAATGTACTAACGTTAATTTGATGAGACAGACTACACTTTGGACAAATTCAAAGTCTCCACATTGGACAATCAAAGATAGAGCAGCTGCTAATAAAGGCCAAAAGCAAGAGTCCAGCAACCATGACCTCGACGTGATTCGAACACGCAACCTTCTGATCTGGAGTCAGACGCGCTACCGTTGCGCCACGAGGTCCGAGGGGCTGTTTTGGCCAGCCTCATGGCCCAGAGAAGGCTTTGCATTTATCTCGTCGCAGTTGTAATGACAAATTGAGTCTGACGGTCAGGTTGCAGGCTCTGACATTTTCCGCATTTCAAGTCCCTGATTGTTGGTGTAAGTAAGATTCAAGAGTTACATTTCACATGTGAAGGAAACAATCTGTTACACTATACAGTGAAATAATGAACTCAGTGTCAGTCATTTGGTCAGTGATGAAATGTAAAGTTAGTTTGCAAAAAGCAAATGCTATATATAAGACTATGGACAAAGATTGGCAAAGGAGCTTTTGAGGTGCTTTTTATGTGAGTTATACATAGTCACATTTTTCAACTAGCCTGCATCCTTGAATACTGCTGTTGGACATGAAAAAGGGGATAACCTTCATAGTGGGCGTCGTGCAAAAAAGGCACATTAAACTATTGGAAAAAGCTTCAAGAAACTCCTGAGATTCGCCCTCTGAGCCAGCACAGAGACAAGAATTTTATTAAAGGCCAGGTGTCGCAACTGTTCTAGGTTTAAAGCAGGTACTTGAGCAGAGCCCGGATAGCTCAGTCGGTAGAGCATCATACTTTTAATCTGAGGGTCCAGGGTTCAAGTTCCGGTTCGGGCGTTAAAAAGCCAATGGTTGATTGATTCTTGGTGGTGGGATAATCCAAAGCTTGTTTGAATCTTCCCTTGATGTCAAAGTTCCATGAGATTTTTTTTCTTGCACAGAGTACGGGCTCTGACGTTTTCACATGCTTTCCAAGTCTTACCCATAAAATTAGCAAATTATGGTTTAGTCTCACTGTGGTAAGCATCCTTTATGGTGTTAATTTTGACCAACCAATGGCTCTGACAATAGTTGTCTTTGTTTGAACCCAACAGATATTGCCATGATCCTCCCATGCAAATATCATTGGTTCAAACATACTTTGACTGTGACATTATTTGAGGTGTCACTGAAACTTGAATTGTGAATACATCTTAGTCACTATTTGCAGAGTTATCTTTTTTTCAGCTAGAGCAAATTGACAAAGTTTGGTAACATGTTATAGGAGGGTTATAATGTACTAACGTTAATTTGATGAGACAGACTACACTTTGGACAAATTCAAAGTCTCCACATTGGACAATCAAAGATAGAGCAGCTGCTAATAAAGGCCAAAAGCAAGAGTCCAGCAACCATGACCTCGACGTGATTCGAACACGCAACCTTCTGATCTGGAGTCAGACGCGCTAGCGTTGCGCCACGAGGTCCGAGGGGCTGTTTTGGCCAGCCTCATGGCCCAGAGAAGGCTTTGCATTTATCTCGTCGCGGTTGTAATGACAAATTGAGTCTGACGGTCAGGTTGCAGGCTCTGACATTTTCCGCATTTCAAGTCCCTGATTGTTGGTGTAAGTAAGATTCAAGAGTTACATTTCACATGTGAAGGAAACAATCTGTTACACTATACAGTGAAATAATGAACTCAGTGTCAGTCATTTGGTCAGTGATGAAATGTAAAGTTAGTTTGCAAAAAGCAAATGCTATATATAAGACTATGGACAAAGATTGGCAAAGGAGCTTTTGAGGTGCTTTTTATGTGAGTTATACATAGTCACATTTTTCAACTAGCCTGCATCCTTGAATACTGCTGTTGGACATGAAAAAGGGGATAACCTTCAAAGTGGGCGTCGTGCAAAAAAGGCACATTAAACTATTGGAAAAAGCTTCAAGAAACTCCTGAGATTCGCCCTCTGAGCCAGCACAGAGACAAGAATTTTATTAAAGGCCAGGTGTCGCAACTGTTCTAGGTTTAAAGCAGGTACTTGAGCAGAGCCCGGATAGCTCAGTCGGTAGAGCATCATACTTTTAATCTGAGGGTCCAGGGTTCAAGTTCCTGTTCGGGCGTTAAAAAGCCAATGGTTGATTGATTCTTGGTGGTGGGATAATCCAAAGCTTGTTTGAATCTTCCCTTGATGTCAAAGTTCCATGAGATTTTTTTTCTTGCACAGAGTACGGGCTCTGACGTTTTCACATGCTTTCCAAGTCTTACCCATAAAATTAGCAAATTATGGTTTAGTCTCACTGTGGTAAGCATCCTTTATGGTGTTAATTTTGACCAACCAATGGCTCTGACAATAGTTGTCTTTGTTTGAACCCAAAAGATATTGCCATGATCCTCCCATGCAAATATCATTGGTTCAAACATACTTTGACTGTGACATTATTTGAGGTGTCACTGAAACTTGAATTGTGAATACATCTTAGTCACTATTTGCAGAGTTATCTTTTTTTCAGCTAGGGCAAATTGACAAAGTTTGGTAACATGTTATAGGAGGGTTATAATGTACTAACGTTAATTTGATGAGACAGACTACACTTTGGACAAATTCAAAGTCTCCACATTGGACAATCAAACATAGAGCAGCTGCTAATAAAGGCCAAAAGCAAGAGTCCAGCAACCATGACTTCGACGTGATTCGAACACGCAACCTTCTGATCTGGAGTCAGACGCGCTACCGTTGCGCCACGAGGTCCGAGGGGCTGTTTTGGCCAGCCTCATGGCCCAGAGAAGGCTTTGCATTTATCTCGTCGCAGTTGTAATGACAAATTGAGTCTGACGGTCAGGTTGCAGGCTCTGACATTTTCCGCATTTCAAGTCCCTGATTGTTGGTGTAAGTAAGATTCAAGAGTTACATTTCACATGTGAAGGAAACAATCTGTTACACTATACAGTGAAATAATGAACTCAGTGTCAGTCATTTGGTCAGTGATGAAATGTAAAGTTAGTTTGCAAAAAGCAAATGCTATATATAAGACTATGGACAAAGATTGGCAAAGGAGCTTTTGAGGTGCTTTTTATGTGAGTTATACATAGTCACATTTTTCAACTAGCCTGCATCCTTGAATACTGCTGTTGGACATGAAAAAGGGGATAACCTTCATAGTGGGCGTCGTGCAAAAAAGGCACATTAAACTATTGGAAAAAGCTTCAAGAAACTCCTGAGATTCGCCCTCTGAGCCAGCACAGAGACAAGAATTTTATTGAGGCCAGGTGTCGCAACTGTTCTAGGTTTAAAGCAGGTACATGAGCAGAGCCCGGATAGCTCAGTCGGTAGAGCATCAGACTTTTAATCTGAGGGTCCAGGGTTCAAGTCCCTGTTCGGGCGTTAAAAAGCCAATGGTTGATTGATTCTTGGTGGTGGGATAATCCAAAGCTTGTTTGAATCTTCCCTTGATGTCAAAGTTCCATGAGATTTTTTTTCTTGCACAGAGTACGGGCTCTGACGTTTTCACATGCTTTCCAAGTCTTACCCATAAAATTAGCAAATTATGGTTTAGTCTCACTGTGGTAAGCATCCTTTATGGTGTTAATTTTGACCAACCAATGGCTCTGACAATAGTTGTCTTTGTTTGAACCCAAAAGATATTGCCATGATCCTCCCATGCAAATATCATTGGTTCAAACATACTTTGACTGTGACATTATTTGAGGTGTCACTGAAACTTGAATTGTGAATACATCTTAGTCACTATTTGCAGAGTTATCTTTTTTTCAGCTAGAGCAAATTGACAAAGTTTGGTAACATGTTATAGGAGGGTTATAATGTACTAACGTTAATTTGATGAGACAGACTACACTTTGGACAAATTCAAAGTCTCCACATTGGACAATCAAAGATAGAGCAGCTGCTAATAAAGGCCAAAAGCAAGAGTCCAGCAACCATGACCTCGACGTGATTCGAACACGCAACCTTCTGATCTGGAGTCAGACGCGCTACCGTTGCGCCACGAGGTCCGAGGGGCTGTTTTGGCCAGCCTCATGGCCCAGAGAAGGCTTTGCATTTATCTCGTCGCGGTTGTAATGACAAATTGAGTCTGACGGTCAGGTTGCAGGCTCTGACATTTTCCGCATTTCAAGTCCCTGATTGTTGGTGTAAGTAAGATTCAAGAGTTACATTTCACATGTGAAGGAAACAATCTGTTACACTATACAGTGAAATAATGAACTCAGTGTCAGTCATTTGGTCAGTGATGAAATGTAAAGTTAGTTTGCAAAAAGCAAATGCTATATATAAGACTATGGACAAAGATTGGCAAAGGAGCTTTTGAGGTGCTTTTTATGTGAGTTATACATAGTCACATTTTTCAACTAGCCTGCATCCTTGAATACTGCTGTTGGACATGAAAAAGGGGATAACCTTCATAGTGGGCGTCGTGCAAAAAAGGCACATTAAACTATTGGAAAAAGCTTCAAGAAACTCCTGAGATTCGCCCTCTGAGCCAGCACAGAGACAAGAATTTTATTGAGGCCAGGTGTCGCAACTGTTCTAGGTTTAAAGCAGGTACATGAGCAGAGCCCGGATAGCTCAGTCGGTAGAGTATCAGACTTTTAAACTGAGGGTCCAGGGTTCAAGTCCCTGTTCGGGCGTTAAAAAGCCAATGGTTGATTGATTCTTGGTGGTGGGATAATCCAAAGCTTGTTTGAATCTTCCCTTGATGTCAAAGTTCCATGAGATTTTTTTCTTGCACAGAGTACGGGCTCTGACGTTTTCACATGCTTTCCAAGTCTTACCCATAAAATTAGCAAATTATGGTTTAGTCTCACTGTGGTAAGCATCCTTTATGGTGTTAATTTTGACCAACCAATGGCTCTGACAATAGTTGTCTTTGTTTGAACCCAAAAGATATTGCCATGATCCTCCCATGCAAATATCATTGGTTCAAACATACTTTGACTGTGACATTATTTGAGGTGTCACTGAAACTTGAATTGTGAATACATCTTAGTCACTATTTGCAGAGTTATCTTTTTTTCAGCTAGAGCAAATTGACAAAGTTTGGTAACATGTTATAGGAGGGTTATAATGTACTAACGTAATTTGATGAGACAGACTACACTTTGGACAAATTCAAAGTCTCCACATTGGACAATCAAAGATAGAGCAGCTGCTAATAAAGGCCAAAAGCAAGAGTCCAGCAACCATGACCTCGACGTGATTCGAACACGTAATCTTCTGATCTGGAGTCAGACGCGCTACCGTTGCGCCACGAGGTCCGAGGGGCTGTTTTGGCCAGCCTCATGGCCCAGAGAAGGCTTTGCATTTATCTCGTCGCGGTTGTAATGACAAATTGAGTCTGACGGTCAGGTTGCAGGCTCTGACATTTTCCCGCATTTCAAGTCCCTGATTGTTGGTGTAAGTAAGATTCAAGAGTTACATTTCACATGTGAAGGAAACAATCTGTTACACTATACAGTGAAATAATGAACTCAGTGTCAGTCATTTGGTCAGTGATGAAATGTAAAGTTAGTTTGCAAAAAGCAAATGCTATATATAAGACTATGGACAAAGATTGGCAAAGGAGCTTTTGAGGTGCTTTTTATGTGAGTTATACATAGTCACATTTTTCAACTAGCCTGCATCCTTGAATACTGCTGTTGGACATGAAAAAGGGGATAACCTTCATAGTGGGCGTCGTGCAAAAAAGGCACATTAAACTATTGGAAAAAGCTTCAAGAAACTCCTGAGATTCGCCCTCTGAGCCAGCACAGAGACAAGAATTTTATTGAGGCCAGGTGTCGCAACTGTTCTAGGTTTAAAGCAGGTACATGAGCAGAGCCCGGATAGCTCAGTCGGTAGAGCATCAGACTTTTAATCTGAGGGTCCAGGGTTCAAGTCCCTGTTCGGGCGTTAAAAAGCCAATGGTTGATTGATTCTTGGTGGTGGGATAATCCAAAGCTTGTTTGAATCTTCCCTTCATGTCAAAGTCGCATGAGATTTTTTTTCTTGCACAGAGTACGGGCTCTGACGTTTTCACATGCTTTCCAAGTCTTACCCATAAAATTAGCAAATTATGGTTTAGTCTCACTGTGGTAAGCATCCTTTATGGTGTTAATTTTGACCAACCAATGGCTCTGACAATAGTTGTCTTTGTTTGAACCCAAAAGATATTGCCATGATCCTCCCATGCAAATATCATTGGTTCAAACATACTTTGACTGTGACATTATTTGAGGTGTCACTGAAACTTGAATTGTGAATACATCTTAGTCACTATTTGCAGAGTTATCTTTTTTTCAGCTAGAGCAAATTGACAAAGTTTGGTAACATGTTATAGGAGGGTTATAATGTACTAACGTTAATTTGATGAGACAGACTACACTTTGGACAAATTCAAAGTCTCCACATTGGACAATCAAAGATAGAGCAGCTGCTAATAAAGGCCAAAAGCAAGAGTCCAGCAACCATGACGTGATTCGAACACGCAACCTTCTGATCTGGAGTCAGACGCGCTACCGTTGCGCCACGAGGTCCGAGGGGCTGTTTTGGCCAGCCTCATGGCCCAGAGAAGGCTTTGCATTTATCTCGTCGCGGTTGTAATGACAAATTGAGTCTGACGGTCAGGTTGCAGGCTCTGACATTTTCCGCATTTCAAGTCCCTGATTGTTGGTGTAAGTAAGATTCAAGAGTTACATTTCACATGTGAAGGAAACAATCTGTTACACTATACAGTGAAATAATGAACTCAGTGTCAGTCATTTGGTCAGTGATGAAATGTAAAGTTAGTTTGCAAAAAGCAAATGCTATATATAAGACTATGGACAAAGATTGGCAAAGGAGCTTTTGAGGTGCTTTTTATGTGAGTTATACATAGTCACATTTTTCAACTAGCCTGCATCCTTGAATACTGCTGTTGGACATGAAAAAGGGGATAACCTTCATAGTGGGCGTCGTGCAAAAAAGGCACATTAAACTATTGGAAAAAGCTTCAAGAAACTCCTGAGATTCGCCCTCTGAGCCAGCACAGAGACAAGAATTTTATTAAAGGCCAGGTGTCGCAACTGTTCTAGGTTTAAAGCAGGTACTTGAGCAGAGCCCGGATAGCTCAGTCGGTAGAGCATCATACTTTTAATCTGAGGGTCCAGGGTTCAAGTTCCGGTTCGGGCGTTAAAAAGCCAATGGTTGATTGATTCTTGGTGGTGGGATAATCCAAAGCTTGTTTGAATCTTCCCTTGATGTCAAAGTTCCATGAGATTTTTTTTCTTGCACAGAGTACGGGCTCTGACGTTTTCACATGCTTTCCAAGTCTTACCCATAAAATTAGCAAATTATGGTTTAGTCTCACTGTGGTAAGCATCCTTTATGGTGTTAATTTTGACCAACCAATGGCTCTGACAATAGTTGTCTTTGTTTGAACCCAACAGATATTGCCATGATCCTCCCATGCAAATATCATTGGTTCAAACATACTTTGACTGTGACATTATTTGAGGTGTCACTGAAACTTGAATTGTGAATACATCTTAGTCACTATTTGCAGAGTTATCTTTTTTTCAGCTAGAGCAAATTGACAAAGTTTGGTAACATGTTATAGGAGGGTTATAATGTACTAACGTTAATTTGATGAGACAGACTACACTTTGGACAAATTCAAAGTCTCCACATTGGACAATCAAAGATAGAGCAGCTGCTAATAAAGGCCAAAAGCAAGAGTCCAGCAACCATGACCTCGACGTGATTCGAACACGCAACCTTCTGATCTGGAGTCAGACGCGCTAGCGTTGCGCCACGAGGTCCGAGGGGCTGTTTTGGCCAGCCTCATGGCCCAGAGAAGGCTTTGCATTTATCTCGTCGCGGTTGTAATGACAAATTGAGTCTGACGGTCAGGTTGCAGGCTCTGACATTTTCCGCATTTCAAGTCCCTGATTGTTGGTGTAAGTAAGATTCAAGAGTTACATTTCACATGTGAAGGAAACAATCTGTTACACTATACAGTGAAATAATGAACTCAGTGTCAGTCATTTGGTCAGTGATGAAATGTAAAGTTAGTTTGCAAAAAGCAAATGCTATATATAAGACTATGGACAAAGATTGGCAAAGGAGCTTTTGAGGTGCTTTTTATGTGAGTTATACATAGTCACATTTTTCAACTAGCCTGCATCCTTGAATACTGCTGTTGGACATGAAAAAGGGGATAACCTTCAAAGTGGGTGTCGTGCAAAAAAGGCACATTAAACTATTGGAAAAAGCTTCAAGAAACTCCTGAGATTCGCCCTCTGAGCCAGCACAGAGACAAGAATTTTATTAAAGGCCAGGTGTCGCAACTGTTCTAGGTTTAAAGCAGGTACTTGAGCAGAGCCCGGATAGCTCAGTCGGTAGAGCATCATACTTTTAATCTGAGGGTCCAGGGTTCAAGTTCCTGTTCGGGCGTTAAAAAGCCAATGGTTGATTGATTCTTGGTGGTGGGATAATCCAAAGCTTGTTTGAATCTTCCCTTGATGTCAAAGTTCCATGAGATTTTTTTTCTTGCACAGAGTACGGGCTCTGACGTTTTCACATGCTTTCCAAGTCTTACCCATAAAATTAGCAAATTATGGTTTAGTCTCACTGTGGTAAGCATCCTTTATGGTGTTAATTTTGACCAACCAATGGCTCTGACAATAGTTGTCTTTGTTTGAACCCAAAAGATATTGCCATGATCCTCCCATGCAAATATCATTGGTTCAAACATACTTTGACTGTGACATTATTTGAGGTGTCACTGAAACTTGAATTGTGAATACATCTTAGTCACTATTTGCAGAGTTATCTTTTTTTCAGCTAGAGCAAATTGACAAAGTTTGGTAACATGTTATAGGAGGGTTATAATGTACTAACGTTAATTTGATGAGACAGACTACACTTTGGACAAATTCAAAGTCTCCACATTGGACAATCAAACATAGAGCAGCTGCTAATAAAGGCCAAAAGCAAGAGTCCAGCAACCATGACTTCGACGTGATTCGAACACGCAACCTTCTGATCTGGAGTCAGACGCGCTACCGTTGCGCCACGAGGTCCGAGGGGCTGTTTTGGCCAGCCTCATGGCCCAGAGAAGGCTTTGCATTTATCTCGTCGCAGTTGTAATGACAAATTGAGTCTGACGGTCAGGTTGCAGGCTCTGACATTTTCCGCATTTCAAGTCCCTGATTGTTGGTGTAAGTAAGATTCAAGAGTTACATTTCACATGTGAAGGAAACAATCTGTTACACTATACAGTGAAATAATGAACTCAGTGTCAGTCATTTGGTCAGTGATGAAATGTAAAGTTAGTTTGCAAAAAGCAAATGCTATATATAAGACTATGGACAAAGATTGGCAAAGGAGCTTTTGAGGTGCTTTTTATGTGAGTTATACATAGTCACATTTTTCAACTAGCCTGCATCCTTGAATACTGCTGTTGGACATGAAAAAGGGGATAACCTTCATAGTGGGCGTCGTGCAAAAAAGGCACATTAAACTATTGGAAAAAGCTTCAAGAAACTCCTGAGATTCGCCCTCTGAGCCAGCACAGAGACAAGAATTTTATTGAGGCCAGGTGTCGCAACTGTTCTAGGTTTAAAGCAGGTACATGAGCAGAGCCCGGATAGCTCAGTCGGTAGAGCATCAGACTTTTAATCTGAGGGTCCAGGGTTCAAGTCCCTGTTCGGGCGTTAAAAAGCCAATGGTTGATTGATTCTTGGTGGTGGGATAATCCAAAGCTTGTTTGAATCTTCCCTTGATGTCAAAGTTCCATGAGATTTTTTTTCTTGCACAGAGTACGGGCTCTGACGTTTTCACATGCTTTCCAAGTCTTACCCATAAAATTAGCAAATTATGGTTTAGTCTCACTGTGGTAAGCATCCTTTATGGTGTTAATTTTGACCAACCAATGGCTCTGACAATAGTTGTCTTTGTTTGAACCCAAAAGATATTGCCATGATCCTCCCATGCAAATATCATTGGTTCAAACATACTTTGACTGTGACATTATTTGAGGTGTCACTGAAACTTGAATTGTGAATACATCTTAGTCACTATTTGCAGAGTTATCTTTTTTTCAGCTAGAGCAAATTGACAAAGTTTGGTAACATGTTATAGGAGGGTTATAATGTACTAACGTTAATTTGATGAGACAGACTACACTTTGGACAAATTCAAAGTCTCCACATTGGACAATCAAAGATAGAGCAGCTGCTAATAAAGGCCAAAAGCAAGAGTCCAGCAACCATGACCTCGACGTGATTCGAACACGCAACCTTCTGATCTGGAGTCAGACGCGCTACCGTTGCGCCACGAGGTCCGAGGGGCTGTTTTGGCCAGCCTCATGGCCCAGAGAAGGCTTTGCATTTATCTCGTCGCGGTTGTAATGACAAATTGAGTCTGACGGTCAGGTTGCAGGCTCTGACATTTTCCGCATTTCAAGTCCCTGATTGTTGGTGTAAGTAAGATTCAAGAGTTACATTTCACATGTGAAGGAAACAATCTGTTACACTATACAGTGAAATAATGAACTCAGTGTCAGTCATTTGGTCAGTGATGAAATGTAAAGTTAGTTTGCAAAAAGCAAATGCTATATATAAGACTATGGACAAAGATTGGCAAAGGAGCTTTTGAGGTGCTTTTTATGTGAGTTATACATAGTCACATTTTTCAACTAGCCTGCATCCTTGAATACTGCTGTTGGACATGAAAAAGGGGATAACCTTCATAGTGGGCGTCGTGCAAAAAAGGCACATTAAACTATTGGAAAAAGCTTCAAGAAACTCCTGAGATTCGCCCTCTGAGCCAGCACAGAGACAAGAATTTTATTGAGGCCAGGTGTCGCAACTGTTCTAGGTTTAAAGCAGGTACATGAGCAGAGCCCGGATAGCTCAGTCGGTAGAGCATCAGACTTTTAAACTGAGGGTCCAGGGTTCAAGTCCCTGTTCGGGCGTTAAAAAGCCAATGGTTGATTGATTCTTGGTGGTGGGATAATCCAAAGCTTGTTTGAATCTTCCCTTGATGTCAAAGTTCCATGAGATTTTTTTCTTGCACAGAGTACGGGCTCTGACGTTTTCACATGCTTTCCAAGTCTTACCCATAAAATTAGCAAATTATGGTTTAGTCTCACTGTGGTAAGCATCCTTTATGGTGTTAATTTTGACCAACCAATGGCTCTGACAATAGTTGTCTTTGTTTGAACCCAAAAGATATTGCCATGATCCTCCCATGCAAATATCATTGGTTCAAACATACTTTGACTGTGACATTATTTGAGGTGTCACTGAAACTTGAATTGTGAATACATCTTAGTCACTATTTGCAGAGTTATCTTTTTTTCAGCTAGAGCAAATTGACAAAGTTTGGTAACATGTTATAGGAGGGTTATAATGTACTAACGTAATTTGATGAGACAGACTACACTTTGGACAAATTCAAAGTCTCCACATTGGACAATCAAAGATAGAGCAGCTGCTAATAAAGGCCAAAAGCAAGAGTCCAGCAACCATGACCTCGACGTGATTCGAACACGTAATCTTCTGATCTGGAGTCAGACGCGCTACCGTTGCGCCACGAGGTCCGAGGGGCTGTTTTGGCCAGCCTCATGGCCCAGAGAAGGCTTTGCATTTATCTCGTCGCGGTTGTAATGACAAATTGAGTCTGACGGTCAGGTTGCAGGCTCTGACATTTTCCCGCATTTCAAGTCCCTGATTGTTGGTGTAAGTAAGATTCAAGAGTTACATTTCACATGTGAAGGAAACAATCTGTTACACTATACAGTGAAATAATGAACTCAGTGTCAGTCATTTGGTCAGTGATGAAATGTAAAGTTAGTTTGCAAAAAGCAAATGCTATATATAAGACTATGGACAAAGATTGGCAAAGGAGCTTTTGAGGTGCTTTTTATGTGAGTTATACATAGTCACATTTTTCAACTAGCCTGCATCCTTGAATACTGCTGTTGGACATGAAAAAGGGGATAACCTTCATAGTGGGCGTCGTGCAAAAAAGGCACATTAAACTATTGGAAAAAGCTTCAAGAAACTCCTGAGATTCGCCCTCTGAGCCAGCACAGAGACAAGAATTTTATTGAGGCCAGGTGTCGCAACTGTTCTAGGTTTAAAGCAGGTACATGAGCAGAGCCCGGATAGCTCAGTCGGTAGAGCATCAGACTTTTAATCTGAGGGTCCAGGGTTCAAGTCCCTGTTCGGGCATTAAAAAGCCAATGGTTGATTGATTCTTGGTGGTGGGATAATCCAAAGCTTGTTTGAATCTTCCCTTGATGTCAAAGTTCCATGAGATTTTTTTTCTTGCACAGAGTACGGGCTCTGACGTTTTCACATGCTTTCCAAGTCTTACCCATAAAATTAGCAAATTATGGTTTAGTCTCACTGTGGTAAGCATCCTTTATGGTGTTAATTTTGACCAACCAATGGCTCTGACAATAGTTGTCTTTGTTTGAACCCAAAAGATATTGCCATGATCCTCCCATGCAAATATCATTGGTTCAAACATACTTTGACTGTGACATTATTTGAGGTGTCACTGAAACTTGAATTGTGAATACATCTTAGTCACTATTTGCAGAGTTATCTTTTTTTCAGCTAGAGCAAATTGACAAAGTTTGGTAACATGTTATAGGAGGGTTATAATGTACTAACGTTAATTTGATGAGACAGACTACACTTTGGACAAATTCAAAGTCTCCACATTGGACAATCATAGATAGAGCAGCTGCTAATAAAGGCCAAAAGCAAGAGTCCAGCAACCATGACCTCGACGTGATTCGAACACGCAACTTTCTGATCTGGAGTCAGACGCGCTACCGTTGCGCCACGAGGTCCGAGGGGCTGTTTTGGCCAGCCTCATGGCCCAGAGAAGGCTTTGCATTTATCTCGTCGCGGTTGTAATGACAAATTGAGTCTGACGGTCAGGTTGCAGGCTCTGACATTTTCCGCATTTCAAGTCCCTGATTGTTGGTGTAAGTAAGATTCAAGAGTTACATTTCACATGTGAAGGAAACAATCTGTTACACTATACAGTGAAATAATGAACTCAGTGTCAGTCATTTGGTCAGTGATGAAATGTAAAGTTAGTTTGCAAAAAGCAAATGCTATATATAAGACTATGGACAAAGATTGGCAAAGGAGCTTTTGAGGTGCTTTTTATGTGAGTTATACATAGTCACATTTTTCAACTAGCCTGCATCCTTGAATACTGCTGATGGACATGAAAAAGGGGATAACCTTCATAGTGGGCGTCGTGCAAAAAAGGCACATTAAACTATTGGAAAAAGCTTCAAGAAACTCCTGAGATTCGCCCTCTGAGCCAGCACAGAGACAAGAATTTTATTGAGGCCAGGTGTCGCAACTGTTCTAGGTTTAAAGCAGGTACATGAGCAGAGCCCGGATAGCTCAGTCGGTAGAGCATCAGACTTTTAATCTGAGGGTCCAGGGTTCAAGTCCCTGTTCGGGCGTTAAAAAGCCAATGGTTGATTGATTCTTGGTGGTGGGATAATCCAAAGCTTGTTTGAATCTTCCCTTGATGTCAAAGTTCCATGAGATTTTTTTTCTTGCACAGAGTACGGGCTCTGACGTTTTCACATGCTTTCCAAGTCTTACCCATAAAATTAGCAAATTATGGTTTAGTCTCACTGTGGTAAGCATCCTTTATGGTGTTAATTTTGACCAACCAATGGCTCTGACAATAGTTGTCTTTGTTTGAACCCAAAAGATATTGCCATGATCCTCCCATGCAAATATCATTGGTTCAAACATACTTTGACTGTGACATTATTTGAGGTGTCACTGAAACTTGAATTGTGAATACATCTTAGTCACTATTTGCAGAGTTATCTTTTTTTCAGCTAGAGCAAATTGACAAAGTTTGGTAACATGTTATAGGAGGGTTATAATGTACTAACGTTAATTTGATGAGACAGACTACACTTTGGACAAATTCAAAGTCTCCACATTGGACAATCAAAGATAGAGCAGCTGCTAATAAAGGCCAAAAGCAAGAGTCCAGCAACCATGACCTCGACGTGATTCGAACACGTAATCTTCTGATCTGGAGTCAGACGCGCTACCGTTGCGCCACGAGGTCCGAGGGGCTGTTTTGGCCAGCCTCATGGCCCAGAGAAGGCTTTGCATTTATCTCGTCGCGGTTGTAATGACAAATTGAGTCTGACGGTCAGGTTGCAGGCTCTGACATTTTCCGCATTTCAAGTCCCTGATTGTTGGTGTAAGTAAGATTCAAGAGTTACATTTCACATGTGAAGGAAACAATCTGTTACACTATACAGTGAAATAATGAACTCAGTGTCAGTCATTTGGTCAGTGATGAAATGTAAAGTTAGTTTGCAAAAAGCAAATGCTATATATAAGACTATGGACAAAGATTGGCAAAGGAGCTTTTGAGGTGCTTTTTATGTGAGTTATACATAGTCACATTTTTCAACTAGCCTGCATCCTTGAATACTGCTGTTGGACATGAAAAAGGGGATAACCTTCATAGTGGGCGTCGTGCAAAAAAGGCACATTAAACTATTGGAAAAAGCTTCAAGAAACTCCTGAGATTCGCCCTCTGAGCCAGCACAGAGACAAGAATTTTATTAAAGGCCAGGTGTCGCAACTGTTCTAGGTTTAAAGCAGGTACTTGAGCAGAGCCCGGATAGCTCAGTCGGTAGAGCATCATACTTTTAATCTGAGGGTCCAGGGTTCAAGTCCCTGTTCGGGCGTTAAAAAGCCAATGGTTGATTGATTCTTGGTGGTGGGATAATCCAAAGCTTGTTTGAATCTTCCCTTGATGTCAAAGTTCCATGAGATTTTTTTTCTTGCACAGAGTACGGGCTCTGACGTTTTCACATGCTTTCCAAGTCTTACCCATAAAATTAGCAAATTATGGTTTAGTCTCACTGTGGTAAGCATCCTTTATGGTGTTAATTTTGACCAACCAATGGCTCTGACAATAGTTGTCTTTGTTTGAACCCAAAAGATATTGCCATGATCCTCCCATGCAAATATCATTGGTTCAAACATACTTTGACTGTGACATTATTTGAGGTGTCACTGAAACTTGAATTGTGAATACATCTTAGTCACTATTTGCAGAGTTATCTTTTTTTCAGCTAGAGCAAATTGACAAAGTTTGGTAACATGTTATAGGAGGGTTATAATGTACTAACGTTAATTTGATGAGACAGACTACACTTTGGACAAATTCAAAGTCTCCACATTGGACAATCAAAGATAGAGCAGCTGCTAATAAAGGCCAAAAGCAAGAGTCCAGCAACCATGACCTCGACGTGATTCGAACACGCAACCTTCTGATCTGGAGTCAGACGCGCTACCGTTGCGCCACGAGGTCCGAGGGGCTGTTTTGGCCAGCCTCATGGCCCAGAGAAGGCTTTGCATTTATCTCGTCGCGGTTGTAATGACAAATTGAGTCTGACGGTCAGGTTGCAGGCTCTGACATTTTCCGCATTTCAAGTCCCTGATTGTTGGTGTAAGTAAGATTCAAGAGTTACATTTCACATGTGAAGGAAACAATCTGTTACACTATACAGTGAAATAATGAACTCAGTGTCAGTCATTTGGTCAGTGATGAAATGTAAAGTTAGTTTGCAAAAAGCAAATGCTATATATAAGACTATGGACAAAGATTGGCAAAGGAGCTTTTGAGGTGCTTTTTATGTGAGTTATACATAGTCACATTTTTCAACTAGCCTGCATCCTTGAATACTGCTGTTGGACATGAAAAAGGGGTTAACCTTCATAGTGGGCGTCGTGCAAAAAAGGCACATTAAACTATTGGAAAAAGCTTCAAGAAACTCCTGAGATTCGCCCTCTGAGCCAGCACAGAGACAAGAATTTTATTGAGGCCAGGTGTCGCAACTGTTCTAGGTTTAAAGCAGGTACATGAGCAGAGCCCGGATAGCTCAGTCGGTAGAGCATCAGACTTTTAATCTGAGGGTCCAGGGTTTAAGTCCGTGTTCGGGCGTTAAAAAGCCAATGGTTGATTGATTCTTGGTGGTGGGATAATCCAAAGCTTGTTTGAATCTTCCCTTGATGTCAAAGTTCCATGAGATTTTTTTTCTTGCACAGAGTACGGGCTCTGACGTTTTCACATGCTTTCCAAGTCTTACCCATAAAATTAGCAAATTATGGTTTAGTCTCACTGTGGTAAGCATCCTTTATGGTGTTAATTTTGACCAACCAATGGCTCTGACAATAGTTGTCTTTGTTTGAACCCAAAAGATATTGCCATGATCCTCCCATGCAAATATCATTGGTTCAAACATACTTTGACTGTGACATTATTTGAGGTGTCACTGAAACTTGAATTGTGAATACATCTTAGTCACTATTTGCAGAGTTATCTTTTTTTCAGCTAGAGCAAATTGACAAAGTTTGGTAACATGTTATAGGAGGGTTATAATGTACTAACGTTAATTTGATGAGACAGACTACACTTTGGACAAATTCAAAGTCTCCACATTGGACAATCAAAGATAGAGCAGCTGCTAATAAAGGCCAAAAGCAAGAGTCCAGCAACCATGACGTGATTCGAACACGCAACCTTCTGATCTGGAGTCAGACGCGCTACCGTTGCGCCACGAGGTCCGAGGGGCTGTTTTGGCCAGCCTCATGGCCCAGAGAAGGCTTTGCATTTATCTCGTCGCGGTTGTAATGACAAATTGAGTCTGACGGTCAGGTTGCAGGCTCTGACATTTTCCGCATTTCAAGTCCCTGATTGTTGGTGTAAGTAAGATTCAAGAGTTACATTTCACATGTGAAGGAAACAATCTGTTACACTATACAGTGAAATAATGAACTCAGTGTCAGTCATTTGGTCAGTGATGAAATGTAAAGTTAGTTTGCAAAAAGCAAATGCTATATATAAGACTATGGACAAAGATTGGCAAAGGAGCTTTTGAGGTGCTTTTTATGTGAGTTATACATAGTCACATTTTTCAACTAGCCTGCATCCTTGAATACTGCTGTTGGACATGAAAAAGGGGATAACCTTCATAGTGGGCGTCGTGCAAAAAAGGCACATTAAACTATTGGAAAAAGCTTCAAGAAACTCCTGAGATTCGCCCTCTGAGCCAGCACAGAGACAAGAATTTTATTGAGGCCAGGTGTCGCAACTGTTCTAGGTTTAAAGCAGGTACATGAGCAGAGCCCGGATAGCTCAGTCGGTAGAGCATCAGACTTTTAAACTGAGGGTCCAGGGTTCAAGTCCCTGTTCGGGCGTTAAAAAGCCAATGGTTGATTGATTCTTGGTGGTGGGATAATCCAAAGCTTGTTTGAATCTTCCCTTGATGTCAAAGTTCCATGAGATTTTTTTCTTGCACAGAGTACGGGCTCTGACGTTTTCACATGCTTTCCAAGTCTTACCCATAAAATTAGCAAATTATGGTTTAGTCTCACTGTGGTAAGCATCCTTTATGGTGTTAATTTTGACCAACCAATGGCTCTGACAATAGTTGTCTTTGTTTGAACCCAAAAGATATTGCCATGATCCTCCCATGCAAATATCATTGGTTCAAACATACTTTGACTGTGACATTATTTGAGGTGTCACTGAAACTTGAATTGTGAATACATCTTAGTCACTATTTGCAGAGTTATCTTTTTTTCAGCTAGAGCAAATTGACAAAGTTTGGTAACATGTTATAGGAGGGTTATAATGTACTAACGTAATTTGATGAGACAGACTACACTTTGGACAAATTCAAAGTCTCCACATTGGACAATCAAAGATAGAGCAGCTGCTAATAAAGGCCAAAAGCAAGAGTCCAGCAACCATGACCTCGACGTGATTCGAACACGTAATCTTCTGATCTGGAGTCAGACGCGCTACCGTTGCGCCACGAGGTCCGAGGGGCTGTTTTGGCCAGCCTCATGGCCCAGAGAAGGCTTTGCATTTATCTCGTCGCGGTTGTAATGACAAATTGAGTCTGACGGTCAGGTTGCAGGCTCTGACATTTTCCCGCATTTCAAGTCCCTGATTGTTGGTGTAAGTAAGATTCAAGAGTTACATTTCACATGTGAAGGAAACAATCTGTTACACTATACAGTGAAATAATGAACTCAGTGTCAGTCATTTGGTCAGTGATGAAATGTAAAGTTAGTTTGCAAAAAGCAAATGCTATATATAAGACTATGGACAAAGATTGGCAAAGGAGCTTTTGAGGTGCTTTTTATGTGAGTTATACATAGTCACATTTTTCAACTAGCCTGCATCCTTGAATACTGCTGTTGGACATGAAAAAGGGGATAACCTTCATAGTGGGCGTCGTGCAAAAAAGGCACATTAAACTATTGGAAAAAGCTTCAAGAAACTCCTGAGATTCGCCCTCTGAGCCAGCACAGAGACAAGAATTTTATTGAGGCCAGGTGTCGCAACTGTTCTAGGTTTAAAGCAGGTACATGAGCAGAGCCCGGATAGCTCAGTCGGTAGAGCATCAGACTTTTAATCTGAGGGTCCAGGGTTCAAGTCCCTGTTCGGGCATTAAAAAGCCAATGGTTGATTGATTCTTGGTGGTGGGATAATCCAAAGCTTGTTTGAATCTTCCCTTGATGTCAAAGTTCCATGAGATTTTTTTTCTTGCACAGAGTACGGGCTCTGACGTTTTCACATGCTTTCCAAGTCTTACCCATAAAATTAGCAAATTATGGTTTAGTCTCACTGTGGTAAGCATCCTTTATGGTGTTAATTTTGACCAACCAATGGCTCTGACAATAGTTGTCTTTGTTTGAACCCAAAAGATATTGCCATGATCCTCCCATGCAAATATCATTGGTTCAAACATACTTTGACTGTGACATTATTTGAGGTGTCACTGAAACTTGAATTGTGAATACATCTTAGTCACTATTTGCAGAGTTATCTTTTTTTCAGCTAGAGCAAATTGACAAAGTTTGGTAACATGTTATAGGAGGGTTATAATGTACTAACGTTAATTTGATGAGACAGACTACACTTTGGACAAATTCAAAGTCTCCACATTGGACAATCATAGATAGAGCAGCTGCTAATAAAGGCCAAAAGCAAGAGTCCAGCAACCATGACCTCGACGTGATTCGAACACGCAACTTTCTTATCTGGAGTCAGACGCGCTACCGTTGCGCCACGAGGTCCGAGGGGCTGTTTTGGCCAGCCTCATGGCCCAGAGAAGGCTTTGCATTTATCTCGTCGCGGTTGTAATGACAAATTGAGTCTGACGGTCAGGTTGCAGGCTCTGACATTTTCCGCATTTCAAGTCCCTGATTGTTGGTGTAAGTAAGATTCAAGAGTTACATTTCACATGTGAAGGAAACAATCTGTTACACTATACAGTGAAATAATGAACTCAGTGTCAGTCATTTGGTCAGTGATGAAATGTAAAGTTAGTTTGCAAAAAGCAAATGCTATATATAAGACTATGGACAAAGATTGGCAAAGGAGCTTTTGAGGTGCTTTTTATGTGAGTTATACATAGTCACATTTTTCAACTAGCCTGCATCCTTGAATACTGCTGATGGACATGAAAAGGGGATAACCTTCATAGTGGGCGTCGTGCAAAAAAGGCACATTAAACTATTGGAAAAAGCTTCAAGAAACTCCTGAGATTCGCCCTCTGAGCCAGCACAGAGACAAGAATTTTATTGAGGCCAGGTGTCGCAACTGTTCTAGGTTTAAAGCAGGTACATGAGCAGAGCCCGGATAGCTCAGTCGGTAGAGCATCAGACTTTTAATCTGAGGGTCCAGGGTTCAAGTCCCTGTTCGGGCGTTAAAAAGCCAATGGTTGATTGATTCTTGGTGGTGGGATAATCCAAAGCTTGTTTGAATCTTCCCTTGATGTCAAAGTTCCATGAGATTTTTTTTCTTGCACAGAGTACGGGCTCTGACGTTTTCACATGCTTTCCAAGTCTTACCCATAAAATTAGCAAATTATGGTTTAGTCTCACTGTGGTAAGCATCCTTTATGGTGTTAATTTTGACCAACCAATGGCTCTGACAATAGTTGTCTTTGTTTGAACCCAAAAGATATTGCCATGATCCTCCCATGCAAATATCATTGGTTCAAACATACTTTGACTGTGACATTATTTGAGGTGTCACTGAAACTTGAATTGTGAATACATCTTAGTCACTATTTGCAGAGTTATCTTTTTTTCAGCTAGAGCAAATTGACAAAGTTTGGTAACATGTTATAGGAGGGTTATAATGTACTAACGTTAATTTGATGAGACAGACTACACTTTGGACAAATTCAAAGTCTCCACATTGGACAATCAAAGATAGAGCAGCTGCTAATAAAGGCCAAAAGCAAGAGTCCAGCAACCATGACGTGATTCGAACACGCAACCTTCTGATCTGGAGTCAGACGCGCTACCGTTGCGCCACGAGGTCCGAGGGGCTGTTTTGGCCAGCCTCATGGCCCAGAGAAGGCTTTGCATTTATCTCGTCGCGGTTGTAATGACAAATTGAGTCTGACGGTCATGTTGCAGGCTCTGACATTTTCCGCATTTCAAGTCCCTGATTGTTGGTGTAAGTAAGATTCAAGAGTTACATTTCACATGTGAAGGAAACAATCTGTTACACTATACAGTGAAATAATGAACTCAGTGTCAGTCATTTGGTCAGTGATGAAATGTAAAGTTAGTTTGCAAAAAGCAAATGCTATATATAAGACTATGGACAAAGATTGGCAAAGGAGCTTTTGAGGTGCTTTTTATGTGAGTTATACATAGTCACATTTTTCAACTAGCCTGCATCCTTGAATACTGCTGTTGGACATGAAAAAGGGGATAACCTTCATAGTGGGCGTCGTGCAAAAAAGGCACATTAAACTATTGGAAAAAGCTTCAAGAAACTCCTGAGATTCGCCCTCTGAGCCAGCACAGAGACAAGAATTTTATTGAGGCCAGGTGTCGCAACTGTTCTAGGTTTAAAGCAGGTACATGAGCAGAGCCCGGATAGCTCAGTCGGTAGAGCATCAGACTTTTAAACTGAGGGTCCAGGGTTCAAGTCCCTGTTCGGGCGTTAAAAAGCCAATGGTTGATTGATTCTTGGTGGTGGGATAATCCAAAGCTTGTTTGAATCTTCCCTTGATGTCAAAGTTCCATGAGATTTTTTTCTTGCACAGAGTACGGGCTCTGACGTTTTCACATGCTTTCCAAGTCTTACCCATAAAATTAGCAAATTATGGTTTAGTCTCACTGTGGTAAGCATCCTTTATGGTGTTAATTTTGACCAACCAATGGCTCTGACAATAGTTGTCTTTGTTTGAACCCAAAAGATATTGCCATGATCCTCCCATGCAAATATCATTGGTTCAAACATACTTTGACTGTGACATTATTTGAGGTGTCACTGAAACTTGAATTGTGAATACATCTTAGTCACTATTTGCAGAGTTATCTTTTTTTCAGCTAGAGCAAATTGACAAAGTTTGGTAACATGTTATAGGAGGGTTATAATGTACTAACGTAATTTGATGAGACAGACTACACTTTGGACAAATTCAAAGTCTCCACATTGGACAATCAAAGATAGAGCAGCTGCTAATAAAGGCCAAAAGCAAGAGTCCAGCAACCATGACCTCGACGTGATTCGAACACGTAATCTTCTGATCTGGAGTCAGACGCGCTACCGTTGCGCCACGAGGTCCGAGGGGCTGTTTTGGCCAGCCTCATGGCCCAGAGAAGGCTTTGCATTTATCTCGTCGCGGTTGTAATGACAAATTGAGTCTGACGGTCAGGTTGCAGGCTCTGACATTTTCCCGCATTTCAAGTCCCTGATTGTTGGTGTAAGTAAGATTCAAGAGTTACATTTCACATGTGAAGGAAACAATCTGTTACACTATACAGTGAAATAATGAACTCAGTGTCAGTCATTTGGTCAGTGATGAAATGTAAAGTTAGTTTGCAAAAAGCAAATGCTATATATAAGACTATGGACAAAGATTGGCAAAGGAGCTTTTGAGGTGCTTTTTATGTGAGTTATACATAGTCACATTTTTCAACTAGCCTGCATCCTTGAATACTGCTGTTGGACATGAAAAAGGGGATAACCTTCATAGTGGGCGTCGTGCAAAAAAGGCACATTAAACTATTGGAAAAAGCTTCAAGAAACTCCTGAGATTCGCCCTCTGAGCCAGCACAGAGACAAGAATTTTATTGAGGCCAGGTGTCGCAACTGTTCTAGGTTTAAAGCAGGTACATGAGCAGAGCCCGGATAGCTCAGTCGGTAGAGCATCAGACTTTTAATCTGAGGGTCCAGGGTTCAAGTCCCTGTTCGGGCATTAAAAAGCCAATGGTTGATTGATTCTTGGTGGTGGGATAATCCAAAGCTTGTTTGAATCTTCCCTTGATGTCAAAGTTCCATGAGATTTTTTTTCTTGCACAGAGTACGGGCTCTGACGTTTTCACATGCTTTCCAAGTCTTACCCATAAAATTAGCAAATTATGGTTTAGTCTCACTGTGGTAAGCATCCTTTATGGTGTTAATTTTGACCAACCAATGGCTCTGACAATAGTTGTCTTTGTTTGAACCCAAAAGATATTGCCATGATCCTCCCATGCAAATATCATTGGTTCAAACATACTTTGACTGTGACATTATTTGAGGTGTCACTGAAACTTGAATTGTGAATACATCTTAGTCACTATTTGCAGAGTTATCTTTTTTTCAGCTAGAGCAAATTGACAAAGTTTGGTAACATGTTATAGGAGGGTTATAATGTACTAACGTTAATTTGATGAGACAGACTACACTTTGGACAAATTCAAAGTCTCCACATTGGACAATCATAGATAGAGCAGCTGCTAATAAAGGCCAAAAGCAAGAGTCCAGCAACCATGACCTCGACGTGATTCGAACACGCAACTTTCTGATCTGGAGTCAGACGCGCTACCGTTGCGCCACGAGGTCCGAGGGGCTGTTTTGGCCAGCCTCATGGCCCAGAGAAGGCTTTGCATTTATCTCGTCGCGGTTGTAATGACAAATTGAGTCTGACGGTCAGGTTGCAGGCTCTGACATTTTCCCGCATTTCAAGTCCCTGATTGTTGGTGTAAGTAAGATTCAAGAGTTACATTTCACATGTGAAGGAAACAATCTGTTACACTATACAGTGAAATAATGAACTCAGTGTCAGTCATTTGGTCAGTGATGAAATGTAAAGTTAGTTTGCAAAAAGCAAATGCTATATATAAGACTATGGACAAAGATTGGCAAAGGAGCTTTTGAGGTGCTTTTTATGTGAGTTATACATAGTCACATTTTTCAACTAGCCTGCATCCTTGAATACTGCTGTTGGACATGAAAAAGGGGATAACCTTCATAGTGGGCGTCGTGCAAAAAAGGCACATTAAACTATTGGAAAAAGCTTCAAGAAACTCCTGAGATTCGCCCTCTGAGCCAGCACAGAGACAAGAATTTTATTGAGGCCAGGTGTCGCAACTGTTCTAGGTTTAAAGCAGGTACATGAGCAGAGCCCGGATAGCTCAGTCGGTAGAGCATCAGACTTTTAATCTGAGGGTCCAGGGTTCAAGTCCCTGTTCGGGCATTAAAAAGCCAATGGTTGATTGATTCTTGGTGGTGGGATAATCCAAAGCTTGTTTGAATCTTCCCTTGATGTCAAAGTTCCATGAGATTTTTTTTCTTGCACAGAGTACGGGCTCTGACGTTTTCACATGCTTTCCAAGTCTTACCCATAAAATTAGCAAATTATGGTTTAGTCTCACTGTGGTAAGCATCCTTTATGGTGTTAATTTTGACCAACCAATGGCTCTGACAATAGTTGTCTTTGTTTGAACCCAAAAGATATTGCCATGATCCTCCCATGCAAATATCATTGGTTCAAACATACTTTGACTGTGACATTATTTGAGGTGTCACTGAAACTTGAATTGTGAATACATCTTAGTCACTATTTGCAGAGTTATCTTTTTTTCAGCTAGAGCAAATTGACAAAGTTTGGTAACATGTTATAGGAGGGTTATAATGTACTAACGTTAATTTGATGAGACAGACTACACTTTGGACAAATTCAAAGTCTCCACATTGGACAATCATAGATAGAGCAGCTGCTAATAAAGGCCAAAAGCAAGAGTCCAGCAACCATGACCTCGACGTGATTCGAACACGCAACTTTCTGATCTGGAGTCAGACGCGCTACCGTTGCGCCACGAGGTCCGAGGGGCTGTTTTGGCCAGCCTCATGGCCCAGAGAAGGCTTTGCATTTATCTCGTCGCGGTTGTAATGACAAATTGAGTCTGACGGTCAGGTTGCAGGCTCTGACATTTTCCGCATTTCAAGTCCCTGATTGTTGGTGTAAGTAAGATTCAAGAGTTACATTTCACATGTGAAGGAAACAATCTGTTACACTATACAGTGAAATAATGAACTCAGTGTCAGTCATTTGGTCAGTGATGAAATGTAAAGTTAGTTTGCAAAAAGCAAATGCTATATATAAGACTATGGACAAAGATTGGCAAAGGAGCTTTTGAGGTGCTTTTTATGTGAGTTATACATAGTCACATTTTTCAACTAGCCTGCATCCTTGAATACTGCTGATGGACATGAAAAAGGGGATAACCTTCATAGTGGGCGTCGTGCAAAAAAGGCACATTAAACTATTGGAAAAAGCTTCAAGAAACTCCTGAGATTCGCCCTCTGAGCCAGCACAGAGACAAGAATTTTATTGAGGCCAGGTGTCGCAACTGTTCTAGGTTTAAAGCAGGTACATGAGCAGAGCCCGGATAGCTCAGTCGGTAGAGCATCAGACTTTTAATCTGAGGGTCCAGGGTTCAAGTCCCTGTTCGGGCGTTAAAAAGCCAATGGTTGATTGATTCTTGGTGGTGGGATAATCCAAAGCTTGTTTGAATCTTCCCTTGATGTCAAAGTTCCATGAGATTTTTTTTCTTGCACAGAGTACGGGCTCTGACGTTTTCACATGCTTTCCAAGTCTTACCCATAAAATTAGCAAATTATGGTTTAGTCTCACTGTGGTAAGCATCCTTTATGGTGTTAATTTTGACCAACCAATGGCTCTGACAATAGTTGTCTTTGTTTGAACCCAAAAGATATTGCCATGATCCTCCCATGCAAATATCATTGGTTCAAACATACTTTGACTGTGACATTATTTGAGGTGTCACTGAAACTTGAATTGTGAATACATCTTAGTCACTATTTGCAGAGTTATCTTTTTTTCAGCTAGAGCAAATTGACAAAGTTTGGTAACATGTTATAGGAGGGTTATAATGTACTAACGTTAATTTGATGAGACAGACTACACTTTGGACAAATTCAAAGTATCCACATTGGACAATCAAAGATAGAGCAGCTGCTAATAAAGGCCAAAAGCAAGAGTCCAGCAACCATGACCTCGACGTGATTCGAACACGTAATCTTCTGATCTGGAGTCAGACGCGCTACCGTTGCGCCACGAGGTCCGAGGGGCTGTTTTGGCCAGCCTCATGGCCCAGAGAAGGCTTTGCATTTATCTCGTCGCGGTTGTAATGACAAATTGAGTCTGACGGTCAGGTTGCAGGCTCTGACATTTTCCGCATTTCAAGTCCCTGATTGTTGGTGTAAGTAAGATTCAAGAGTTACATTTCACATGTGAAGGAAACAATCTGTTACACTATACAGTGAAATAATGAACTCAGTGTCAGTCATTTGGTCAGTGATGAAATGTAAAGTTAGTTTGCAAAAAGCAAATGCTATATATAAGACTATGGACAAAGATTGGCAAAGGAGCTTTTGAGGTGCTTTTTATGTGAGTTATACATAGTCACATTTTTCAACTAGCCTGCATCCTTGAATACTGCTGTTGGACATGAAAAAGGGGATAACCTTCATAGTGGGCGTCGTGCAAAAAAGGCACATTAAACTATTGGAAAAAGCTTCAAGAAACTCCTGAGATTCGCCCTCTGAGCCAGCACAGAGACAAGAATTTTATTAAAGGCCAGGTGTCGCAACTGTTCTAGGTTTAAAGCAGGTACTTGAGCAGAGCCCGGATAGCTCAGTCGGTAGAGCATCATACTTTTAATCTGAGGGTCCAGGGTTCAAGTCCCTGTTCGGGCGTTAAAAAGCCAATGGTTGATTGATTCTTGGTGGTGGGATAATCCAAAGCTT
This sequence comes from Silurus aristotelis, assembly GCF_946808225.1. NCBI lineage: Eukaryota > Metazoa > Chordata > Actinopteri > Siluriformes > Siluridae > Silurus > Silurus aristotelis. Next base: position 30,375,022 of record NC_139576.1, read on the forward strand.
GTTTGAATCTTCCCTTGATGTCAAAGTTCCATGAGATTTTTTTTCTTGCACAGAGTACGGGCTCTGACGTTTTCACATGCTTTCCAAGTCTTACCCATAAAATTAGCAAATTATGGTTTAGTCTCACTGTGGTAAGCATCCTTTATGGTGTTAATTTTGACCAACCAATGGCTCTGACAATAGTTGTCTTTGTTTGAACCCAAAAGATATTGCCATGATCCTCCCATGCAAATATCATTGGTTCAAACATACTTTGACTGTGACATTATTTGAGGTGTCACTGAAACTTGAATTGTGAATACATCTTAGTCACTATTTGCAGAGTTATCTTTTTTTCAGCTAGAGCAAATTGACAAAGTTTGGTAACATGTTATAGGAGGGTTATAATGTACTAACGTTAATTTGATGAGACAGACTACACTTTGGACAAATTCAAAGTCTCCACATTGGACAATCAAAGATAGAGCAGCTGCTAATAAAGGCCAAAAGCAAGAGTCCAGCAACCATGACCTCGACGTGATTCGAACACGCAACATTCTGATCTGGAGTCAGACGCGCTACCGTTGCGCCACGAGGTCTGAGGGGCTGTTTTGGCCAGCCTCATGGCCCAGAGAAGGCTTTGCATTTATCTCGTCGCAGTTGTAATGACAAATTGAGTCTGACGGTCAGGTTGCAGGCTCTGACATTTTCCGCATTTCAAGTCCCTGATTGTTGGTGTAAGTAAGATTCAAGAGTTACATTTCACATGTGAAGGAAACAATCTGTTACACTATACAGTGAAATAATGAACTCAGTGTCAGTCATTTGGTCAGTGATGAAATGTAAAGTTAGTTTGCAAAAAGCAAATGCTATATATAAGACTATGGACAAAGATTGGCAAAGGAGCTTTTGAGGTGCTTTTTATGTGAGTTATACATAGTCACATTTTTCAACTAGCCTGCATCCTTGAATACTGCTGTGGACATGAAAAAGGGGATAACCTTCATAGTGGGCGTCGTGCAAAAAAGGCACATTAAACTATTGGAAAAAGCTTCAAGAAACTCCTGAGATTCGCCCTCTGAGCCAGCACAGAGACAAGAATTTTATTAAAGGCCAGGTGTCGCAACTGTTCTAGGTTTAAAGCAGGTACTTGAGCAGAGCCCGGATAGCTCAGTCGGTAGAGCATCATACTTTTAATCTGAGGGTCCAGGGTTCAAGTCCCTGTTCGGGCGTTAAAAAGCCAATGGTTGATTGATTCTTGGTGGTGGGATAATCCAAAGCTTGTTTGAATCTTCCCTTGATGTCAAAGTTCCATGAGATTTTTTTTCTTGCACAGAGTACGGGCTCTGACGTTTTCACATGCTTTCCAAGTCTTACCCATAAAATTAGCAAATTATGGTTTAGTCTCACTGTGGTAAGCATCCTTTATGGTGTTAATTTTGACCAACCAATGGCTCTGACAATAGTTGTCTTTGTTTGAACCCAAAAGATATTGCCATGATCCTCCCATGCAAATATCATTGGTTCAAACATACTTTGACTGTGACATTATTTGAGGTGTCACTGAAACTTGAATTGTGAATACATCTTAGTCACTATTTGCAGAGTTATCTTTTTTTCAGCTAGAGCAAATTGACAAAGTTTGGTAACATGTTATAGGAGGGTTATAATGTACTAACGTTAATTTGATGAGACAGACTACACTTTGGACAAATTCAAAGTCTCCACATTGGACAATCAAAGATAGAGCAGCTGCTAATAAAGGCCAAAAGCAAGAGTCCAGCAACCATGACCTCGACGTGATTCGAACACGCAACCTTCTGATCTGGAGTCAGACGCGCTACCGTTGCGCCACGAGGTCCGAGGGGCTGTTTGGGCCAGCCTCATGGCCCAGAGAAGGCTTTGCATTTATCTCGTCGCAGTTGTAATGACAAATTGAGTCTGGCGGTCAGGTTGCAGGCTCTGACATTTTCCGCATTTCAAGTCCCTGATTGTTGGTGTAAGTAAGATTCAAGAGTTACATTTCACATGTGAAGGAAACAATCTGTTACACTATACAGTGAAATAATGAACTCAGTGTCAGTCATTTGGTCAGTGATGAAATGTAAAGTTAGTTTGCAAAAAGCAAATGCTATATATAAGACTATGGACAAAGATTGGCAAAGGAGCTTTTGAGGTGATTTTTATGTGAGTTATACATAGTCACATTTTTCAACTAGCCTGCATCCTTGAATACTGCTGTTGGACATGAAAAAGGGGATAACCTTCATAGTGGGCGTCGTGCAAAAAAGGCACATTAAACTATTGGAAAAAGCTTCAAGAAACTCCTGAGATTCGCCCTCTGAGCCAGCACAGAGACAAGAATTTTATTGAGGCCAGGTGTCGCAACTGTTCTAGGTTTAAAGCAGGTACATGAGCAGAGCCCGGATAGCTCAGTCGGTAGAGCATCAGACTTTTAATCTGAGGGTCCAGGGTTCAAGTCCCTGTTCGGGCGTTAAAAAGCCAATGGTTGATTGATTCTTGGTGGTGGGATAATCCAAAGCTTGTTTGAATCTTCCCTTGATGTCAAAGTTCCATGAGATTTTTTTTCTTGCACAGAGTACGGGCTCTGACGTTTTCACATGCTTTCCAAGTCTTACCCATAAAATTAGCAAATTATGGTTTAGTCTCACTGTGGTAAGCATCCTTTATGGTGTTAATTTTGACCAACCAATGGCTCTGACAATAGTTGTCTTTGTTTAAACCCAAAAGATATTGCCATGATCCTCCCATGCAAATATCATTGGTTCAAACATACTTTGACTGTGACATTATTTGAGGTGTCACTGAAACTTGAATTGTGAATACATCTTAGTCACTATTTGCAGAGTTATCTTTTTTTCAGCTAGAGCAAATTGACAAAGTTTGGTAACATGTTATAGGAGGGTTATAATGTACTAACGTTAATTTGATGAGACAGACTACACTTTGGACAAATTCAAAGTCTCCACATTGGACAATCAAAGATAGAGCAGCTGCTAATAAAGGCCAAAAGCAAGAGTCCAGCAACCATGACCTCGACGTGATTCGAACACGCAACCTTCTGATCTGGAGTCAGACGCGCTACCGTTGCGCCACGAGGTCCGAGGGGCTGTTTTGGCCAGCCTCATGGCCCAGAGAAGGCTTTGCATTTATCTCGTCGCAGTTGTAATGACAAATTGAGTCTGACGGTCAGGTTGCAGGCTCTGACATTTTCCGCATTTCAAGTCCCTGATTGTTGGTGTAAGTAAGATTCAAGAGTTACATTTCACATGTGAAGGAAACAATCTGTTACACTATACAGTGAAATAATGAACTCAGTGTCAGTCATTTGGTCAGTGATGAAATGTAAAGTTAGTTTGCAAAAAGCAAATGCTATATATAAGACTATGGACAAAGATTGGCAAAGGAGCTTTTGAGGTGCTTTTTATGTGAGTTATACATAGTCACATTTTTCAACTAGCCTGCATCCTTGAATACTGCTGTTGGACATGAAAAAGGGGATAACCTTCATAGTGGGCGTCGTGCAAAAAAGGCACATTAAACTATTGGAAAAAGCTTCAAGAAACTCCTGAGATTCGCCCTCTGAGCCAGCACAGAGACAAGAATTTTATTGAGGCCAGGTGTCGCAACTGTTCTAGGTTTAAAGCAGGTACATGAGCAGAGCCCGGATAGCTCAGTCGGTAGAGCATCAGACTTTTAACCTGAGGGTCCAGGGTTCAAGTCCCTGTTCGGGCGTTAAAAAGCCAATGGTTGATTGATTCTTGGTGGTGGGATAATCCAAAGCTTGTTTGAAATCTTCCCTTGATGTCAAAGTTCCATGAGATTTTTTTTCTTGCACAGAGTACGGGCTCTGACGTTTTCACATGCTTTCCAAGTCTTACCCATAAAATTAGCAAATTATGGTTTAGTCTCACTGTGGTAAGCATCCTTTATGGTGTTAATTTTGACCAACCAATGGCTCTGACAATAGTTGTCTTTGTTTGAACCCAAAAGATATTGCCATGATCCTCCCATGCAAATATCATTGGTTCAAACATACTTTGACTGTGACATTATTTGAGGTGTCACTGAAACTTGAATTGTGAATACATCTTAGTCACTATTTGCAGAGTTATCTTTTTTTCAGCTAGAGCAAATTGACAAAGTTTGGTAACATGTTATAGGAGGGTTATAATGTACTAACGTTAATTTGATGAGACAGACTACACTTTGGACAAATTCAAAGTCTCCACATTGGACAATCAAAGATAGAGCAGCTGCTAATAAAGGCCAAAAGCAAGAGTCCAGCAACCATGACCTCGACGTGATTCGAACACGCAACCTTCTGATCTGGAGTCAGACGCGCTACCGTTGCGCCACGAGGTCCGAGGGGCTGTTTGGGCCAGCCTCATGGCCCAGAGAAGGCTTTGCATTTATCTCGTCGCAGTTGTAATGACAAATTGAGTCTGGCGGTCAGGTTGCAGGCTCTGACATTTTCCGCATTTCAAGTCCCTGATTGTTGGTGTAAGTAAGATTCAAGAGTTACATTTCACATGTGAAGGAAACAATCTGTTACACTATACAGTGAAATAATGAACTCAGTGTCAGTCATTTGGTCAGTGATGAAATGTAAAGTTAGTTTGCAAAAAGCAAATGCTATATATAAGACTATGGACAAAGATTGGCAAAGGAGCTTTTGAGGTGATTTTTATGTGAGTTATACATAGTCACATTTTTCAACTAGCCTGCATCCTTGAATACTGCTGTTGGACATGAAAAAGGGGATAACCTTCATAGTGGGCGTCGTGCAAAAAAGGCACATTAAACTATTGGAAAAAGCTTCAAGAAACTCCTGAGATTCGCCCTCTGAGCCAGCACAGAGACAAGAATTTTATTGAGGCCAGGTGTCGCAACTGTTCTAGGTTTAAAGCAGGTAATGAGCAGAGCCCGGATAGCTCAGTCGGTAGAGCATCAGACTTTTAACCTGAGGGTCCAGGGTTCAAGTCCCTGTTCGGGCGTTAAAAAGCCAATGGTTGATTGATTCTTGGTGGTGGGATAATCCAAAGCTTGTTTGAAATCTTCCCTTGATGTCAAAGTTCCATGAGATTTTTTTTCTTGCACAGAGTACGGGCTCTGACGTTTTCACATGCTTTCCAAGTCTTACCCATAAAATTAGCAAATTATGGTTTAGTCTCACTGTGGTAAGCATCCTTTATGGTGTTAATTTTGACCAACCAATGGCTCTGACAATAGTTGTCTTTGTTTGAACCCAAAAGATATTGCCATGATCCTCCCATGCAAATATCATTGGTTCAAACATACTTTGACTGTGACATTATTTGAGGTGTCACTGAAACTTGAATTGTGAATACATCTTAGTCACTATTTGCAGAGTTATCTTTTTTTCAGCTAGAGCAAATTGACAAAGTTTGGTAACATGTTATAGGAGGGTTATAATGTACTAACGTTAATTTGATGAGACAGACTACACTTTGGACAAATTCAAAGTCTCCACATTGGACAATCAAAGATAGAGCAGCTGCTAATAAAGGCCAAAAGCAAGAGTCCAGCAACCATGACCTCGACGTGATCCGAACACGTAATCTTCTGATCTGGAGTCAGACGCGCTACCGTTGCGCCACGAGGTCCGAGGGGCTGTTTTGGCCAGCCTCATGGCCCAGAGAAGGCTTTGCATTTATCTCGTCGCGGTTGTAATGACAAATTGAGTCTGACGGTCAGGTTGCAGGCTCTGACATTTTCCGCATTTCAAGTCCCTGATTGTTGGTGTAAGTAAGATTCAAGAGTTACATTTCACATGTGAAGGAAACAATCTGTTACACTATACAGTGAAATAATGAACTCAGTGTCAGTCATTTGGTCAGTGATGAAATGTAAAGTTAGTTTGCAAAAAGCAAATGCTATATATAAGACTATGGACAAAGATTGGCAAAGGAGCTTTTGAGGTGCTTTTTATGTGAGTTATACATAGTCACATTTTTCAACTAGCCTGCATCCTTGAATACTGCTGTTGGACATGAAAAAGGGGATAACCTTCATAGTGGGCGTCGTGCAAAAAAGGCACATTAAACTATTGGAAAAAGCTTCAAGAAACTCCTGAGATTCGCCCTCTGAGCCAGCACAGAGACAAGAATTTTATTAAAGGCCAGGTGTCGCAACTGTTCTAGGTTTAAAGCAGGTACTTGAGCAGAGCCCGGATAGCTCAGTCGGTAGAGCATCATACTTTTAATCTGAGGGTCCAGGGTTCAAGTCCCTGTTCGGGCGTTAAAAAGCCAATGGTTGATTGATTCTTGGTGGTGGGATAATCCAAAGCTTGTTTGAATCTTCCCTTGATGTCAAAGTTCCATGAGATTTTTTTTCTTGCACAGAGTACGGGCTCTGACGTTTTCACATGCTTTCCAAGTCTTACCCATAAAATTAGCAAATTATGGTTTAGTCTCACTGTGGTAAGCATCCTTTATGGTGTTAATTTTGACCAACCAATGGCTCTGACAATAGTTGTCTTTGTTTGAACCCAAAAGATATTGCCATGATCCTCCCATGCAAATATCATTGGTTCAAACATACTTTGACTGTGACATTATTTGAGGTGTCACTGAAACTTGAATTGTGAATACATCTTAGTCACTATTTGCAGAGTTATCTTTTTTTCAGCTAGAGCAAATTGACAAAGTTTGGTAACATGTTATAGGAGGGTTATAATGTACTAACGTTAATTTGATGAGACAGACTACACTTTGGACAAATTCAAAGTCTCCACATTGGACAATCAAAGATAGAGCAGCTGCTAATAAAGGCCAAAAGCAAGAGTCCAGCAACCATGACCTCGACGTGATTCGAACACGCAACATTCTGATCTGGAGTCAGACGCGCTACCGTTGCGCCACGAGGTCCGAGGGGCTGTTTTGGCCAGCCTCATGGCCCAGAGAAGGCTTTGCATTTATCTCGTCGCAGTTGTAATGACAAATTGAGTCTGACGGTCAGGTTGCAGGCTCTGACATTTTCCGCATTTCAAGTCCCTGATTGTTGGTGTAAGTAAGATTCAAGAGTTACATTTCACATGTGAAGGAAACAATCTGTTACACTATACAGTGAAATAATGAACTCAGTGTCAGTCATTTGGTCAGTGATGAAATGTAAAGTTAGTTTGCAAAAAGCAAATGCTATATATAAGACTATGGACAAAGATTGGCAAAGGAGCTTTTGAGGTGCTTTTTATGTGAGTTATACATAGTCACATTTTTCAACTAGCCTGCATCCTTGAATACTGCTGTGGACATGAAAAAGGGGATAACCTTCATAGTGGGCGTCGTGCAAAAAAGGCACATTAAACTATTGGAAAAAGCTTCAAGAAACTCCTGAGATTCGCCCTCTGAGCCAGCACAGAGACAAGAATTTTATTAAAGGCCAGGTGTCGCAACTGTTCTAGGTTTAAAGCAGGTACTTGAGCAGAGCCCGGATAGCTCAGTCGGTAGAGCATCATACTTTTAATCTGAGGGTCCAGGGTTCAAGTCCCTGTTCGGGCGTTAAAAAGCCAATGGTTGATTGATTCTTGGTGGTGGGATAATCCAAAGCTTGTTTGAATCTTCCCTTGATGTCAAAGTTCCATGAGATTTTTTTTCTTGCACAGAGTACGGGCTCTGACGTTTTCACATGCTTTCCAAGTCTTACCCATAAAATTAGCAAATTATGGTTTAGTCTCACTGTGGTAAGCATCCTTTATGGTGTTAATTTTGACCAACCAATGGCTCTGACAATAGTTGTCTTTGTTTGAACCCAAAAGATATTGCCATGATCCTCCCATGCAAATATCATTGGTTCAAACATACTTTGACTGTGACATTATTTGAGGTGTCACTGAAACTTGAATTGTGAATACATCTTAGTCACTATTTGCAGAGTTATCTTTTTTTCAGCTAGAGCAAATTGACAAAGTTTGGTAACATGTTATAGGAGGGTTATAATGTACTAACGTTAATTTGATGAGACAGACTACACTTTGGACAAATTCAAAGTCTCCACATTGGACAATCAAAGATAGAGCAGCTGCTAATAAAGGCCAAAAGCAAGAGTCCAGCAACCATGACCTCGACGTGATTCGAACACGCAACCTTCTGATCTGGAGTCAGACGCGCTACCGTTGCGCCACGAGGTCCGAGGGGCTGTTTGGGCCAGCCTCATGGCCCAGAGAAGGCTTTGCATTTATCTCGTCGCAGTTGTAATGACAAATTGAGTCTGGCGGTCAGGTTGCAGGCTCTGACATTTTCCGCATTTCAAGTCCCTGATTGTTGGTGTAAGTAAGATTCAAGAGTTACATTTCACATGTGAAGGAAACAATCTGTTACACTATACAGTGAAATAATGAACTCAGTGTCAGTCATTTGGTCAGTGATGAAATGTAAAGTTAGTTTGCAAAAAGCAAATGCTATATATAAGACTATGGACAAAGATTGGCAAAGGAGCTTTTGAGGTGATTTTTATGTGAGTTATACATAGTCACATTTTTCAACTAGCCTGCATCCTTGAATACTGCTGTTGGACATGAAAAAGGGGATAACCTTCATAGTGGGCGTCGTGCAAAAAAGGCACATTAAACTATTGGAAAAAGCTTCAAGAAACTCCTGAGATTCGCCCTCTGAGCCAGCACAGAGACAAGAATTTTATTGAGGCCAGGTGTCGCAACTGTTCTAGGTTTAAAGCAGGTAATGAGCAGAGCCCGGATAGCTCAGTCGGTAGAGCATCAGACTTTTAACCTGAGGGTCCAGGGTTCAAGTCCCTGTTCGGGCGTTAAAAAGCCAATGGTTGATTGATTCTTGGTGGTGGGATAATCCAAAGCTTGTTTGAATCTTCCCTTGATGTCAAAGTTCCATGAGATTTTTTTTCTTGCACAGAGTACGGGCTCTGACGTTTTCACATGCTTTCCAAGTCTTACCCATAAAATTAGCAAATTATGGTTTAGTCTCACTGTGGTAAGCATCCTTTATGGTGTTAATTTTGACCAACCAATGGCTCTGACAATAGTTGTCTTTGTTTGAACCCAAAAGATATTGCCATGATCCTCCCATGCAAATATCATTGGTTCAAACATACTTTGACTGTGACATTATTTGAGGTGTCACTGAAACTTGAATTGTGAATACATCTTAGTCACTATTTGCAGAGTTATCTTTTTTTCAGCTAGAGCAAATTGACAAAGTTTGGTAACATGTTATAGGAGGGTTATAATGTACTAACGTTAATTTGATGAGACAGACTACACTTTGGACAAATTCAAAGTCTCCACATTGGACAATCAAAGATAGAGCAGCTGCTAATAAAGGCCAAAAGCAAGAGTCCAGCAACCATGACGTGATTCGAACACGCAACCTTCTGATCTGGAGTCAGACGCGCTACCGTTGCGCCACGAGGTCCGAGGGGCTGTTTTGGCCAGCCTCATGGCCCAGAGAAGGCTTTGCATTTATCTCGTCGCGGTTGTAATGACAAATTGAGTCTGACGGTCAGGTTGCAGGCTCTGACATTTTCCGCATTTCAAGTCCCTGATTGTTGGTGTAAGTAAGATTCAAGAGTTACATTTCACATGTGAAGGAAACAATCTGTTACACTATACAGTGAAATAATGAACTCAGTGTCAGTCATTTGGTCAGTGATGAAATGTAAAGTTAGTTTGCAAAAAGCAAATGCTATATATAAGACTATGGACAAAGATTGGCAAAGGAGCTTTTGAGGTGCTTTTTATGTGAGTTATACATAGTCACATTTTTCAACTAGCCTGCATCCTTGAATACTGCTGTTGGACATGAAAAAGGGGATAACCTTCATAGTGGGCGTCGTGCAAAAAAGGCACATTAAACTATTGGAAAAAGCTTCAAGAAACTCCTGAGATTCGCCCTCTGAGCCAGCACAGAGACAAGAATTTTATTGAGGCCAGGTGTCGCAACTGTTCTAGGTTTAAAGCAGGTACATGAGCAGAGCCCGGATAGCTCAGTCGGTAGAGCATCAGACTTTTAAACTGAGGGTCCAGGGTTCAAGTCCCTGTTCGGGCGTTAAAAAGCCAATGGTTGATTGATTCTTGGTGGTGGGATAATCCAAAGCTTGTTTGAATCTTCCCTTGATGTCAAAGTTCCATGAGATTTTTTTCTTGCACAGAGTACGGGCTCTGACGTTTTCACATGCTTTCCAAGTCTTACCCATAAAATTAGCAAATTATGGTTTAGTCTCACTGTGGTAAGCATCCTTTATGGTGTTAATTTTGACCAACCAATGGCTCTGACAATAGTTGTCTTTGTTTGAACCCAAAAGATATTGCCATGATCCTCCCATGCAAATATCATTGGTTCAAACATACTTTGACTGTGACATTATTTGAGGTGTCACTGAAACTTGAATTGTGAATACATCTTAGTCACTATTTGCAGAGTTATCTTTTTTTCAGCTAGAGCAAATTGACAAAGTTTGGTAACATGTTATAGGAGGGTTATAATGTACTAACGTAATTTGATGAGACAGACTACACTTTGGACAAATTCAAAGTCTCCACATTGGACAATCAAAGATAGAGCAGCTGCTAATAAAGGCCAAAAGCAAGAGTCCAGCAACCATGACCTCGACGTGATTCGAACACGTAATCTTCTGATCTGGAGTCAGACGCGCTACCGTTGCGCCACGAGGTCCGAGGGGCTGTTTTGGCCAGCCTCATGGCCCAGAGAAGGCTTTGCATTTATCTCGTCGCGGTTGTAATGACAAATTGAGTCTGACGGTCAGGTTGCAGGCTCTGACATTTTCCCGCATTTCAAGTCCCTGATTGTTGGTGTAAGTAAGATTCAAGAGTTACATTTCACATGTGAAGGAAACAATCTGTTACACTATACAGTGAAATAATGAACTCAGTGTCAGTCATTTGGTCAGTGATGAAATGTAAAGTTAGTTTGCAAAAAGCAAATGCTATATATAAGACTATGGACAAAGATTGGCAAAGGAGCTTTTGAGGTGCTTTTTATGTGAGTTATACATAGTCACATTTTTCAACTAGCCTGCATCCTTGAATACTGCTGTTGGACATGAAAAAGGGGATAACCTTCATAGTGGGCGTCGTGCAAAAAAGGCACATTAAACTATTGGAAAAAGCTTCAAGAAACTCCTGAGATTCGCCCTCTGAGCCAGCACAGAGACAAGAATTTTATTGAGGCCAGGTGTCGCAACTGTTCTAGGTTTAAAGCAGGTACATGAGCAGAGCCCGGATAGCTCAGTCGGTAGAGCATCAGACTTTTAATCTGAGGGTCCAGGGTTCAAGTCCCTGTTCGGGCATTAAAAAGCCAATGGTTGATTGATTCTTGGTGGTGGGATAATCCAAAGCTTGTTTGAATCTTCCCTTGATGTCAAAGTTCCATGAGATTTTTTTTCTTGCACAGAGTACGGGCTCTGACGTTTTCACATGCTTTCCAAGTCTTACCCATAAAATTAGCAAATTATGGTTTAGTCTCACTGTGGTAAGCATCCTTTATGGTGTTAATTTTGACCAACCAATGGCTCTGACAATAGTTGTCTTTGTTTGAACCCAAAAGATATTGCCATGATCCTCCCATGCAAATATCATTGGTTCAAACATACTTTGACTGTGACATTATTTGAGGTGTCACTGAAACTTGAATTGTGAATACATCTTAGTCACTATTTGCAGAGTTATCTTTTTTTCAGCTAGAGCAAATTGACAAAGTTTGGTAACATGTTATAGGAGGGTTATAATGTACTAACGTTAATTTGATGAGACAGACTACACTTTGGACAAATTCAAAGTCTCCACATTGGACAATCATAGATAGAGCAGCTGCTAATAAAGGCCAAAAGCAAGAGTCCAGCAACCATGACCTCGACGTGATTCGAACACGCAACTTTCTGATCTGGAGTCAGACGCGCTACCGTTGCGCCACGAGGTCCGAGGGGCTGTTTTGGCCAGCCTCATGGCCCAGAGAAGGCTTTGCATTTATCTCGTCGCGGTTGTAATGACAAATTGAGTCTGACGGTCAGGTTGCAGGCTCTGACATTTTCCGCATTTCAAGTCCCTGATTGTTGGTGTAAGTAAGATTCAAGAGTTACATTTCACATGTGAAGGAAACAATCTGTTACACTATACAGTGAAATAATGAACTCAGTGTCAGTCATTTGGTCAGTGATGAAATGTAAAGTTAGTTTGCAAAAAGCAAATGCTATATATAAGACTATGGACAAAGATTGGCAAAGGAGCTTTTGAGGTGCTTTTTATGTGAGTTATACATAGTCACATTTTTCAACTAGCCTGCATCCTTGAATACTGCTGATGGACATGAAAAAGGGGATAACCTTCATAGTGGGCGTCGTGCAAAAAAGGCACATTAAACTATTGGAAAAAGCTTCAAGAAACTCCTGAGATTCGCCCTCTGAGCCAGCACAGAGACAAGAATTTTATTGAGGCCAGGTGTCGCAACTGTTCTAGGTTTAAAGCAGGTACATGAGCAGAGCCCGGATAGCTCAGTCGGTAGAGCATCAGACTTTTAATCTGAGGGTCCAGGGTTCAAGTCCCTGTTCGGGCGTTAAAAAGCCAATGGTTGATTGATTCTTGGTGGTGGGATAATCCAAAGCTTGTTTGAATCTTCCCTTGATGTCAAAGTTCCATGAGATTTTTTTTCTTGCACAGAGTACGGGCTCTGACGTTTTCACATGCTTTCCAAGTCTTACCCATAAAATTAGCAAATTATGGTTTAGTCTCACTGTGGTAAGCATCCTTTATGGTGTTAATTTTGACCAACCAATGGCTCTGACAATAGTTGTCTTTGTTTGAACCCAAAAGATATTGCCATGATCCTCCCATGCAAATATCATTGGTTCAAACATACTTTGACTGTGACATTATTTGAGGTGTCACTGAAACTTGAATTGTGAATACATCTTAGTCACTATTTGCAGAGTTATCTTTTTTTCAGCTAGAGCAAATTGACAAAGTTTGGTAACATGTTATAGGAGGGTTATAATGTACTAACGTTAATTTGATGAGACAGACTACACTTTGGACAAATTCAAAGTCTCCACATTGGACAATCAAAGATAGAGCAGCTGCTAATAAAGGCCAAAAGCAAGAGTCCAGCAACCATGACCTCGACGTGATTCGAACACGTAATCTTCTGATCTGGAGTCAGACGCGCTACCGTTGCGCCACGAGGTCCGAGGGGCTGTTTTGGCCAGCCTCATGGCCCAGAGAAGGCTTTGCATTTATCTCGTCGCGGTTGTAATGACAAATTGAGTCTGACGGTCAGGTTGCAGGCTCTGACATTTTCCGCATTTCAAGTCCCTGATTGTTGGTGTAAGTAAGATTCAAGAGTTACATTTCACATGTGAAGGAAACAATCTGTTACACTATACAGTGAAATAATGAACTCAGTGTCAGTCATTTGGTCAGTGATGAAATGTAAAGTTAGTTTGCAAAAAGCAAATGCTATATATAAGACTATGGACAAAGATTGGCAAAGGAGCTTTTGAGGTGCTTTTTATGTGAGTTATACATAGTCACATTTTTCAACTAGCCTGCATCCTTGAATACTGCTGTTGGACATGAAAAAGGGGATAACCTTCATAGTGGGCGTCGTGCAAAAAAGGCACATTAAACTATTGGAAAAAGCTTCAAGAAACTCCTGAGATTCGCCCTCTGAGCCAGCACAGAGACAAGAATTTTATTAAAGGCCAGGTGTCGCAACTGTTCTAGGTTTAAAGCAGGTACTTGAGCAGAGCCCGGATAGCTCAGTCGGTAGAGCATCATACTTTTAATCTGAGGGTCCAGGGTTCAAGTCCCTGTTCGGGCGTTAAAAAGCCAATGGTTGATTGATTCTTGGTGGTGGGATAATCCAAAGCTTGTTTGAATCTTCCCTTGATGTCAAAGTTCCATGAGATTTTTTTTCTTGCACAGAGTACGGGCTCTGACGTTTTCACATGCTTTCCAAGTCTTACCCATAAAATTAGCAAATTATGGTTTAGTCTCACTGTGGTAAGCATCCTTTATGGTGTTAATTTTGACCAACCAATGGCTCTGACAATAGTTGTCTTTGTTTGAACCCAAAAGATATTGCCATGATCCTCCCATGCAAATATCATTGGTTCAAACATACTTTGACTGTGACATTATTTGAGGTGTCACTGAAACTTGAATTGTGAATACATCTTAGTCACTATTTGCAGAGTTATCTTTTTTTCAGCTAGAGCAAATTGACAAAGTTTGGTAACATGTTATAGGAGGGTTATAATGTACTAACGTTAATTTGATGAGACAGACTACACTTTGGACAAATTCAAAGTCTCCACATTGGACAATCAAAGATAGAGCAGCTGCTAATAAAGGCCAAAAGCAAGAGTCCAGCAACCATGACCTCGACGTGATTCGAACACGCAACATTCTGATCTGGAGTCAGACGCGCTACCGTTGCGCCACGAGGTCTGAGGGGCTGTTTTGGCCAGCCTCATGGCCCAGAGAAGGCTTTGCATTTATCTCGTCGCAGTTGTAATGACAAATTGAGTCTGACGGTCAGGTTGCAGGCTCTGACATTTTCCGCATTTCAAGTCCCTGATTGTTGGTGTAAGTAAGATTCAAGAGTTACATTTCACATGTGAAGGAAACAATCTGTTACACTATACAGTGAAATAATGAACTCAGTGTCAGTCATTTGGTCAGTGATGAAATGTAAAGTTAGTTTGCAAAAAGCAAATGCTATATATAAGACTATGGACAAAGATTGGCAAAGGAGCTTTTGAGGTGCTTTTTATGTGAGTTATACATAGTCACATTTTTCAACTAGCCTGCATCCTTGAATACTGCTGTGGACATGAAAAAGGGGATAACCTTCATAGTGGGCGTCGTGCAAAAAAGGCACATTAAACTATTGGAAAAAGCTTCAAGAAACTCCTGAGATTCGCCCTCTGAGCCAGCACAGAGACAAGAATTTTATTAAAGGCCAGGTGTCGCAACTGTTCTAGGTTTAAAGCAGGTACTTGAGCAGAGCCCGGATAGCTCAGTCGGTAGAGCATCATACTTTTAATCTGAGGGTCCAGGGTTCAAGTCCCTGTTCGGGCGTTAAAAAGCCAATGGTTGATTGATTCTTGGTGGTGGGATAATCCAAAGCTTGTTTGAATCTTCCCTTGATGTCAAAGTTCCATGAGATTTTTTTTCTTGCACAGAGTACGGGCTCTGACGTTTTCACATGCTTTCCAAGTCTTACCCATAAAATTAGCAAATTATGGTTTAGTCTCACTGTGGTAAGCATCCTTTATGGTGTTAATTTTGACCAACCAATGGCTCTGACAATAGTTGTCTTTGTTTGAACCCAAAAGATATTGCCATGATCCTCCCATGCAAATATCATTGGTTCAAACATACTTTGACTGTGACATTATTTGAGGTGTCACTGAAACTTGAATTGTGAATACATCTTAGTCACTATTTGCAGAGTTATCTTTTTTTCAGCTAGAGCAAATTGACAAAGTTTGGTAACATGTTATAGGAGGGTTATAATGTACTAACGTTAATTTGATGAGACAGACTACACTTTGGACAAATTCAAAGTCTCCACATTGGACAATCAAAGATAGAGCAGCTGCTAATAAAGGCCAAAAGCAAGAGTCCAGCAACCATGACCTCGACGTGATTCGAACACGCAACCTTCTGATCTGGAGTCAGACGCGCTACCGTTGCGCCACGAGGTCCGAGGGGCTGTTTGGGCCAGCCTCATGGCCCAGAGAAGGCTTTGCATTTATCTCGTCGCAGTTGTAATGACAAATTGAGTCTGGCGGTCAGGTTGCAGGCTCTGACATTTTCCGCATTTCAAGTCCCTGATTGTTGGTGTAAGTAAGATTCAAGAGTTACATTTCACATGTGAAGGAAACAATCTGTTACACTATACAGTGAAATAATGAACTCAGTGTCAGTCATTTGGTCAGTGATGAAATGTAAAGTTAGTTTGCAAAAAGCAAATGCTATATATAAGACTATGGACAAAGATTGGCAAAGGAGCTTTTGAGGTGATTTTTATGTGAGTTATACATAGTCACATTTTTCAACTAGCCTGCATCCTTGAATACTGCTGTTGGACATGAAAAAGGGGATAACCTTCATAGTGGGCGTCGTGCAAAAAAGGCACATTAAACTATTGGAAAAAGCTTCAAGAAACTCCTGAGATTCGCCCTCTGAGCCAGCACAGAGACAAGAATTTTATTGAGGCCAGGTGTCGCAACTGTTCTAGGTTTAAAGCAGGTACATGAGCAGAGCCCGGATAGCTCAGTCGGTAGAGCATCAGACTTTTAATCTGAGGGTCCAGGGTTCAAGTCCCTGTTCGGGCGTTAAAAAGCCAATGGTTGATTGATTCTTGGTGGTGGGATAATCCAAAGCTTGTTTGAATCTTCCCTTGATGTCAAAGTTCCATGAGATTTTTTTTCTTGCACAGAGTACGGGCTCTGACGTTTTCACATGCTTTCCAAGTCTTACCCATAAAATTAGCAAATTATGGTTTAGTCTCACTGTGGTAAGCATCCTTTATGGTGTTAATTTTGACCAACCAATGGCTCTGACAATAGTTGTCTTTGTTTAAACCCAAAAGATATTGCCATGATCCTCCCATGCAAATATCATTGGTTCAAACATACTTTGACTGTGACATTATTTGAGGTGTCACTGAAACTTGAATTGTGAATACATCTTAGTCACTATTTGCAGAGTTATCTTTTTTTCAGCTAGAGCAAATTGACAAAGTTTGGTAACATGTTATAGGAGGGTTATAATGTACTAACGTTAATTTGATGAGACAGACTACACTTTGGACAAATTCAAAGTCTCCACATTGGACAATCAAAGATAGAGCAGCTGCTAATAAAGGCCAAAAGCAAGAGTCCAGCAACCATGACCTCGACGTGATTCGAACACGCAACCTTCTGATCTGGAGTCAGACGCGCTACCGTTGCGCCACGAGGTCCGAGGGGCTGTTTTGGCCAGCCTCATGGCCCAGAGAAGGCTTTGCATTTATCTCGTCGCAGTTGTAATGACAAATTGAGTCTGACGGTCAGGTTGCAGGCTCTGACATTTTCCGCATTTCAAGTCCCTGATTGTTGGTGTAAGTAAGATTCAAGAGTTACATTTCACATGTGAAGGAAACAATCTGTTACACTATACAGTGAAATAATGAACTCAGTGTCAGTCATTTGGTCAGTGATGAAATGTAAAGTTAGTTTGCAAAAAGCAAATGCTATATATAAGACTATGGACAAAGATTGGCAAAGGAGCTTTTGAGGTGCTTTTTATGTGAGTTATACATAGTCACATTTTTCAACTAGCCTGCATCCTTGAATACTGCTGTTGGACATGAAAAAGGGGATAACCTTCATAGTGGGCGTTGTGCAAAAAAGGCACATTAAACTATTGGAAAAAGCTTCAAGAAACTCCTGAGATTCGCCCTCTGAGCCAGCACAGAGACAAGAATTTTATTGAGGCCAGGTGTCGCAACTGTTCTAGGTTTAAAGCAGGTACATGAGCAGAGCCCGGATAGCTCAGTCGGTAGAGCATCAGACTTTTAACCTGAGGGTCCAGGGTTCAAGTCCCTGTTCGGGCGTTAAAAAGCCAATGGTTGATTGATTCTTGGTGGTGGGATAATCCAAAGCTTGTTTGAATCTTCCCTTGATGTCAAAGTTCCATGAGATTTTTTTTCTTGCACAGAGTACGGGCTCTGACGTTTTCACATGCTTTCCAAGTCTTACCCATAAAATTTGCAAATTATGGTTTAGTCTCACTGTGGTAAGCATCCTTTATGGTGTTAATTTTGACCAACCAATGGCTCTGACAATAGTTGTCTTTGTTTGAACCCAAAAGATATTGCCATGATCCTCCCATGCAAATATCATTGGTTTAAACATACTTTGACTGTGACATTATTTGAGGTGTCACTGAAACTTGAATTGTGAATACATCTTAGTCACTATTTGCAGAGTTATCTTTTTTTCAGCTAGAGCAAATTGACAAAGTTTGGTAACATGTTATAGGAGGGTTATAATGTACTAACGTTAATTTGATGAGACAGACTACACTTTGGACAAATTCAAAGTCTCCACATTGGACAATCAAAGATAGAGCAGCTGCTAATAAAGGCCAAAAGCAAGAGTCCAGCAACCATGACCTCGACGTGATTCGAACACGCAACCTTCTGATCTGGAGTCAGACGCGCTACCGTTGCGCCACGAGGTCCGAGGGGCTGTTTTGGCCAGCCTCATGGCCCAGAGAAGGCTTTGCATTTATCTCGTCGCGGTTGTAATGACAAATTGAGTCTGACGGTCAGGTTGCAGGCTCTGACATTTTCCGCATTTCAAGTCCCTGATTGTTGGTGTAAGTAAGATTCAAGAGTTACATTTCACATGTGAAGGAAACAATCTGTTACACTATACAGTGAAATAATGAACTCAGTGTCAGTCATTTGGTCAGTGATGAAATGTAAAGTTAGTTTGCAAAAAGCAAATTCTATATATAAGACTATGGACAAAGATTGGCAAAGGAGCTTTTGAGGTGCTTTTTATGTGAGTTATACATAGTCACATTTTTCAACTAGCCTGCATCCTTGAATACTGCTGTTGGACATGAAAAAGGGGATAACCTTCATAGTGGGCGTCGTGCAAAAAAGGCACATTAAACTATTGGAAAAAGCTTCAAGAAACTCCTGAGATTCGCCCTCTGAGCCAGCACAGAGACAAGAATTTTATTAAAGGCCAGGTGTCGCAACTGTTCTAGGTTTAAAGCAGGTACTTGAGCAGAGCCCGGATAGCTCAGTCGGTAGAGCATCATACTTTTAATCTGAGGGTCCAGGGTTCAAGTCCCTGTTCGGGCGTTAAAAAGCCAATGGTTGATTGATTCTTGGTGGTGGGATAATCCAAAGCTTGTTTGAATCTTCCCTTGATGTCAAAGTTCCATGAGATTTTTTTTCTTGCACAGAGTACGGGCTCTGACGTTTTCACATGCTTTCCAAGTCTTACCCATAAAATTAGCAAATTATGGTTTAGTCTCACTGTGGTAAGCATCCTTTATGGTGTTAATTTTGACCAACCAATGGCTCTGACAATAGTTGTCTTTGTTTGAACCCAAAAGATATTGCCATGATCCTCCCATGCAAATATCATTGGTTCAAACATACTTTGACTGTGACATTATTTGAGGTGTCACTGAAACTTGAATTGTGAATACATCTTAGTCACTATTTGCAGAGTTATCTTTTTTTCAGCTAGAGCAAATTGACAAAGTTTGGTAACATGTTATAGGAGGGTTATAATGTACTAACGTTAATTTGATGAGACAGACTACACTTTGGACAAATTCAAAGTCTCCACATTGGACAATCAAAGATAGAGCAGCTGCTAATAAAGGCCAAAAGCAAGAGTCCAGCAACCATGACCTCGACGTGATTCGAACACGCAACCTTCTGATCTGGAGTCAGACGCGCTACCGTTGCGCCACGAGGTCCGAGGGGCTGTTTTGGCCAGCCTCATGGCCCAGAGAAGGCTTTGCATTTATCTCGTCGCGGTTGTAATGACAAATTGAGTCTGACGGTCAGGTTGCAGGCTCTGACATTTTCCGCATTTCAAGTCCCTGATTGTAGGTGTAAGTAAGATTCAAGAGTTACATTTCACATGTGAAGGAAACAATCTGTTACACTATACAGTGAAATAATGAACTCAGTGTCAGTCATTTGGTCAGTGATGAAATGTAAAGTTAGTTTGCAAAAAGCAAATGCTATATATAAGACTATGGACAAAGATTGGCAAAGGAGCTTTTGAGGTGCTTTTTATGTGAGTTATACATAGTCACATTTTTCAACTAGCCTGCATCCTTGAATACTGCTGTTGGACATGAAAAAGGGGATAACCTTCATAGTGGGCGTCGTGCAAAAAAGGCACATTAAACTATTGGAAAAAGTTTCAAGAAACTCCTGAGATTCGCCCTCTGAGCCAGCACAGAGACAAGAATTTTATTAAAGGCCAGGTGTCGCAACTGTTCTAGGTTTAAAGCAGGTACTTGAGCAGAGCCTGGATAGCTCAGTCGGTAGAGCATCAGACTTTTAATCTGAGGGTCCAGGGTTCAAGTCCCTGTTCGGGCGTTAAAAAGCCAATGGTTGATTGATTCTTGGTGGTGGGATAATCCAAAGCTTGTTTGAATCTTCCCTTGATGTCAAAGTTCCATGAGATTTTTTTTCTTGCACAGAGTACGGGCTCTGACGTTTTCACATGCTTTCCAAGTCTTACCCATAAAATTAGCAAATTATGGTTTAGTCTCACTGTGGTAAGCATCCTTTATGGTGTTAATTTTGACCAACCAATGGCTCTGACAATAGTTGTCTTTGTTTAAACCCAAAAGATATTGCCATGATCCTCCCATGCAAATATCATTGGTTCAAACATACTTTGACTGTGACATTATTTGAGGTGTCACTGAAACTTGAATTGTGAATACATCTTAGTCACTATTTGCAGAGTTATCTTTTTTTCAGCTAGAGCAAATTGACAAAGTTTGGTAACATGTTATAGGAGGGTTATAATGTACTAACGTTAATTTGATGAGACAGACTACACTTTGGACAAATTCAAAGTCTCCACATTGGACAATCAAAGATAGAGCAGCTGCTAATAAAGGCCAAAAGCAAGAGTCCAGCAACCATGACCTCGACGTGATTCGAACACGCAACCTTCTGATCTGGAGTCAGACGCGCTACCGTTGCGCCACGAGGTCCGAGGGGCTGTTTTGGCCAGCCTCATGGCCCAGAGAAGGCTTTGCATTTATCTCGTCGCGGTTGTAATGACAAATTGAGTCTGACGGTCAGGTTGCAGGCTCTGACATTTTCCGCATTTCAAGTCCCTGATTGTTGGTGTAAGTAAGATTCAAGAGTTACATTTCACATGTGAAGGAAACAATCTGTTACACTATACAGTGAAATAATGAACTCAGTGTCAGTCATTTGGTCAGTGATGAAATGTAAAGTTAGTTTGCAAAAAGCAAATGCTATATATAAGACTATGGACAAAGATTGGCAAAGGAGCTTTTGAGGTGCTTTTTATGTGAGTTATACATAGTCACATTTTTCAACTAGCCTGCATCCTTGAATACTGCTGTTGGACATGAAAAAGGGGATAACCTTCATAGTGGGCGTCGTGCAAAAAAGGCACATTAAACTATTGGAAAAAGCTTCAAGAAACTCCTGAGATTCGCCCTCTGAGCCAGCACAGAGACAAGAATTTTATTAAAGGCCAGGTGTCGCAACTGTTCTAGGTTTAAAGCAGGTACTTGAGCAGAGCCTGGATAGCTCAGTCGGTAGAGCATCAGACTTTTAATCTGAGGGTCCAGGGTTCAAGTCCCTGTTCGGGCGTTAAAAAGCCAATGGTTGATTGATTCTTGGTGGTGGGATAATCCAAAGCTTGTTTGAATCTTCCCTTGATGTCAAAGTTCCATGAGATTTTTTTTCTTGCACAGAGTACGGGCTCTGACGTTTTCACATGCTTTCCAAGTCTTACCCATAAAATTAGCAAATTATGGTTTAGTCTCACTGTGGTAAGCATCCTTTATGGTGTTAATTTTGACCAACCAATGGCTCTGACAATAGTTGTCTTTGTTTAAACCCAAAAGATATTGCCATGATCCTCCCATGCAAATATCATTGGTTCAAACATACTTTGACTGTGACATTATTTGAGGTGTCACTGAAACTTGAATTGTGAATACATCTTAGTCACTATTTGCAGAGTTATCTTTTTTTCAGCTAGAGCAAATTGACAAAGTTTGGTAACATGTTATAGGAGGGTTATAATGTACTAACGTTAATTTGATGAGACAGACTACACTTTGGACAAATTCAAAGTCTCCACATTGGACAATCAAAGATAGAGCAGCTGCTAATAAAGGCCAAAAGCAAGAGTCCAGCAACCATGACCTCGACGTGATTCGAACACGCAACCTTCTGATCTGGAGTCAGACGCGCTACCGTTGCGCCACGAGGTCCGAGGGGCTGTTTTGGCCAGCCTCATGGCCCAGAGAAGGCTTTGCATTTATCTCGTCGCGGTTGTAATGACAAATTGAGTCTGACGGTCAGGTTGCAGGCTCTGACATTTTCCGCATTTCAAGTCCCTGATTGTTGGTGTAAGTAAGATTCAAGAGTTACATTTCACATGTGAAGGAAACAATCTGTTACACTATACAGTGAAATAATGAACTCAGTGTCAGTCATTTGGTCAGTGATGAAATGTAAAGTTAGTTTGCAAAAAGCAAATGCTATATATAAGACTATGGACAAAGATTGGCAAAGGAGCTTTTGAGGTGCTTTTTATGTGAGTTATACATAGTCACATTTTTCAACTAGCCTGCATCCTTGAATACTGCTGTTGGACATGAAAAAGGGGATAACCTTCATAGTGGGCGTCGTGCAAAAAAGGCACATTAAACTATTGGAAAAAGCTTCAAGAAACTCCTGAGATTCGCCCTCTGAGCCAGCACAGAGACAAGAATTTTATTGAGGCCAGGTGTCGCAACTGTTCTAGGTTTAAAGCAGGTACATGAGCAGAGCCCGGATAGCTCAGTCGGTAGAGCATCAGACTTTTAAACTGAGGGTCCAGGGTTCAAGTCCCTGCTCGGGCGTTAAAAAGCCAATGGTTGATTGATTCTTGGTGGTGGGATAATCCAAAGCTTGTTTGAATCTTCCCTTGATGTCAAAGTTCCATGAGATTTTTTTTCTTGCACAGAGTACGGGCTCTGACGTTTTCACATGCTTTCCAAGTCTTACCCATAAAATTAGCAAATTATGGTTTAGTCTCACTGTGGTAAGCATCCTTTATGGTGTTAATTTTGACCAACCAATGGCTCTGACAATAGTTGTCTTTGTTTGAACCCAAAAGATATTGCCATGATCCCCCCATGCAAATATCATTGGTTCAAACATACTTTGACTGTGACATTATTTGAGGTGTCACTGAAACTTGAATTGTGAATACATCTTAGTCACTATTTGCAGAGTTATCTTTTTTTCAGCTAGAGCAAATTGACAAAGTTTGGTAACATGTTATAGGAGGGTTATAATGTACTAACGTAATTTGATGAGACAGACTACACTTTGGACAAATTCAAAGTCTCCACATTGGACAATCAAAGATAGAGCAGCTGCTAATAAAGGCCAAAAGCAAGAGTCCAGCAACCATGACCTCGACGTGATTCGAACACGTAATCTTCTGATCTGGAGTCAGACGCGCTACCGTTGCGCCACGAGGTCCGAGGGGCTGTTTTGGCCAGCCTCATGGCCCAGAGAAGGCTTTGCATTTATCTCGTCGCGGTTGTAATGACAAATTGAGTCTGACGGTCAGGTTGCAGGCTCTGACATTTTCCGCATTTCAAGTCCCTGATTGTTGGTGTAAGTAAGATTCAAGAGTTACATTTCACATGTGAAGGAAACAATCTGTTACACTATACAGTGAAATAATGAACTCAGTGTCAGTCATTTGGTCAGTGATGAAATGTAAAGTTAGTTTGCAAAAAGCAAATGCTATATATAAGACTATGGACAAAGATTGGCAAAGGAGCTTTTGAGGTGCTTTTTATGTGAGTTATACATAGTCACATTTTTCAACTAGCCTGCATCCTTGAATACTGCTGTTGGACATGAAAAAGGGGATAACCTTCATAGTGGGCGTCGTGCAAAAAAGGCACATTAAACTATTGGAAAAAGCTTCAAGAAACTCCTGAGATTCGCCCTCTGAGCCAGCACAGAGACAAGAATTTTATTGAGGCCAGGTGTCGCAACTGTTCTAGGTTTAAAGCAGGTACATGAGCAGAGCCCGGATAGCTCAGTCGGTAGAGTATCAGACTTTTAACCTGAGGGTCCAGGGTTCAAGTCCCTGTTCGGGCGTTAAAAAGCCAATGGTTGATTGATTCTTGGTGGTGGGATAATCCAAAGCTTGTTTGAAATCTTCCCTTGATGTCAAAGTTCCATGAGATTTTTTTTCTTGCACAGAGTACGGGCTCTGACGTTTTCACATGCTTTCCAAGTCTTACCCATAAAATTAGCAAATTATGGTTTAGTCTCACTGTGGTAAGCATCCTTTATGGTGTTAATTTTGACCAACCAATGGCTCTGACAATAGTTGTCTTTGTTTGAACCCAAAAGATATTGCCATGATCCTCCCATGCAAATATCATTGGTTCAAACATACTTTGACTGTGACATTATTTGAGGTGTCACTGAAACTTGAATTGTGAATACATCTTAGTCACTATTTGCAGAGTTATCTTTTTTTCAGCTAGAGCAAATTGACAAAGTTTGGTAACATGTTATAGGAGGGTTATAATGTACTAACGTTAATTTGATGAGACAGACTACACTTTGGACAAATTCAAAGTCTCCACATTGGACAATCAAAGATAGAGCAGCTGCTAATAAAGGCCAAAAGCAAGAGTCCAGCAACCATGACCTCGACGTGATTCGAACACGCAACCTTCTGATCTGGAGTCAGACGCGCTACCGTTGCGCCACGAGGTCCGAGGGGCTGTTTTGGCCAGCCTCATGGCCCAGAGAAGGCTTTGCATTTATCTCGTCGCGGTTGTAATGACAAATTGAGTCTGACGGTCAGGTTGCAGGCTCTGACATTTTCCGCATTTCAAGTCCCTGATTGTTGGTGTAAGTAAGATTCAAGAGTTACATTTCACATGTGAAGGAAACAATCTGTTACACTATACAGTGAAATAATGAACTCAGTGTCAGTCATTTGGTCAGTGATGAAATGTAAAGTTAGTTTGCAAAAAGCAAATGCTATATATAAGACTATGGACAAAGATTGGCAAAGGAGCTTTTGAGGTGCTTTTTATGTGAGTTATACATAGTCACATTTTTCAACTAGCCTGCATCCTTGAATACTGCTGTTGGACATGAAAAAGGGGATAACCTTCATAGTGGGCGTCGTGCAAAAAAGGCACATTAAACTATTGGAAAAAGCTTCAAGAAACTCCTGAGATTCGCCCTCTGAGCCAGCACAGAGACAAGAATTTTATTGAGGCCAGGTGTCGCAACTGTTCTAGGTTTAAAGCAGGTACATGAGCAGAGCCCGGATAGCTCAGTCGGTAGAGCATCAGACTTTTAATCTGAGGGTCCAGGGTTCAAGTCCCTGTTCGGGCGTTAAAAAGCCAATGGTTGATTGATTCTTGGTGGTGGGATAATCCAAAGCTTGTTTGAATCTTCCCTTGATGTCAAAGTTCCATGAGATTTTTTTTCTTGCACAGAGTACGGGCTCTGACGTTTTCACATGCTTTCCAAGTCTTACCCATAAAATTAGCAAATTATGGTTTAGTCTCACTGTGGTAAGCATCCTTTATGGTGTTAATTTTGACCAACCAATGGCTCTGACAATAGTTGTCTTTGTTTGAACCCAAAAGATATTGCCATGATCCTCCCATGCAAATATCATTGGTTCAAACATACTTTGACTGTGACATTATTTGAGGTGTCACTGAAACTTGAATTGTGAATACATCTTAGTCACTATTTGCAGAGTTATCTTTTTTTCAGCTAGAGCAAATTGACAAAGTTTGGTAACATGTTATAGGAGGGTTATAATGTACTAACGTTAATTTGATGAGACAGACTACACTTTGGACAAATTCAAAGTCTCCACATTGGACAATCAAAGATAGAGCAGCTGCTAATAAAGGCCAAAAGCAAGAGCCCAGCAACCATGACCTCGACGTGATTCGAACACGCAACCTTCTGATCTGGAGTCAGACGCGCTACCGTTGCGCCACGAGGTCCGAGGGGCTGTTTTGGCCAGCCTCATGGCCCAGAGAAGGCTTTGCATTTATCTCGTCGCGGTTGTAATGACAAATTGAGTCTGACGGTCAGGTTGCAGGCTCTGACATTTTCCGCATTTCAAGTCCCTGATTGTTGGTCTAAGTAAGATTCAAGAGTTACATTTCACATGTGAAGGAAACAATCTGTTACACTATACAGTGAAATAATGAACTCAGTGTCAGTCATTTGGTCAGTGATGAAATGTAAAGTTAGTTTGCAAAAAGCAAATTCTATATATAAGACTATGGACAAAGATTGGCAAAGGAGCTTTTGAGGTGCTTTTTATGTGAGTTATACATAGTCACATTTTTCAACTAGCCTGCATCCTTGAATACTGCTGTTGGACATGAAAAAGGGGATAACCTTCATAGTGGGCGTCGTGCAAAAAAGGCACATTAAACTATTGGAAAAAGCTTCAAGAAACTCCTGAGATTCGCCCTCTGAGCCAGCACAGAGACAAGAATTTTATTAAAGGCCAGGTGTCGCAACTGTTCTAGGTTTAAAGCAGGTACTTGAGCAGAGCCCGGATAGCTCAGTCGGTAGAGCATCATACTTTTAATCTGAGGGTCCAGGGTTCAAGTCCCTGTTCGGGCGTTAAAAAGCCAATGGTTGATTGATTCTTGGTGGTGGGATAATCCAAAGCTTGTTTGAATCTTCCCTTGATGTCAAAGTTCCATGAGATTTTTTTTCTTGCACAGAGTACGGGCTCTGACGTTTTCACATGCTTTCCAAGTCTTACCCATAAAATTAGCAAATTATGGTTTAGTCTCACTGTGGTAAGCATCCTTTATGGTGTTAATTTTGACCAACCAATGGCTCTGACAATAGTTGTCTTTGTTTGAACCCAAAAGATATTGCCATGATCCTCCCATGCAAATATCATTGGTTCAAACATACTTTGACTGTGACATTATTTGAGGTGTCACTGAAACTTGAATTGTGAATACATCTTAGTCACTATTTGCAGAGTTATCTTTTTTTCAGCTAGAGCAAATTGACAAAGTTTGGTAACATGTTATAGGAGGGTTATAATGTACTAACGTTAATTTGATGAGACAGACTACACTTTGGACAAATTCAAAGTCTCCACATTGGACAATCAAAGATAGAGCAGCTGCTAATAAAGGCCAAAAGCAAGAGTCCAGCAACCATGACCTCGACGTGATTCGAACACGCAACCTTCTGATCTGGAGTCAGACGCGCTACCGTTGCGCCACGAGGTCCGAGGGGCTGTTTTGGCCAGCCTCATGGCCCAGAGAAGGCTTTGCATTTATCTCGTCGCGGTTGTAATGACAAATTGAGTCTGACGGTCAGGTTGCAGGCTCTGACATTTTCCGCATTTCAAGTCCCTGATTGTTGGTGTAAGTAAGATTCAAGAGTTACATTTCACATGTAAAGGAAACAATCTGTTACACTATACAGTGAAATAATGAACTCAGTGTCAGTCATTTGGTCAGTGATGAAATGTAAAGTTAGTTTGCAAAAAGCAAATGCTATATATAAGACTATGGACAAAGATTGGCAAAGGAGCTTTTGAGGTGCTTTTTATGTGAGTTATACATAGTCACATTTTTCAACTAGCCTGCATCCTTGAATACTGCTGTTGGACATGAAAAAGGGGATAACCTTCATAGTGGGCGTCGTGCAAAAAAGGCACATTAAACTATTGGAAAAAGCTTCAAGAAACTCCTGAGATTCGCCCTCTGAGCCAGCACAGAGAAAAGAATTTTATTGAGGCCAGGTGTCGCAACTGTTCTAGGTTTAAAGCAGGTACATGAGCAGAGCCCGGATAGCTCAGTCGGTAGAGTATCAGACTTTTAACCTGAGGGTCCAGGGTTCAAGTCCCTGTTCGGGCGTTAAAAAGCCAATGGTTGATTGATTCTTGGTGGTGGGATAATCCAAAGCTTGTTTGAAATCTTCCCTTGATGTCAAAGTTCCATGAGATTTTTTGTCTTGCACAGAGTACGGGCTCTGACGTTTTCACATGCTTTCCAAGTCTTACCCATAAAATTAGCAAATTATGGTTTAGTCTCACTGTGGTAAGCATCCTTTATGGTGTTAATTTTGACCAACCAATGGCTCTGACAATAGTTGTCTTTGTTTGAACCCAAAAGATATTGCCATGATCCTCCCATGCAAATATCATTGGTTCAAACATACTTTGACTGTGACATTATTTGAGGTGTCACTGAAACTTGAATTGTGAATACATCTTAGTCACTATTTGCAGAGTTATCTTTTTTTCAGCTAGAGCAAATTGACAAAGTTTGGTAACATGTTATAGGAGGGTTATAATGTACTAACGTTAATTTGATGAGACAGACTACACTTTGGACAAATTCAAAGTCTCCACATTGGACAATCAAAGATAGAGCAGCTGCTAATAAAGGCCAAAAGCAAGAGTCCAGCAACCATGACCTCGACGTGATTCGAACACGCAACCTTCTGATCTGGAGTCAGACGCGCTACCGTTGCGCCACGAGGTCCGAGGGGCTGTTTTGGCCAGCCTCATGGCCCAGAGAAGGCTTTGCATTTATCTCGTCGCGGTTGTAATGACAAATTGAGTCTGACGGTCAGGTTGCAGGCTCTGACATTTTCCGCATTTCAAGTCCCTGATTGTTGGTGTAAGTAAGATTCAAGAGTTACATTTCACATGTGAAGGAAACAATCTGTTACACTATACAGTGAAATAATGAACTCAGTGTCAGTCATTTGGTCAGTGATGAAATGTAAAGTTAGTTTGCAAAAAGCAAATTCTATATATAAGACTATGGACAAAGATTGGCAAAGGAGCTTTTGAGGTGCTTTTTATGTGAGTTATACATAGTCACATTTTTCAACTAGCCTGCATCCTTGAATACTGCTGTTGGACATGAAAAAGGGGATAACCTTCATAGTGGGCGTCGTGCAAAAAAGGCACATTAAACTATTGGAAAAAGCTTCAAGAAACTCCTGAGATTCGCCCTCTGAGCCAGCACAGAGACAAGAATTTTATTAAAGGCCAGGTGTCGCAACTGTTCTAGGTTTAAAGCAGGTACTTGAGCAGAGCCCGGATAGCTCAGTCGGTAGAGCATCATACTTTTAATCTGAGGGTCCAGGGTTCAAGTCCCTGTTCGGGCGTTAAAAAGCCAATGGTTGATTGATTCTTGGTGGTGGGATAATCCAAAGCTTGTTTGAATCTTCCCTTGATGTCAAAGTTCCATGAGATTTTTTTTCTTGCACAGAGTACGGGCTCTGACGTTTTCACATGCTTTCCAAGTCTTACCCATAAAATTAGCAAATTATGGTTTAGTCTCACTGTGGTAAGCATCCTTTATGGTGTTAATTTTGACCAACCAATGGCTCTGACAATAGTTGTCTTTGTTTGAACCCAAAAGATATTGCCATGATCCTCCCATGCAAATATCATTGGTTCAAACATACTTTGACTGTGACATTATTTGAGGTGTCACTGAAACTTGAATTGTGAATACATCTTAGTCACTATTTGCAGAGTTATCTTTTTTTCAGCTAGAGCAAATTGACAAAGTTTGGTAACATGTTATAGGAGGGTTATAATGTACTAACGTTAATTTGATGAGACAGACTACACTTTGGACAAATTCAAAGTCTCCACATTGGACAATCAAAGATAGAGCAGCTGCTAATAAAGGCCAAAAGCAAGAGTCCAGCAACCATGACCTCGACGTGATTCGAACACGCAACCTTCTGATCTGGAGTCAGACGCGCTACCGTTGCGCCACGAGGTCCGAGGGGCTGTTTTGGCCAGCCTCATGGCCCAGAGAAGGCTTTGCATTTATCTCGTCGCGGTTGTAATGACAAATTGAGTCTGACGGTCAGGTTGCAGGCTCTGACATTTTCCGCATTTCAAGTCCCTGATTGTTGGTGTAAGTAAGATTCAAGAGTTACATTTCACATGTGAAGGAAACAATCTGTTACACTATACAGTGAAATAATGAACTCAGTGTCAGTCATTTGGTCAGTGATGAAATGTAAAGTTAGTTTGCAAAAAGCAAATGCTATATATAAGACTATGGACAAAGATTGGCAAAGGAGCTTTTGAGGTGCTTTTTATGTGAGTTATACATAGTCACATTTTTCAACTAGCCTGCATCCTTGAATACTGCTGTTGGACATGAAAAAGGGGATAACCTTCATAGTGGGCGTCGTGCAAAAAAGGCACATTAAACTATTGGAAAAAGCTTCAAGAAACTCCTGAGATTCGCCCTCTGAGCCAGCACAGAGAAAAGAATTTTATTGAGGCCAGGTGTCGCAACTGTTCTAGGTTTAAAGCAGGTACATGAGCAGAGCCCGGATAGCTCAGTCGGTAGAGTATCAGACTTTTAACCTGAGGGTCCAGGGTTCAAGTCCCTGTTCGGGCGTTAAAAAGCCAATGGTTGATTGATTCTTGGTGGTGGGATAATCCAAAGCTTGTTTGAAATCTTCCCTTGATGTCAAAGTTCCATGAGATTTTTTGTCTTGCACAGAGTACGGGCTCTGACGTTTTCACATGCTTTCCAAGTCTTACCCATAAAATTAGCAAATTATGGTTTAGTCTCACTGTGGTAAGCATCCTTTATGGTGTTAATTTTGACCAACCAATGGCTCTGACAATAGTTGTCTTTGTTTGAACCCAAAAGATATTGCCATGATCCTCCCATGCAAATATCATTGGTTCAAACATACTTTGACTGTGACATTATTTGAGGTGTCACTGAAACTTGAATTGTGAATACATCTTAGTCACTATTTGCAGAGTTATCTTTTTTTCAGCTAGAGCAAATTGACAAAGTTTGGTAACATGTTATAGGAGGGTTATAATGTACTAACGTTAATTTGATGAGACAGACTACACTTTGGACAAATTCAAAGTCTCCACATTGGACAATCAAAGATAGAGCAGCTGCTAATAAAGGCCAAAAGCAAGAGTCCAGCAACCATGACCTCGACGTGATTCGAACACGCAACCTTCTGATCTGGAGTCAGACGCGCTACCGTTGCGCCACGAGGTCCGAGGGGCTGTTTTGGCCAGCCTCATGGCCCAGAGAAGGCTTTGCATTTATCTCGTCGCGGTTGTAATGACAAATTGAGTCTGACGGTCAGGTTGCAGGCTCTGACATTTTCCGCATTTCAAGTCCCTGATTGTTGGTGTAAGTAAGATTCAAGAGTTACATTTCACATGTGAAGGAAACAATCTGTTACACTATACAGTGAAATAATGAACTCAGTGTCAGTCATTTGGTCAGTGATGAAATGTAAAGTTAGTTTGCAAAAAGCAAATTCTATATATAAGACTATGGACAAAGATTGGCAAAGGAGCTTTTGAGGTGCTTTTTATGTGAGTTATACATAGTCACATTTTTCAACTAGCCTGCATCCTTGAATACTGCTGTTGGACATGAAAAAGGGGATAACCTTCATAGTGGGCGTCGTGCAAAAAAGGCACATTAAACTATTGGAAAAAGCTTCAAGAAACTCCTGAGATTCGCCCTCTGAGCCAGCACAGAGACAAGAATTTTATTAAAGGCCAGGTGTCGCAACTGTTCTAGGTTTAAAGCAGGTACTTGAGCAGAGCCCGGATAGCTCAGTCGGTAGAGCATCATACTTTTAATCTGAGGGTCCAGGGTTCAAGTCCCTGTTCGTGCGTTAAAAAGCCAATGGTTGATTGATTCTTGGTGGTGGGATAATCCAAAGCTTGTTTGAATCTTCCCTTGATGTCAAAGTTCCATGAGATTTTTTTTCTTGCACAGAGTACGGGCTCTGACGTTTTCACATGCTTTCCAAGTCTTACCCATAAAATTAGCAAATTATGGTTTAGTCTCACTGTGGTAAGCATCCTTTATGGTGTTAATTTTGACCAACCAATGGCTCTGACAATAGTTGTCTTTGTTTGAACCCAAAAGATATTGCCATGATCCTCCCATGCAAATATCATTGGTTCAAACATACTTTGACTGTGACATTATTTGAGGTGTCACTGAAACTTGAATTGTGAATACATCTTAGTCACTATTTGCAGAGTTATCTTTTTTTCAGCTAGAGCAAATTGACAAAGTTTGGTAACATGTTATAGGAGGGTTATAATGTACTAACGTTAATTTGATGAGACAGACTACACTTTGGACAAATTCAAAGTCTCCACATTGGACAATCAAAGATAGAGCAGCTGCTAATAAAGGCCAAAAGCAAGAGTCCAGCAACCATGACCTCGACGTGATTCGAACACGCAACCTTCTGATCTGGAGTCAGACGCGCTACCGTTGCGCCACGAGGTCCGAGGGGCTGTTTTGGCCAGCCTCATGGCCCAGAGAAGGCTTTGCATTTATCTCGTCGCGGTTGTAATGACAAATTGAGTCTGACGGTCAGGTTGCAGGCTCTGACATTTTCCGCATTTCAAGTCCCTGATTGTTGGTGTAAGTAAGATTCAAGAGTTACATTTCACATGTGAAGGAAACAATCTGTTACACTATACAGTGAAATAATGAACTCAGTGTCAGTCATTTGGTCAGTGATGAAATGTAAAGTTAGTTTGCAAAAAGCAAATGCTATATATAAGACTATGGACAAAGATTGGCAAAGGAGCTTTTGAGGTGCTTTTTATGTGAGTTATACATAGTCACATTTTTCAACTAGCCTGCATCCTTGAATACTGCTGTTGGACATGAAAAAGGGGATAACCTTCATAGTGGGCGTCGTGCAAAAAAGGCACATTAAACTATTGGAAAAAGCTTCAAGAAACTCCTGAGATTCGCCCTCTGAGCCAGCACAGAGACAAGAATTTTATTGAGGCCAGGTGTCGCAACTGTTCTAGGTTTAAAGCAGGTACATGAGCAGAGCCCGGATAGCTCAGTCGGTAGAGCATCAGACTTTTAATCTGAGGGTCCAGGGTTCAAGTCCCTGTTCGGGCGTTAAAAAGCCAATGGTTGATTGATTCTTGGTGGTGGGATAATCCAAAGCTTGTTTGAATCTTCCCTTGATGTCAAAGTTCCATGAGATTTTTTTTCTTGCACAGAGTACGGGCTCTGACGTTTTCACATGCTTTCCAAGTCTTACCCATAAAATTAGCAAATTATGGTTTAGTCTCACTGTGGTAAGCATCCTTTATGGTGTTAATTTTGACCAACCAATGGCTCTGACAATAGTTGTCTTTGTTTGAACCCAAAAGATATTGCCATGATCCTCCCATGCAAATATCATTGGTTCAAACATACTTTGACTGTGACATTATTTGAGGTGTCACTGAAACTTGAATTGTGAATACATCTTAGTCACTATTTGCAGAGTTATCTTTTTTTCAGCTAGAGCAAATTGACAAAGTTTGGTAACATGTTATAGGAGGGTTATAATGTACTAACGTTAATTTGATGAGGCAGACTACACTTTGGACAAATTCAAAGTCTCCACATTGGACAATCAAAGATAGAGCAGCTGCTAATAAAGGCCAAAAGCAAGAGCCCAGCAACCATGACCTCGACGTGATTCGAACACGCAACCTTCTGATCTGGAGTCAGACGCGCTACCGTTGCGCCACGAGGTCCGAGGGGCTGTTTTGGCCAGCCTCATGGCCCAGAGAAGGCTTTGCATTTATCTCGTTGCGGTTGTAATGACAAATTGAGTCTGACGGTCAGGTTGCAGGCTCTGACATTTTCCGCATTTCAAGTCCCTGATTGTTGGTGTAAGTAAGATTCAAGAGTTACATTTCACATGTGAAGGAAACAATCTGTTACACTATACAGTGAAATAATGAACTCAGTGTCAGTCATTTGGTCAGTGATGAAATGTAAAGTTAGTTTGCAAAAAGCAAATTCTATATATAAGACTATGGACAAAGATTGGCAAAGGAGCTTTTGAGGTGCTTTTTATGTGAGTTATACATAGTCACATTTTTCAACTAGCCTGCATCCTTGAATACTGCTGTTGGACATGAAAAAGGGGATAACCTTCATAGTGGGCGTCGTGCAAAAAAGGCACATTAAACTATTGGAAAAAGCTTCAAGAAACTCCTGAGATTCGCCCTCTGAGCCAGCACAGAGACAAGAATTTTATTAAAGGCCAGGTGTCGCAACTGTTCTAGGTTTAAAGCAGCTACTTGAGCAGAGCCCGGATAGCTCAGTCGGTAGAGCATCATACTTTTAATCTGAGGGTCCAGGGTTCAAGTCCCTGTTCGGGCGTTAAAAAGCCAATGGTTGATTGATTCTTGGTGGTGGGATAATCCAAAGCTTGTTTGAATCTTCCCTTGATGTCAAAGTTCCATGAGATTTTTTTTCTTGCACAGAGTACGGGCTCTGACGTTTTCACATGCTTTCCAAGTCTTACCCATAAAATTAGCAAATTATGGTTTAGTCTCACTGTGGTAAGCATCCTTTATGGTGTTAATTTTGACCAACCAATGGCTCTGACAATAGTTGTCTTTGTTTGAACCCAAAAGATATTGCCATGATCCTCCCATGCAAATATCATTGGTTCAAACATACTTTGACTGTGACATTATTTGAGGTGTCACTGAAACTTGAATTGTGAATACATCTTAGTCACTATTTGCAGAGTTATCTTTTTTTCAGCTAGAGCAAATTGACAAAGTTTGGTAACATGTTATAGGAGGGTTATAATGTACTAACGTTAATTTGATGAGACAGACTACACTTTGGACAAATTCAAAGTCTCCACATTGGACAATCAAAGATAGAGCAGCTGCTAATAAAGGCCAAAAGCAAGAGTCCAGCAACCATGACCTCGACGTGATTCGAACACGCAACCTTCTGATCTGGAGTCAGACGCGCTACCGTTGCGCCACGAGGTCCGAGGGGCTGTTTTGGCCAGCCTCATGGCCCAGAGAAGGCTTTGCATTTATCTCGTCGCGGTTGTAATGACAAATTGAGTCTGACGGTCAGGTTGCAGGCTCTGACATTTTCCGCATTTCAAGTCCCTGATTGTTGGTGTAAGTAAGATTCAAGAGTTACATTTCACATGTGAAGGAAACAATCTGTTACACTATACAGTGAAATAATGAACTCAGTGTCAGTCATTTGGTCAGTGATGAAATGTAAAGTTAGTTTGCAAAAAGCAAATGCTATATATAAGACTATGGACAAAGATTGGCAAAGGAGCTTTTGAGGTGCTTTTTATGTGAGTTATACATAGTCACATTTTTCAACTAGCCTGCATCCTTGAATACTGCTGTTGGACATGAAAAAGGGGATAACCTTCATAGTGGGCGTCGTGCAAAAAAGGCACATTAAACTATTGGAAAAAGCTTCAAGAAACTCCTGAGATTCGCCCTCTGAGCCAGCACAGAGACAAGAATTTTATTGAGGCCAGGTGTCGCAACTGTTCTAGGTTTAAAGCAGGTACATGAGCAGAGCCCGGATAGCTCAGTCGGTAGAGCATCAGACTTTTAATCTGAGGGTCCAGGGTTCAAGTCCCTGTTCGGGCGTTAAAAAGCCAATGGTTGATTGATTCTTGGTGGTGGGATAATCCAAAGCTTGTTTGAATCTTCCCTTGATGTCAAAGTTCCATGAGATTTTTTTTCTTGCACAGAGTACGGGCTCTGACGTTTTCACATGCTTTCCAAGTCTTACCCATAAAATTAGCAAATTATGGTTTAGTCTCACTGTGGTAAGCATCCTTTATGGTGTTAATTTTGACCAACCAATGGCTCTGACAATAGTTGTCTTTGTTTGAACCCAAAAGATATTGCCATGATCCTCCCATGCAAATATCATTGGTTCAAACATACTTTGACTGTGACATTATTTGAGG
Organism: Silurus aristotelis; assembly: GCF_946808225.1. Taxonomy (NCBI): domain Eukaryota; kingdom Metazoa; phylum Chordata; class Actinopteri; order Siluriformes; family Siluridae; genus Silurus; species Silurus aristotelis. The sequence continues at coordinate 30,410,637 of NC_139576.1, forward strand.
TGTCACTGAAACTTGAATTGTGAATACATCTTAGTCACTATTTGCAGAGTTATCTTTTTTTCAGCTAGAGCAAATTGACAAAGTTTGGTAACATGTTATAGGAGGGTTATAATGTACTAACGTTAATTTGATGAGGCAGACTACACTTTGGACAAATTCAAAGTCTCCACATTGGACAATCAAAGATAGAGCAGCTGCTAATAAAGGCCAAAAGCAAGAGCCCAGCAACCATGACCTCGACGTGATTCGAACACGCAACCTTCTGATCTGGAGTCAGACGCGCTACCGTTGCGCCACGAGGTCCGAGGGGCTGTTTTGGCCAGCCTCATGGCCCAGAGAAGGCTTTGCATTTATCTCGTTGCGGTTGTAATGACAAATTGAGTCTGACGGTCAGGTTGCAGGCTCTGACATTTTCCGCATTTCAAGTCCCTGATTGTTGGTGTAAGTAAGATTCAAGAGTTACATTTCACATGTGAAGGAAACAATCTGTTACACTATACAGTGAAATAATGAACTCAGTGTCAGTCATTTGGTCAGTGATGAAATGTAAAGTTAGTTTGCAAAAAGCAAATTCTATATATAAGACTATGGACAAAGATTGGCAAAGGAGCTTTTGAGGTGCTTTTTATGTGAGTTATACATAGTCACATTTTTCAACTAGCCTGCATCCTTGAATACTGCTGTTGGACATGAAAAAGGGGATAACCTTCATAGTGGGCGTCGTGCAAAAAAGGCACATTAAACTATTGGAAAAAGCTTCAAGAAACTCCTGAGATTCGCCCTCTGAGCCAGCACAGAGACAAGAATTTTATTAAAGGCCAGGTGTCGCAACTGTTCTAGGTTTAAAGCAGCTACTTGAGCAGAGCCCGGATAGCTCAGTCGGTAGAGCATCATACTTTTAATCTGAGGGTCCAGGGTTCAAGTCCCTGTTCGGGCGTTAAAAAGCCAATGGTTGATTGATTCTTGGTGGTGGGATAATCCAAAGCTTGTTTGAATCTTCCCTTGATGTCAAAGTTCCATGAGATTTTTTTTCTTGCACAGAGTACGGGCTCTGACGTTTTCACATGCTTTCCAAGTCTTACCCATAAAATTAGCAAATTATGGTTTAGTCTCACTGTGGTAAGCATCCTTTATGGTGTTAATTTTGACCAACCAATGGCTCTGACAATAGTTGTCTTTGTTTGAACCCAAAAGATATTGCCATGATCCTCCCATGCAAATATCATTGGTTCAAACATACTTTGACTGTGACATTATTTGAGGTGTCACTGAAACTTGAATTGTGAATACATCTTAGTCACTATTTGCAGAGTTATCTTTTTTTCAGCTAGAGCAAATTGACAAAGTTTGGTAACATGTTATAGGAGGGTTATAATGTACTAACGTTAATTTGATGAGACAGACTACACTTTGGACAAATTCAAAGTCTCCACATTGGACAATCAAAGATAGAGCAGCTGCTAATAAAGGCCAAAAGCAAGAGTCCAGCAACCATGACCTCGACGTGATTCGAACACGCAACCTTCTGATCTGGAGTCAGACGCGCTACCGTTGCGCCACGAGGTCCGAGGGGCTGTTTTGGCCAGCCTCATGGCCCAGAGAAGGCTTTGCATTTATGTCGTCGCGGTTGTAATGACAAATTGAGTCTGACGGTCAGGTTGCAGGCTCTGACATTTTCCGCATTTCAAGTCCCTGATTGTTGGTGTAAGTAAGATTCAAGAGTTACATTTCACATGTGAAGGAAACAATCTGTTACACTATACAGTGAAATAATGAACTCAGTGTCAGTCATTTGGTCAGTGATGAAATGTAAAGTTAGTTTGCAAAAAGCAAATGCTATATATAAGACTATGGACAAAGATTGGCAAAGGAGCTTTTGAGGTGCTTTTTATGTGAGTTATACGTAGTCACATTTTTCAACTAGCCTGCATCCTTGAATACTGCTGTTGGACATGAAAAAGGGGATAACCTTCATAGTGGGCGTCGTGCAAAAAAGGCACATTAAACTATTGGAAAAAGCTTCAAGAAACTCCTGAGATTCGCCCTCTGAGCCAGCACAGAGACAAGAATTTTATTGAGGCCAGGTGTCGCAACTGTTCTAGGTTTAAAGCAGGTACATGAGCAGAGCCCGGATAGCTCAGTCGGTAGAGCATCAGACTTTTAATCTGAGGGTCCAGGGTTCAAGTCCCTGTTCGGGCGTTAAAAAGCCAATGGTTGATTGATTCTTGGTGGTGGGATAATCCAAAGCTTGTTTGAATCTTCCCTTGATGTCAAAGTTCCATGAGATTTTTTTTCTTGCACAGAGTACGGGCTCTGACGTTTTCACATGCTTTCCAAGTCTTACCCATAAAATTAGCAAATTATGGTTTAGTCTCACTGTGGTAAGCATCCTTTATGGTGTTAATTTTGACCAACCAATGGCTCTGACAATAGTTGTCTTTGTTTGAACCCAAAAGATATTGCCATGATCCTCCCATGCAAATATCATTGGTTCAAACATACTTTGACTGTGACATTATTTGAGGTGTCACTGAAACTTGAATTGTGAATACATCTTAGTCACTATTTGCAGAGTTATCTTTTTTTCAGCTAGAGCAAATTGACAAAGTTTGGTAACATGTTATAGGAGGGTTATAATGTACTAACGTTAATTTGATGAGACAGACTACACTTTGGACAAATTCAAAGTCTCCACATTGGACAATCAAAGATAGAGCAGCTGCTAATAAAGGCCAAAAGCAAGAGTCCAGCAACCATGACCTCGACGTGATTCGAACACGCAACCTTCTGATCTGGAGTCAGACGCGCTACCGTTGCGCCACGAGGTCCGAGGGGCTGTTTTGGCCAGCCTCATGGCCCAGAGAAGGCTTTGCATTTATCTCGTCGCGGTTGTAATGACAAATTGAGTCTGACAGTCAGGTTGCAGGCTCTGACATTTTCCGCATTTCAAGTCCCTGATTGTTGGTGTAAGTAAGATTCAAGAGTTACATTTCACATGTGAAGGAAACAATCTGTTACACTATACAGTGAAATAATGAACTCAGTGTCAGTCATTTGGTCAGTGATGAAATGTAAAGTTAGTTTGCAAAAAGCAAATGCTATATATAAGACTATGGACAAAGATTGGCAAAGGAGCTTTTGAGGTGCTTTTTATGTGAGTTATACATAGTCACATTTTTCAACTAGCCTGCATCCTTGAATACTGCTGTTGGACATGAAAAAGGGGATAACCTTCATAGTGGGCGTCGTGCAAAAAAGGCACATTAAACTATTGGAAAAAGCTTCAAGAAACTCCTGAGATTCGCCCTCTGAGCCAGCACAGAGACAAGAATTTTATTGAGGCCAGGTGTCGCAACTGTTCTAGGTTTAAAGCAGGTACATGAGCAGAGCCCAGATAGCTCAGTCGGTAGAGCATCAGACTTTTAATCTGAGGGTCCAGGGTTCAAGTCCCTGTTCGGGTGTTAAAAAGCCAATGGTTGATTGATTCTTGGTGGTGGGATAATCCAAAGCTTGTTTGAATCTTCCCTTGATGTCAAAGTTCCATGAGATTTTTTTTCTTGCACAGAGTACGGGCTCTGACGTTTTCACATGCTTTCCAAGTCTTACCCATAAAATTAGCAAATTATGGTTTAGTCTCACTGTGGTAAGCATCCTTTATGGTGTTAATTTTGACCAACCAATGGCTCTGACAATAGTTGTCTTTGTTTGAACCCAAAAGATATTGCCATGATCCTCCAATGCAAATATCATTGGTTCAAACATACTTTGACTGTGACATTATTTGAGGTGTCACTGAAACTTGAATTGTGAATACATCTTAGTCACTATTTGCAGAGTTATCTTTTTTTCAGCTAGAGCAAATTGACAAAGTTTGGTAACATGTTATAGGAGGGTTATAATGTACTAACGTTAATTTGATGAGACAGACTACACTTTGGACAAATTCAAAGTCTCCACATTGGACAATCAAAGATAGAGCAGCTGCTAATAAAGGCCAAAAGCAAGAGTCCAACAACCATGACCTCGACGTGATTCGAACACGCAACCTTCTGATCTGGAGTCAGACGCGCTACCGTTGCGCCACGAGGTCCGAGGGGCTGTTTTGGCCAGCCTCATGGCCCAGAGAAGGCTTTGCATTTATCTCGTCGCGGTTGTAATGACAAATTGAGTCTGACGGTCAGGCTGCAGGCTCTGACATTTTCCGCATTTCAAGTCCCTGATTGTTGGTGTAAGTAAGATTCAAGAGTTACATTTCACATGTGAAGGAAACAATCTGTTACACTATACAGTGAAATAATGAACTCAGTGTCAGTCATTTGGTCAGTGATGAAATGTAAAGTTAGTTTGCAAAAAGCAAATGCTATATATAAGACTATGGACAAAGATTGGCAAAGGAGCTTTTGAGGTGCTTTTTATGTGAGTTATACATAGTCACATTTTTCAACTAGCCTGCATCCTTGAATACTGCTGTTGGACATGAAAAAGGGGATAACCTTCATAGTGGGCGTCGTGCAAAAAAGGCACATTAAACTATTGGAAAAAGCTTCAAGAAACTCCTGAGATTCGCCCTCTGAGCCAGCACAGAGACAAGAATTTTATTGAGGCCAGGTGTCGCAACTGTTCTAGGTTTAAAGCAGGTACATGAGCAGAGCCCGGATAGCTCAGTCGGTAGAGCATCAGACTTTTAATCTGAGGGTCCAGGGTTCAAGTCCCTGTTCGGGCGTTAAAAAGCCAATGGTTGATTGATTCTTGGTGGTGGGATAATCCAAAGCTTGTTTGAATCTTCCCTTCATGTCAAAGTCGCATGAGATTTTTTTTCTTGCACAGAGTACGGGCTCTGACGTTTTCACATGCTTTCCAAGTCTTACCCATAAAATTAGCAAATTATGGTTTAGTCTCACTGTGGTAAGCATCCTTTATGGTGTTAATTTTGACCAACCAATGGCTCTGACAATAGTTGTCTTTGTTTGAACCCAAAAGATATTGCCATGATCCTCCCATGCAAATATCATTGGTTCAAACATACTTTGACTGTGACATTATTTGAGGTGTCACTGAAACTTGAATTGTGAATACATCTTAGTCACTATTTGCAGAGTTATCTTTTTTTCAGCTAGAGCAAATTGACAAAGTTTGGTAACATGTTATAGGAGGGTTATAATGTACTAACGTTAATTTGATGAGACAGACTACACTTTGGACAAATTCAAAGTCTCCACATTGGACAATCAAAGATAGAGCAGCTGCTAATAAAGGCCAAAAGCAAGAGTCCAGCAACCATGACCTCGACGTGATTCGAACACGCAACCTTCTGATCTGGAGTCAGACGCGCTACCGTTGCGCCACGAGGTCCGAGGGGCTGTTTTGGCCAGCCTCATGGCCCAGAGAAGGCTTTGCATTTATCTCGTCGCAGTTGTAATGACAAATTGAGTCTGACGGTCAGGTTGCAGGCTCTGACATTTTCCGCATTTCAAGTCCCTGATTGTTGGTGTAAGTAAGATTCAAGAGTTACATTTCACATGTGAAGGAAACAATCTGTTACACTATACAGTGAAATAATGAACTCAGTGTCAGTCATTTGGTCAGTGATGAAATGTAAAGTTAGTTTGCAAAAAGCAAATGCTATATATAAGACTATGGACAAAGATTGGCAAAGGAGCTTTTGAGGTGCTTTTTATGTGAGTTATACATAGTCACATTTTTCAACTAGCCTGCATCCTTGAATACTGCTGTTGGACATGAAAAAGGGGATAACCTTCATAGTGGGCGTCGTGCAAAAAAGGCACATTAAACTATTGGAAAAAGCTTCAAGAAACTCCTGAGATTCGCCCTCTGAGCCAGCACAGAGACAAGAATTTTATTAAAGGCCAGGTGTCGCAACTGTTCTAGGTTTAAAGCAGGTACTTGAGAAGAGCCCGGATAGCTCAGTCGGTAGAGCATCAGACTTTTAATCTGAGGGTCCAGGGTTCAAGTCCCTGTTCGGGTGTTAAAAAGCCAATGGTTGATTGATTCTTGGTGGTGGGATAATCCAAAGCTTGTTTGAATCTTCCCTTGATGTCAAAGTTCCATGAGATTTTTTTTCTTGCACAGAGTACGGGCTCTGACGTTTTCACATGCTTTCCAAGTCTTACCCATAAAATTAGCAAATTATGGTTTAGTCTCACTGTGGTAAGCATCCTTTATGGTGTTAATTTTGACCAACCAATGGCTCTGACAATAGTTGTCTTTGTTTGAACCCAAAAGATATTGCCATGATCCTCCAATGCAAATATCATTGGTTCAAACATACTTTGACTGTGACATTATTTGAGGTGTCACTGAAACTTGAATTGTGAATACATCTTAGTCACTATTTGCAGAGTTATCTTTTTTTCAGCTAGAGCAAATTGACAAAGTTTGGTAACATGTTATAGGAGGGTTATAATGTACTAACGTTAATTTGATGAGACAGACTACACTTTGGACAAATTCAAAGTCTCCACATTGGACAATCAAAGATAGAGCAGCTGCTAATAAAGGCCAAAAGCAAGAGTCCAACAACCATGACCTCGACGTGATTCGAACACGCAACCTTCTGATCTGGAGTCAGACGCGCTACCGTTGCGCCACGAGGTCCGAGGGGCTGTTTTGGCCAGCCTCATGGCCCAGAGAAGGCTTTGCATTTATCTCGTCGCGGTTGTAATGACAAATTGAGTCTGACGGTCAGGCTGCAGGCTCTGACATTTTCCGCATTTCAAGTCCCTGATTGTTGGTGTAAGTAAGATTCAAGAGTTACATTTCACATGTGAAGGAAACAATCTGTTACACTATACAGTGAAATAATGAACTCAGTGTCAGTCATTTTGTCAGTGATGAAATGTAAAGTTAGTTTGCAAAAAGCAAATGCTATATATAAGACTATGGACAAAGATTGGCAAAGGAGCTTTTGAGGTGCTTTTTATGTGAGTTATACATAGTCACATTTTTCAACTAGCCTGCATCCTTGAATACTGCTGTTGGACATGAAAAAGGGGATAACCTTCATAGTGGGCGTCGTGCAAAAAAGGCACATTAAACTATTGGAAAAAGCTTCAAGAAACTCCTGAGATTCGCCCTCTGAGCCAGCACAGAGACAAGAATTTTATTGAGGCCAGGTGTCGCAACTGTTCTAGGTTTAAAGCAGGTACATGAGCAGAGCCCGGATAGCTCAGTCGGTAGAGCATCAGACTTTTAATCTGAGGGTCCAGGGTTCAAGTCCCTGTTCGGGCGTTAAAAAGCCAATGGTTGATTGATTCTTGGTGGTGGGATAATCCAAAGCTTGTTTGAATCTTCCCTTCATGTCAAAGTCGCATGAGATTTTTTTTCTTGCACAGAGTACGGGCTCTGACGTTTTCACATGCTTTCCAAGTCTTACCCATAAAATTAGCAAATTATGGTTTAGTCTCACTGTGGTAAGCATCCTTTATGGTGTTAATTTTGACCAACCAATGGCTCTGACAATAGTTGTCTTTGTTTGAACCCAAAAGATATTGCCATGATCCTCCCATGCAAATATCATTGGTTCAAACATACTTTGACTGTGACATTATTTGAGGTGTCACTGAAACTTGAATTGTGAATACATCTTAGTCACTATTTGCAGAGTTATCTTTTTTTCAGCTAGAGCAAATTGACAAAGTTTGGTAACATGTTATAGGAGGGTTATAATGTACTAACGTTAATTTGATGAGACAGACTACACTTTGGACAAATTCAAAGTCTCCACATTGGACAATCAAAGATAGAGCAGCTGCTAATAAAGGCCAAAAGCAAGAGTCCAGCAACCATGACCTCGACGTGATTCGAACACGCAACCTTCTGATCTGGAGTCAGACGCGCTACCGTTGCGCCACGAGGTCCGAGGGGCTGTTTTGGCCAGCCTCATGGCCCAGAGAAGGCTTTGCATTTATCTCGTCGCAGTTGTAATGACAAATTGAGTCTGACGGTCAGGTTGCAGGCTCTGACATTTTCCGCATTTCAAGTCCCTGATTGTTGGTGTAAGTAAGATTCAAGAGTTACATTTCACATGTGAAGGAAACAATCTGTTACACTATACAGTGAAATAATGAACTCAGTGTCAGTCATTTGGTCAGTGATGAAATGTAAAGTTAGTTTGCAAAAAGCAAATGCTATATATAAGACTATGGACAAAGATTGGCAAAGGAGCTTTTGAGGTGCTTTTTATGTGAGTTATACATAGTCACATTTTTCAACTAGCCTGCATCCTTGAATACTGCTGTTGGACATGAAAAAGGGGATAACCTTCATAGTGGGCGTCGTGCAAAAAAGGCACATTAAACTATTGGAAAAAGCTTCAAGAAACTCCTGAGATTCGCCCTCTGAGCCAGCACAGAGACAAGAATTTTATTAAAGGCCAGGTGTCGCAACTGTTCTAGGTTTAAAGCAGGTACTTGAGCAGAGCCCGGATAGCTCAGTCGGTAGAGCATCATACTTTTAATCTGAGGGTCCAGGGTTCAAGTTCCGGTTCGGGCGTTAAAAAGCCAATGGTTGATTGATTCTTGGTGGTGGGATAATCCAAAGCTTGTTTGAATCTTCCCTTGATGTCAAAGTTCCATGAGATTTTTTTTCTTGCACAGAGTACGGGCTCTGACGTTTTCACATGCTTTCCAAGTCTTACCCATAAAATTAGCAAATTATGGTTTAGTCTCACTGTGGTAAGCATCCTTTATGGTGTTAATTTTGACCAACCAATGGCTCTGACAATAGTTGTCTTTGTTTGAACCCAACAGATATTGCCATGATCCTCCCATGCAAATATCATTGGTTCAAACATACTTTGACTGTGACATTATTTGAGGTGTCACTGAAACTTGAATTGTGAATACATCTTAGTCACTATTTGCAGAGTTATCTTTTTTTCAGCTAGAGCAAATTGACAAAGTTTGGTAACATGTTATAGGAGGGTTATAATGTACTAACGTTAATTTGATGAGACAGACTACACTTTGGACAAATTCAAAGTCTCCACATTGGACAATCAAAGATAGAGCAGCTGCTAATAAAGGCCAAAAGCAAGAGTCCAGCAACCATGACCTCGACGTGATTCGAACACGCAACCTTCTGATCTGGAGTCAGACGCGCTAGCGTTGCGCCACGAGGTCCGAGGGGCTGTTTTGGCCAGCCTCATGGCCCAGAGAAGGCTTTGCATTTATCTCGTCGCGGTTGTAATGACAAATTGAGTCTGACGGTCAGGTTGCAGGCTCTGACATTTTCCGCATTTCAAGTCCCTGATTGTTGGTGTAAGTAAGATTCAAGAGTTACATTTCACATGTGAAGGAAACAATCTGTTACACTATACAGTGAAATAATGAACTCAGTGTCAGTCATTTGGTCAGTGATGAAATGTAAAGTTAGTTTGCAAAAAGCAAATGCTATATATAAGACTATGGACAAAGATTGGCAAAGGAGCTTTTGAGGTGCTTTTTATGTGAGTTATACATAGTCACATTTTTCAACTAGCCTGCATCCTTGAATACTGCTGTTGGACATGAAAAAGGGGATAACCTTCAAAGTGGGCGTCGTGCAAAAAAGGCACATTAAACTATTGGAAAAAGCTTCAAGAAACTCCTGAGATTCGCCCTCTGAGCCAGCACAGAGACAAGAATTTTATTAAAGGCCAGGTGTCGCAACTGTTCTAGGTTTAAAGCAGGTACTTGAGCAGAGCCCGGATAGCTCAGTCGGTAGAGCATCATACTTTTAATCTGAGGGTCCAGGGTTCAAGTTCCTGTTCGGGCGTTAAAAAGCCAATGGTTGATTGATTCTTGGTGGTGGGATAATCCAAAGCTTGTTTGAATCTTCCCTTGATGTCAAAGTTCCATGAGATTTTTTTTCTTGCACAGAGTACGGGCTCTGACGTTTTCACATGCTTTCCAAGTCTTACCCATAAAATTAGCAAATTATGGTTTAGTCTCACTGTGGTAAGCATCCTTTATGGTGTTAATTTTGACCAACCAATGGCTCTGACAATAGTTGTCTTTGTTTGAACCCAACAGATATTGCCATGATCCTCCCATGCAAATATCATTGGTTCAAACATACTTTGACTGTGACATTATTTGAGGTGTCACTGAAACTTGAATTGTGAATACATCTTAGTCACTATTTGCAGAGTTATCTTTTTTTCAGCTAGAGCAAATTGACAAAGTTTGGTAACATGTTATAGGAGGGTTATAATGTACTAACGTTAATTTGATGAGACAGACTACACTTTGGACAAATTCAAAGTCTCCACATTGGACAATCAAAGATAGAGCAGCTGCTAATAAAGGCCAAAAGCAAGAGTCCAGCAACCATGACCTCGACGTGATTCGAACACGCAACCTTCTGATCTGGAGTCAGACGCGCTACCGTTGCGCCACGAGGTCCGAGGGGCTGTTTTGGCCAGCCTCATGGCCCAGAGAAGGCTTTGCATTTATCTCGTCGCGGTTGTAATGACAAATTGAGTCTGACAGTCAGGTTGCAGGCTCTGACATTTTCCGCATTTCAAGTCCCTGATTGTTGGTGTAAGTAAGATTCAAGAGTTACATTTCACATGTGAAGGAAACAATCTGTTACACTATACAGTGAAATAATGAACTCAGTGTCAGTCATTTGGTCAGTGATGAAATGTAAAGTTAGTTTGCAAAAAGCAAATGCTATATATAAGACTATGGACAAAGATTGGCAAAGGAGCTTTTGAGGTGCTTTTTATGTGAGTTATACATAGTCACATTTTTCAACTAGCCTGCATCCTTGAATACTGCTGTTGGACATGAAAAAGGGGATAACCTTCATAGTGGGCGTCGTGCAAAAAAGGCACATTAAACTATTGGAAAAAGCTTCAAGAAACTCCTGAGATTCGCCCTCTGAGCCAGCACAGAGACAAGAATTTTATTGAGGCCAGGTGTCGCAACTGTTCTAGGTTTAAAGCAGGTACATGAGCAGAGCCCGGATAGCTCAGTCGGTAGAGCATCAGACTTTTAATCTGAGGGTCCAGGGTTCAAGTCCCTGTTCGGGCATTAAAAAGCCAATGGTTGATTGATTCTTGGTGGTGGGATAATCCAAAGCTTGTTTGAATCTTCCCTTGATGTCAAAGTTCCATGAGATTTTTTTTCTTGCACAGAGTACGGGCTCTGACGTTTTCACATGCTTTCCAAGTCTTACCCATAAAATTAGCAAATTATGGTTTAGTCTCACTGTGGTAAGCATCCTTTATGGTGTTAATTTTGACCAACTAATGGCTCTGACAATAGTTGTCTTTGTTTGAACCCAAAAGATATTGCCATGATCCTCCCATGCAAATATCATTGGTTCAAACATACTTTGACTGTGACATTATTTGAGGTGTCACTGAAACTTGAATTGTGAATACATCTTAGTCACTATTTGCAGAGTTATCTTTTTTCAGCTAGAGCAAATTGACAAAGTTTGGTAACATGTTATAGGAGGGTTATAATGTACTAACGTTAATTTGATGAGACAGACTACACTTTGGACAAATTCAAAGTCTCCACATTGGACAATCAAAGATAGAGCAGCTGCTAATAAAGGCCAAAAGCAAGAGTCCAGTAACCATGACCTCGACGTGATTCGAACACGCAACCTTCTGATCTGGAGTCAGACGCGCTACCGTTGCGCCACGAGGTCCGAGGGGCTGTTTTGGCCAGCCTCATGGCCCAGAGAAGGCTTTGCATTTATCTCGTCGCGGTTGTAATGACAAATTGAGTCTGACGGTCAGGTTGCAGGCTCTGACATTTTCCGCATTTCAAGTCCCTGATTGTTGGTGTAAGTAAGATTCAAGAGTTACATTTCACATGTGAAGGAAACAATCTGTTACACTATACAGTGAAATAATGAACTCAGTGTCAGTCATTTGGTCAGTGATGAAATGTAAAGTTAGTTTGCAAAAAGCAAATGCTATATATAAGACTATGGACAAAGATTGGCAAAGGAGCTTTTGAGGTGCTTTTTATGTGAGTTATACATAGTCACATTTTTCAACTAGCCTGCATCCTTGAATACTGCTGTTGGACATGAAAAAGGGGATAACCTTCATAGTGGGCGTCGTGCAAAAAAGGCACATCAAACTATTGGAAAAAGCTTCAAGAAACTCCTGAGATTCGCCCTCTGAGCCAGCACAGAGACAAGAATTTTATTGAGGCCAGGTGTCGCAACTGTTCTAGGTTTAAAGCAGGTACATGAGCAGAGCCCGGATAGCTCAGTCGGTAGAGCATCAGACTTTTAATCTGAGGGTCCAGGGTTCAAATCCCTGTTCGGGTGTTAAAAATCCAATGGCTGACTGATTCTTGGTGATAGGATAATCCAAAGCTTGTTCGAATCTTCCCTTGATGTCAAATTTTCATGAGATTTTTTGTCTTGCACAGAGTACGGGCTCTGACGTTTTCACATGGTTTCCAAGTCTTACCCATACATTAGCAAATTATGGTTTAGTCTCACTGTGGTAAGCATCCTTTATGGTGTTAATTTTGACCAACCAATGGCTCTGACAATAGTTGCCTTTGTTTGAACCCAAAAGATATTGCCATGATCCTCCCATGCAAATATCATTGGTTTAAACATACTTTGACTGTGACATTATTTGAGGTGTCACTGAAACTTGAATTGTGAATACATCTTAGTCACTATTTGCAGAGTTATCTTTTTTTCAGCTAGAGCAAATTGACAAAGTTTGGTAACATGTTATAGAAGGGTTATAATGTACTAACGTTAATTTGATGAGACAGACTACACTTTGGACAAATTCAAAGTCTCCACATTGGACAATCAAAGATAGAGCAGCTGCTAATAAAGGCCAAAAGCAAGAGTCCAGCAACCATGACCTCGACGTGATTCGAACACGCAACCTTCTGATCTGGAGGCAGACGCGCTACCGTTGCGCCACGAGGTCCGAGGGGCTGTTTTGGCCAGCCTCATGGCCCAGAGAAGGCTTTGCATTTATCTCGTCGCGGTTGTAATGACAAATTGAGTCTGACGGTCAGGTTGCAGGCTCTGACATTTTCCGCATTTCAAGTCCCTGATTGTTGGTGTAAGTAAGATTCAAGAGTTACATTTCACATGTGAAGGAAACAATCTGTTACACTATACAGTGAAATAATGAACTCAGTGTCAGTCATTTGGTCAGTGATGAAATGTAAAGTTAGTTTGCAAAAAGCAAATGCTATATATAAGACTATGGACAAAGATTGGCAAAGGAGCTTTTGAGGTGCTTTTTATGTGAGTTATACATAGTCACATTTTTCAACTAGCCTGCATCCTTGAATACTGCTGTTGGACATGAAAAAGGGGATAACCTTCATAGTGGGCGTCGTGCAAAAAAGGCACATCAAACTATTGGAAAAAGCTTCAAGAAACTCCTGAGATTCGCCCTCTGAGCCAGCACAGAGACAAGAATTTTATTGAGGCCAGGTGTCGCAACTGTTCTAGGTTTAAAGCAGGTACATGAGCAGAGCCCGGATAGCTCAGTCGGTAGAGCATCAGACTTTTAATCTGAGGGTCCAGGGTTCAAGTCCCTGTTCGGGTGTTAAAAAGCCAATGGTTGATTGATTCTTGGTGGTGGGATAATCCAAAGCTTGTTTGAATCTTCCCTTGATGTCAAAGTTCCATGAGATTTTTTTTCTTGCACAGAGTACTGGCTCTGACGTTTTCACATGCTTTCCAAGTCTTACCCATAAAATTAGCAAATTATGTTTTAGTCTCACTGTGGTAAGCATCCTTTATGGTTTTAATTTTGACCAACCAATGGCTCTGACAATAGTTGTCTTTGTTTGAACCCAAAAGATATTGCCATGATCCTCCCATGCAAATATCATTGGTTCAAACATACTTTGACTGTGACATTATTTGAGGTGTCACTGAAACTTGAATTGAGAATACATCTTAGTCACTATTTGCAGAGTTATCTTTTTTTCAGCTAGAGCAAATTGACAAAGTTTGGTAACATGTTATAGGAGGGTTATAATGTACTAACGTTAATTTGATGAGACAGACTACACTTTGGACAAATTCAAAGTCTCCACATTGGACAATCAAAGATTGAGCAGCTGCTAATAAAGGCCAAAAGCAAGAGTCCAGCAACCATGACCTCGACGTGATTCGAACACGCAACCTTCTGATCTGGAGTCAGACGCGCTACCGTTGCGCCACGAGGTCCGAGGGGCTGTTTTGGCCAGCCTCATGGCCCAGAGAAGGCTTTGCATTTATCTCGTCGCGGTTGTAATGACAAATTGAGTCTGACGGTCAGGTTGCAGGCTCTGACATTTTCCGCATTTCAAGTCCCTGATTGTTGGTGTAAGTAAGATTCAAGAGTTACATTTCACATGTGAAGGAAACAATCTGTTACACTATACAGTGAAATAATGAACTCAGTGTCAGTCATTTGGTCAGTGATGAAATGTAAAGTTAGTTTGCAAAAAGCAAATGCTATATATAAGACTATGGACAAAGATTGGCAAAGGAGCTTTTGAGGTGCTTTTTATGTGAGTTATACATAGTCACATTTTTCAACTAGCCTGCATCCTTGAATACTGCTGTTGGACATGAAAAAGGGGATAACCTTCATAGTGGGCGTCGTGCAAAAAAGGCACATTAAACTATTGGAAAAAGCTTCAAGAAACTCCTGAGATTCGCCCTCTGAGCCAGCACAGAGACAAGAATTTTATTGAGGCCAGGTGTCGCAACTGTTCTAGGTTTAAAGCAGGTACATGAGCAGAGCCCGGATAGCTCAGTCGGTAGAGCATCAGACTTTTAATCTGAGGGTCCAGGGTTCAAGTCCCTGTTCGGGCGTTAAAAAGCCAATGGTTGATTGATTCTTGGTGGTGGGATAATCCAAAGCTTGTTTGAATCTTCCCTTGATGTCAAAGTTCCATGAGATTTTTTTTCTTGCACAGAGTACGGGCTCTGACGTTTTCACATGCTTTCCAAGTCTTACCCATAAAATTAGCAAATTATGGTTTAGTCTCACTGTGGTAAGCATCCTTTATGGTGTTAATTTTGACCAACCAATGGCTCTGACAATAGTTGTCTTTGTTTGAACCCAAAAGATATTGCCATGATCCTCCAATGCAAATATCATTGGTTCAAACATACTTTGACTGTGACATTATTTGAGGTGTCACTGAAACTTGAATTGTGAATACATCTTAGTCACTATTTGCAAAATTATCTTTTTTTCAGCTAGAGCAAATTGACAAAGTTTGGTAACATGTTATAGGAGGGTTATAATGTACTAACGTTAATTTGATGAGACAGACTACACATGGGACAAATTCAAAGTCTCCACATTGGACAATCAAAGATAGAGCAGCTGCTAATAAAGGCCAAAAGCAAGAGTCCAGCAACCATGACCTCGACGTGATTCGAACACGCAACCTTCTGATCTGGAGTCAGACGCGCTACCGTTGCGCCACGAGGTCCGAGGGGCTGTTTTGGCCAGCCTCATGGCCCAGAGAAGGCTTTGCATTTATCTCGTCGCGGTTGTAATGACAAATTGAGTCTGAAGGTCAGGTTGCAGGCTCTGACATTTTCCGCATTTCAAGTCCCTGATTGTTGGTGTAAGTAAGATTCAAGAGTTACATTTCACATGTGAAGGAAACAATCTGTTACACTATACAGTGAAATAATGAACTCAGTGTCAGTCATTTGGTCAGTGATGAAATGTAAAGTTAGTTTGCAAAAAGCAAATGCTATATATAAGACTATGGACAAAGATTGGCAAAGGAGCTTTTGAGGTGCTTTTTATGTGAGTTATACATAGTCACATTTTTCAACTAGCCTGCATCCTTGAATACTGCTGTTGGACATGAAAAAGGGGATAACCTTCATAGTGGGCGTCGTGCAAAAAAGGCACATCAAACTATTGGAAAAAGCTTCAAGAAACTCCTGAGATTCGCCCTCTGAGCCAGCACAGAGACAAGAATTTTATTGAGGCCAGGTGTCGCAACTGTTCTAGGTTTAAAGCAGGTACATGAGCAGAGCCCGGATAGCTCAGTCGGTAGAGCATCAGACTTTTAATCTGAGGGTCCAGGGTTCAAGTCCCTGTTCGGGTGTTAAAAAGCCAATGGTTGATTGATTCTTGGTGGTGGGATAATCCAAAGCTTGTTTGAATCTTCCCTTGATGTCAAAGTTCCATGAGATTTTTTTTCTTGCACAGAGTACTGGCTCTGACGTTTTCACATGCTTTCCAAGTCTTACCCATAAAATTAGCAAATTATGTTTTAGTCTCACTGTGGTAAGCATCCTTTATGGTTTTAATTTTGACCAACCAATGGCTCTGACAATAGTTGTCTTTGTTTGAACCCAAAAGATATTGCCATGATCCTCCCATGCAAATATCATTGGTTCAAACATACTTTGACTGTGACATTATTTGAGGTGTCACTGAAACTTGAATTGAGAATACATCTTAGTCACTATTTGCAGAGTTATCTTTTTTTCAGCTAGAGCAAATTGACAAAGTTTGGTAACATGTTATAGGAGGGTTATAATGTACTAACGTTAATTTGATGAGACAGACTACACTTTGGACAAATTCAAAGTCTCCACATTGGACAATCAAAGATTGAGCAGCTGCTAATAAAGGCCAAAAGCAAGAGTCCAGCAACCATGACCTCGACGTGATTCGAACACGCAACCTTCTGATCTGGAGTCAGACGCGCTACCGTTGCGCCACGAGGTCCGAGGGGCTGTTTTGGCCAGCCTCATGGCCCAGAGAAGGCTTTGCATTTATCTCGTCGCGGTTGTAATGACAAATTGAGTCTGACGGTCAGGTTGCAGGCTCTGACATTTTCCGCATTTCAAGTCCCTGATTGTTGGTGTAAGTAAGATTCAAGAGTTACATTTCACATGTGAAGGAAACAATCTGTTACACTATACAGTGAAATAATGAACTCAGTGTCAGTCATTTGGTCAGTGATGAAATGTAAAGTTAGTTTGCAAAAAGCAAATGCTATATATAAGACTATGGACAAAGATTGGCAAAGGAGCTTTTGAGGTGCTTTTTATGTGAGTTATACATAGTCACATTTTTCAACTAGCCTGCATCCTTGAATACTGCTGTTGGACATGAAAAAGGGGATAACCTTCATAGTGGGCGTCGTGCAAAAAAGGCACATTAAACTATTGGAAAAAGCTTCAAGAAACTCCTGAGATTCGCCCTCTGAGCCAGCACAGAGACAAGAATTTTATTGAGGCCAGGTGTCGCAACTGTTCTAGGTTTAAAGCAGGTACATGAGCAGAGCCCGGATAGCTCAGTCGGTAGAGCATCAGACTTTTAATCTGAGGGTCCAGGGTTCAAGTCCCTGTTCGGGCGTTAAAAAGCCAATGGTTGATTGATTCTTGGTGGTGGGATAATCCAAAGCTTGTTTGAATCTTCCCTTGATGTCAAAGTTCCATGAGATTTTTTTTCTTGCACAGAGTACGGGCTCTGACGTTTTCACATGCTTTCCAAGTCTTACCCATAAAATTAGCAAATTATGGTTTAGTCTCACTGTGGTAAGCATCCTTTATGGTGTTAATTTTGACCAACCAATGGCTCTGACAATAGTTGTCTTTGTTTGAACCCAAAAGATATTGCCATGATCCTCCAATGCAAATATCATTGGTTCAAACATACTTTGACTGTGACATTATTTGAGGTGTCACTGAAACTTGAATTGTGAATACATCTTAGTCACTATTTGCAAAATTATCTTTTTTTCAGCTAGAGCAAATTGACAAAGTTTGGTAACATGTTATAGGAGGGTTATAATGTACTAACGTTAATTTGATGAGACAGACTACACATGGGACAAATTCAAAGTCTCCACATTGGACAATCAAAGATAGAGCAGCTGCTAATAAAGGCCAAAAGCAAGAGTCCAGCAACCATGACCTCGACGTGATTCGAACACGCAACCTTCTGATCTGGAGTCAGACGCGCTACCGTTGCGCCACGAGGTCCGAGGGGCTGTTTTGGCCAGCCTCATGGCCCAGAGAAGGCTTTGCATTTATCTCGTCGCGGTTGTAATGACAAATTGAGTCTGAAGGTCAGGTTGCAGGCTCTGACATTTTCCGCATTTCAAGTCCCTGATTGTTGGTGTAAGTAAGATTCAAGAGTTACATTTCACATGTGAAGGAAACAATCTGTTACACTATACAGTGAAATAATGAACTCAGTGTCAGTCATTTGGTCAGTGATGAAATGTAAAGTTAGTTTGCAAAAAGCAAATGCTATATATAAGACTATGGACAAAGATTGGCAAAGGAGCTTTTGAGGTGCTTTTTATGTGAGTTATACATAGTCACATTTTTCAACTAGCCTGCATCCTTGAATACTGCTGTTGGACATGAAAAAGGGGATAACCTTCATAGTGGGCGTCGTGCAAAAAAGGCACATCAAACTATTGGAAAAAGCTTCAAGAAACTCCTGAGATTCGCCCTCTGAGCCAGCACAGAGACAAGAATTTTATTGAGGCCAGGTGTCGCAACTGTTCTAGGTTTAAAGCAGGTACATGAGCAGAGCCCGGATAGCTCAGTCGGTAGAGCATCAGACTTTTAATCTGAGGGTCCAGGGTTCAAGTCCCTGTTCGGGTGTTAAAAAGCCAATGGTTGATTGATTCTTGGTGGTGGGATAATCCAAAGCTTGTTTGAATCTTCCCTTGATGTCAAAGTTCCATGAGATTTTTTTTCTTGCACAGAGTACTGGCTCTGACGTTTTCACATGCTTTCCAAGTCTTACCCATAAAATTAGCAAATTATGTTTTAGTCTCACTGTGGTAAGCATCCTTTATGGTTTTAATTTTGACCAACCAATGGCTCTGACAATAGTTGTCTTTGTTTGAACCCAAAAGATATTGCCATGATCCTCCCATGCAAATATCATTGGTTCAAACATACTTTGACTGTGACATTATTTGAGGTGTCACTGAAACTTGAATTGTGAATACATCTTAGTCACTATTTGCAGAGTTATCTTTTTTTCAGCTAGAGCAAATTGACAAAGTTTGGTAACATGTTATAGGAGGGTTATAATGTACTAACGTTAATTTGATGAGACAGACTACACTTTGGACAAATTCAAAGTCTCCACATTGGACAATCAAAGATTGAGCAGCTGCTAATAAAGGCCAAAAGCAAGAGTCCAGCAACCATGACCTCGACGTGATTCGAACACGCAACCTTCTGATCTGGAGTCAGACGCGCTACCGTTGCGCCACGAGGTCCGAGGGGCTGTTTTGGCCAGCCTCATGGCCCAGAGAAGGCTTTGCATTTATCTCGTCGCGGTTGTAATGACAAATTGAGTCTGACGGTCAGGTTGCAGGCTCTGACATTTTCCGCATTTCAAGTCCCTGATTGTTGGTGTAAGTAAGATTCAAGAGTTACATTTCACATGTGAAGGAAACAATCTGTTACACTATACAGTGAAATAATGAACTCAGTGTCAGTCATTTGGTCAGTGATGAAATGTAAAGTTAGTTTGCAAAAAGCAAATGCTATATATAAGACTATGGACAAAGATTGGCAAAGGAGCTTTTGAGGTGCTTTTTATGTGAGTTATACATAGTCACATTTTTCAACTAGCCTGCATCCTTGAATACTGCTGTTGGACATGAAAAAGGGGATAACCTTCATAGTGGGCGTCGTGCAAAAAAGGCACATCAAACTATTGGAAAAAGCTTCAAGAAACTCCTGAGATTCGCCCTCTGAGCCAGCACAGAGACAAGAAT
Source organism: Silurus aristotelis (assembly GCF_946808225.1). Taxonomy (NCBI): domain Eukaryota; kingdom Metazoa; phylum Chordata; class Actinopteri; order Siluriformes; family Siluridae; genus Silurus; species Silurus aristotelis. The sequence goes on from NC_139576.1 coordinate 30,430,376, forward strand.
TTTATTGAGGCCAGGTGTCGCAACTGTTCTAGGTTTAAAGCAGGTACATGAGCAGAGCCCGGATAGCTCAGTCGGTAGAGCATCAGACTTTTAATCTGAGGGTCCAGGGTTCAAGTCCCTGTTCGGGCATTAAAAAGCCAATGGTTGATTGATTCTTGGTGGTGGGATAATCCAAAGCTTGTTTGAATCTTCCCTTGATGTCAAAGTTCCATGAGATTTTTTTTCTTGCACAGAGTACGGGCTCTGACGTTTTCACATGCTTTCCAAGTCTTACCCATAAAATTAGCAAATTATGGTTTAGTCTCACTGTGGTAAGCATCCTTTATGGTGTTAATTTTGACCAACCAATGGCTCTGACAATAGTTGTCTTTGTTTGAACCCAAAAGATATTGCCATGATCCTCCCATGCAAATATCATTGGTTCAAACATACTTTGACTGTGACATTATTTGAGGTGTCACTGAAACTTGAATTGTGAATACATCTTAGTCACTATTTGCAGAGTTATCTTTTTTTCAGCTAGAGCAAATTGACAAAGTTTGGTAACATGTTATAGGAGGGTTATAATGTACTAATGTTAATTTGATGAGACAGACTACACTTTGGACAAATTCAAAGTCTCCACATTGGACAATCAAAGATAGAGCAGCTGCTAATAAAGGCCAAAAGCAAGAGTCCAGCAACCATGACCTCGACGTGATTCGAACACGCAACCTTCTGATCTGGAGTCAGACGCGCTACCGTTGCGCCACGAGGTCCGAGCGGCTGTTTTGACCAGCCTCATGGCCCAGAGAAGGCTTTTCATTTATCTCGTCGCTGTTGTAATGACAAATTGAGTCTGACGGTCAGGTTGCAGGTTCTGACATTTTCCGCATTGGAAGTCCCTGATTGTTGGTGGAAGTAAGATTCAGGAGTTACATTTCATATGTAAAGGAAACAATCTGTTACACTATACAGTGAAATAATGAACTCAGTGTCAGTCATTTGGTCAGTGATGAAATGTAAAGTTAGTTTGCAAAAAGCAAATGCTATATATAAGACTATGGACAAAGATTGGCAAAGGAGCTTTTGAGGTGCTTTTTATGTGAGTTATACATAGTCACATTTTTCAACTAGCCTGCATCCTTGAATACTGCTGTTGGACATAAAAAAGGGGATAACCTTCATAGTGGGCGTCGTGCAAAAACGGCACATTAAACTATTGGAAAAAGCTTCAAGAAACTCCTGAGATTCGCCCTCTGAGCCAGCACAGAGACAAGAATTTTATTGAGGCCAGGTGTCGCAACTGTTCTAGGTTTAAAGCAGGTACATGAGCAGAGCCCGGATAGCTCAGTCGGTAGAGCATCAGACTTTTAATCTGAGCGTCCAGGGTTTAAGTCCCTGTTCGGGCGTTAAAAAGCCAATGGTTGACTGATTCTTGGCGGTGGGATAATCCAAAGCTTGTTTAAGTCTTCCCTTCATGTCAAAGTTCCATGAGATTTTTTTTCTTGCACAGAGTACGGGCTCTGACGTTTTCACATGCTTTCCAAGTCTTACCCATAAAATTAGCAAATTATGGTTTAGTCTCACTGTGGTAAGCATCCTTTATGGTGTTAATTTTGACCCGCCAATGGCTCTGACAATAGTTGTCTTTGTTTGAACCCAAAAGATATTGCCATGATCCTCCCATGCAAATATCATTGGTTCAAACATACTTTGACTGTGACATTATTTGAGGTGTCACTGAAACTTGAATTGTGAATACATCTTAGTCACTATTTGCAGAGTTATCTTTTTTTCAGCTAGAGCAAATTGACAAAGTTTGGTAACATGTTATAGGAGGGTTATAATGTACTAACGTTAATTTGATGAGACAGACTACACTTTGGACAAATTCAAAGTCTCCACATTGGACAATCAAAGATTGAGCAGCTGCTAATAAAGGCCAAAAGCAAGAGTCCAGCAACCATGACCTCGACGTGATTCGAACACGCAACCTTCTGATCTGGAGTCAGACGCGCTACCGTTGCGCCACGAGGTCCGAGGGGCTGTTTTGGCCAGCCTCATGGCCCAGAGAAGGCTTTGCATTTATCTCGTCGCGGTTGTAATGACAAATTGAGTCTGACGGTCAGGTTGCAGGCTCTGACATTTTCCGCATTTCAAGTCCCTGATTGTTGGTGTAAGTAAGATTCAAGAGTTACATTTCACATGTGAAGGAAACAATCTGTTACACTATACAGTGAAATAATGAACTCAGTGTCAGTCATTTGGTCAGTGATGAAATGTAAAGTTAGTTTGCAAAAAGCAAATGCTATATATAAGACTATGGACAAAGATTGGCAAAGGAGCTTTTGAGGTGCTTTTTATGTGAGTTATACATAGTCACATTTTTCAACTAGCCTGCATCCTTGAATACTGCTGTTGGACATGAAAAAGGGGATAACCTTCATAGTGGGCGTCGTGCAAAAAAGGCACATCAAACTATTGGAAAAAGCTTCAAGAAACTCCTGAGATTCGCCCTCTGAGCCAGCACAGAGACAAGAATTTTATTGAGGCCAGGTGTCGCAACTGTTCTAGGTTTAAAGCAGGTATATGAGCAGAGCCCGGATAGCTCAGTCGGTAGAGCATCAGACTTTTAATCTGAGGGTCCAGGGTTCAAGTCCCTGTTCGGGCATTAAAAAGCCAATGGTTGATTGATTCTTGGTGGTGGGATAATCCAAAGCTTGTTTGAATCTTCCCTTGATGTCAAAGTTCCATGAGATTTTTTTTCTTGCACAGAGTACGGGCTCTGACGTTTTCACATGCTTTCCAAGTCTTACCCATAAAATTAGCAAATTATGGTTTAGTCTCACTGTGGTAAGCATCCTTTATGGTGTTAATTTTGACCAACCAATGGCTCTGACAATAGTTGTCTTTGTTTGAACCCAAAAGATATTGCCATGATCCTCCAATGCAAATATCATTGGTTCAAACATACTTTGACTGTGACATTATTTGAGGTGTCACTGAAACTTGAATTGTGAATACATCTTAGTCACTATTTGCAAAATTATCTTTTTTTCAGCTAGAGCAAATTGACAAAGTTTGGTAACATGTTATAGGAGGGTTATAATGTACTAACGTTAATTTGATGAGACAGACTACACTTGGGACAAATTCAAAGTCTCCACATTGGACAATCAAAGATAGAGCAGCTGCTAATAAAGGCCAAAAGCAAGAGTCCAGCAACCATGACCTCGACGTGATTCGAACACGCAACCTTCTGATCTGGAGTCAGACGCGCTACCGTTGCGCCACGAGGTCCGAGGGGCTGTTTTGGCCAGCCTCATGGCCCAGAGAAGGCTTTGCATTTATCTCGTCGCGGTTGTAATGACAAATTGAGTCTGACGGTCAGGTTGCAGGCTCTGACATTTTCCGCATTTCAAGTCCCTGATTGTTGGTGTAAGTAAGATTCAAGAGTTACATTTCACATGTGAAGGAAACAATCTGTTACACTATACAGTGAAATAATGAACTCAGTGTCAGTCATTTGGTCAGTGATGAAATGTAAAGTTAGTTTGCAAAAAGCAAATGCTATATATAAGACTATGGACAAAGATTGGCAAAGGAGCTTTTGAGGTGCTTTTTATGTGAGTTATACATAGTCACATTTTTCAACTAGCCTGCATCCTTGAATACTGCTGTTGGACATGAAAAAGGGGATAACCTTCATAGTGGGCGTCGTGCAAAAAAGGCACATCAAACTATTGGAAAAAGCTTCAAGAAACTCCTGAGATTCGCCCTCTGAGCCAGCACAGAGACAAGAATTTTATTGAGGCCAGGTGTCGCAACTGTTCTAGGTTTAAAGCAGGTACATGAGCAGAGCCCGGATAGCTCAGTCGGTAGAGCATCAGACTTTTAATCTGAGGGTCCAGGGTTCAAGTCCCTGTTCGGGCATTAAAAAGCCAATGGTTGATTGATTCTTGGTGGTGGGATAATCCAAAGCTTGTTTGAATCTTCCCTTGATGTCAAAGTTCCATGAGATTTTTTTTCTTGCACAGAGTACGGGCTCTGACGTTTTCACATGCTTTCCAAGTCTTACCCATAAAATTAGCAAATTATGGTTTAGTCTCACTGTGGTAAGCATCCTTTATGGTGTTAATTTTGACCAACCAATGGCTCTGACAATAGTTGTCTTTGTTTGAACCCAAAAGATATTGCCATGATCCTCCCATGCAAATATCATTGGTTCAAACATACTTTGACTGTGACATTATTTGAGGTGTCACTGAAACTTGAATTGTGAATACATCTTAGTCACTATTTGCAGAGTTATCTTTTTTCAGCTAGAGCAAATTGACAAAGTTTGGTAACATGTTATAGGAGGGTTATAATGTACTAACGTTAATTTGATGAGACAGACTACACTTTGGACAAATTCAAAGTCTCCACATTGGACAATCAAAGATAGAGCAGCTGCTAATAAAGGCCAAAAGCAAGAGTCCAGCAACCATGACCTCGACGTGATTCGAACACGCAACCTTCTGATCTGGAGTCAGACGCGCTACCGTTGCGCCACGAGGTCCGAGGGGCTGTTTTGGCCAGCCTCATGGCCCAGAGAAGGCTTTGCATTTATCTCGTCGCGGTTGTAATGACAAATTGAGTCTGACGGTCAGGTTGCAGGCTCTGACATTTTCCGCATTTCAAGTCCCTGATTGTTGGTGTAAGTAAGATTCAAGAGTTACATTTCACATGTGAAGGAAACAATCTGTTACACTATACAGTGAAATAATGAACTCAGTGTCAGTCATTTGGTCAGTGATGAAATGTAAAGTTAGTTTGCAAAAAGCAAATGCTATATATAAGACTATGGACAAAGATTGGCAAAGGAGCTTTTGAGGTGCTTTTTATGTGAGTTATACATTGTCACATTTTTCAACTAGCCTGCATCCTTGAATACTGCTGTTGGACATGAAAAAGGGGATAACCTTCATAGTGGGCGTCGTGCAAAATAGGCACATCAAACTATTGGAAAAAGCTTCAAGAAACTCCTGAGATTCGCCCTCTGAGCCAGCACAGAGACAAGAATTTTATTGAGGCCAGGTGTCGCAACTGTTCTAGGTTTAAAGCAGGTACATGAGCAGAGCCCGGATAGCTCAGTCGGTAGAGCATCAGACTTTTAATCTGAGGGTCCAGGGTTCAAGTCCCTGTTCGGGCATTAAAAAGCCAATGGTTGATTGATTCTTGGTGGTGGGATAATCCAAAGCTTGTTTGAATCTTCCCTTGATGTCAAAGTTCCATGAGATTTTTTTTCTTGCACAGAGTACGGGCTCTGACGTTTTCACATGCTTTCCAAGTCTTACCCATAAAATTAGCAAATTATGGTTTAGTCTCACTGTGGTAAGCATCCTTTATGGTGTTAATTTTGACCAACCAATGGCTCTGACAATAGTTGTCTTTGTTTGAACCCAAAAGATATTGCCATGATCCTCCCATGCAAATATCATTGGTTCAAACATACTTTGACTGTGACATTATTTGAGGTGTCACTGAAACTTGAATTGTGAATACATCTTAGTCACTATTTGCAGAGTTATCTTTTTTTCAGCTAGAGCAAATTGACAAAGTTTGGTAACATGTTATAGGAGGGTTATAATGTACTAATGTTAATTTGATGAGACAGACTACACTTTGGACAAATTCAAAGTCTCCACATTGGACAATCAAAGATAGAGCAGCTGCTAATAAAGGCCAAAAGCAAGAGTCCAGCAACCATGACCTCGACGTGATTCGAACACGCAACCTTCTGATCTGGAGTCAGACGCGCTACCGTTGCGCCACGAGGTCCGAGCGGCTGTTTTGACCAGCCTCATGGCCCAGAGAAGGCTTTTCATTTATCTCGTCGCTGTTGTAATGACAAATTGAGTCTGACGGTCAGGTTGCAGGTTCTGACATTTTCCGCATTGGAAGTCCCTGATTGTTGGTGGAAGTAAGATTCAGGAGTTACATTTCATATGTAAAGGAAACAATCTGTTACACTATACAGTGAAATAATGAACTCAGTGTCAGTCATTTGGTCAGTGATGAAATGTAAAGTTAGTTTGCAAAAAGCAAATGCTATATATAAGACTATGGACAAAGATTGGCAAAGGAGCTTTTGAGGTGCTTTTTATGTGAGTTATACATAGTCACATTTTTCAACTAGCCTGCATCCTTGAATACTGCTGTTGGACATAAAAAAGGGGATAACCTTCATAGTGGGCGTCGTGCAAAAACGGCACATTAAACTATTGGAAAAAGCTTCAAGAAACTCCTGAGATTCGCCCTCTGAGCCAGCACAGAGACAAGAATTTTATTGAGGCCAGGTGTCGCAACTGTTCTAGGTTTAAAGCAGGTACAAGAGCAGAGCCCGGATAGCTCAGTCGGTAGAGCATCAGACTTTTAATCTGAGGGTCCAGGGTTTAAGTCCCTGTTCGGGCGTTAAAAAGCCAATGGTTGACTGATTCTTGGCGGTGGGATAATCCAAAGCTTGTTTAAGTCTTCCCTTCATGTCAAAGTTCCATGAGATTTTTTTTCTTGCACAGAGTACGGGCTCTGACGTTTTCACATGCTTTCCAAGTCTTACCCATAAAATTAGCAAATTATGGTTTAGTCTCACTGTGGTAAGCATCCTTTATGGTGTTAATTTTGACCCGCCAATGGCTCTGACAATAGTTGTCTTTGTTTGAACCCAAAAGATATTGCCATGATCCTCTTATGCAAATATCATTGGTTCAAACATACTTTGACTGTGACATTATTTGAGGTGTCACTGAAACTTGAATTGTGAATACATATTAGTCACTATTTGCAGAGTTATCTTTTTTTCAGCTAGAGCAAATTGACAAAGTTTGGTAACATGTTATAGGAGGGTTATAATGTACTAACGTTAATGTGATGAGACAGACTAAACTTTGGACAAATTCAAAGTCTCCACATTGGACAATCAAAGATAGAGCAGCTGCTAATAAAGGCCAAAAGCAAGAGTCCAGCAACCATGACCTCGACGTGATTCGAACACGCAACCTTCTGATCTGGAGTCAGACGCGCTACCGTTGCGCCACGAGGTCCGAGGGGCTGTTTTGGCCAGCCTCATGGCCCAGAGAAGGCTTTGCATTTATCTCGTCGCGGTTGTAATGACAAATTGAGTCTGACGGTCAGGTTGCAGGCTCTAGAGCAGCTGCTAATAAAGCCCAAAAAGCAAGAGTCCAGCAACAATCACCGCGACATGATTCGAAGTAGCAACCCTTGGATAAGAAGTCAGATGTACTGCCGATGCGCCACGAGATCTGAGCTGCTTGAGATATAAAAGTGTAAGTGGATGAAATGGTTTCTCTGCGGCACTAAATGGTGAATTGCAGGCTTTGCTCTGACCCTCTTGAAGCTTGATAGTATTTGTTAGCAATGGAAATAACAGTGATTTTAAACAAACTACGAGCCATCCATTGAGTTAAACAGTTCCGAGATAGTAAAATACAGAGCTCTACAGCATAGGGGTTTTTTTGCGCAATGGATAGCGCATTGGCCTTTTAGTCTCAGCGGTAGAGCTATTCAAAGGTTGTCGGTTCAAGTCCCACCAGAGTTGTTGGGCTTTTCCACTTGTCTTGATTGTAACTTTAATTTTACACCAGGTAGATTTAAGAGCCATATCGCATGTGACATTTCCGTGCTTCTCGTACTAACCCGGAATGCTTTGTTGGACAGGGTTTTTAAAACAATCTCCTCTTGTTCCACATGGTTCTACTCATTTGACCAAAACATTGCTGTAGCAATACAACATGCATGGGTCCAAGAGCAAATGATCTAGGTCAGCTGAAGACAACTTAGGACATTGGTGCCTAATGTTGGTTAGTTGCAGCTCCGCTTTGTTATTACTGTTAATTGTGGTACTATGGCCATACAAACTGTTATTAATTAACAGTTTGTACAATTAAAATCAGGTAAATTGTGTACAACTGCACTGTGATTTCAACACAAAACGTTAGAGGCCTTTTTACTCAATGAGCAAACTGTTTGTGGTGGTACAATGCCCTAGCAATCTCAGATTCCGAGGTTTGTAATAACATGGATATACCTTAGAGTCAGATTGGACAGTAAATTGGTACAGCAGTTGGTCTAAATCAGGTAAAAAATATTTTTACACACAAAAAAAAAAAAAACAACAGCCAACAGGACCTTTTTTGTATTATATTCTCAGAGCAGTGGTTCCTAGGCTTCGGCCAGGTCGCCTCGTTAGTGCAGTAGAAAGCGCGTCAGTCTCATAATCTGACGTTTTTGAATACGATCCTCACACGAGTCAAGTCTTTTTTAAATCTTCATCACTGCTAGTGGTTCTACAGGCAGACAAACCGCAACAAAAATCAAGTAAAACAGCTACAAGTGTTTAATCTCATCGGCACGAACCATTATATACTGCTTGTGTTGATTCAACTGGCAGGCACTGGCAGATTCCGAGTTCTTGATTACAAGGGGTTTCTCTTACAACCAAAGCGCACAGTCCAGTGGTTCAGCAATTGTTGTACAAAAGATTGAAAAAATCTCGTATATAAAACAAATATACATTCATGGGTCCATGAGCAAACAATCGAGATCAATTGCTCCTACCACTAAGGACAGTGGTGCCCAATGTTTGTTAGTTGCTGCACTGCTTTGTTTTTGCTGGAAGAGTAGGACCCTCAGAGTAATTGCTATCAACAGTTGTGTGTTGCATGCTAATTTCAGCAGAATTTTAGTGGTTTGTTGAGACTATGATCAGATATTAGACAGAACGCTTTCACTGCTATGGCATGGCTATTGTTTGTTGATATGTATCTTAACTATATTTGAATTTGATCATATTTTCTGCTGAGGACCTTAGCAAGTCTCAAATTAATGGTAGTACTAGCCTTAAGACAATAATCAAATTTATGCTTCTGCATTATTAGCTGTTAGCTCGAATGTCCATGCAATTTTTTTTCCCCTAAATCTAAGAGCGAAGAATTTCCATTCAATAGCTGGCTGAGCATTTGCCATTCGGCAGCAAGGCACTGTGGCTTAGTTGGTTAAAGTGCTTATCTAGTAAACAGGAGGTCCTGGTTTTGAATCTCAACAGTGCCTGATGCAGTTCTCCTTTGCTGGTTGAGTGCCTTCCAGCTTTTTCTTTATGACTTGAGATATAACATTGCAAGTGGATAAGATGGTTTCTCTGGGGCACTGAATGGTGAATTGCAGGCCTTGCTCTGACCTTTTTAAAAGCTTGATAGTATTTGTTTTTGTTCTGATTTCTCCTCTGCTTTCACACCAGCTTCACTTTGTGATTTTGCTCAGGTGAAAAACATCTGCTGAAATGTCAGATTCTTCTTTAACTCTTCTACTTTCTGTATATTCTGCTCTGCATTCAGGTTTTTCAGCTTCTTCTGATGTTTTGTCTCGTAATTCCGTCTTAGATTCAATTTCTTAATTACAGCCCCATTCGCTCCACTAATAAGACACACGGGTTTACCGCCAGTGTCAGTAAACATCTACTCAGAATCCTATCGGTTTTGAAAGGCTCTGTTTTCAGAATCCACTTTTCTCTTTGCCATTGTGAGGGGCTTCACAATAACTTTACAATAGGGTTAAATACATCAACAGAAGCTCGACTTGATTGACGCTGGAATGTTCCCAGGTGTTCGGTAAGGCAGATGAAGCCCAGCATTATGGGATCTGTAGTTTGTGTTATCAGTGCTTCATATCGCCGGGACATTAATAACAATAATAATAGATGTATATAAAATCATCTTGCAGGCCAGATATAATTGTACGTCAGGCCGGATTTGACACTGAGTTTGACACCCCTGATCTATTTGAAGACACTGATCATGTTAATGATTTCTCACAATAATGATCAACAATGATTTCATAAGGTAAGAACCCGGCATATTTTCTAAAAATAGCTGTCACCACGTTGGTGACCACTGATGTAGAATATATAATAAATTAAATTTGTATAATAATGAAATGATATATGCATAAATTAAATATACAAACATTAAAAAACAAGCATTTGAACGTAGTAAAGCCGCAATAAATCACGTTTGAGAACAGATTAGTTACTGTAGTAGACAAATGCTATAAAAAGAGAACAAAACGGAGAAACGCAGCAAGTTAACAGACTTAATGAAAATAAAAAAAATATGCATTGGTGTACAAATGCTGTTATTTAATGCTTTTAGATTTAGTGCTTGTTCGCACCGTTTTAATTAAATCATCCCGATGTCGTGATCGAGTCGATTGCGCAACCTGATGCTCACGAGTCAAGACAGAACAGATCCAGTACGACTGTCCAGAATTTACAAACGATTTACACAATAACACTTCAATAAACTACACCATTGTCACATGATGAGGATGACGACATTCGCTGACAACCAATTCCATTATCGATTATTATAAATTTTATTGATTAGTTGTTGTAGCTCTAATAATAAATAATTAACTCAGTATTTCAAAGAGAATAAAAACCCATAAAGTTTGGAAACTCACTGTTCCAGCAGTCGTACAGTCGCTCTATTGAATTATATTGCTGTAGTTATATTTGTATTTATATTTAAGGCTGCAGCTTTAGATTATTTTAGTAATCGAGTTTTCGACCCATTAGTCCATCAATTAATCGAGTAATCGGATAAGAAGCATTTTTTTCTTTATTAATAAGCGACACTAAATATACAAGAGAAAATAAGGCGGGTCTCTTAAAATAAACAAGTAATATGTTTCCTTTTTAGAAAAATTACAAATTTTATTTCTGAAATTGCAGTCTGTGAAAACTAAACCCATTTAGTGCATTTAATCACATTACATCTAAATGCAAATAGAAATATATAAATAAAAAATCATAAATAATGCTCAAGCATTTGGATGAGTCTTCGATATTCAGTGAAATTTTGCCAAGATATTTCAATATCAAACACGCAGCAGAAGACTTGAACATTATCCAAGCAAACTGTAGAATCAAACAGAGTCAGCATGTTAATTAGTTTTCTCTCATGTTCTTTCAGAATCAACTCAGTATCAGTATCAACTCAACAAGTCTCCCCTGCATGGGCTCAGTTAGTGGGATTTAAACCCACGCCTCCAGAGGAGACTGCGACCTGAACGCAGCGCTCGGCCATCCTGCCAGCAAGGGCTTCATGCCTCTTGCCTTGGTGACCATGTCTAGGTCATATGGTGAACATGCAAATGTAGAAGACGTATTTCGTTCGTGGTTTAATTATCTACGTGGATAACTTTTAATAGTTCTGCTTCAGTGTTAAAGAGCTGTGTTCTGGTGGAACAATCTGTGGGGAATTTGTAAGAAACTAAGATCACAAATGTAGTAGGCATGATTTTAACATGGCGCAGGGAGACCCCAACGGATTTTAGGTCCGCCACCTTATCCTTTCAGCCTTGATTATGGAAGGTTTTCCATGACCCCTGCACATCCATCAATGAGTCAACTGGTGCTTGCCTGCATCAAAAGGAAACCAAGGGAAATCTTTCTGTTTGGTGCACAAAGTAGGCAGGTCATTTGAATCCAGCATTTGTCCTTTTCACCCATGTACTCATCACATGCAGATAGTGAAGTAATAGGATTTGGAAATAGGTTTATACTTTTCCCCACTCTGAAGTGATACTCATCCTTATATGTGATCTCAATCTATGTCCACCTCTCTGCTAATCACATGCGAGCACGACATTCTTACCCCTATTCCCAATGAAAAGGGGCTCATATAAAATTATGTGGCATTTAGTAAATGTATGATTATAAATGACTTTGGCCTAACTGTCCTTAGGCTAGCTGAAAATGTGCATATAGAAAGATGTTGAACACAGAATTCGGATAACTTAACGGCATTATGTGTTCAGATTTCCATTGAGGAATGTGACTGAGGTATTAAACAAGTAACAGTTAGCAGAGGATGGTTTCGATCCATCGACCTCTGGGTTATGGGCCCAGCACACTTCCGCTGCGCCACTCTGCTCACTGCAAGCAGCCAAGACGGGACTCACATCTTGTGGCAAAGAGTGGCTCGGATCTACTCTATTAGGTTCCAAACGGTGCTGGAAAACCCAGTGGGATTCTTGTCAATATCAGATGAAGTTTCAACTGAATCTGAATTACAATGTAAAGGATTCAGTCAGAGACCATGCTCAGCTATCATGATAACAAAACAAGTGTTCAAGCCAGTGATCTCAAATGAAACCTAGACTTTTGCTTTGGTGACCATGTGTAGGCCAAATAATGAACACGCAAAAGTCATGGATGTATTTTGTTGCCGTTTTAATTATCTATGGGGTTGACTTCAAAACGTGCTGCTGCAGTGTTAAAGTGCTGTGTTCCTGCATTTCTTCTCTTCAACCATGTACTGACCACATGCAGATCTTGAAGTGAAAGGATTTTGAAATAGGTTTTACTGTTCTTCACTCTGAAGCGATACTCATCCTTATCTGTGATCTTAATCGATGTCCACCTCTCTGCTAATCACATTTAAGCAAGTCAAGTCAAGAGGCTTTTATTGTAATTTCTACTATACACAGTGGTACACAGTACACAGTAAAAACCAGACAACGTTCCTCCGGAACCCTGGTGTTACACTAAACAACAACATAGAGCTACAACACAACACAAGCTACATAAAGTGCATCGAGTGCAACCAAGTGCAAACAGTGCAGACAAAAAACAGTACAGACAGACAGTGCAGACAGACAACACAAGACAACATAAAACCCAATATAGCGCCGACCAGTAAACCTACTGAATAGTTTGATTATACAGTACTGTGCGAGGAGAACTGGATAAACTATTTCCGAGAGTGAATATAAACAGAACAATGTAGTGCAAAAAACAGCAGCAGTCAAGAGGTGCAAAAGACAGCATGTAAACAGTGTAATATAATACAGTCAAAGGTGCAAAAAACAGCATGTAAACAGTATAATACAGTGAAAGATGCTAAAAACAGCAGTTAAAGAGTGTAGTCCGGTCAAGTATAAATAATAATAAATAAATAGTGGTGGAATGAATTGAGATGATTAATGAGTGTGTGAAGTCCAGGTTGTACAGTTCGGTAACACACATTTAAGTGTGTGTGTGTGTGTGTGTGTGTGTGTGTGTGTGTGTGTGTGTGTGTGTGTGTGTGTGTTTATTCACAATGCTGAGTTTGTTATACATACTGACATTTTTTTTATATTTTTTTATTCAAGGAGATTCACTATTCATTTAGCTTGAAAGCACCTCACAGTATCACCTGCAATAACTAATGTGAACTATATTGTCACTTATTTACTACATCTGTATTACATTTTAGCCAAGACAATTAAACTGTTAATCATGAAAAATGTAAAAAATACCAGCTATGTGGAGTTTTATTTTACTTCATGTACCTACTGTGCTGGAAACAATCACCTGTTGGATGTCGGAGCAAACACTTTTGTCCTCTGTGTTGCTGGGGATTGTTGATAAATGCTGTTTTTCTTCATTGCCTCTCTGAAACACTTGATTTTTTTCTCCAATGTTATTTCATCAAAGTCTGATTAAATTTTTGTTATCCATCAAAACCAAATAAGATTTGGCATTATTTCCTTAACTATTGTTGTTGGGATGCTCTGCACATCTGCCAGGTCCAGCTTTTCCCTACGGCCCTTAGCAGCCTGAGAGCACTTTCCTTAGAGGGGGATCCTTATAAATATGAAATAAGATGGAAATTAGACAATAAAGTTTAGAAATAGTAAAGAGGGTTAACATTCTTTGTAGTTTGTATATTATGTGGTACACATGGATTTACTTAAGACACAAAAAATTGTCTTAAAAACACACAAAAATTTACTTTTTACTTTTCTTTTCTTTTTTTTGTATTTTTTGTATCAGCAAATTCTGATCTCTAATATAAAAACTTCCCAAATGTTACCTGTTATTAAAAGTACAAATCATATTTAGGGTCATTTAAGTCACAAATATAAACTCACAAATATAAACAAAGGTAATTAATGACTTTGATACATACGTAAAAAGCGTCACTTTGGAGTTATTAGATGAAACCTGAAAAAAATCTAATTACAGCAACGACAACAAGCTGCTGATATTATGACCTACAATATATATTAACCTAAACTAAAACATTTAATACTACACTAATTTAATCTAAATCATTAAAACTTACCTACAGAAAAATCGAAAATTACCAATCTGGAATACTCTAAATATAGCTGCAAAACTAAGTAATAAAATGCAACGAAAAAAAAAAAATCATGACATAATTCTTTTAACATAAAAAAAAAGTTATCTGACCATTTTATATCATTAATACAAAAAAATAAAAAAAATACCTGAAGAGGTCTGCTGGAATCACCAAGGAGCTGTAATCTAAAAAAGAATCAAAGATACTGAAGTCACAACACACATTTAATATTTTTTCCTGTTAATCAAAACAGTATAAAGTTTTATGTTCAGACTTAAAAGGGGATCAGTTATATTAATTGGCCAAAACTAAAGCACTGACATTTTACTCTTAAAAGATTAAAATTGTGAATTTACCTCAAATATCTGGGTCACAGGGTATAGAATCAGTGATCTGAAAAAGTAAAATAAATTAAATGACTTCTAAGATGAACTATCTTACAACTGTGTGTGTGTCTGTGTGTGTGTGTGTGTGTGTGTGTGTGTGTGTGTGTGTGTGTGTGTGTGCGTGCGTGCGTGCGTGCGTGCGTGTGTGTGCGGAGCATTTCGTAACCATAACTGGCACACTCAGAGTGTTGGCTGCATTTTGGGCCCGTCAGCGGACTAATGTGCCATCTGTTGCTCGAGCCTGGGCCACAGAAGTGTGCATGCATGTGTGTTTGTGTGAGGTGTATTACAACAAGGGAGTAAGTCCCCAGGCAGCCATGCTACTGTGAGAGAAGGAAGTGTATGTGAAGCATGCAAAGTCAGTGGTTCAGTCACCTGACTCCACTTCCCTCTGCCTGTTCTTGTGCGTGCAAAAGATTACAATTAAGGTCAGTGTGTGTGTGTGTGTGTGTGTGTGTGTGTGTGTGTGTGTGTGTGTGTGAGAGAGAGAGAGAAGAGAGGGCTATTGAGCTGAGGCAGGTGCAGGTCACCTGCTCTCCCTCAGTAATGACAAAGTGATCTGGAATCTAATGCCCTGTTTCTCACCTGGAGCTTCAGAGGCATTTATGGAAGGCTGCAGCACAAATAAGCTTGTTCTTGCCAGTCATAAAGTGTGTTTTGGTTGGAAGTTGTGATGGTAGTCATGGTGGCACTGGCAGTCTGCATTAATCGGTTGTTGTGACTGACTCTAATGCAGGCTGAAGGTTTTGCGCTGCATCACGCTCATGTCAGAGAGGATTAGCAGAACCTCCTATGAGCTTTCAGAGAGCGTGTTCTTCATTAACACTAAGAGAGCATAACAAAATTGACAGCAGCTTTAAACTTTAGGCCTTACATTCACAATTCCTGCAGTCCTGGAGGTTAACACTTCAGTGCTCATAAACATTTGTTGGATAAATGTTGAGGAAGAGCATAAAATACCTAGCATGAGACTGTGCATTTTTTTTTGTTGCTGTTATTCTGAGCTGATCAAAGTGGGTTGGAAATGATCCCATTTCCTGAGAGAATTAGCATACATGCTCACAGGAGCAGCAGTGGTGTGAAATAAAGTGGATTGTAGGCTTAGATGTTTGTGATTGCTTTTGCTCTGTATGTAGAGGTTCACAAATCCTTACACATAAACTTAGCTCCCACAGGTACTGTAAGCACAGGATACGGCACGTGTGAATGTATGTGTGTGTAAATACTATCGTGTAACTGAACCTACCACTAGGTATTACAAAACAATTTTCTTCTTGCCGGTAGTTTTTCAAGCTGTTTATGGAAACAACAAACACACAAACACTTGTAATAACACATTTTACGAAACAAGTTGTTTACCAAATAGAGTTGTTGCAGAATTCAAGAAAAGCAGAGATGCATTCTTTTTATATCAAATATAAGATACATGTATACATGCAAATATTGTAATATACATTTTGCAGCTCCACAAATGTGATTGTGTATGCTATAATCAGGGAGCTAATCATTTAATGAAACCCTGACATTTAAAGCCACAACTAAAGCCATAAATACAACAGCATTTTGTAATACATAGGAAATATGTGTGTATGGAATTTGAAGAAATTATGATATGATGTAAAAAAAAAATAGAGTATGATAGTTTTTGTATGAAGAATAGGTATAATGTTATTTAAATGCATTTTACTACAAAATGGTGATAACTTTAAATTAGATGAGGCGTATGACTCGTTAGCTAGTTAGCATATGAACGCTAATAGCTGTAGGGTTAGGGTCACCTGATCAATTTCAAAACTAAACCATAATTCAAATACCAACAAAAATGAAAATTGTATGTCATTTTAATGTTTTCAAGAAATTATACGCCAAGCAACGATCATATAAATGAATATAAAGCTACGACTCAGATCTAATGATTATTCACCTCAGCGGGAACTGCTCGGACTTCCGGGCACTAACAGGCTTGATCTAATGTGGCGGATGAAATCAGACTTCAGAGGGGCCCATATGTTATTCCCCGAAACAAAAATCATGTTTTCGCGACGTCTCCTAGAGATACCAGACCACAGCATTGGCTAAATGGTGCGATGTCTGAATACATGGGAGAATTAGGCATGGTATGCATTTGGCACTGTGAAATTGGTCTCCATCACTTACATCACATTTACATTGAGTGCCCCTAAATTTTGAGGGAAACATGGTGTTTGGATTTTTTTTCACAGAGCTCTTGTGTTCGAGTTTAAAAATTAGGTGTGTGCTTCCACAATATTTTATTTTATGAGTTTCTTAGTAGCTCCTGGTTCCATAATCTCAAATGACTGTATAAGATTGTAGTAAGGACATTACTTATAATCTTACATTCTGGTGCTCATGTCAGTTCTCAATCTCCAGTGTTCTGTATTGTTTAAAGGCTATAATCACACTCTTGATATCACCCAAATGAGGATGGGTTCCACTTTTGAGTCTGGCTCCTCTCAAGGTTTCTTCCTCAAAACATCTAAGGGAGTTTTTCCTCGCCACAGTCACCATGGCTGCTCATCAGGGATAAATACACACCATTCACCTTAACTGTTAAATTATTTTGTTTAAAAAATGTTTTTAAAAAATTGTTATTAAAAAATGTAAATCCAGATGAGATTAAAGCTGCTTTGAGACAATGTCCGTTGTGAAAAACGCTATAGAAATAAACTTAACTTGACTTGGCAATAACCTCCAGGCCCCTAATGGCTCTTTTAAGAGCCGTCAACTTTTCCCATACAGATGTTTCCAGATGAGGCTGCACAACAGCTTTCACACAGCATGTCCCTTGCTTCTGCAATTAAGATAATCTCTCAATTCAGAAGTTTTATTGCTTGACAAAACACGTCCACAATGCTTTACTATGCACGTTGGTGGTTGATAAAGAAGAGCTGCTGCTTCTCTTAGGAGGTCAAGCCTCTTGACTCTTGACTTGACCCACTTCAGTAGGTGTGACTGATCGCTGGTCATGAAGGTGGAGATGAAACTTGTGGGGAAGTTTCTCGCCTTGCTGGCTTTCCCACACTCATGTACAGCAGTTGGTAATTCTACTCACTGCATGTGTTGTGCAGCAGTAGTGGGTAACCGACTCCCTGCTCAACTTCACCTGGGTAGTTATGAGCGCCAGTGGGAATCTCTACTCTCTGCCCAATCGATGATTAGGTGACGGCTCTCTGAGCTCTGGAACACACTTGCAGTGACTGGCATGTCTCTGTAGCCTTCATTACCGACTCTGTAATCAGGAGAACTTGGAACGGTCTCAGCCACCTCTTCTCTCTCCAGCTCTTCCTTCTTATATCTCTCACCACCACACAGTCTCCTGTTTCAGATTATCCAGCTGTCAGCTGAAAAAAGAAGTGTTTCTCTCACCTGCTTCTGTAGATGAGATAAAGCACAGGACATGTTTGCACAATAACACAAAATTTTGTGAACACATTCAGAGTTAGTAATTCTTGGTTGTGGTTTTTAACCCACTCTGATTTTAGGTCGCCTGCCAGACAGGTGAGGTTTACCCAGGTTTTCTTCTACTTGTTTCAGTGCCTAATTAGTCAAGTCAAGCCAAGAAGCTTTTATTGTCATTTCAACCAAATATAGCTGACGCATAACACAGTGAAATGAAACAACGTTCCTCCTGAACCCTGGTGCTACATACAACAACAATCACAGAAATCACAGGGCTAAGGACTATTACGTGTCCTCGCCACATAAAGTGCATCATGTGAAACCTGGTGCAAACAGTGCAAAGACAACACAAGACAGTTAAAGACAACACAGGACAGTGCAAGACAACACAAAACAGTGTAGGACAAATACACAAGACACAAAATAGTGATTAATTAAAGGTGTGCATTTCTTACTGCTATTTTCTTCTGGAAAAATAATTTCTAGATGGTATTTCTAGTGTTGATATTCAGACTGCATCTAACCATTATAGTGTGTGAGTGTCTGTTTGTATTACTCCCCATATTGCCAGATAACAACATTTAAATCACACAATAAACGCTACAAATACACAAATCTAGGAGACAGTAACATGAGAAGTGATGCAGTATCATGATATAATACCGTATTTTCCGGACTATAAGCTGCTACTTCTTTCCCAAGCTTTCAACCCCGCGGCTTAAACAATGAAGCGGCTAATTTATGGATTTTTCCTGGGTTTTTATCGGTTTTACAAGCTTCAAGCCAAAAAACTGAGCCCCATAACATTAGACCAATTAAATTGCCAGTTCAGGTGAACCAATAAAATTCTTTATATCAAATCGGGTGCGCTCTCACTGAATCATAAATATGCATGAGGTTCCTCTGACGTTTGACCTGCCGCTCACTCGGACTGTCAACAGGAACGGCGACGTCACACTGAAAACAACCGGGCATGAAAAAATGCACTTCAACTGTGTTCTTAGCTGCACGGCATCAGGAGAAAAGCTTTACCGATGGTGATTTTTAAAAGCACGATGATGCCAAAAGATTAAACTTCCGAGATAAATTGTTGTGAAAGGAAGGAGGAAGACAGTGACCAATGAATTTCTTGTTAGGCTACTGTTTAGATACAAGCCGTGTAACAGACTTTTCTTTAAAGCCTGTGTAAAGTTTATTAGTTTTAATGTAGGCACCTGCAGCTTATAGACAGGTGCGCCTGATTTATATTCATTCATTCATTCATACATTTTCTCCCGCTTATCCGTAATTCGGGTCGCGGGGGCAGCAGTCTAAGCAGGCCCCCGCCTTCGACTGCTGCCCAATCCTCACAGCACCGTCCCTTACGGTCCCTCCTGCAGGTGGTGAGCCCACGGGAAGGCTGATTTATATTCAAAATGAAAATCTTTGTAACATTCAGTGGGTGCGGTTTATACGTCCCTGCGTGGGTTTGGAAACCAGCCTTTTGGTTAACAACTGAAAGCGCTAACCAGTGGCGCCATTGGATGAGAAAGAAATGGAAGATCTTGCACTGATTAGCTGTAATTACAAGACACACAGCGCACAAGCGAGCTTCCGAGATCAGACGAGATCGAGCGGAAATTTTTTTTATTTTTGTTTGTTTGTTTGCTTATATGCCTTTTCTGCTATTCAAGTTCAACTTTTATCACAATTTATTCACCACAGTAGATGTTCATCCTTAAATTAAGCATGAAAGCAAATAAAATGTACATGAGTCAAAAAATTTGGCCCAGGCCCTCAACAGTTCTTTATAAAAGTTTAGAAAACCCTCTGTTATGTAATTCTTTGTTTTCATCCACAATATGTTGTCTCCAAGTTCGAAGTTGCTTCACTTGTTTAAGAAAAAACCCATTTTCGCTTTCCATGACGCGTTGCTTTCTTCATCCATATACTTTTTTATCATTTTCATTTATTTGTATTTGTTCCACATCCATTAACCCCAATCCTTCCTTCCCTATTGCTTCTATAAAGGTGTTGTATGCAATTCTTGCAGGCTTCCCTTCCCATAAAAAATCAAAAAAACTTTTTTTAGCCTTCTTTCCGCCCACAGTGGCACAGATGATGTGTATAAAATGTATCATAGTTTAGAAATCATTAAAATGTTAAAAACTAACTTTATTTCTTCTGCTGTCTTTTCATCCCTCCTCATTAAAACTCCTAAAATCTTTATTTCTTTTGCTTCCATTAAAGTAAAATGCTCCCTTGAAAACGCTGCCCTTCTGAATCTCATGTATACCGTTTTATCATAATTTATTTTGGCTCCTGATCCCCTGCAGAACTTTTGTACCGTTTGCAATTGCTTTTTTCACCCCCTCCAGATTTTGGACTAATATCATTGTGTCATCCGCATATTTACATTTTTTATTCTCTTCTCACTCGATGTCTAATCCTTTTATTCCTTGCTCTTGTTTTTTAGTTAGTCCAAAAGGAACCACAATTAGATGTACAATTAATGTATGGGTCATATACAAATACAACATGAATGGGTCCAAGAGCAAACAATCGAGATCAATTGCTACTGTGGACAGTGGTGCCTAATGTTTGTTAGTTGCAGCACTGCTTTGTTATTGCTGGAAGAGTAGGACCCTCAGAGCAATTGCTGTCAACAGTTGTGTGTTGCATGCTAATTTCAACAGAATTTTGGTGGTTTGTTAAAACTATGACCAGATATTAGATAGAACGTTTTGACTGCTATGGCATGGCTATTGTTTGTCAATATGTATCTTATAACTATATTGAACTATATTTGTATTTGACCATATTTAATGTTGAGTACCTTAGCTCAAATTAATGGTAGGACTAGCATCAAGACAAAAATCAAATCTATGCTTCTGCCTTATTAGCTGTTAGCTCGAATGCATATGTCCAAGCAATATTTAAAAAAAAAAATCTAATAGCAAAGTATTTCGATTCAGTAGTCACCGAGCAGCATCGAGGCACTGTGGCTTAGTTTGTTAAAGTTCCTGTCTTGTAAACAGGAGATCCTGGGTTCAAATCCCAGCAGTGCCTGGTGCAATTGTCCTTTGCTGCTGTCCTTTGTGCCTTCCAGCTTTTTCTTCATGGCTTGAGATTTAACATTGCAAGTGGATAAGATGGTTTCTCTGGGGCACTGAATGGTGAATTGCAGGCTTTTCCCTGACCCTTTTAAAAGCTTGATAGTATTTGTTAGCAATGGAAAAAACTTTTTGAACAAACTACAAGCCATCCATTAAGATGAACATTTCCGAGATAGTAAAATACAGCACTGTGTAACGTAGGGCTCTGTGGCGCAATAGATAGCGCATCCAGACAATGGACTGGTTAAAAGATGAAGAGATGCCAATAAAATCAATAAAAAAGAAAGAAAAGGAATTGCGGAAAGAGTTTACCTGAAGGAAGTGACAGTGGAGGTAGGACAACTGAAAGTTGTGAGAGTATCAGACATAATTAAAGGATTAACAGAGCGGATTGGTGAAGGGAGGATTCTCGCAGTGCGTCCCAAACAAAATAAGTTGTATGAGGTCACTCTGGAACAATAAGAGGACACTGAGTATCTCTTGGACGGTTTGGTTATCAATGGAACCAAGTGTGAGGGACTGCAACGCAGTAACGTGCCCAGATTGCAATTTGCCTTTAAGTAAGTGTGAGTGTTGGATGGGGAATGAGAAGGTGTAGGATGAACAGCAGGTGGATGCGCAGTTGCATGAATGAGACGAGAAGAGTAAATAACAACACAAGAGGGAAAAACAACAATGGACAAGGGCGTGGAACAAGAAGTAAGGAAAAACAACAACCAGGAGGATCACTTACAGCAGGATGGGGAATCTAGACCCAAATAGGACTAACTGAAAGTTTGCAAAATGCTTTGGTGGAGAAGAAGGACCAAGGGAAGAGACATCGGTGGACATGCAACAGGACGGAGAATCATGGACTCAAATGGAGTTGATGTACAGCCTGCAAAATGACCTGAACACAATAGAATCCGACCATCCAGCATGTAAGGAACAAGCAACAGGAATAAAACATGAAAAGGGAAAAGAAAAAAGGAGGACAAACAAGTAAAACCAACGAAAAGAATTAGGTCAGTAAAGGCAATATCTAATGTAGAGGTTGCCAGAAAGAAAGTCCTTAAAAAAGAGATGATAAAGACTGAAAACAGGTTTGACTCGCTAAAGGACTTGGAGGAGATGAACTGAGATGATCAGTCAAAGGGAAATTAAAATGTATTTTTATTTTAAAACTGTTATGGATTATAAATTGATATCCTTCTAAAAGTTGCTAAGTAACACAGTGACATCATTGTGCGATGACGTCGTTTCGTCGTTAAAGTGCAAGACTGCGTCTTTATGTTACAAAGTATATAGAAAATGTAGTACAGTACAGAGTCTCTGTATTTTCTGAGCAGCGCTGCAGCGCCCCCTGTCACCAAACAGGTGAACACTTCCCAAGGAAGAACAATCAATCAATCAGTGTATCGTTCAAGGCTGGTCAGGGAACATTGATGGATACAGATAAGACACTATACAGTGCATTTGAAGAAAAAATCCACTTGTATTAAGGTCAGTGTTACTCTGATATAATTTTTATTTTTGTTATTTTTTTTAGAACGATCACAAAAACACAATGAAATTTCTCAAATTGTCGGGTAATCTCAGCAAAAATATAATTATAAATATTGTTTGTATGTGTTATGTTTAAAAATAGATAAAAAAAAAAGGTAAAAAGACATACATATTAGGTCAAGTCAAGTCAAGTCAAGTTTATTTGTATAGCGCTTTTCACAACAGACATTGTCTCAAAGCAGCTTTACAGAAAACAACAGTGAAGGTGAATGGTGTGCGTTTGTCCCTGATGAGCAGCCGTGGCGACAGTGGCAAGGAAAAACTCCCTTAGATGATATGAGGAAGAAACCTTGAGAGGAACCAGACTCAAAGGGGAACCCATCCTCATATGGGTGACATCAAAAGTTTGGTCATAAATCTTTCAACAATACAGAACAATTTGTGATCATCATAGATCCAGCATCAGCTTCTCCATGCCAGGGCCTTTAAACACTCGGCATCTACTTCTCCATGATCATCCATAGGTCCATAATCTTCACGAGGTGGGACGTGACTGGAGCTGGCCAAACCTCAGGAAGCCTCGGGATGGGGAGAGAAAGAGAAGCAGTGGAGAGGAATTAGCGTAGCTGCTGTTCATGATATTAACAGCACAAGTTGATAATGTGCATGTGATCAGATGTTCTGGAGCACAAGGTTGTGATGTGATGTGTGTGATGTGTGTTATGTGTAGGCTTTGCTAAAAAGATATGTTTTTAATCTACACTTAAACTGGGAGAGTGTATCTGAACCCCGAATACTGTCAGGAAGACTATTCCAGAGTTTAGGAGCTAAATGTGAAAATGCTCTACCGCCTTTAGTGGACTTTGCTATTCTAGGAACTACTAGAAGCCCAGAGTTTTGAGATCTCAGGGAGCGTGACGGATTGTAGCGTGTTAAGAGACTGGATAGATACATGGGAGCCAAACCATTTAGTGCTTTATAAGTGAGTAGCAGTAGTTTGTAGTCTATTCGAAACTTAATAGGAAGCCAATGTAGGGACGATAAGATTGGGGTTATATGATCGTATTTTCTTGACCTAGTAAGAACTCTTGCTGCGGCATTCTGAACTAACTGAAGCTTGTTTATTAATGATGCAGGACATCCACCTAGTAATGCATTACAGTAGTCTATTCTAGAGGTCATAAACGCATGGACGAGCTTCTCTGCATCAGATATAGATAACATATTTCTTAGCTTAGAAATATTTCTAAGGTGAAAGAAGGCTGTTTTTGTAACTTGATTGATGTGATTTTTAAAAGATAAGTTGCTGTCTAAAATAACTCCCAGGTCTTTTACCGTTGAACTAGTAGTTACAGAACAACCGTCTAAATGCAGGCTGAGATGCTGGAGCTTCTGTGTACTATTTTTTGGGCCGATGAGCAAAATCTCAGTTTTATCAGGATTTAATAGCAGAAAGTTATGGGTCATCCAATCTCTTATTTCTTCAACACACTCAGTTATGCGAGCTAATTGAGCTGTATCGCCTGGTTTGGATGAAATATATAGCTGGGTATCATCAGCATAACAATGGAAGCTAATTCCATGCCTTCTAATAATATTTCCTAATGGAAGCATGTATATTGTAAAAAGCAGGGGTCCCAGAACTGACCCTTGTGGCACGCCATAATTTACTAGCATTATCCTGGATAGCTCTCCATTTAAATCTACGAAATGGTAACGATTGGACAGGTAGGATTTAAACCAGCTTAATGCCTGTCCCTGAATACCGATGTAATTCTGTAAGCGATCGAGGAGAAGATCATGATCTATAGTGTCGAACGCAGCACTAAGATCTAGTAAAACTAATAGGGAGATGTAGCCTTGGTCTGAAGCTAAAAACAGGTCGTTAGTGATTTTAACTAGAGCAGTTTCTGTGCTATGATGGGGCCTAAAACCTGACTGAAACTCTTCAAAGATATTGTTCTCCTGCAAGTGGTTACATAGCTGGGCAGCGACAATCTTTTCTAAAATCTTAGACATAAATGGGAGATTTGAAATTGGTCTGTAATTCGATAGCGTGTTTGGATCCAGATTAGGTTTTTTAATGAGGGGCTTAATAACTGCTAACTTGAGGGATTTAGGGACATGACCTAACGATAGTGAGGAGTTAATAATATTTAAAAGAGGCTCACCAGCTGTATATAACACTTCCTTCAGTAGTTTAGTGGGAATTGGATCTAACTGACATGTTGTTGATTTAGCTTTCATAATAGCATCATACAGCTCTTCCTGTCCTATACATGTAAAACAGTGTAGTTGTGGGGTTGTAAGTACGATTGTGTCAGGAGATGCTGTCAGAGGTTGAACTGCCACAATTGTTTTTCGAATGTTATCTATTTTTTCAGTGAAGAAATTCCTAAAGTCTTCACTACTAAACTGTGATGGAACACATTTTTCAGATCCCTGATTTGTTGTTAATTTAGCGACTGTACTGAAAAGGAACCTGGGATTGTTTTTGTTATTTTCTATGAGTTTGCTCAGGTGTTTAGCTCTAGCAGCTTTTAGCGCCTGTCTGTAGCTAAGCATACTGTCTTTATACGCAATTCTAAATACCTCCAATTTAGTTTTCCTCCATTTTCTCTCCAGATTACGTGTTGTTCTCTTTAGGGCATGTGTATGACTATTATACCAAGGTGCAGGTGCTTGTTCTCGAACCTTTTTTAACCGGATGGGGGCAACAGTGTCTAAAGTGCTAGTGAGGATAAGGTCTATGTTGTTCGCCATCTCATCAAGATGATCAGCATTTATGGGTTTAATGTGAAACTGAGATAAATCAGGCAGGTTATTTATGAATCTGTCCTTAATGGTTGGAATAATAGTCCTACCAGGTCGATAACGTGGTGAAACACGGTTAATCTGCTCTACCGGTAGTGTGTACAGTAGGAGATAATGGTCTGTGATGTCATCACTCTGGGGTAAAATATCTATATCAGTGACGTCTGCTCCGTGGGATATTATTAAGTCTAGTGTGTGGTTAAAACGGTGGGTTGGTCTGGTGACGTTTTGTTTAACTCCAAAAGAGTTTAGTAAATCGACAAATGATAATCCTAGGGCATCGTTTTCATCATCTACATGAATATTAAAATCTCCTACAAGCAGCACTTTATCAAAGCTGATCAGGAGGTCTGAGAGAAAACAAGCAAACTCATGAAGAAAATCAGCGTAGGGTCCTGGGGGTCTGTACACGGTGACCAGAGCGAGTTTTCTATGCATCTCTGAAAGTGCAATTTTAAGAACGAGCACTTCAAATGATTTAAAGCTGAATCCTAATCTCTGACTAACATTAAGAGAAGCACTATAAATGGTTCCTACACCCCCCCCACGACCAGTCTGACGGGGCTCATGCTTATAAACATATCCTGACGGTGTCGACTCGTTTAGACCCATATAATCACCTGGTTTAATCCAGGTCTCAGTGAGACAGAGTGCATCGAGATTATTCTCTGTGATCATCTCATTTACAATCAGTGCTTTGGGTGCAAGTGATCTAATGTTTAAAAGACCGAACTTTAGAACTTTGTTGTGTTTGTTTATCTGGCATTTTTCAGTTTTAACTGCAATAAGATTATTTCTGGATCTTGTGTATGTAATTCTTGGTTTTACTACACGAGGAATAGATACGGTTTCTATAAACTGAGCTGTGTGTGAACTTGTAACTATTTGGTCTGTAGTATGCGTGTTCTTATAGTTGAAGATTTCTTGATGTCTTACCAGTCAGATGGTGTGTAGTATCCTAGAGATGTTATCTGATAGCACTGCTGCTCCAACTCTGCTGGGGTGCAGGCCATCAGGGCGGAAGAACCTAGGACGCTCCCAGAAACAGTTCCAGTTATTAACAAAGAGAAGTTTATGTTCTCGACACCATGACTGTAACCATTCATTTAGAGCTAAAAGTCTACTAAACTTCTCAGCCCCTCGCTGGTAAGTGGGAAGAGGTCCTGACACAATGATCCTCGTTGTGGGTGATGTGCTGCGTACCGTCTCCACCAGGATCCTGAAGTCCCTCTTTAAGATCTCCGTTTGCCGCAGCCTGGTGTCGTTTGATCCGGCATGGAGAACAACCGCTCCGAAGTTCTCGTTCAGGATCGCGGGTACCTGCGCAGCGACATCCAGAACACGAGCACCAGGAAAACAGCGAGTGTGCACCTTACCTTTAGCTCGGGTAGCGCGGACATGCCAGACGATGGAATCTCCGAGAATAACAGTGTCGCGTTCCGTCTCGCGGAGGGGGACGAAGCGGTTCTCGGTCGAGATCTCGAAGGCCGGTGGTGGAGGTGGAGACGTCCTCGATCGGGGCTTGGCTTGTCTCTTCCGCCGCGGTCGCATCCAGGGTCCATGTTGCACCGGTGCCGGAGTTGTAGGTGCGCTGGGCCTGGGCATAGAAGCACGCGGAGTTGATGTGCTGGGAGCGTTAGGTTCAACCTGGGAGTTTACCTGGGATGAGTGCGCGTCCGCCCGGGATGTTTCCAGCGCCGCTTTCCGCTCTCGCAGCCGGTCATGCTTTACATGCAGCTCGCGAATCTGTTTCTCCAATGCCTCCATCTCCAACGCCACCGTTTGCAACTCGAACGAGTCCTCACCTGTGCTCGAATGCAGACAAACAACCGGCATAGTGCTTATCGTCACGAACAGATTTATTATACAGAGATGTGAGTGAGAGAAAATAAATATAAACAACACTAGTTATAGTCGAGTTAACTAACTACAGGCACAAGTCAGGAAGACAAAAACAATTAAGGATTATTAAAAGAGGAAAAACGGATAGATAGATAGCAAAGTTTGTTTGAAAGACGCCGAGAGATACAAACACGTAACTCGCGGCAAACAAGTCAAACACAGGAAGCTACGTCACAGGAAGCTACGTCACATCAGGCTAAAGCAGATTGGTATCTGTGCGTATGTAAAAAACATACAGGTCTTAACATCAAGCATCGATTTTAGATGCATCTTCAATGGAATGATTTTGTGTAGGCAGAACACATCAATAAAAAGGAACTACATACCTGTTTTTACTCACGAGCCTTACTCCCTTTCCACTTGTTCTCCTGAACACACAACATATGTACCTTTCTCCTCTCCATCATATTAGCTACCTCTCTCCCTTTACCAGTAATAGTAACTGGGACCGGCACTAAGAGTGCACTGGCTTGTGCAACCCTATTGGCTGGGTTTTTCCTATCGATTTGTCTAATTTATATATCCATCTTCCTGCTAGTCTGTATTAACAGTTTTTTTCTGGCTGTTTTTCTGGCTGTCTTTCCCACTATTAGGTAACCATCTACTTGTTTATTCTGTATGTATGTGTTTGAAAGACAAAGGAGAACAATTATTTTATTGTTGTTTTGATTTCTAATGAAAAAAAGTCACTGTCAGAAGTGGGATTTGAACCCACACCTCCATGTGGAGACCAGAACACTCAGTTTCCTGGAAGGTACAGAACCTTGAGTCTGGCGCCCTAGACCGCTCGGCCATCCTGACATACAAGCATGTGTTTCTTATCCCCTCAGTGGCTGATAAAACTATTTTTACAAGTTTCTGTCTACTTGTTTTTCTTATCTATCCTTCTATTTGTGTGTTTCTTATCTATCTACGTCACTCTTATCTGGTTTTTTTGTCTGAATGCATATATATATGCCTGCTCATCTTTCCTATCAATCTATTGATCTGTCTAATTTATATATCCATCTGCCTGCTTGTCTGTTTTAACAGTTTGTTTCTGTCTGTCTTTCCCACTATTAGGTAACCATCTTTGTTCTGTATGTCTGTGTTTGAAAGACAAAGGAGAATTATTTTCATATTTTTGTTTTGGTTTCTAATAAAAATAAAGTCACTGTCAGAAGTGGGATTTGAACCCATGCCTCCATGTGGAGACCAGAACACTCAGTTTCCTGAAATGTATTGAACTTTGAGTTTGGTACCTTTTGAATATTACTCTGTTTGTCTGTCTATCTGTCTGTCCATAAGGCCATCTATTTGTCCGCCTTTTTGTCTATCTATCTGCCTGTCAGGCTTATATTGTTATCTGACTGCTTGTCTTTCCTAACTACCATGCTGTCTGTCTGTCTGTCTGTCTGTCTGTCTTATCTATCTATCTATCTATCTATCTATCTATCTATCTATCTATCTATCTATCTATCTATCTATCTATCTGTCTGTCTGTCTGTCTGTCTGTCTGTCTGTCTGTCTATCCATCCATCCATCCATCCATTAATCCATCCATCCATCCATCCATCCATCCATCTGCCTGCTTGTCTGAATTAACTGTTTTTTTCCTCTATGTCTGTCTGTCTGTCTGTCTGTCTGTCTGTCTGTCTGTCTGTCTGTCTGTCTGTCTGTCTTTCCCACTATTGTTCTCCAGTGTTCTGTATTGTTAAAAGATTTATGATCAAACTCTTGATGTCACCCAAATAAGGATGGGTTCCCCTTTTGAGTCTGGTTCCTCTCATGGTTTCTTCCTCATTACATCTAAGGGAGTTTTTCCTTGCCACAGTCACCACGGCTGCTCATCAGGGATAAATACACACCATTCACCTTGACTGTTGATTTCTGTAAAGCTGCTTTGAGACAATGTCTGTTGTGAAAAGCGCTATACAAATAAACTTGACTTGACTTGACTTGACTATTGTGTGACCATCTACTTGTTTCCTCTGTATGTCTTGTTTGAAAGACGAAGAAAAAATTATTTTTATATTTGTTAGTATTTGAACACACACCTCCATGTGGAGATCAAACACTCAGTTTTCTGGAAGGTTTTAAACCTTGAGTCTGGTACTTTAGACGACTCAGCAATACTATTAAGAGCTATATTTTACACATTTCTGTCTACTTATTTATCTTATCTAGCCTTTTATTTGTGTTTATCTATGTCAGTCTAATCTGTTTTTTAGTCTGAATGCCTATATGCCTGCTCATCTTTTCTATCAATCTATCAATCTATATCTATCTAATTTATCTACCCATCTGCCTGCTTGCAGAGGCGGCAAAAGTACACACATCCTTCACTTAAGTAGAAGTACAGATATTCATGTTTTAAAAGACTCTGGTAAAAGTTGAAGTACTGACTATAATTTTTTACTCAAGTTAAAGTGAAGAAGTTTGGGCTCTGACATGTACTTAATTAGTAGTAAAATGCTACTTTTTACTTGTTTTAGTGTCACACTGGTAACTGGACCTCACATCATATTATTATTAGGGCTGTCAATCGATTCAAATATTTAATTACGCTGTTCTAAATGTGAAGAGAGATGACAGAGACGTCAGAAAGCGCCCCCTATATGTTTTCTCGCATCAGTAGAACAAATGTTTACTGATTAAATATTATTTTTCGGTAAAGTTTATTTATTTATTTTTATAGCTGAGCAAAGAAAAGACATGGTGAATAAACGTGTGTTGCACTGGAGGATTAATTTCACCTCTTTCATATTTATTTATTTATTTATATATATTTTAATTAAAAATGATCAAACAGAAATGCGCTGCATTGATCACACGTTAATAAAAACAGGAATTTTTTTTTACAAAAAAACTAATTACAAATGTTGTTACCCAATGAATGCTGAACAACAACCATATAGAACACAAGCAGAGAAAAGATGATGATGATCAGGAATGTCTCTGTTCTCAGTCATGTTTACATCACTGACTCCCTCTGTCTCATCCATGTTAACCCCAAACTCTTGTTGCCTTCTGACTGCTTATTGTTAACTTCGTAAACTAGTCTACATCTGTGGTGTGTGAGACCCAAACAGAAAGATTGCCATTGGTTTCCCTTTGATGCACACAAGCCACAGTGGCCTTAAGGCAGAACCTTGTGTAGTCATGGCTAAGTGGGTAAGGCGACGGATTTCAAATCCGTTGGGGTTTTCCTGCACCATGTTAAAATCTTGCCTATTACGTTTATGATCTTCGTTTCTTACAAATTTCCCACAGATTGTTCTGCCAGAACACAGCTCTTTAACACTGCAGCAGAACTATTTTAAGTCAACCCCGTAGATAATTAAACCGCAAACGAAATACTTCTTCTACATTTGTGTGTTCAAGTCTTCTGTTGCTTGTTTGATACTGAAATATTCTGGCAAAATTTCACTGAATATCGAAGACTCATCCAAATGTTTGAGCGTGTCTTTGGACAAAAATAGTTGAAACCTCGCTGTGACACACCAGTCTAGCTTTCATTTGACATCACTGGCTTGAACACTTGTTTTGTTATCATGATAGCTAAGCATGGTGTCTCATTTGAACAGAATCTGGTTCCAGGAATAGCACAAAAGTGTGCAGCTGTGTGGCTAAATCTGTGTGTAAATAAAGTGCAAAGGGAAAGGAATGCAATGTCTTATCTGCTAGTATCCTCAGATTCTTAATTTTTTCGTTTCTACAGTGGCATTTTATCTTGATAATTTAATTAGTAGATGGATCATTGATGAACCATGACACTCTCTTATTTACAGCGTTTGTGAAAGAAAAGGTGTCACATAAAAGTAAATCAGTGTATTGCATAATGTGAACAAGTGAAAAGAACAGATTTCACAACAATGCTGTACAGAGTACACTGATCTGCATAATCCTGTTACTGAAAATAATTAGCATTGTTTAGTGGCTGTTTCTCTGATGTAGTGACTGGCAGAGTAATGAAAATACTCCACCATGTACAGAAATTGGGTAACAGTAGGTGGCGCAATAATGACCTTGTTTATTCATGACATAAGAATTAATGATGTCAACATTAATAAAAAAAAAAACAAAGGTGAAGGAGAGAGAGATGGATCGCAGTGCTGTTTGTTGACCACGACTATTATGTCTGTCAACTGACCAATCAATGCAGAGTTTGTTTAAAGTTCCAGCCAATCTTGTACAGAGTATGTAGCGGCCTATTGAGTGACGTCATAACCCGGCCTGCCGCGTAGCCTAGTGGTCACGTGGTCGGTTACTGCGTTCAATAAGGTCCTATAATGAGGTTGGTGGTGTTTTTATTTATTTATTATATATTTTTATTATTTATTTATTTATTTATTTATTTATTTATTTATTTATTTATTTATTATTTGTTTTATTTATTTACTTATTTTATTTTTGCATCTGTGCCTGAATTAAATAATTTATTTGGGTGTTTTTATGTATTGATTAATGTTTGACATAAACAATGCGAAAAATAACAGAAAATATCTTATTCTTTTCTTTCTTCATTTTTTGCCTGTAAAGTTTAAATAACATTGGATTGTTTTCTTTTTTTTTATATATTTTTTTGTAGTGAATTTTGTGTCATTGCTGCTACACTGTGCATCTGAACAATTATGACTCAAATCTTACAATAAACTTTAGGTTTTTATCACATTTTCTACTTTCATTCATCTGATTGTCTCCCCAGTGTCCAACTGCTCCATGGCTTTGTGTATCAGTCACCTCACAACTATAGAAAAGATTTACCACTAGTCTCCTTTCTTTCTTAATTCAGTCTCTCAGTTAGTTTATAGTCACTCAGTGAAAAATTGGGGCTGTTTAGATGAACACAACGATGATTTCCTGCAGGAATTGAGGAAAGACACACAAAGCTTTTGCTCAGCAGCTCTCAGTGTCTCTCTGTTTTTAGTTTCATCTTTTTTGATTAGGCTACGAGTTCAGCTACTAGGTAGCTCACTTTGAGATCTCCCTCCTTCACCTTTGTGGGTTTTTTTTTATTAATGTTGAAATCATTAATTCTTATGTAATGAATAAACAAGGTCATTATTGCGCTACCTACTGTCACTCAATTACTGTACATGGTGGAGTATTTTCATTACTCTGCCAGTCACTACATCAGAGAAACAGCCACTAAACAATGCAAATTATTTTCAGTAACTTAATAATCATTTTCTATGAGACCAGCTCTCTCATCCACACTCCCAAAAACATCAGTAGTTTGTAACCAGACACACTGATAACATCCTCACACATCTCCTTAATATCACACATCTGTACTCTGGTCTGAAAGAAAAAGAGAGAGAGAGAGAGAGAGAGAGAGAGAGAGAGAGAGAGAGAGATCAAAAAAATATTATAAAACAAACAGCTGATTAAAAGTTTTTACACAGAATTAAGCAAAAAATCAAGCACTGACAGTGCCACTAGAGGGCAGTGTGAGACTGACAATTGTCAATGTGAACTGTGTGTAACAA
Source organism: Silurus aristotelis (assembly GCF_946808225.1). Lineage (NCBI taxonomy): Eukaryota > Metazoa > Chordata > Actinopteri > Siluriformes > Siluridae > Silurus > Silurus aristotelis. The sequence continues at coordinate 30,463,117 of NC_139576.1, forward strand.
TTAAACTTTTTCTATATCTAATGCAGTTCTTCTTCTCTTCTTCTTCTGCTTCTTCTTATTATTCTTATTCTTATTCTTATTCTTATTATTTTTATTATTATTATTAGTGTTATCCACAAACAATGTGAGAAGATGCTCAAAATCATATTTACAGTAAACGTACCAAGTAGCCTGAAAACTGCTGCTACAGAGACGTCTTAGTACGGTGTTTGCTCTGTTCTTGTTTGCAACAGCCAAGTGTTCAGCATCAGCCAAAGGTCCTCTCTAGTAAATAAAAGAGTTGGATATAAAGTAATCCCTCGCCTATCGTGGGGGTTACGTTTCAGACCCCCCGATAGGCGAAAGAACGTGAAGTGGCAACCTAATATGTATACAGTACTGTATACAGAATTTATAAACCACATCGACACTCTTATGAACCTTTTCTCTGCTTTTAAACATTTAATATTCTTAAACCTACGTAATTTACCATTTTAACATAAAAATTCTATATGGGTACTCACCAGTGAAGGTACAACCTGAATGATGAAGATGATGATGAATTAAGTGTGCAGTACTAATGATGATGAAGGTGATGAAATGAATGTACTGCATACCCAAGAAGAGCATTACAGCTCTTCATCAGGTGGTGCAGTATCTTCACCCTCGTCCATAACTTCTGTTATCGCTAAAGGCGTAGTGTCTGGTGTCTTCTTCCGAGTGATGAACGCAGTTATGGGGAGTTGCTGGTGCTGCTTTTTCTTCTGGGTAAAAAGGTTTTTTATGAGCAGACATGTTACCCTCGACTGCATTTGAGAACTGCAACAAATGAAGAATATGGGGGTCCCATTCATAAGCTAGTTGCTGAAGTTCTTTGGACAGTCTGACAAGGGTTGCAAGGCGCTCGAGTGTTAAGCCAACCTCCTAATTTTTAAAAAAATATTTTTTCATATCTGTTAGTATTAAGATGGGCCTCACACTGGTTCTCTAAACACATTCCTATGTTGTCTGTTCAGTGTCTATAGGATCTTTATGATGTGAGTATGTAAGGTACACAGAAAGTGTTTGTCTGGGTTAGGGTTACTATGTTTTCTTACCCAACCAGGAACAGTTTAAGCTCGGGTTTTATCCAGTGTGTATATATATATATATATATATATATATACATATATATATATATATATATATATATATACATATATGTATATATATATATATATATATATATATGTATATATATATATATATATATGTATATATATATATATATATATATATATATATATATATATATATATATATATATATACTTGTCTGTTATCTGATAAAGATAAGGATTGATAAAGGACTTGTTTATTTGATCCTTTAGTGATACTTTTTTGTCCCCGAAACTCAGTTACACTTTTTGCCAGATCCTCGACTGATGCTGCCATGTTTTTCTGCCTGTCGTTCCCCCTAATAGGTAACCATGTACTTGTTTATTCTTTATTTCTGTGTTTGAAAGACAAAGGGGAATAATTATTTCATTATTGTTTTGATTTCTAATGAAAATAAAGTAACTGTCAGAAGAGGGATTTGAACCCACGCCTCCATGTGGAGACCAGAACACTCAGTTTCCTGGAAGGTATAGAACCTTGAGTCTGGCGCCTTAGACCGCTCGGCCATCCTGACATACAAGCATGTGTTTCTTATCTCCTCAGTGACTGATAAAACTATTTTTACAAATTTTCTCTCTACTTGTTTATCTCATCTAACCTTCTATTTGTGTTTCTTATTTATGTAAGTATTTTGTTTTTCTGTCTGAATGCCTATATACCTGCTCATCTTTCCTATTGATTTATATCTATCTATTTAATCTCTCCATCTGCCTGCTTGCAGAGGCGGCAAAAGTACACACATCCTTCACTTCAGTAGAAGTACAGATATTCATGTTTTAAAAGACTCTGGTAAAAGTTAAAGTTCTGACTATACTTTTTTACTCAAGTTACAGTGAAGAAGTTTGGGCTTTGACATGTACTTAATTAGTTTCAATACTTCAGTATTGTTTCAGTGTCACACTGGTAACTGGACCTCACATCATATTAATATTAGGGCTGTCAGTCGATTCAAATATTTAATCGCGCTGTTCTTAATGTGAAGAGAGATGACAGAGATGGCAGAAAGCGCCCCCTATCTGTTTTCTTTACTTTACAAAAGCACAGCATTTTGTTGTTATTATTATTGTGTACAAAAAAAAAGTAGAGCCTTTACATATTTGAATGATGTGTTGCTCTGTTCGATCAAAAAAGACAGTAATTTATGTTCGTTTCGGTGTTATGAGAAAAAAATGGCACAAAACGTGCTGCCGTGTTTGCCGCCCCCAGACAGTAAAATGTCGAATGTGCGCATCATGGCTGATTTCAGTGCTGATTTGAGACTTGGCGCATCAGTAAAACAAATGTTTTTGATGGATGTGCAGAATCGGGAAAACCTTCCGTAACCATGGCTGAGTGGATCAGCAGCACTTTTTTAAGTCAACACTGTAGATAATTAAACCGCAAACTAAATACATCTGCTACTGTTGCGTGTTCACCATATGGCCTAGACATGGTCACCAATGCAAGAAAAGTCAAAGCCTGGCTGTCAGGATGGCTGAGCTTTTTAAGGCGCTGCGTTCAGGTTGCAGTCTCCTCTGGAGGTGTGGGTTTGAATCGCACTTCAGATAGGGGTCTACCTTCTTGGTCAATTTTTCTGAACTGAGCCCATGTGGAGGAGACTTGAGTTTTTATTGATACTGAAAAAAACATGAGAGAAAACTATTTAACATGTTGACTCTGTTCAAAGTCTTCTGTTGCTTTTTTGATACTGAAAAATACTGGTAAAATTTCACGGTATAATAAAGACTCATCCAAATGCTTGAGCATTAAAAACTACAGACCAATCACTATGCTGAATACTGATTTTAAGATTTTATCCAAAATCTTAGCCAACAGACTGAAGGAAGTAATGCCGAGCATAATTAAATCTAACCAAGTGTACGGTGTAAAGGGTAGAGATATAGCAGACACGACAATTAGTATAAAAGATACAATAAGATACATGCGTGAGCAGAATAAAGATGGTTTTATTATCAGTTTAGACTTTGAGAAAGCATTTGACAGGGTGGAACATTGTTTCTTATTTGACGTTTTAAAGAGGTTTGGGTTTGGAGAACATTTTATTAAATGGATTAGGATCTTATACAAAGGTGCAGTAACAAAAATTAAATGTAATGTGTTTTAACACAGTGTTTTAAAATAACCAGATCAATAAGACAAGGATGCCGCTGTCAGCACTTTTATATTCTCTAATTGTGGAACCTTTAGGACTAACTATAAAACAAGAGCAAGGAATAAAAGGATTAGGCCTCGAGGGAGAAAAGAATAAAATATTTCAAAATAAATGAGGATAAAACGATGTACATGAGATTCGGAAGGGCGGCTGTTTTAATGGAGCATTTTACTTTTATGGAAGCAAAAGAAATAAAGATTTTAGGAGTTTTAATGGGGACGGATGAAAAGAAAGCAGAAGAAACAATGTGGGAGGAAATATTAGGAGGGATTGAAAGGAGGTTGATATTTTGGAAAATGAGAACATTAACACTAAAAGGGAAAGTTTTAGTTCTTAACGTCTTAATGATTTTTAAACTGTGGTACATTTTATACACATCATCTATGCCGTTATGGGCAGAAAAAAAGTCTGAAAAGATGTTTTTTAGATTTTGTATGGGAATTGCGTCCAACACCTTAATAGGAGCAATAGAGAAGGGAGGACTGGGATTAATGGATGTGGAACAAAGAAAAACAGTCTGAGGGTGAAAATGATAAAATGAAAAGTACCTATGTGGGTATTATGCAAGTGAGAGATGTTTTATATGAAGATGTGAATGTGAGTCTTGGAGGAAAATCGTTTGCTTTTAAAACATGTTCTGTAAAAATGTTGTATTGCATTTTTAGAGATGCTGTTTTTAAGAGACCTGTTGCAAATGAATATTGCCGAAAACAGCATATGGAGGAATATAAAGGGGAAACTTATACACACAAAGTTGCAGAACTCAGACATAATGCAAATTAAAATAGAATTAGAATGGAACAGTCCGCTTCATGCAAAGTTTGTAATGATCATGCTGAGGGATTTTTACACCTGTTTCACTTGGAAATGTATTCTCAAAAAAAAAAAAGGTTAAGGGGATGGACCTTGATGGATCCATTGTGCTTTACACGCGTGGGTTCGAGTCCCACCCTTGTCACAAGGTTGAATCTTAGTTGCCGATTTATAGCAACTTCTAGCTTTGTTGCTATTTCTATCACAAGGCTTCAGGATATAATGATCGTCAGTGAAGCCATACTTGACTGTTTAGAGGAAATTGCAAAGCTGTGAGGTTTGCGTAAGCATTGCGACATCTTGCCTCCAAAGGCTTTCCTAGGGATTGTGGCCCCTGGCTTTCTTGCTGTCCAATTAAATGCCTCCAGTGGCGTCAGAAGCCCAACTGAGACAACAAACCAAAATTTACCACTGGCAGACGACGCAAGTGTGCCGCTACCTTTAGAGGAATTTCTGAAGCTGTTTTTGTTGCTGTCTATTTTGTAAAGGTTGTCTGTTTCCTTGATGGATCGTCGCAGCTGTGGCAAAACGACAGTGGAAAAAAAAACCTTGCTTCTGAATCCTGTTATTATATCTGGATGGTTGTTGACAATCAGAGGGGAAATGCAATGGACTGCCAATTCTGCACAGCCTGTTGTGTGTTTTTGTATCCATTTGTTCTCAAACAAACGTCTTTTGTTAAGCGTGTTTCATGCATGCTGCTGACATTATGGCCGGCTGCAACAGCATCTCCTCCACAAGCTGGCAGTCCTATCTCAGACCTTAACTACTGGTAGCGTGGCCGAGCGGTCTAAGGCGCTGGATTTAGGCTCCAGTCTCTTTGGAGGCGTAGGTTTGAATCCCACTGCTGCCACTTTATAATTTTGGTCAAATAGAGTAGACCTCCTTCCGTTAATACTGCAGATGTTGATCAGCCGGTCCAAAGCCTAGATATGCTGTAGGGTCGCTGTAAATGCTAGTCAAAAAGTGCTTGTTTTAGCTCTATGTTAAACAGTCTCACGAGCTATTGTCAAATAGAATACAAAGGTTATCCTGCACTGCACACAGTTTTTCTTTTAGTTTGTCAAGTTTATCCTTTTTTAGTCAAAAAGTAATTTGTATTTATTTCTCAAAACAAACAGATATGTCCAAAACACACATACTAAGCTTATTTTCAGAAAACAATAAAGGACTGGATTATGCAGATCAGTGTACTCTGTACAGCATTGTTGTGAAATCTGTCCTTTTCACTTGTTCACATTATGCAATACACTGATTTACTTTTATGTGACACCTTTTCTTTCACAAAGGCTGTAAATAAGAGAGTGTCATGGTTCATCAATGATCCATCAATTATCAAGATAAAATGCCACTATAGAAACGAAAAAATAAGGAATCTGAGGATACTAGCAGATAAGACATTGCATTCTTTTCCCTTTGCACTTTATTTACACACAGATTTAGCCACACAGTTGCACACATTTGTGCCATTCCTGGAACCAGATTCTGTTCAAATGAGAGACCATGTTTAGCTATCATGATAACAAAACAAGTGTTCAAGCCAGTGATGTCAAATGAAAGTGAATCAAGCTTTATCGAAGATCCCTGCTTGCATTTATTGGGCTCTTTCTATTTGTTACAAAATGTTTGTTGTTCTGAGTCTAAATTTCTAAGATTTAAACAAGTAGATTTAAACAAATGTAGCAGACGTACTTTGTTTGCGGTTTAATTATCTACGGGGATGACTAAAAATAGTTCTGCTGCAGTGTTAAAGAGCTGTGTTCCGGCAGAACAATCTGTGGGAAATGTGTAAGAAACGAAGATCATAAACATAGTAGGCAAGATTTTAACATGGTGCAGGAAAACCACAACGGATTTCAAATCCGTCACCTTACCCACTTAGCCATGACTACGCAAGGATCTGCCTTAAGGCCACTGGGGCTTGCGTGCATCAAAGGGAAACTAATGGCAATCTTTCTGTTTGGCTCTCACACACCACAGATGTAGACTAGTTTAAGAAGTCAACAATAAGCAGTCAGAAGGCAACAAGAGTTTGGGGTTAACATGGATGAGACAGAGGGAGTCAGTGATGTAAACATGACTGAGAACAGAGACATTCCTGATCATCATCGTCTTTTCTCTGCTTGTGTTCTATATGGTTGTTGTTCAGTCTGGATACATTCATTAGGTAACAAGTTTTTTTATTAGTTTTTTTTTGTAAAAAAAAAATTCTGTTTTTATTAACGTGTGATCAATGCAGCGCATTTCTGTTTGATCATTTTTAATGAAAATATTAATAAATAAATAAATAAATATAAAAGAGGCGAAATTAATCCTCCAGTGCAACACACGTTTATTCACCATGTCTTTTCTTTGCTCAGCTATAAAAATAAATAAATAAACTTTACCGAAAAATAATATTTAATCAGTAAACATCTGTTTCACTGATGTGAGAAAACATATAGGGGGCGCTTTCTGACGTCTCTGTCATCTCTCTTCACATTTAGAACAATGTGATTAAATATTTAAATCGATTGGCAGCCCTAGTATTAATATGATGTAAGGTCCAGTTACCAGTGTGACACTGAAACAAGTAAAAAAGTAGCATTTTACTACTAATTAAGTACATGTCAAAGCCCAAACTTCTTCACTTTAACTTGAGTAAAAAATTATAGTCAGAACTTCAACTTTTTCCAGAGTCTTTCAAAACATGAATATTTGTACTTCTACTTAAGTGAAGGATGTGTGTACTTTTGCCGCCTCTGCAAGCAGGCAGATGGGTAGATAAATTAGATAGATATAGATTGATAGATCGATAGAAAAGATGAGCAGGCATATAGGCATTCAGACTAAAAAACAGATTAGACTGACATAGATAAACACAAATAGAAGTCTAGATAAGATAAATAAGTAGACAGAAATGTGTCAAATATAGCTCTTAATAGTATTGCTGAGTCGTCTAAAGTACAGACTCAAGGATTGAAACCTTCCAGAAAACTGAGTGTTTGATCTCCACATGGAGGTGTGTGTTCAAATACTAACAAATATAAAAATAATTTTTCCTTTGTCTTTCAAACAAGACATACAGAGGAAACAAGTAGATGGTCACCCAATAGTGGGAAAGACAGACAGACAGACAGACAGACAGACAGACAGACAGACAGACAGACAGACAGACAGACAGACAGAGAGGAAAAAAACAGTTAATACAGACAAGCAGGCAGATGAATGGATGGATGGATGGATGGATGGATGGATGGATAGATAGATAGATAGATAGATAGATAGATAGATAGATAGATAGATAGATAGATAGATAGATAGATAGATAGATAGATAGATAGATAGATAGAGGGACAGACAGACAGACAGACAGACAGACAGACAGACAGACAGACAGACAGACAGACAGCATGGTAGATAGGAAAGACAAGCAGTCAGATAGATCAAAAAAGAAAAAAAAGCTGGACAGGCAGATAGATAGACAAAAAGGCGAACAAATAGATGGCCAGGTGGACAGACAGATAGACAGACAGACAGACAGAGTAATATTTAAAAGGTACCAGACTCAAGGTTCAATACATTCCAGGAAACTGAGTGTTCTGGTCTCCACATGGGTTTAAATCCCACTTCTGACAGTAACTTTATTTTCATTAGAAACCAAAACAATAATATGAAATTAATCCTCCTTTGTCTTTTAAACACAGACATACAGAACAAAGATGGTTACCTAATTGTGGGAAAGACAGACAGAAACAAACTGTTAAAACAGACAAGCAGGCAGATGGAAATATAAATTAGACAGATCAATAGATTGAAAGGAAAGATGAGCAGGCATATATATACATTCAGACAGAAAACCAGATAAGAGTGACGTAGATAGATAAGAAACACACAAATTGAAGGATAGAGAAGACAAACAAGTAGACAGAAACTTGTAAAAATACTTTTATCAGCCACTGAGGGGATAAGAAACACATGCTTGTATGTCAGGATGGCCGAGCGGTCTAAGGTGCCAGACTCAAGGTTCTGTACCTTCCAGGAAACTGAGTGTTCTGGTCTCCACATGGAGGCGTGGGTTCAAATCCCACTTCTGACATAGGCTTTATTTTCATTAGAAATCAAAACAACAATAAAATAATTATTCTCCTTTGTCTTTCAAACACAGACATACAGAATAAACAAGTAGATGGTTACCTAATAGTGGGAACGACAGACAGAAAATCAGCCAGAAAAAAAAACTGTTAATACACACTAGCAGGAAGATGGATATATAAATTAGACAGATCGATAGGAAAAACCCAGCCAATAGGGTTTCACAAGCCAGTGCACTCTTACTGCCGGTCCCAATTACTATTACTGGTAAAGGGTGAGAGGTAGCTGATATGATGGAGAGGAGAAAGGTACATATGTTGTGTGTTCAGGAGACCAAGTGGAAAGGGAGTAAGGCTCGTTAGTAAAAACAGGTAAATAAATTATATCAGAGTAACACTGACCTTAAACCAAGTGAATGTTTTCTTCAAATGCACTGTATAGTGTCTTATCTGTATCCATCAATGTTCCCTGACCAGCCTTGAACGATACACTGATTGATTGATTGTTCTTCCTTGGGAAGTGTTCACCTGTTTGGTGACAGGGGGCGCTGCAGCGCTGCTCAGAAAATACAGAGACTCTGTACTGTACTACATTTTCTATATACTTTGTAACATAAAGACGCAGTCTTGCACTTCAATGACGAAACGACGTCATCGCACAATGATGTCACGGTGTTACTTAGCAACTTTTAGAAGGATATCAATTTATAATCCATAACAGTTTTAAAATAAAAATACATTTAAATTTCCCTTTGACTGATCATCTCAATCTATCTCCTCCAAGTCCTTTAGCGAGTCAAACCTGTTTTCAGTCTTTATCATGTCTTTTTTAAGGACTTTCTTTCTGGCAACCTCTACATTAGATATTGCCTTTACTGACCTCATTCTTTTCGTTGGTTTTACTTGTTTGTCCTCCTTTTTTCTTTTCCCTTTTCATCTTTTATTCCTGTTGCTTGTTCCTTACATGCTGGATGGTCAGATTCTATTTTGTTCAGGTCATTTTGCAGGCTGTACGTCAACTCCATTTGAGTCCATGATTCTCCGTCCTGTTGCATGTCCAACGATGTCTCTTCCCTTGGTCCTTCTTCTCCACCGAAGCCTTTTGCAAACTTTCAGTTAGTCCTATTTGGGTCTAGATTCCCCATCCTGCTGTAAGTGATCCTCCTGGTTGTTGTGCTTCTTTCCTTCTTGTTCCACGCCCTTGTCCATTGTTGTTTCTCCCTCTTGTGTTGTTATTTACTCTTCTCGCCGCTCACTGTCTCGTTCATGCAACTGCGCATCCCCCTGCTGTTCATCCTCCTCCTCGTTTCCCATCCAACACTTACATTTATTTAAAGGCAGATTGCAATTCGGGCACGTTACTGCGTTGCAGTCCCTCGCAATGTGCCTTCTCTTCTCACAGTTGAAGCACTTAAAATCTGGGCAATCCTTCACCAAATGATTCGGGCTCATGCACAGCTGGCAAGTCTTCACTTGATGGCTGTGCGTAACCCGAAAGTACTGCAGGCCTTCTGCCATTTCTATTTTTGTATTGGGAGAGAGCCAACTTTTTTTGGGAGCCACGTTTTCACAAACCTCGTCCCGTCCTCAATGTTGGTGCCTGGATACACTTTCCTTTTTATTTTGGATATTGGGAAAACTCCCCATCCCTACAATTTATTTATAATTTTATTATCAGTAATGTAGACAGGCAGCTGCATGAAGGAGACCACATAGTCTCTATTTTGCAGTCTTTTGACCTCACACTTAGTTCCATTGATAACCAAACCGTCCAAGAGATACTCAGTGTCCTCTTATTGTTCCAGAGTGACCTCATACAACTTATTTTGTTTGGGACTCACTACGAGAATCCTCCCTTAACCAATCCGCTCTGTTAATCCTTTATTTATGTCTGATACTCTCACATCTTTCAGTTGTCCTGCCTCCACTGTCATTTCCTTCAGGTAAACTCTTTCCGCAATTCCTTTTCTTTCTTTTTTATTGAATTTATTGGCATCTCGTCATCTTTTAACCAGTCCATTGTCTCGATGCACTATCTATTGGGCCACAGAGCCCTACGTTACACAGTGCTGTATTTTACTATCTCGGAAATGTTTATCTTGATGGATGGCTTGTAGTTTGTTTAAAAGCACAGTTTTTTCCATTGCTAACAAATACTATCAAGCTTTTAAAAGGGTCAGAGCAAAGCCTGCAATTCACCATTCAGTGCCCCAGAAAAACCATCTTATCCACTTGCAATGTTCTATCTCAAGCCATTAAGAAAAAGCTGGAAGGCACTCAAGCACCAAAGGACAACTACATCAGGTACTGCTGGGATTCGAACCCAGGATCGCCTGTTTACTAGACAGGCACTTTAACCAACTAAGACACAGCGCCTTGATGCCAGACAGCAAATAGTCAGCCAGCTGTTGAATGGGAATTCTTCGCTCTAAAATTAAGGGGGAAAAAAGTGCATGGACATATTCATTCGAGCTAACAGCTAATAAGGCAGAAGCATGAATAAGATTTTTGTCTTAATGCTAGTTCTACCATTAATTTCAAACTTGCTATGGTCCTCAACAGAAAATATGATCAAATACAAATATAGTTAAGATACATATTGACAAACAATAGCCATGCCATAGCAGTAAAAACGTTCTATCTAATATCTGATCATAGTCTGAACAAACCACTAAAATTATTTTGAAATTAGCATGCAACACACAACTGTTGACAGCAGTTGATCTTGATTGTTTGCTCATGGACTCATGAATGTATATTTGTTTTACATAAGAGATTTCTTAAATCTTTTGTAGAACAAATGTTGTACCACTGGACTGTGTGCTATGGTTGTAAAAGAGAAACCCCTTGTAATCAAGAACTCGGATACTGCCGTTGCCTGCCAGTTGAATTAACACAAGCAGTATATAATTGTTTGTGCCGATGAGACGAAACACTTGTAGCTGTTTTACTTGATTTTTGTTGCAGTTTGTCTGCCTGTAGAACCACTAGCAGTGATAAAGATTTAAAAAAAAAACTTGCCTCTTGTGAGGATCGAACTAACGACCTTCAGATTATGAGACTGACGCGCTACCTACTGCGCTAACGAGGCGACCTGGCCAAAGGCCGTTACTAGGAACCCCCGCTCTGAGAATGTAATACAATAAAGGCCCTGTTGGCTGTTGTTTTTCTTTTGTGTAAAAAGATTTTTTTAACTGATTTAGAGCAACTGCTGTACCAATGTAATGTCCAAACTGACTGTACGGTATATCCGTGTTATTACAAACCTCGGAATCTGAGCTTGCTAGGGCGTTGTACCACCACAAACAGTTTGCTCATTGATAAAAAGGCCTATAATGTTTTGTGTTAAAATCACAGCACAGTCGTACCCGATTTACCTGATTTTCATTGCAGTTTGTATGGGCATGGTACCACGCTTTCAGCAATAACAAAGGGGACCTGCAACTAACCAACATTAGGCACCAATGTCCTAAGTGGTATTCAGCTGACCTAGATCGTTTGCTCTTGGACCCATGCATGTTGTATTGGTTTAATATAAGAGATTTTTAAATTATATTTAGAACAATTACTTTACCATTGGACTGTTCATTTAGGATTTAAGACATACCCATGTAATCAACACCTCAGAGGTCTGTATTTTACTATCTCGGAACTGTTTATCTCAAGGGATGGCTCGTAGTTTGTTTAAAATCACTGTTTTTTTCCATTGCTAACAAATACTATCAAGCTTTCAAAAGGGTCAGAGCAAAGCCTGTAATTTACCATTCAGTGCCCCAGAGAAACCATCTTATCCACTTGGAATTTTACATCTCAAGCTACTCAGACCTCGTGGTGCATAGTCTGTTTCATCCAAATAATGTTAGTACATTATAACCCTCCTATAACATGTTACCAAGCTTTATCAATTTGCTCTAGCTGAAAAAAAGATAACTCTGCAAATAGTGACTGAGATGTATTCAAAATTCAAGTTTCAGTGACACCTCAAATAATGTCAATATCAAAGTACTCAATTTGTCATTACAACTGCGACGAGAAAAATGCAAAGCCTTCTCTGGGCCATGAAGAGGTTCAAAGCAGCCACTTGGACCTCTTGGCGCAACGGTAGCGCGTCTGACTCCCAATCAAAAGGTTGTGTGTTTGAATCACATCAAGGTCATGGTTGCTGGACTCTTGCTTTTTGTCCAATGTGGAGACTTTTAATTTGTCCAAAGTGTAGTCTGTCTCATCAAATTAATGTTAGTACATTATAACCCTCCTATAACATGTTACCAAACTTTGTCAATTTGCTCTAGCTGAAAAAAATAGATAACTCTGCAAATAGTGACTGAGATCTTTTTACAATTCAAGTTTCAGTGACACCTCAAATAATGTCACAGTCAAAGTATGTTTGAACCAATGATATTTGCATGAGAGGATCATGGGAATATCTTTTGGGTTCAAACAAAGACGACTATTGTCAGAACCATTGGTTGGTCAAAATTAACACCATAGAGAATGCTTACCACAGTGAAACTAAACCATAATTTGCTAATGTATGGGTAAGAATTGGAAAGCATGTGGAAACGTCAGCGCCTGTTTTCTGTGCAAGAAAAAAAATATCATGGCATTTTGACATCAAGGGAAGATTCAGATACGCTTTGGATTATCCTTATTTTAAACGCCCAAAAAAGGACTTGAACCCTGGACCCTTAGATTGAAAGTCCGGACTTGGCTCATGCACTTGCTTTGAACCTAGAACAGTTGCAATGACTATGTATAACTTACATAAAAAGCACCTTAAAAGCTCCTTTCCCAATCTTTGTCCATAGTCTTATATATAGCATTTGCTTTTTGCAAACTAACTTTACATTTCATCACTGACCAAATGAGTGACACTGAGTTCATTATTTCACTGTATAGTGTAACAGATTGTTTCCTTTACATATAAAATGTAACTCCTGAATCTTATTTACACCAACAATCAGGGACTTCCAATGCGGAAAATGTCAGAGCCTGCAACCTGACCGTCAGACTCAATTTGTCATTACAACCACGACGAGAAAAATGCAAAGCCTTCTCTGGGCCATGAGGTGGGTGAAGTTAGCTACTTGGAGTTAATGGCGCATGTGGAAATGTCAGAGCCGGTACTCTTTGTAAGTAAAAATCTCATGGCATTTTGACATCAAGGGAAGATTCAGAAAAGCTTTGGATTGTCCCACAACAACAATCAGCCACCCACTGACTTTTTAACGCCCGAATAGGGACTTGAACCCTGGACCCTCAGATTAAAAGTCTGATGCGCTGCTAATTGAGCTATCTGGGCTCTGCTCAAGTTCCTGCTTTAAAACTAAAACAGTTGCGACACCTTGCCAGGCGACACCTTACCAGGAGTTTCTTGAAGCTTGAAAATCACGTCGAGGTCATGGTTGCTGGACTTGCTTTTTGGCCTCTATTAGCAGCTGCTCTATCTTTGATTTTCCAATGAGGAGACTTTGAATTTGTCCAAAGTGTAGTCTGTCTCATCAAATTAACGTTACTACATTATAACCCTCCTATAACATGTTACCAAGCTTTGTCAACTTGCTCTAGCTGAATAAAAAGATAACTCTGCAAATAGTGACTGAGATCTATACACAATTCAAGATGGGGTTTCCCCACGCAGGTTCAAATCCTGCTCACAGCGTTTCATCAATGTGTGATAGTGATTTATTTTTAAGGCTTTACTGTGTGAAGTGAACAATGTACAGAAGTGTTTCAGCATAGAAGAAACGTTAGAAACAAACATAATTTGTTTTACTTGAGGTGAAAGTTGTTTTGCTGGGACGAGGAGGAAGAACATTAGAACTCACATTATCTCTTTAGGAAACATGATTCATCTTGTGCTTTCTACAAGATCAAAAAGGTTCAGAAAAATCTTTAGAAACTTCTTGTTTCAAAAGAATATGTTTCATATCACTTGACTTCTGCCCTCAGACTCTCACTAGTGTACAGAGATGATTGTGGATTAAACATATTAATGTGTGAATGTTAGATTTTGCAATGTTTCTTCTTATTTAGATCTGTAAAAAATACCAAGACTAAAAGGTGAATAAAACCTGTTTTCCACACTCTTTATTGTTCTTTTACCAGGTCGTAAGTGTTCCACCTGCTGCAAGTGTTTCACCTGCTTTACTCCATTCCTACTGCTGTAGCGCCCCCTACCTCCACCCCCACCATTATACAGCCTGCACTTACATTATCACTGCTCATTCATTATTTTCATATTTCAGTATTTACTCCACATGCAATTATCTCTGGAACGTCCCCAAAGCCTTTTATAGTCATATTGTCTTTTATTGGATAGAAGATTATTTGTGTTTTCTTCAAAAGGGAAATCAGATCTTTACATTTCCAGCACATGAATGATTTTACATGAATGTCAGTCTGTTCTGTCGCCTCTCTTTTTTAGTCTACAAAGTCACGGTTTGGTGGATCCTTCAGCAACAATTCAGCAGCCAAACCTAATGTAAATGTACCAATGCAGATTCCTGTAATTTAAAAAGATCTTCATATGTCATTATCATCATCATTATTATGCTTAAGTTCATAATATACAATATTTGTCTTTACAGCCTGGTAGTCAAAGTTCATCTCCTTTAGCCAGTCCTTCATCTGCATCCAGACCTTCATCTGCATCCAGTCCTTCATCTGCATCCAGTCCTGCTGTTTCTTCTGTTCTGCTCCTTTAACCATTTCTTCCTGGTGTTTTGTGTCAGTCAGAGACTTGATATTATTTTACCATTCATTTTGTGGATTTTCTACTATTATAATCTATAGTTATTTATGATTAGGTTGTTGTTTCAGACCCAATTAGGATAATTTTTTTAATCTTTGTACATGATTATATCTATTGTTAAATAACCTTTGTTAATATATACATTGATTTGTAATATTGTAGCAATTTTAGTAATTAAAAATAAAATGTTTTATTGTTCATAGAACAGTGACTCGTGAATTATTCTGTTAACCTGCTGTGAACCCATTATCATCATTATTATTATTATTATTATTATTATTATTGTTATTATTATTATTATTATTATTATTATTATTATTATTAAGTAGAATATAACAAAAAAAGATAAATACAGAACATGTCCCATATAATGAAAAATAGACTTTTGTAAGGTTAAATAATTACATGAACAAAAGAAATAAACATGCATTTTATGCACTTTATTGGAATTTTTTAGCAATGATTCTCAATCTTTTTCTGCCATTTACCACTTCAGAGGGGTGGATTTTTAAACCCCACCTGTCCTCCGTCACCTCAAAAAAGGATAATGAAATATTTCAAGTTGAAAAATGCCTAATTTATTAAACTATCCAATTCTAAATGATCATCAACTAGCATCAAAACAAAAATAGAGAAAAGAAAGGTGTAGTTGTGTTATCACTTTGCCTTTCTGTCACTTTGCAATCTGTGTAAAATAGAGCAAATGCATTTCATACATCTTTTCACAACTGAGTTGTAGACTTGATACTGTCACCCTCAAGTCATGTTTAATATTGAGATGAGATCTGTATTTAATTTTCAGTTTAGCAACATCTAAAAAGTTTCAGAGATAAGATGTGGCAAAAGGAACAGGATAACACAAACCACAATTATATTTTCTTTAAGGCTGAATTTTTGGTTTATTGCTCCTACCATTTACCTTTTTTGTCTGCTTGTGCTGAATTACCTGTTTGTTTGTTTTTTGTGATCAATGTCACACATTTATCCATTGAATAGATTTTCACAACATTGTTTGTGCTGCCTTGTGTGTATGAACTTTATTCATAGTGGAAATCATTAATGAAGAACAAATAAATAAATAAATAAATAAATAAATAAATAAATAAATAAATAAATAAATAAATAAATCCTGCCGTTCATTGCGCCCCACCTGTCATATCTTTATTCTCCACTAGAGGGCCCACTCTTTGAGAACCACTGAGCTAGGCTAACTAGCCGGCTAACTAATCTTAGCTTTAATAGTCTTCATCCTCAGTCTGAATATTCTACATTTAGTGAGTTATAAACACAATATAAGTGTCTGACGGATGTATTTGTTTTGGTCAACTTTTAATCAAATATTCTAAGAAACTAGTTAACACAAAAACAGCGCTAGCAAACCCGGCTAGCATGAGGCTAATTATGATGTCTCCTACACCATTAGCCGAAATGTCCATTTCTGCTCACTGCAACATTTCTGGAAATATAATCGCTCATTTATTCTTTATTTTTTAATCAAATTTAGAATAAACGGAGCTCTTGACTGATGTGGTGTGGAAAAGTCACGTGTCCCAATACATTTGGTCACACAGTGAAGATCAGACACAGGATGTAGAATCACTGAAAGCATTTTAAATGAGATTCATTGGTCTGTTTTGTGTACATGCAGAATTCAGGAGCATTTTTATTTTTTATCATATAGTTTTTATCATACAGTTTTGTATTAAAATAATATTTTTATAGTGTTTGTGATTTAAGTGCCTGCGATTTATGTGTCCAACTGGTCATGTGACCAGAGTGATGCTACAGAAAAGTTTCTATGACGTCATCATGAAAATTCTAGTGTCTCCTTGACAACCATCAAACAAACACACAGAAGCAATAAAAGCAGCAGCAGAGACTGATAAACATTATAACTATTCATCTACTACTGACTATTAGGTACCTGATTAGTAGCTTTGCTATATATATATATATATATATATATATATATATATATATATATATATATATATATATATATATATATATATATATATATATAGTTATTCTGAATACATTTTAGACTGTTTTTTTTGCTTTTCATTAACTTTATTTTTGTACTGAGAAATGTAGAAATGTGAGATCTTTTAAACCTGTATGTTTTACAATCTTTCAACATTTCAGAGTGGAAAGTAATTGTAGTTTACCCTTACTGATGTTTTTCTGCTTAAGACTGTAGGTTTGGTGTTTTTTCTCTTGTTTATAACTGAGTTTTTTGTTTGTTTGTTGTTTTTTTTAGATAAAATGAATTCCAGTATTTCATCACTGTATGTTGGTGGTCTGCACCATGAAGTGACAGATAACATGCTGATGGAGAAATTCAGCTCTGTGGGCCACGTTCACTCCTTCCATGTCTGCAGGAACCGGAACGCCGGCGTTTTAATCAGTTACGCCTACGTCAACTTTTACCAGCGAGCCGATGGTAATTAAATCCTCATTAAACCCCAATACACTATTTCTGCATTTATACCAGTTTATTGTCCACTTAATACTCCAGGAGTAATTTCTGTTTTATTTTACTACTTTATTACATGAATATGGTCAGGTTTTCTGACTTAAAATTTGAGAGTGTTTTCTCCTCACCCATCTTTCCCCAGTATTTTTTACTGAAATGAATGACCTGTAATGAATTTTGTTTCCTCAGCTGAGCGAGCATTGGCAACACTTAATTGTGAGCTCCTTATTGGGAAACCTATGAGAGGCATGTGGTCTCCGAGGAAATTCACCATGAGGAAAAGTGGCATCGAGAACTTGTTCAAACCTGCAAGCCTTTTTCTTAAACGCACCACCCAGTAACAGTCACTCGTTCCTCCACTTGCTCTCAGCTCAGGTTGGTGTGCAGCACGGCAGCACTTGGTGTCTAACAAATACCACTATCACGTCCCTGGGGGGCCTCGAACCACCAACCTTTCAGTTAACAGCCGAACGCGCTGACCGATGGCACAACAGAGACTTTGGCATTGTTTTTTTGGTAATTTTGAAAGCTACATTGGCACATAAACATAAAAAAAATAAACCCTGTGTCTCTGATTGTATTACTACCCATTCTACTGGATCAACTGCATGGAGTTTACTGGGTGGCACCTAAAATATCAGATCCCGGGAGATGCACAGGCTAACACACACACACACACACACACACACACACACACACACACACACACACACACACAAACACACACACACACACACACACACACACACACACACACACACACACACACACACACACACAAACACACACACAAACACACACACACACACACACACACACACACACACACACACACACACACACACACACAAACACACACACACACACACACACACACACACACACACACACACACACACAGAAACCCTCACCACCACTGATAGATCAAACCACATACAGAAAATAATCTCCTGAAATGTTTAATTCGGATTAAATAATAATAACAAAAATACAAATGCAATACCTGTGCCTTCTTTGCTAAAATATACATAATTTTGAAATATTATTTGTACCTTTGTGTGTTTGCATCTATTATATTTTATTATTTGACATCTTTGTAGTTTTTTCGGTAATCAAAAATAAAATGTTTTATTGTTCATATAACAGCGACTCATGAATTATTCGGTGAACCTGCAGCATCTTCTGTGTTGCCTGTCCAGAGTAAAAACAACCCTATGTATTCACAATTCAAGTTTCAGTGACACGTCAAATAATGTCACAGTTAAAGTATGTTTAAACCAATGTTATTTGCATGGGAGGATCATGGGAATATCTCTTGGGTTCAAACAAAGACGACTATTGTCATAGCCATTTGTTGGTCAAATTCACCACCATGAAGGATGCTTACCACAGTGAGACTAAACCATTATTTACTCATGTATGGGTAGGATAGAAAACATCTGGAATGTCAGAGGAAGAGTCATGGCATTTTGACATCAAGGGAAGATTTAGACAAACTTTTGATTTTCCACCAATAAGAACCAACGACCGTTAGCTTTTTAACACCCGAACAGGGACTTGAAGGGTGAATCTCAGGAGTTTCTTGAAGCTTTCTCCACTTGTTTAATGTGCCTTTCTTGTAAGAACCCACCATGAAGGTTATTCCCTATTTCATGTCCAACAGCAGTATTCAAGAAGCTCCTTTGCCAATCTTTGTCCATAGTCTAACATATAGCATCAGCTTTTTGAAAACAAACTTGACATTTCATCACAGACCAAATGACTGACACTAAGTTCATTATTTCACTGTTTAGTGTAACAGATTGTTTCCTGTACATATGAAAACTAACTCCTGAATCTTAATTACACCAACAATCAGGGACTTCAAAAGTGGAAAATGTCAGAGCCTGCAACGTGACCATCAGACTTAATTTGTCATTACAACCGTGACGAGAATCATGCAAAGCCAACTCTGTATCATGAGGCAGGTTGCTGCAGCAACTCTGACCTTTTGGCACAACGTTAGCGTGTCTGACTCCAGATCAGAACATTGTGTGTTCAAATCACGTCTAGGTCATGGTTGCAGCGCTCTTGCTTTGTGGCCTCTTTTAGCAGCTGTTCTATCTTTGATTGTCTAATGTGGAGACTGAATTTGTCCAAAGTGTAGTCTGTCTCATCAAATTAACGTTAGTACATTATAACCCTCCTATAACATGTTCTCAAGCTTTGTCAATTTGCTCTAGCTGACAAAAAAAGATAACTCTAAAATAGAGACTGAGATGTATTTATCACAACAACACAAAAGGGAGAAACAACAATGGACAAGGGCGTGGAACAAGAAGGAGAGAAGCACATCAACCAGGAGGATCACTTACAGCAGGAGGGGGAATCTGAACCCAAATAACGCTAACTGAAAGTTTGCAAAAGGCTTTGGACGCAGTGGAGAAGAAGGACCAAGAGAAAGAGACATCAGTGGACATACAACAGGACAGAGACTCATGGACTCAAATGGAGTTGACGTACAGCCTGCAAAATGACCTGAACACAATGGAATCCGACCCTCCAGCATGTAAGGAACAAGCAACAGGAATAAAAGATGAAAAGGGAAAAGAAAAAAGGAGGACAAACAAGTAAAACCAACGAAAAGAATGAGGTCAGTAAAGGCAATATCTAATGTAGAGGTTGCCAGGAAGAAAGTCCTTAAAAAAGACATGATAAAGACTGAAAACAGGTTTGACTCGCTAAAGGACTTGGAGGAGATGAACTGAGATGATCATTCAAAGGGAAATTGAAATGTATTTTTATTTTAAAACTGTTATGGATTATAAATTGATATCCTTCTAAAAGTTGCTAAGTAACGCCGTGACATCATTGTGCGATGACGTCGTTTCGTCGTTGAAGTGCAAGACTGCGTCTTTATGTTACAAAGTATATAGAAAATGTAGTACAGTACAGGGTCTCTGTATTTTCTGAGCAGCGCTGCAGCGCCCCCTGTCACCAAACAGGTGAACACTTCCCAAGGAAGAACAATCAATCAATCAGTGTATCGTTCAAGGCTGGTCAGGGAACATTGATGGATACAGATAAGACACTATACTGTGCATTTGAAGAAAACATTCACTTGTTTTAAGGTCAGTGTTACTCTGATATAATTTTTTTATTTTTTATTTTTTTTAGAACGATCACAAAAACACAATGAATTTTCTCAAATTGTCGGGTAATCTCAGCAAAAATATAATTATAAATATTGTTTGTATGTGTTATGTTCAAAAATAGATTAAAAAAAAGGTGCATATGACATACATATTAGGTCTTAACATCAGGCATCGATTTTAGATGCATCTTCAATGGAATGAATTTGTGTAGGCAGAACACATCAATAAAAAGGAACTACATACCTGTTTTTACTGACAAGCCTTACTCCCTTTCCACTTGGTCTCCTGAACACACAACATATGTACCTTTCTCCTCTCCATCATATCAGCTACCTCTCTCCCTTTACCAGTAATAGTAATTGGGACTGGCACTAAGAGTGCACTGGCTTGTGCAACCCTATTGGCTGGGTTTTTCCTATCGATCTGTATAATTTATATATCCATCTTCCTGCTAGTCTGTATTAACAGATTTTTTCTGGCTGTTTTTCCCACTATTAGGTAACCATCTACTTGTTTATTCTGTATGTCTGTGTTTGAAAGACAAAGGAGAACAATTATTTTATTGTTGTTTTGATTTCTAATGAAAATAAAGTCACTGTCAGAAGTGGCATTTGAACCCACGCCTCCATGTGGAGACCAGAACACTCAGTTTCCTGGAAGGTACAGAACCTTGAGTTTGGCGCCTTAGACCGCTCGGCCATCCTGACATACAAGCCTGTGTTTCTTATCCCCTTAGTGGCTGATAAAACTATTTTTACAAGTTTCTGTCTACTTGTTTGTCTTCTCTATCCTTCTATTTGTGTGTTTCTTATCTATCTACGTCACTCTTATCTGGTTTTCTGTCTAAATGCATATATATATGCCTGTTCATCTTTCCTATCAATCTATTGATCTGTCTAATTTATATTTCCATCTGCCTGCTTGTCTGTATTAACAGTTTGTTTCTGTCTGTCTGTCTTTCCGACTATTAGGCAACCATCTTTATTCTGTATGTCTGTGTTTAAAAGACAAAGTAGAATTAATTTCATATTTTTGTTTTGGTTTCTAATGAAAATAAAGTTACTGTCAGAAGTGGGATTTAAACCCACGCCTCCATGTGGAGACCAGAACACTCAGTTTCCTGGAAGGTATTGAACCTTAAGTCTGGTACCTTTCAAATATTACTCTGTCTTTCTGTCTATCTGTCTGTCCACCCGACCATCTATTTGTCCGCCTTTTTGTCTATCTATCTGCCTGTCAGGCTTATATTTTGTTCTGAATGCCTTTCTGACTGCTTGTCTTTCCTAACTACTATGCTATTTTTTTGTCTGTCTGTCTGTCTGTCTGTCTGTCTGTCTGTCTGTCTGTCTGTCTGTCTGTCTGTCTGTCTGTCTGTCTGTCTATCTATCTATCTATCTATCTATCTATCTATCTATCTATCTATCTATCTATCTTGTCTATAAAATACAGACTCTGTACTTTACTACATTTTCTTTATAGTTTGTAACATAAAGACGCAGTCTTGCACTTCAACGACGAAACATGTGAGGTCCAGTTACCAGTGTGACACTGAAGCAAGTAAAAACGAAGCCTTTACTACTAATTAAGTACATGTCAAAGCCCAAACTTCTTCACTGTAACTTCAGTAAAAAAGTATAGTCAGAACTTCAACTTTTACCATAGTCTTTTAAAACATGAATATCTGCACTTCTACTTAAGTGAAGGATGTGTGTACTTTTGCCGCCTCTGCAAGCAGGCAGATGGAGAGAATAAATAGATAGATATTAATCGATAGGAAAGATGAGCAGGTATATAGGCATTCAGACAGAAAAACAAAAGACTTACATAAATAAGAAACACAAATAGAAGGAGAGATAAGACAAACAAGTAGACAGAAATTTGTAAAAATAGTTTTATTAGCCACTGAGGGGATAAGAAACACATGCTTGTATGTCAGGATGGCCGAGCGGTCTAAGGCGCCAGACTCAAGGTTCTATACCTTCCAGGAAACTGAGTGTTCTGGTCTTCACATGGAGGTGTGGGTTCAAATCCCTGACAGTGGACTTTATTTTTATTTTTTATCTGACAGTGACTTTATTTTCATTAGAAATCAGAACAATAATGAAATAATTATTCCCCTTTGTATTTCAAACACAGACATACAGAATAAACAAGTACATGGTTACCAATTAGTGGGAACGACAGACAGAAAAACATGGCAGCATCAGTCGAGGATCTGGCAAAAAGTGTAACTGAGTTTCGGGAGACAAAAAGGTATCACTAAAGGATCAAATAAACAAGTCCTTTATCAATCTTTATCTTTATCAGATAACAGACAAGTATATATACACACACTGAATGAAACCCAAGCTTAAACTGTTCCTGGTTGGGTAAGAAAACATAGTAACCAGGGATGTGTGAACCCAGACAAACACTTTCTGTGTACCTTACATACTCACATCATAAAGATCCTATAGACACTGAACAGACAACATAGGAATGTGTTTAGAGAACCAGTGTGAGGCCCATCTTAATACTAACAGATATGAAAAAATATATAAAAATTTAGCAGGTTGGCCGAACACTCGAGCGCCTTGCAACCCTTGTCAGACTGTCCAAAGAACTTCAGCAACTAGCTCAAGAATGGGACCCCCACATTCTTCATTTGTTGCAGTTCTCAAATGCAATCGAGGGTAACATGTCTGCTTATAAAAACCTTTTTACCCAGAAGAAAAAGCACTTTGGACCTTTGGCTGATCCTGAACACTTGGCTGTTGCAAACAAGAACAGAGCAAACACCGTACTAATACGTCTCTGTAGCAGCAGTTTTCAGGCTACTTGGTATGTTTACTGTAAATCTTGATTTTGAGCATCTTCTCACATTGTTTGTGGATTGTTCAGTTTTTTACTCATGTTCTTTGTCCATCTGAAACAGGATGACTTGGCTAACAAGGGCTTAAGGAGAAACCCCAATGTCAGTCCAAAATCTGACAAAAAAGCATAGTTGTGTTTGGAATAGAAAAACTCAGAAAAGATATCATTAAATCTTTATTCTCTGATGTTTAGTTCTTTATTAACAGGAAAGTGCTTCAGCAAGTCCTAATTTTATGATGGATTTTGTGTGCAGATTTGCCGTGGGAGCTGCAGCTTGCAGTGGTTTATGCCACTCATGATCTGGCAGCCAGCAACCAAAAAGTCGCTGTAAAGATTTTGGAATCATGGTGGCAAGACATCACAAAGCTCATTCCTCCAGCCGTTACCAAGCCTCAGACTCTCTTTATGAATAATTTAATAGATTACTTTTATAGTGATTTACATCTAAAACTTTTGTTTATAAAGAAATAAAATACATTTTAGATCTGTACAGTGTTATCTGCTGTCTATTATAGTTCATGTTTGTGTGGAAAAAGCCTGTATGCTATAGACTCCATGATGGAGACATCAGACAGTTTGGATCAGGACCAGCAAAACCCATCACAGTGAGCACTGGGACCTCAGGGCCGTATCCTCAGTCATCAGCTGTTCACACTGTGATTCATGTCTGTGCTGCAATGCACTGCTCAAATCATCAAGTTCACCAGTCACATGACTATGGTGAGTCTCATCATCAAGAACAACGAGACGGCTTTCAGACAGGAAATGCAGTGGATAATGGAGAGTGTGATGGTTGGACGCTGGTTTGTGATGGTTGGATGCTGGTTTGTGATGGTTGGACGCTGGTTTGTGATGGTTGTACGCTGGTTTGTGATGGTTGGATGCTGTTTTGTGATGGTTGGATGCTGGTTTGTGAATGGAGGGAGGAGCCAGAAAAGCATAAGAAGGAAAAAATGCATAAGCGCACATGGAAACCAGGGGATATTTTATGAGGGTAATATTGAAGCGTCTGCTAGAGATAATGAATGCGGCAGTGCAGCTGTGGCTGCAGTGAAAAGAGACTTGTTGAATTGTGTTCACTGGGTTTCCTGCTTTAGTTAACGGCATTCATTCACGCTGTATGAAATGTCTGTGATGCAGCGCTCTGTTATACTGAATATCTGTATAATCCTATAGCTGTGGCATCATAATGATGTTATTAAGAGGGGGATTGGGACTGAAGACCTGCCACTGTATAAACTATTAAAATCAAATCAAATTTTATTTACATTTACATTTGCGGCATTTAGCAGACGCCCTTATCCAGAGCGACGTACAAAAGTGCTTTGAGTCTCTAGTAATGAATAAATCTACACTGGTACACAAGATTACAAACTTAATATAAATATAACTCTTGAATTCAACAAACTTGGAAAGTGCTAATTTAAGTATTTCAGGTAGAGGTTGGTCTTCAGTTGTCGCTTGAAGATAGTCAGGGACTCTACTGTACGGACATCTAGGGGAAGTTTATTCCTCCACCTCGGTCCCAGAACAGAGAAGAGCCTTGATGTGTACTAACTTATTTGTCACATACATATACATACAGAGTACAACATGCAGTGAAATGCGGTAACTAAGTAAATAAAAATATAAAATAAACAAAAATTTTTAAACGTAGCCGGAGCAGTCGTGACCGGCACCGTCTTGATGACAACGAGTAACGCTGTGCAGATCTACTGTGTATTTTATTTATTTATGTACAAAAATATACAATGTTATAAATATAATCTATAAAAAATATATTTATAAAGAGATCACATATTTAGGTTTTATGTGATGATGGAGGAAGCTGATCTAAGGCACTTGGTGATGGCTGAGGGAATGCGCTTGAATGTGATCTTGTTCTGCTTCAGGATCAGTTGCAAAACAAAGCCCAGGTGCTCGTAAGCTCTTAGTAAACGCTTCATAGAGAAAACATGAAAATTAAAATCACTTAAAAACATACAAAAGTTATTAAATACAACATGCTCTAAAATTAAAACACCCCCAAATACACAGGAACAAAAAGTGTTATTAAAAAAGGGGCTTCTCTGCATTTAATTGATGCTTTTTCTACAACAACTCATATAAAGTGGCAGGAAAATTCCTTTGGGGTTTTTAGTCGCTTACTTTACAAAAAAGTTCTATAGTTCTAAGTTCTATATTGTTAATCTGGACCTTTTAACTGAAGATCAAAGCTTGGAATAGAAGAAGCTAATAACCACTAATAATAATAATAATAATAATAATAATAATAATAATAACAAGAAGAAGAAGAAGAAGAAGAAGAAGAAGAAGAAGAAGAAGAAGAAGAAGTGCATTAGTTAGAAACAGTTGAATTGTAACACACAGGTCACATTGACAATTGTCAGTTTTACACTGCCCTCTAGTGGCAGCGTCTTAGTTCTCATTCGGGCGCGGATGCGAAAAAAAAACAAAACACTGACGTCATTACCGGACCTTGTTGAGCGCAGTAAGCGACCACGTGACCACTGTGCAGTTCATCAACTCACTCTGGACGTTTTTTGTTTGTGTGTATCCTAGCAACTGTAGTAAACAAACCAGCGGCTAATAATCAAGAGGTGAAAAGTCATTTTGCTGCAGCGCTTTGAAAGGTAAAGTTCTCTCTTTTTTTCACTCTCATACTGAACATGTAATATAGTACATTTCATACTGTACATTTCAGTGTGTATCCCCTTTTCTGGATAATTTCTCTTGACAAATTTTACAACATTGTCTGTTGTTCTTCTCAGAAAATTATTTTAAATACACCAAAAAATTCAAGAAAGGAAAAAATCCAATGTTATTTAAACTTTACAGGCAAAAAACGTTTAAGATATTTTCTTTTATTGTTCGCATTGTTAACGTAAAAAATTAATCAATACATAAAAATACACAAATAAATAAATAAATTTAGGCGCGGATGCAAAGAAAAAAACTACGTGCGCGGCATGCCGGGCGATGACGTCACTCAATTTGCCGCTACATACTTTGTCCCGCCCCTTCTTACAGATGATTGGCTATAATTTTAACAAAACCTGGGTTGATTGGTCAGACAGACAGACAGACAGATAGATAGATAGATAGATAGATAGATAGATAGATAGATAGATAGATAGATAGATAGATAGATAGATAGATAGATAGATAGATAGATAGATGTTTAGTGTTAGATTTTAGTAACTGTATTTCAAAGTTTTCATGTTTTTGTATTTTTGCAGTAAGAAAAAGACTAATGGCTTCTGTTCCCACATGTGGTGACGGCCCCTGGAACACTCCAGTGGAAAGGTGTGTGTGTGTGTGTGTGTGTGTGTGTGTGTGTGTGTGTGTGTGTGAGCATACGTTGAGTATGTGGGTATTACCTTTCTCACCGTCTCTCTCTCTCTCTCTCTCTCTCTCTCTCTCTCTCTCTCTCTCTCTCTCTCTCTCACACAGGATACCCAGAAGGGCAAACCCTGAAATGGGAGATGCTCCAGTGGAAAGGTGTGTGTTTGTGCGTGTGTGTGTGTGTGTGTGTGTGTGTGTGTGTGTGTGTGTGTGTGTGTGTGTGTGCTTACGTTGAGTATGTGGGTATTATCTTTTTCACCATCTTTTTCTCTCTCTCTCTCTCTCTCTCTCTCTCTCTCTCTCTCTCTCTCTCTCTCTCTCTCTCTCTCTCTCTCTCTCTCTCTCTCTCTCTCTCTCTCTCTCTCACAGGATACCCAGAAGGGCAAACCCTGAAATGGGAGATGCTCCCAGAATTGTTCGGTATTATGTGGATGCCATCATACCGAACAATGTTATGGGACGTCCGCTGAATCCAGACCAAAGTAAGTTTCTTTTCAAAGCAGATGCTGTAACTGAACCACTGTGAACGAGTGTGTGAGTGATTGTGTGAACGAGTGTGTAAATGAACTTGTAATCATAAATTATTTCATCATGTTGGAATTCATACATTTTTTCATGTTAAATGTGTTTTTTTCTTCCTTTGCAGTTAATGTTATTCGTGTCAGGGTGATCCGAAACAGACGATAGAGTCCAGACACGTGTAAGTATCTCCTCAAAGGAAATGCTGTTACAGAACCAAACTGTGAACGAGTGTGTGAACGAGTGTGTTAAATCTCATTCAGCTACTATACATGCAATCGTGTGCTTCTTGTTCCTGCTGTTAAAGTGTGTGATCTTCTTGTTGTTTTTCAGATTCTGTGAATGATCAGCTCCAAACCTTCACCACCACCTAAAGAGAAAATATCACAAAAATATAATTACTTTAATATATTTGATTATATTTAAAAACAATAACAAAAAAAAAAAAAAATGTAAATAAACCCTGAGTCTCTGATTGTATTACTCCCCATTCTACTGGATCCACTGCAGGGAGTCTACTTGGTGGCACCTGAAACTTCAGGTCCCAGGTGATGCACAGGTTAAGACTCAGACACACACACACACAGACACACACAGACACACAGACAGGACGAAGCCTCTTCTGCAGCTGACTCACAAAAAAACCCTGCAAACAGTTCACTGAATCACTGTGGTCTGTTGAAATGAAGAGAAACTTGTCTGGCTCAGATGGTGTCCAGCACGTGTGGGGACGCCCTGGTGAGAAGAATCAAGAAAATTGTGTCTTGCCTACAATCAAGCATGGTGGTGGTAACATCATGGTCTGGTGTTGCATGAGTGCTGCTGGTACTGGGGAGCTGTTCTTCATTGAGGGAAACATGGATTCCAACATGTACTGTGACACTTTGAAGGAGAACATGATGCCCTCCTTCAGAAACTGGGCCGCAGTTTTCCAACATAATAAAAACCCAAAACACACCGCCAGGATGACAACTGCCTTGCTGAGGAAGTGATGAAGTGGACAAGTATGTTTTCAGACCTGAACCTTATTGAGCACCTGTGGGGCATCCTAAAACGGAAAGTGGAGAAGCACCATGTGTCTAACATCCAGCAGCTCTGTGATGTCATTATGGAGGAGTGGAGAAGGATCCCTGCAACAACCTGTGCAGCTCTGGTGAATTCGATGCCCAGGAGGATTAAGGCAGTGTGAGATAATAATGGTGATCACACAGAATATTCACACTTTGGACAGTTTTGACACTTTCAGTTAGGGGTGTACTCACTTTTGATACCAGATATTTTGACAGATTGAAGATTGAAGCCTTTTATACTTTTGAAGACGTTTGCGGAAGTATTTCTTCCCGTGATGCATTGCGGGACGCATAATTTAACCAGTTAAAATAAATATAAAAAATTAAAAGAAGTAAACATGAAAAATTACAGTATTGTGATCAAAATGATGCTTTAACACTACAATGTACAAAATAATATATATAATATAATCATATTAAGTGAGTGAACTTTTTTTTTGTGTGTTACAATATATAATGTATAATTTAATGTTACAGCATATTTGTTTTATATTCTGTCTCTCTGTTAAAATAAATCTACCATAAAAATTCTAGACTGTTCATTTCTTTATAAGCGGGTAAATTTACAAAATGAGCAGGGGATTGAATAATTATTTCCCCCACTGTAGCTATAGAAGTTGGAGAGCAGTTCTTACACTTACACTTTGTCCAATATCAAGTGTGCCAGATCACAAACATCATTTATTTCTAATTCCTTCACATTTATTTTAAAACTGTTTCATTTTTGAGTGTTTACAGTTGAGACCAGTGTTGGGGGTAACGCGTTTCAAGTAACGTACGTTACGTAAAATATTACTTTTCTGGAGTAACGAGTAAAGTAGCGCGTTACTTTATAAATTTACCTATTAATATCTGAGTTACTTTTTAAAAAAAGTAATGCGAGTTACTTTTCAGTTCAATTATTTTGCATTAAAATGAACGTAATCTCGTAGAATCGCGCACCCCTACGTGCGAGCCGTGGGAACAGAAGCTGGTTAGAAGCGGAGATGGCAGGCCAGAGCATTACATTACTGCGATGGAAGTATTCACATTATTTTGAAATAGTCGAGGAAAAGGAAAAGGGAATAATCGCTAAGTGTAAATTATGTGTTGGTGAAAAGCTTTTTTCAACGGCAAAAAATACCACTTCAAATGTAAAAAAACATCTGCAAGCAAAGCACAGCATTACAGATTTGGAAGAGAGAAATTAATGAAACCTGCACCCCGCCTCAAGCTAAATAACAAAGGCTTGATTTCAGTAAATTAATATTTAGTAAATAGATTTTCAGTAGATTTTCAGATACTAATCCTAACCCGAGCCACATCATACACATGGGCACACATGAACATCACCCATCCCTTCATCTCTCTCTCTCACACACACACACACACACACACACACACACACACACACACACACACACACACACACACACACACACACACACACACAGTCTGCTCCGCCAGATTTATTGTAAATGTCACACACCAACATAATGACAGAAAACACAGACTTTGTTTGTGTTGTTTTTTTTTTATGTGCGTGTTCGCTTGAGTTCAATACGGTATTTTCGTCAAATGCGCATGTGCGTGAGATGAATATACCGCAAAGTTTCCCAGCAGGGGCGAGATCATTTAAGTCGTATTGAACTCAAGCGAAGCGAACACGCACATCAAAAACAAACAAACACAAACTTCGATATGAACGTACGAGCCGCATGAAACCAGCCATAAAACGCTGCATGCGACTCGCGAGCCTCGGGTTGGCCACTTGTGCATTACTGCATTAAACACTAGTACAAGAACTTTTCACCTGTTACACCTGTAATGCCTGAAAGAGATCAAGCCTTATCCAGGTAAGAAAAAGTTACGCAAAAGTAATATAGCGCATTACTTTCCATAAAAAGTAACTAAGTAACGCAATTAGTTACTTTTTTGGGGAGTAACTCAATATTGTAATACGTTACTTTTAAAAGTAATGTTCCCCAACACTGGTTGAGACCATGCCCACATCCAGTTAATATTACAGATACAAATGTGAATATTTGGACATTAAATAGATCAAATAAAATAAAATTTTTGTCATTTCAGAAGTGGGATTTAAACCCACATATATATTAGGAGACCAGAATCCTCCTTAAACCATGGAGAAGGTCTGAATCTTTTTGACTGAAAGGTCCGAAAATACATAAATACTTGTTTTTAATGTGAAATCTTACTTCACTTTATTGTATGCACGGTCTGAGGTCAAGTACAGCAGATGCTGAATGGTCCAGATTCCTCAATGAGAGTCGCTGCACCTCAACAAGCAGCACAAGACAGATGAATAAAATGACGGGGCTCAAAAGTATCTCAGGCAGTTGCAACAAATCGGACAGCATTATCAGTATGAGATCAGAGAGATGAGATGAGGTGACACACACTTACACACCGCTACAGTACAGTGTCCCATAAACATGCAGGAAAGGTTTCATTTAGAGTGAAGACAGTTAGTTTCATTCACTGATTCATTCACAATGAAAGAAGAAAGACTTGGAAGCCTGAACTTTCTTCTGTCCAGGAAAACACTCACACTCGTCCTCGTTACATTTATCTGTACTTCTTTTTAGGTCCAGCCACATGCAGCGGGTACATACTTGGACCATCCTACAGAGGAACACACACACATCCACCATGCAAAGAAAAAGGTACACACACCCCTACACACCCACAGAGTCAGTGTGTGGAATGAAGCTTATTGCTGTTCTCTTTAGCCTACAGATATGGAAGCTGCTCTGAGGCAGATTCTCCAGCAGAACCAGAAGGAAAGGAGATGCAGAGAAGAGATAACATCAAGGTAGATACATTCCTCTTCATGTAGATGTTCACACATGAAGCTTCTCTGTTCATCTGCATTCTGTTACACAGAAACGAGTCATGATTGAGATCAAACTGCAAGATGAAGGACAGCAGACTGAAGGACACAAAAAAACATCAGAAATGGATGAACAATTTCACTGACAATGAAGCTATAAAAACAGATAAACAATCCTAAAATACATTACAGTCTTTTATATGTTTATCTAAAGAACTAAAAAAAAGAAAAGTAGATTCTTAATCACACCCCTTGGCGTTTACCTCAATATGGTTGACACTTTTCAAAATGTATTACAAAAACAAATAATTGATTGTAGATGTAGAAGATGCCCCTCCACCTCAATTTCTTGCCTCCTGCTTTCTGGAAAATCTTTTCTTTTTCTTGTATGCATATATTTCCATCCGTCCATCCAACCATTCGTGTCTCTGGGTGGGCTCGAACCACCAAGCTTTTGGTTAACAGCCGAAAGCCCTGACCGATTGCACCAGAAGCTGGGGAACAGGAGTCTGTTAAGGGGTGGGAAAAAGGAAAAAAAAGAGGAAATGGGATGAGAGAAGAAACAAATTAGAAAAATAAAAGAAAAGGGAAAATAAAACCAACCTTCCACATTTCTTATAGTTTTGGGCAGACTGATGTTCATGTTTAAATAAAAATTAAATCGGCTTTTTATGTACAGTATAAAGAGTAAAGGAGAGCGAGAACTTTACCTCTCGACAAGCTGTGAGTAAAATGAGTGAACTTTTCACCACGTGATTATCAGCCAATGTTTTGTTTACTACAGTTGCTAGAATACACAAAAAATAAACTTCCAGCGTGAGCCCATTGTGTATGTGAACTGACCAGTCAATGCAGGGTTTGCTTAAAGCAATAGCCAATCATCAGAGGTGGCAAAAGTACACACATCCTTCACTTAAGTAGAAGTACAGGTACTCATGTTTTAAAGAAACTTTGGTAAAGGTTAAAGTACTGACTACACTTTTTTACTCAAGTTAAAGTAAAGAAGTTTGGGCTCTGACATTTGGTATTAAGTAAAAAGTAGCCGTTACCACTACATGTTTTAGTGTCACGCAGGCATATAGGCATTTAGATCTAAAATCAGATAAGACTAACATAGATAAGAAACACACAAATAGGAGGATAGATAAGACAAACAAGTAGACAGAAATTTGTAAAAATAGTTTTATCAGCCACTAAGGGGATAAGAAACACATGCTTGTATGTCAGGATGGCCGAGCGGTCTAAGGCGCCAGACTCAAGGTTCAATACCTTCCAAGAAACTGAGTGTTCTGGTCTCCACATGGAGGTGTGGGTTCAAATCCCATTTCTGACAGTGACTTTATTTTCATTAGAAATCAAAACAATAATAAAATAATTATTCTCCTTTTTCTTCCAAACACAGACATAAGCCCTATTCAGACGGGACTAGTTTTCCAAACGACGTTTGAGTTAGAATTTTTTTCAGCCAACGTCTGTCATTTCATGTATTGATTCGGGCAGGACTTGCACAAGACCACATGTCCATGATGCGTGGATTGCGGATGGTCATATGACGATCAATAGTAAAATGGCGGCAAAAAAGAAAGCGACGCAACACTGAAGTCGGGAGGAAACATTGGCTTTAATTTCTGTTTGGAGCGAACCTACGTTTCAGTTTCAGTTTGAAAATTTTTTACACAACCACAAGGTTTGGGAGGCAGTTTGTAAAAAAGTTTGTGGGGTTTGTCCATCTATATAAAATACCTTTGGTTGGGTAAAGTGCAAAGTTCGCATAGAATATCTGAAACGACGTTACCGCGAATGTGTGAAGCATAACAAGAAGACTGGGTCGGATCCACAACTCTGCACATTCTTCGAGGAACTGGACTCTGTTCTTGTTTAGTTGCTACTTTTAAGAGTATTAATTTTGTATTGAAATGTATTTAACAGTGTACAAAGCATGTATGGCTATGTTCATAAGCATACATATCAAATGAAATAATAGACATAAATAATACAATGCAGTGAACAAGCTACCGATAGAGACACAATCAAGTACTGTAATTAAACCAGTACTGTCGATATTGAGTAGATATTTCTGTTTCTTTAGCTTGTCGTCCAATGACTAACCCAGGTGATGGACATATGGATGCATCAAGTTCAGAGGAAGGTGATATCACTGGTAAGTTTGTGAATTTTTCTCTGTACAAAATGTCAGTGTTGCTATTCATTTAATATCTTGAAGCTCTCGAATTTTCTAAATTATATGATTTGTTACAGGTACCAGTTCACACTCATCTGGTATAGCAGAGCCATCAGGAGACAAAGCAGCTACATTTACAGCGACTGAAGATGACAGTGGTCAAAGGTCAGAGCAGACCACCAATACTGGCCAAACTTCCATCATTACAAGGAAGTTTGAAATTAATATTAAGCAAGATTGAACATGACTTTAAAGAAACAATAAAGAAATGGAACAGTTTTAAATGGTATTTATAGTACATTTTTAGATTTTATTGAAAAAAAAATGCATAGGTGTTAAAGTATTCTGTATTTGAATAGTTGGTAAACACCGGAGTTGAAAAGTTTTAAATACTTTACAGAAACAAATTAACTAGTTAAAAATTTTAACTCTTTCTAAAAAGCCAAGTAATTCATAATTATTCACATCTTGAAGTCTCCACAATAACAATATTGACAATGTTCATTATTATGATATCTTGTATTATTATATAACAGCACGTCTTTTTGTCTTATGATACAATACAATTTTGTGATTTTTCTCATCAGGGCGAAAACGCAAAGGAAAAAAAAACCAAATTATGGAAGCCATGGAGAGAGGGATAAACATGTTAATTCAACATGACATTGATACAACAGCAGCAGAGCTTGAACAGCGTCTTGACAAGGAGCACATGGCCTAGAAGAGACAGCTCCAGCAGGCCAGGTTGGATCTGGACAAAGCACGTCTTGAATTTGAGATAAAACGTCAGGAAGCTGAGAGACCCAGCAATTCATGGTTCAAATTCTGCAAGTGCTTAGACCTGCATTGCCACAGTATGGCCCCTCGACTTCATTTGCACCATATCAACATCCTGCTCAGCACTATTATTCATCTGATCCATTTGCTTTTTCACCTGGCGAAGCCTCGCACCAAAATCCGTCAACATCGGTTTTCCAAGATCAACGCTCACTGTCTGACCAAAGAAATGACCACTAGTTTTCTGGCCATTGTTTTTTGCAAACATTATTGTGCAGTTGCACTTGTTTATACTAAATAAAATAACTGTTCTAGGAACAGTAATGTTGTGAAACTGTAGGAAGTTATGTTTTTGCACTAAGCAATGTTTATATTTTTGTACTTTAATGCCTAATGGTTACTTGAATATGTTAAAATCCAGTTTACTTTAAAAGTAAAGAGACAAATGTTCAATACATGTCACAAGCTTTATTAGGAACATAAGATTGTTTCTTTTTTTGGTTCTTACAAACAGTAGTTTTGTAAGAACAAAACTACTGTTTGTAAGAACCAAAAAAAGTAACAAAAAAAAGTAACAGACCCCCTGTAAAACAAGTCCCGTCAGAATAGGGCTTAAGATACAACCTTGCGACTTAAACCCACGCCTTCTCTGACATTCTGAAGTTAAGGTACCACTCAGTTTCCCCAAAATTCTGCAATAAATCTGTCTCCCAAAAGGTGCTGGTGCACTCCTTTCTAGCACTTGGTGCAGTTGACATGCTGTGAACTATATGAAAGTGCATTTCAGTAATATAATTGAAAAACTGCCTTGGTGACCATTGTCTAGGTCAGATGGTGAACACGCAAATGTAGAAGACGTATTTCGTGCGCGGAAAACCCAGTGGGGTTCTTGTCAATATCAGATGAAGTGTCAATTGAATTTGAATTACAATGTAAAGGAGTCAGTCAGAGACCATGCTCAGCTATCATGATAACAAAACAAGTGTTCAAGCCAGTGATCTCAAATGAAACCTAGACTTTTGTTTTGGTGACCATGTGTAGGTCAAATAATGAACACGCAAAAGTCATGGATGTATTTTGTTGGCGTTTTAATTATCTACGGGGTCGACTTCAAAACGTGCTGCTGCAGTGTTAAAGAGCTGTGTTCCTGCATTTCTTCTCTTCAACCATGTACTGACCACATGCAGATCTTGAAGTGAAAGAATTTTGAAATAGGTTTTACTGTTCTTCACTCTGAAGCAGTAATGATTTGTATTTATTTCTCCGAACAACCAGATATGTCCAAAACACACATACTAAGCTTATTTTCAGAAAACAATAAATAAATAGATCAGTGTACTCTGTACAGCATTGTTGTGAAATCTGTCCTTTTCACTTGTTCACATTATGCACTGATTTACTTTTAGGTGACACCTTTTCTTTCACAAACGCTGTAAATAAGAGAGTGTCATGGTTCATCAATGATCCATCTCCTAATTTAATTATCATGATAAAATGCCACTGTAGAACCGAAAAAATAAGGAATCTGAGCATACTAGCAGATAAGACATTGCATTATTTTCCCTTTGCACTTTATTTACACACAGACATGCTCAAGCATTTGGATGAGTTTTCGATATTCAGTGAAATTTTGCCAAGATATTTCTATATCAAACAAGCAGCAGAAGACTTGAGCATTATCCAAGCAAAATGTAGACTCGAACAGTCAGCATGTTGAATAGTTTTCTTTCATGTTCTTTTAGTATCAACTTAGTATCAGTATCAACTCAACAAGTCTTCCCTGCATGGGCTCAGTTTAGAAAAACAGACCAACAAGTTACACACCTGTCAGAAGTGGGATTCGAACCCACGCCGCCAGAGGAGACTGCGACCTGAACGCAGCGCCTTAGACCGCTCGGCCACGATGACAGCCAGAGTTAGCTGCCTCTTGCCTTGGTGACCATTGTCTAGGTCAAATGGTGAACACGCAAATGTAGAAGACGTATTTCGTGCGCGGTTTAATTATCTACGCAGATGACTTTAAATAGTTCTGCTGCAGTGTTAAAGAGCTGTGTTCTGGCGGAACAATCTGTGGGGAATTTGTAAGACACTAAGATCACAAATGTAGTAGGCATGATTTTAACATGACGCAGGGAGACCCCAACGGATTTTAGGTCCGTCACCTTATCCTCTCAGCCTTGATTATGGAAGGTTTTCCATGACCCCTGCACATCCATCAATGAGTCAACTGGTGCTTGCCTGCATCAAAAGGAAACCAATGGCAATCTTTCTGTTTGGTGCACAAAGTAGGCAGGTCATTTGAATCCAGCATTTGTCCTTTTCACCCATGTACTCATCACATGCAGATAGTGAAGTAATCGGATTTGGAAATAGGTTTATACTTTTCCCCACTCTGAAGTGATACTCATCCTTATATGTGATCTCAATCTATGTCCACCTCTCTGTTAATCACATGCGAGCATGACATTCTTACCCCTATTCCCAATGAAAAGGGGCTCATACCAAATTATGTGGCATTTATTAAATGTATGATTATAAATGACTTTGGCCTAACTGTCCTTAGGCTAGCTGAAAATGTGCATATAGGAAGATGTTCAACACAGAATTCAGATACCTCGATGGCATTATGTGTTCAGATTTCCATTGAGGAATGGGACTGAGATATTCAACAGGTAACAATTAGCAGAGGATGGTTTCGATCCATCGACCTCTGGGTTATGGGCCCAGCACGCTTCCGCTGCGCCACTCTGCTCGCTGCAAGCAACCGAGACGGGACTCACATCTTGTTGCAAAGAGTGGCTCGGCTCTACTCTTCTAGCTTCCAAACGGGCTGGAAAACCCAGTGAGGTTCTTGTCAATATCAGATGAAGTGTCAATTGAATTTGAATTACAATGTAAAGGAGTCAGTCAGAGACCATGCTCAGCTATCATGATAACAAAACAAGTGTTCAAGCCAGTGATCTCAAATTAAACCTAGACTTTTGTTTTGGTGACCATGTGTAGGCCAAATAATGAACACGCAAAAGTCATGGATGTATTTTGTTGGCGTTTTAATTATCTATGTGGGCTAGGGATTTCTACTATACCACCAGGACCACATTTAACGGGTTTAACTTTTTATTAGTTTATTCAATTTCTGACTTCTAAATAAAACTCTTTTTCAGTCATTTTGTTTTCCATTGTATGTGCACAGATTTACATTGGTTCTAAATAAAAAAAAACACAAAAGCACAAGGATCAAAAACAAAAATTGAAAACACAGAAATATCACTCACAGTGTAATGATTTTAAGAATACACCACACATTTAAATCTATCAATTTGTCAGTACACAAAACTCCAACCCAATTTGCACTAAACAAAAGAAATAAAACAAAATATAAAGATTACTGGGCCAAAAAAATGCACATATACTTCAGAACAGTAACCCTTAATACCCAAAATACGGCAGTGGGAATACTAGGATGATGAGCTTCCAGACAACCATCAACACTCACTTCACAAAAGTTGCAATTCCCATCATTATGTTGTACACTTAGGATTGCATTTTAAACATTTCAACTTTCCCGAGAGTGCATCTCTCTCGCTCTGCTTGCTGAGCACGTGTCAAAACGTTTTTTTTTCCAGAGCGCATGTGCACTTCCTCATCTGCACCACACACATACACACACCCAAATACGCCCCCCTATCGCCAGCTTAAGGAATTACAGGTGTATACATGCAAAACGACTTAAATGCCATTTTCCACCCGGTTACATTCTCCCCTGCAATTAAGTCAGCGTCCGCGATGACTCACTCACCCACAAGTTTAGGCATTCATAGCACCCTGTAAGGCCTTCTCAAACAGAGCAGTGCCAATACTGGCCAGCACCTGAGATATCATCTTTGTACTGACACTTACCGCATGGCAAGCAGACCTAGGTGTATGAAAAGGATTTGTGTGAACACCAGCAGTTGCTCGCTTACTTCTACG
This sequence comes from Silurus aristotelis, assembly GCF_946808225.1. Lineage (NCBI taxonomy): Eukaryota > Metazoa > Chordata > Actinopteri > Siluriformes > Siluridae > Silurus > Silurus aristotelis. Next base: position 30,501,206 of record NC_139576.1, read on the forward strand.
CATAGCAGGAACTGGTACCTCTCTCTTTGCAGCGTCACACATTTCCCCGACATCTAACTTCTGTGACGGTGCATGCCCATCTGTGGCCTCTGGAGTCAGGACTACAATATCAGGTTCTACAGAGTCTCTACCAGCTTCTATGGAGATTTGAATCTGGCCACCTTCAGAGCTGACACTTTCAGACTCCGAAAGAACTAGTGCCTCTGAGTCCATTATATTTTCTGTGCCCAATCTCACACAGGGTTGCACAACCTCCTCTACAACCACAAAACCTGGTTCAGAAGCTTCATTATGATCCACGCAGCCTGGCTGCATACCTGTCTGCGCACCTGGCTCAAGCCTTTTACCCCTAGGCCTAGGGGTAGGCACAGCACCTGGACACAACTCTGACCGGTGGACCCTTTTGGCTGGCCCTCCCTCCACTGGCTCAACAGTGTAAGTTGTGCCCACTATTTCTACTACTTGGTACATGATTGGGCTCCAGGCATCTTGAATTTTGTTCCTGCCTGGAGGCCGTTGTCTCTCCAGGCAGGAATTTTGTTCCTGCCTGGAGATACCCCAACTCACCGACACTGATCTGGGGACAAAACATCTTTTTATTCAGATGAGTCACTCTCTCCCGAGCTTTCTCCTCTGAATACTCCCTAGCCTTCTCATGGGCAAATCTCAGTCTCTCTTGATGAACAGACAACCAGTCTTGCTTCCCCTCAATGACCTCCTCACTACCCAACAATGCATCAATTTGCAGATATGGCTGTACCCCGAAAAGTAGGTAGTAAGGGGAAAACCCTGTAGTGGAGTGCGGAGTAACGTTATACGCATGGACTAACTCCGGCAAGTACTCCGGCCAACAGCGTTTCTTCTCGGACGGCAACGTATGCAATAGATTATGAAGTGTGCGGTTGTACCGTTCACATTGAGCATTTCCTTGTGGCCGATACGGGGTCGTACGGGTCTTCTTCACCCCATAAAGCCTGCACAGCTCTGCGATTACCTCACTCTCAAATGTTCTACCCTGATCGGAGTGCAACCTCTCAGGAACACCGTACTTCATGAACCACTCTCGTAGCAAGATTTTTGCTGTGGTATCGGCCTTTTGGTCTTTTGTAGGGAATGCTTGTGTGAACTTCGTGAAAACATCGGTAACAACCAAAACATTTTCACGCCCATCCGAAGCCGGCTCTAGAAGCGTAAAGTCTACAGCGATCACTTCCAATGGTCTGGAAGCCAGAAATGCTCTCATTGGGGCACGGACTTTGGGCTGAGGCATCTTGGTCAGAATACAATGCTGACACTTCTTTATCCATTCCTCCACATCCTCATGCATACCAGACCAAAACACCTCTGTTTCAACAACCCCAGTGTCCGTTCAATGCCCTGGTGCCCTAAATCATCATGCACACTCCGCAACACTCGTTCCTTCAAACAACTTGGCAACACAATTTGCCAACAGCCTTTTTCATTTGAGTTGTCTACAACTCGATATAACAACCCATTCCTCTCTCTTATGAGACTCCACTGCTTCAGGAGACACTTCACTGGCCTGGACAAAGACTTTCTTTCCAGGTGAACGGGCCTCTTTTCTTTGTCCTGAAATCCTGTATAACCGGGTCATTTTTCTGAAACTCAGCTAGCTGCTCCTTAGTGTAACCAGAAAGAGTATAAGTGTTCCCTTGGAGGTTGGTGACAGCCTCTTTACCGGCCTTTAATGCATGGATCTGCCTTAACCTGCCGCACTCTAGCCCTTTCAAAGCGAGCTCGGTGTCCAAGGCTGTCCCTCGACTAATTACGCTACAGATTGCTACACACTGATCCCAATCAGCATCAGGATCGGGGCCAGGCTCCCCTGCAAACTCCTTCCTTTGTCAACTTGACCTTTAAACCGGTTTCCAACAACCGCTTCAGTACCACCTCTAACCTCTCCAGGTTATCCTCAAACATCTGTGAAAACAGCAAGATGTCATCTAAGTACACGATCAACACCTGAAAAATTAGATCACTCATAACTGCCTGCATAAGCCGTTGAAAGGTTGAAGGCCCATTGCAGACTCCAAACGGCATCCTCGGGTATTCAAATAAACCAAAGGGCGTGGTAAATGCCGTCTTAGCCCTATCTCTGTCACTCACAGCAATCTGATGTTACCCTGACGCCAAGTCCACAGTTGAGAAAAACTGAACTCCCCTGAGGGCTTCGAAGCTCTCGTCAATTCTGGGTAATGGAAATGCGTCACGCTTTGTCTTGGCGTTGAGCTTCCGGTAATCTACACATGACCTTAGCGAACCATCAGTTTTGCGCACCAGCACCACAGGAGAGGCGTAAGCACTCATGGTCTCTTGAATGACACCACTTTTCAACAGTCTAGTAATGTGCTCTCTAACCTCCTGATACTGATTTGGTGGAATTCGTCGGTAAGGCTGATTTACTGGCACATCATCAGTCAGATGTATCTCATGCTGAACTTCATCTGTATAACCCAACTCATCATCCTCCATGGCGAATACACTTGAAAACTTGCTCAGCACAGCTTTCAAGCGAACCTGTTGTTCAGGCGTGCCACCCAGGTCAACATGATCCAAGATTGACTGAGCTGGGTGCTCCAAATACTCATCTGCACCTATAGTTACCTGTTCTGTGTCTGCAGAGATTCGCTGAAACCTCACTTCACAGGACGAACCTACACTGTAACTATCTACCGGGGACAACATACCCAGCCGGGCTCTAGGTTGAAGCACAAGATCTTCCTGAGACAGGTTAAGTAATCTTACTGGACACACTCACTCGCTCTCTCTCACACACACTGCTTCCTGTGACGTAGCTTCCTGTGACGTAGCTTCCTGTGTTTGACTTGTTTGCCGCGAGTTACGTGTTTGTATCTCTCGGCGTCTTTCAAACAAACTTTGCTATCTATCCATCCGTTTTTCCTCTTTTAATAATCCTTAATTGTTTTTGTCTTCCTGACTTGTGCCTGTAGTTAGTTAACTCGACTATAACTAGTGTTGTTTATATTTATTTTCTCTCACTCACATCTCTGTATAATAAATCTGTTCGTGACGATAAGCACTATGCCGGTTGTTTGTCTGCATTCGAGCACAGGTGAGGACTCGTTCGAGTTGCAAACGGTGGCGTTGGAGATGGAGGCATTGGAGAAACAGATTCGCGAGCTGCATGTAAAGCATGACCGGCTGCGAGAGCGGAAAGCGGCGCTGGAAACATCCCGGGCGGACGCGCACTCATCCCAGGTAAACTCCCAGGTTGAACCTAACGCTCCCAGCACATCAACTCCGCGTGCTTCTATGCCCAGGCCCAGCGCACCTACAACTCCGGCACCGGTGCAACATGGACCCTGGATGCGGCCGCGGCGGAAGAGACAAGCCAAGCCCCGATCGAGGACGTCTCCACCTCCACCACCGGCCTTCGAGATCTCGACCGAGAACCGCTTCGTCCCCCTCCGCGAGACGGAACGCGACACTGTTATTCTCGGAGATTCCATCGTCCGGCATGTCCGCGCTACCCGAGCTAAAGGTAAGGTGCACACTCGCTGTTTTCCTGGTGCTCGTGTTCTGGATGTCGCTGCGCAGGTACCCGCGATCCTGAACGAGAACTTCGGAGCGGTTGTTCTCCATGCCGGATCAAACGACACCAGGCTGCGGCAAACGGAGATCTTAAAGAGGGACTTCAGGATCCTGGTGGAGACGGTACGCAGCACATCACCCACAACGAGGATCATTGTGTCAGGACCTCTTCCCACTTACCAGCGAGGGGCTGAGAAGTTTAGTAGACTTTTAGCTCTAAATGAATGGTTACAGTCATGGTGTCGAGAACATAAACTTCTCTTTGTTAATAACTGGAACTGTTTCTGGGAGCGTCCTAGGTTCTTCCGCCCTGATGGCCTGCACCCCAGCAGAGTTGGAGCAGCAGTGCTATCAGATAACATCTCTAGGATACTACACACCATCTGACTGGTAAGACATCAAGAAATCTTCAACTATAAGAACACGCATACTACAGACCAAATAGTTACAAGTTCACACACAGCCCAGTTTATAGAAACCGTATCTATTCCTCGTGTAGTAAAACCAAGAATTACATACACAAGATCCAGAAATAATCTTATTGCAGTTAAAACTGAAAAATGCCAGATAAACAAACACAACAAAGTTCTAAAGTTCGGTCTTTTAAACATTAGATCACTTGCACCCAAAGCACTGATTGTAAATGAGATGATCATAGAGAATAATCTCGATGCACTCTGTCTCACTGAGACCTGGATTAAACCAGGTGATTATATGGGTCTAAACGAGTCGACACCGTCAGGATATGTTTATAAGCATGAGCCCCGTCAGACTGGTCGTGGGGGGGGTGTAGGAACCATTTATAGTGCTTCTCTTAATGTTAGTCAGAGATTAGGATTCAGCTTTAAATCATTTGAAGTGCTCGTTCTGAAAATTGCACTTTCAGACATGCATAGAAAACTCGCTCTGGTCACCGTGTACAGACCCCCAGGACCCTACGCTGATTTTCTTCATGAGTTTGCTTGTTTTCTCTCAGACCTCCTGATCAGCTTTGATAAAGTGCTGCTTGTAGGAGATTTTAATATTCATGTAGATGATGAAAACGATGCCCTAGGATTATCATTTGTCGATTTACTAAACTCTTTTGGAGTTAAACAAAACGTCACCAGACCAACCCACCGTTTTAACCACACACTAGACTTAATAATATCCCACGGAGCAGACGTCACTGATATAAATATTTTACCTCAGAATGATGACATCACAGACCATTATCTCCTACTGTACACACTACCGGTAGAGCAGATTAACCGTGTTTCACCACGGTATCGACTTGGTAGGACTATTATTCCAACCACTAAGGACAGATTCATAAATAACCTGCCTGATTTATCTCAGTTTCACATTAAACCCATAAATGCTGATCATCTTGATGAGATGGCGAACAACATAGACCTTATCCTCACTAGCACTTTAGACACTGTTGCCCCCATCCGGTTAAAAAAGGTTCGAGAACAAGCACCTGCACCTTGGTATAATAGTCATACGCATGCCCTAAAGAGAACAACACGTAATCTGGAGAGAAAATGGAGGAAAACTAAATTGGAGGTATTTAGAATTGCGTATAAAGACAGTATGCTTAGCTACAGACAGGCGCTAAAAGCTGCTAGAGCTGAACACCTGAGCAAACTCATAGAAAATAACAAAAACTATCCCAGGTTCCTTTTCAGTACAGTCGCTAAATTAACAACAAATCAGGGATCTGAAAAATGTGTTCCATCACAGTTTAGTAGTGAAGACTTTATGAATTTCTTCACTGAAAAAATAGATAACATTCGAAAAACAATTGTGGCAGTTCAACCTCTGACAGCATCTCCCGACACAATCGTACTTACAACCCCACAACTACACTGTTTTACATGTATAGGACAGGAAGAGCTGTATGATGCTATTATGAAAGCTAAATCAACAACATGTCAGTTAGATCCAATTCCCACTAAACTACTGAAGGAAGTGTTATATACAGCTGGTGAGCCTCTTCTCAATATTATTAACTCCTCACTATCGTTAGGTCATGTCCCTAAATCCCTCAAGTTAGCAGTTATTAAGCCCCTCATTAAAAAACCTAATCTGGATCCAAACACGCTATCGAATTACAGACCAATTTCAAATCTCCCATTTATGTCTAAGATTTTAGAAAAGATTGTCGCTGCCCAGTTATGTAACCACTTGCAGGAGAACAATATCTTTGAAGAGTTTCAGTCAGGTTTTAGGCCCCATCATAGCACAGAAACTGCTCTAGTTAAAATCACTAATGACCTGCTTTTAGCTTCAGACCAAAGCTACATCTCCCTATTAGTTTTACTAGATCTTAGTGCTGCGTTCGACACTATAGATCATGATCTTCTCCTCGATCGCTTACAGAATTACATCGGTATTCAGGGACAGGCATTAAGCTGGTTTAAATCCTACCTGTCCAATCGTTACCATTTCGTAGATTTAAATGGAGAGCTATCCAGGATAATGCTAGTAAATTATGGCGTGCCACAAGGGTCAGTTCTGGGACCCCTGCTTTTTACAATATACATGCTTCCATTAGGAAATATTATTAGAAGGCATGGAATTAGCTTCCATTGTTATGCTGATGATACCCAGCTATATATTTCATCCAAACCAGGCGATACAGCTCAATTAGCTCGCATAACTGAGTGTGTTGAAGAAATAAGAGATTGGATGACCCATAACTTTCTGCTATTAAATCCTGATAAAACGGAGATTTTGCTCATCGGCCCAAAAAATAGTACACAGAAGCTCCAGCATCTCAGCCTGCATTTAGACGGTTGTTCTGTAACTACTAGTTCAACGGTAAAAGACCTGGGAGTTATTTTAGACAGCAACTTATCTTTTAAAAATCACATCAATCAAGTTACAAAAACAGCCTTCTTTCACCTTAGAAATATTTCTAAGCTAAGAAATATGTTATCTATATCTGATGCAGAGAAGCTCGTCCATGCGTTTATGACCTCTAGAATAGACTACTGTAATGCATTACTAGGTGGATGTCCTGCATCATTAATAAACAAGCTTCAGTTAGTTCAGAATGCCGCAGCAAGAGTTCTTACTAGGTCAAGAAAATACGATCATATAACCCCAATCTTATCGTCCCTACATTGGCTTCCTATTAAGTTTCGAATAGACTACAAACTACTGCTACTCACTTATAAAGCACTAAATGGTTTGGCTCCCATGTATCTATCCAGTCTCTTAACACGCTACAATCCGTCACGCTCCCTGAGATCTCAAAACTCTGGGCTTCTAGTAGTTCCTAGAATAGCAAAGTCCACTAAAGGCGGTAGAGCATTTTCACATTTAGCTCCTAAACTCTGGAATAGTCTTCCTGACAGTGTTCGGGGTTCAGAAACACTCTCCCAGTTTAAGTGTAGATTAAAAACATATCTTTTTAGCAAAGCCTACACATAACACACATCACGCACATCACATCACAACCTTGTGCTCCAGAACATCTGATCACATGCACATTATCAACTTGTGCTGTTAATATCATGAACAGCAGCTACGCTAATTCCTCTCCACTGCTTCTCTTTCTCTCCCCATCCCGAGGCTTCCTGAGGTTTGGCCAGCTCCAGTCACGTCCCACCTCATGAAGATTATGGACCTATGGATGATCATGGAGAAGTAGATGCCGAGTGTTTAAAGGCCCTGGCATGGAGAAGCTGATGCTGGATCTATGATGATCACAAATTGTTCTGTATTGTTGAAAGATTTATGACCAAACTTTTGATGTCACCCATATGAGGATGGGTTCCCCTTTGAGTCTGGTTCCTCTCAAGGTTTCTTCCTCATATCATCTAAGGGAGTTTTTCCTTGCCACTGTCGCCACGGCTGCTCATCAGGGACAAACGCACACCATTCACCTTCACTGTTGTTTTCTGTAAAGCTGCTTTGAGACAATGTCTGTTGTGAAAAGCGCTATACAAATAAACTTGACTTGACTTGACTTGACACTGGTACTTCTGCTGGGACCAGGGTAGGTACTACGACCAATCCATCTGGTAAGGGTGTATTTGCTGATTCTACTAACCATGCCGAACCATCCTTTTTACAGGACTCTTTGCCCTTAATTAGGACAGTAGTTGCTGACCAAGCAGGCACATGTGTAGGAGTCTTACCCACGGTCCGAGCAAACGACACTCGTTCAACTAACTCAACTGACTGTGCTTGCTGAAAGGCCACCCTCCAGTTGAAATCAAGGCTACCCCCCAACGTGGTATCGAATTCAGCATGAACAATTTGTCGGCACTTACTAATGATATTCATTCCAATGAGCACAGGCACGGAGGCTGGACAAGGATTTTCTTTGATGATCAAAAACCCACACTCAGGCAGGACCATCCCCATAACCTCCACATCCAGCTTCATGTAACCCAAATAGGGGATTTCTAAACCATTGGCTGCAGTGATTTCAGCCAATTTGAGGTAGCCAACACATCACTCTCATCCCCAAACGAATGCTCACGGAAGAACCCCTCAGTAATAGTGCTGACCTGACTTCCAGTGTCTAACAGGCATGACACTGGCACACCCTTTATCATCAAATCCACCATAGGGCATGTCCCCACTGCCCGTACAAGAAATCTGTCCTTACAAGTTCCCTTGTGCGTCGGACCAGTGATTTTCCCTATTGCAGCCCGATTCTGCGCAACAGAGTGGTCTTGTTTGCCTTGCTCTTCAGTAGTTCTGGTAGCACTCTTTGGTCTCCCACCCCGTCTTCCGGTGCAACGTCTAGCAATATGCCCAACCCCATTGCATCTGAAACAGATAGGTTCACCCTCCTCAGTAAACCTAGGAGAAGACTTTAACTAAGGTACAACATTCTGAGACACAGACCCTGACCGTGGCGCAGTCAACTCCTTGACTGCCTTAGTGAGCTCCGCAATAGTCTGCTCTTGCTCACTTATTCGCTTCTCTTGCCGGGTAATCACCTGCAAAATAGCATTTAACACAGTAGAGGGTTGATTCGCAGATGCAACAGAATCACCCTCTTTTGGTGCAACAGAATCACCCTCTTTTCACCAACACTCTGGTTGGTCTGCTTTCTTCCATGGACCAAAGAATGGCCTCATTTCGAATCTCAAGCAGGGTCAAACGAGGCCTTTCTCTGATTAGTTTACGCAGCTCCCGCCTTTAAGCAGTATCTCGCACACCCTCCACAAATTGATCACGCAAAACTACCTGTTCATTAGCCAAGCCACCTGGCAACTGCTTCGCGGCAGAGCTTAAAAGGCGAGACAGAGCATGAGAAAAACTGCGAAGATCTTCACCCGCTAAATGTTTGCGGTTATAAAACATTTGCAATAATTGAGTCCCACTACGTCGCTCCCCAAATGCCTCTTGCAGAAAAATGAACAAATCCTCGACCCGTCTAGACTGGTTTCCAACACATAAGCGCACCTCTTCCAGTGCGGGCCCCCTCAAAAGTAAGATAATAAAATCCTGTGTCTGGTTTCTAGCACGTAAAACCCTTTCCACCTCCTCAACAAACTCTTCTACAGAGCGGCCATCTTTGTTATACTCCCCACTAAAAGGCTGAACCTGATGTTCACGAGGAACATAAATGTAAGAACGAGTTGGGTTTCCCTCTCCGACAGCCCTATTGGCCAAAGTATTGTCTCTCCAATCTGTTAATTCTTGAATTTGACCTCTCAGTTGCTCTATGACATTACCGCCAACAGCCCCATCAGCCCCATCGGTAGGGATTTCATCAGAATCTGACATTTTTACATTAGTGGTTCAAATAGCATTAACTCACAATTAGTTTAATTCCGTACGGTTCAGAATAATTGTCCTTAGGGCAAAACCCATCCAAACTTTTTTAATCCTCTTCAGTACCTTCAACACACCCTTGCTTTGACGCACAGTTCCTGGGTGTAGAGGAGAAATCCTGAAAGCCAATACGTCAACAGAAGGAAGCGCCTTCAATAAGGACCAGTCTCTTCCGCAGAATTCACGCCTGTCCCACAGGAAACCTGCTCAGTCCCACGATGACCACCTCGACTGAGATCCTCCACACTGCAGACGTTCTCCACCTCTGCAAAAGTATTCACCACTGCCGTATTTGTCTACCCCCGCTATGCCGCTCGTCGAAAATGAGTCAGATTGAGTAAACTACCCCACTCCTGGTACCAAAATGTGTGGGCTAGGGATTTCTAGTATACCACCAGGACCACATTTAACGGGTTTAACTTTTTATTAGTTTATTCAATTTCTGACTTCTAAATAAAACTCTTTTTCAGTCATTTTGTTTTCCATTGTATGTGCACAGATTAACATTGGTTCTAAATAAAAAAAACACAAAAGCACAAGGATCAAAAACAAAAAATGAAAACACAGAAATATCACTCACAGTGTAATGATTTTAAGAATACACCACACATTTAAATCTATCAATTTGTCAGTACACAAAACTCCAACCCAATTTGCACCAAACAAAAGAAATAAAATGCACATATACTTCAGAACAGTAACCCTTAATACCCAAAATATGGCAGTGGGAATACTAGGATGATGAGCTTTCAGACAACCATCAACACTCACTTCACAAAAGTTGCAATTCCCATCATTATGTTGTACACTTAGGATTGCATTTTAAACATTTCAACTTTTCCGAGAGTGCATCTCTCTCGCTCTGCTTTCAGCCTTGATTATGAAAGGTTTTCCATGACCCCTGCACATCCATCAATGAGTCAACTGGTGCTTGCCTGCATCAAAAGGAAACCAATGGCAATCTTTCTGTTTGGTGCACAAAGTAGGCAGGTCATTTGAATCCAGCATTTGTCCTTTTCACCCATGTACTCATCACATGCAGATAGTGAAGTAATAGGATTTGGAAATAGGTTTATACTTTTCCCCACTCTGAAGTGATACTCATCCTTATATGTGATCTCAATCTATGTCCACCTCTCTGCTAATCACATGCGAGCACGACATTCTTACCCCTATTCCCAATGAAAAGGGGCTCATACCAAATTATGTGGCATTTATTAAATGTATGATTATAAATGACTTTGGCCTAACTGTCCTTAGGCTAGCTGAAAATGTGCATATAGGAAGATGTTCGACACAGAATTTAAATACCTCGATGGCATTATGTGTTCAGATTTCCATTGAGGAATGGGACTGAGATATTAAACAGGTAACAGTTAGCAGAGGATGGTTTCGATCCATCGACCTCTGGGTTATGGGCCCAGCACGCTTCCGCTGCGCCACTCTGCTCGCTGCAAGCACCCGAGACGGGACTCACATCTTGTGGCAAAGAGTGGCTCGGCTCTACTCTTCTAGCTTCCAAACTGGCTGGGAAACCCAGTGGGGTTCTTGTCAATATCAGATGAAGTGTCAATTGAATTTGAATTACAATGTAAAGGAGTCAGTCAGAGACCATGCTCAGCTATCATGATAACAAAACAAGTGTTCAAGCCAGTGATCTCAAATGAAACCTAGACTTTTGTTTTGGTGACCATGTGTAGGCCAAATAATGAACACGCAAAAGTCATGGATGTATTTTGTTGGCGTTTTAATTATCTACGGGGTCGACTTCAAAACGTGCTGCTGCAGTGTTAAAGAGCTGTGTTCCTGCATTTCTTCTCTTCAACCATGTACTGACCACATGCATATCTTGAAGTGGAAGAATTTTGAAATAGGTTTTACTGTTCTTCACTCTGAAGCAGTAATGATTTGTATTTATTTCTCCGAACAACCAGATAGGTCCAAAACACACATACTAAGCTTATTTTCAGACAACAATAAAGGACTGGATTATGCAGATCAGTGTACTCTGTACAGCATTGTTGTGAAATCTATCCTTTTCACTTGTTCACATTATGCAATACACTGATTTACTTTTAGGTGACATTTTTTTTTTTCACAAACGCTGTAAATAAGAGTGTCATAATTCATCAATGATCCATCTCCTAATTGAATTATTAATATACAATGCCACTATAGAAACCAAAAAATAAGGAATCTGAGGATACTAGCAAATAAGACATTGCATTCTTTTCCCTTTGCACCTTATTTACACACAGATTTAGCCACACAGTTGCACACTTTTGTGCCATTCCTGGAACCAGATTCTGTTCAAATGAGAGACCATGCTTAGCTATCATGATAACAAAACAAGTGTTCGAGCCAGTGATGTCAAATGAAAGCTAGACTGGTGTGTCACAGCGAGGTTTCAACTATTTTTGTCCAAAGACATGCTCAAGCATTTGGATGAGTCTTCGATATTCAGTGAAATTTTGCCAGAATATTTCACTATCAAACAAGCAACAGAAGACTTGAACACGGAAATGTAGCAGACGTATTTTGTTTGCGGTTTAATTATCTACAGGGTTGACTTAAAATAGTTCTGCTGCAGTGTTAAAGAGCTGTGTTCTGGCAGAACAATCTGTGGGAAATGTGTAAGAAACGAAGATTACAAACGTAGTAGGCAAGATTTTAACATGGTGCAGGAAAATCCCAACGGATTTCAAATACTTCGCCTTACCCACTTAGCCATGACTACACAAGGTTCTGCCTTGAGGCCACTGGGGCTTGCGTGCATCAACAGGAAACTAATGGCAATCTTTCTGTTTGGCTCTCACACACCACAGATGTGGACTAGTTTACAAAGTCAACAATAAGCAGTCAGATGGCAACAAGAGTTTGGGGTTAACATGGATGAGACAGAGGGAGTCAGTGATGTAAACATGACTGAGAACAGAGACATTCCTGATCATCATCATCTTTTCTCTGCTTGTGTTCTATATGGTTGTTGTTCAGTCTGGATACATTTATTGGGTAACACAATTTGTAATTAGTTTTTTTTGTAAACATTTTTTCCTGTTTTTATTAACGTTTGATCAATGCAGCGCATTTCTGTTTGATCATTTTTAATTAAAATATAAATAAATAAATAAATATAAAAGAGGTGAAATTAATCCTCCAGTGCAACACACGTTTATTCACCATGTCTTTTCTTTGCTCAGCTATAAAAAATAAATAAATAAACTTTACCGAAAAACTCTATTTAATCAGTAAACATTTGTTTTATTGATCTGAGAAAACAGATAGGGGGCGCTTTCTGCCATCTCTGTCATCTCTCATCATTTAGAACAGTGTGATTAAATATTTGAATCGATTGACAGCCCTAATATTAATATGATGTGAGGTCCAGTTACCAGTGTGACACTGAAACAAGTAAAAAAGTTGCATTTTACTACTAATTAAGTACATGTCAAAGCCCAAACTTCTTCACTTTAACTTGAGTAAAAAATTATAGTCAGAACTTTTACCAGAGTCTTTCAAAACATGAATATCTGTACTTCTACTTAAGTGAAGGATGTGTGTACATTTGCCGCCTCTGCAAGCAGGCAGATGGGTAGATAAATTAGATAGATATAGATTGATAGAGCGATAGAAAAGATGAGCAGGTATATAGGCATTCAGACTAAAAAACAGATTAGACTGACATAGATAAATACAAATAGAAGTCTAGATAAGATAAATAAGTAGACAGAAATGTGTAAAATATAGCTCTTAATAGTATTGCTGAGTCGTCTAAAGTACCAGACTCAAGGATTAAAACCTTCCAGAAAACTGAGTGTTTGATCTCCACATGGAGGTGTGTGTTCAAATACTAACAAATATAAAAATAATTTTTCCTTTGTCTTTCAAACAAGACATACAAAGGAAACAAGTAGATGGTCACCCAATAGTGGCAAAGACAGACAGACAGACAGACAGACAGACAGACAGACAGACAGACAGACAGACAGACAGACAGACAGACAGAGAGGAAAAAAAACAGTTAATGCAGACAAGATAGATAGATAGATAGATAGATAGATAGATAGATAGATAGATAGATAGATAGATAGATAGATAGATAGATAGATAGATAGATAGATAGATAGATAGATAGACAAAAAGCATGGTAGATAGGAAAGACAAGCAGTCAGATAGACATTCAGAAAAAAAAGACAGAGAGAGACAGACAGAAAAAAAAAAAACAGTTAATGCAGACAAGATAGATAGATAGATAGATAGATAGATAGATAGATAGATAGATAGATAGATAGATAGATAGATAGATAGAGAGATAGATAGATAGATAGACAGACAGACAGACTTTCCGTGGGCTCACCACCTGCAGGAGGGACCATAAGGGACGGTGCTGTGAGGATTGGGCAGCAGTCGAAGGCGGGGGCCTGCTGCCCCGCGACCCGAATTACGGATAAGCGGGAGAAAATGAATTAATAGATAGATAGATAGATAGATAGATAGATAGATAGATAGATAGATAGATAGATAGATAGATAGATAGATAGATAGATAGATAGATAGATAGATAGATAGATAGATAGATAGATAGATAGATAGATAGATAGATAGATAGACAAAAAGCATGGTAGATAGGAAAGACAAGCAGTCAGATAGGCATTCAGAAAAAAAAAATAAGCTGGACAGGCAGATAGATAGACAAAAAGGCGAACAAATAGATGGCCTGGTGGACAGACAGACAGACAGACAGACAGACAGAGTAATATTTAAAAGGTACCAGACTCAAGGTTCAATACAACAAAGGAAACTGAGTGTTCTGGTCTCCACATGGAGGCATGGGTTTGAATCCCACTTCTTATTTTCATTAGAAAACAAAACAATAATATGAAATTAATTCTCCTTTGTCTTTTAAACACAGACATACAGAACAAAGATGGTTACCTAATAGTCGGAAAGACAGACAGAAACAATCTGTTAAAACAGACAAGCAGGCAGATGGATATATAAATTAGACAGATCAATAGATTGATAGGAAAAATGAGCAGGCATATGTATGCATTCAGACAGAAAACCAGATAAGAGTGACGTAGATAGATAAGAAACACACAAATAGAAGGATAGAGAAGACAAGCAAGGAGACAGAAACTTGTAAAAATAGTTTTATCAGCCACTGAGGGGATAAAAAACACATGCTTGTATGAGAGAGAGGGGTCAGCTGAGGTGGCTCGGGCATCTGTTCCGGATGCCTCCTGGACGCCTTCCTGGGAAGGTGTTCCGGGCGCGTCCCACTGGGAGGAGACCCCGGGGAAGACCTAGGACACGCTGGAGAGACTATGTCTCCCGGCTGGCCTGGGTACGCCTTGGTGTCCCCCCGGAAAAACTGGAAGAAGTGTCTAGGGAGAGGGAAGTCTGGGCATCTTTGCTTAGACTGCTGCCCCCGCGACCCGGCATCGGATAAGCGGGAGAAGATGGATGGATGGATGCTTGTATCTCAGGATGGCCGAGGGCAGAAAATCAGCCAGAAAAAAACTGTTAATACAGACTAGCAGGAAGATGGATATATAAATTAGACAGATCGATAGGAAAAACCCAGCCAATAGGGTTGCACAAGCCAGTGCACTCTTAGTGCCGGTCCCAATTACTATTACTGGTAAAGGGAGAGAGGTAGTTGATATGATGGAGAGGAGAAAGGTACATATGTTGTGTGTTCAGGAGACCAAGTGGAAAGGGAGTAAGGCTCGTTAGTAAAAACAGGTATGTAGTTCCTTTTTATTGATGTGTTCTGCCTACACAAATTCATTCCATTGAAGATGCATCTAAAATCGATGTTTGATGTTTAGACCTAATATGTATGTCATATGCACCTTTGTTATTTAATCTATTTTTAAACATAACACATACAAACAATATTTATAATTATATTTTTGCTGAGATTACCCGACAATTTGAGAAAATTCATTGTGTTTTTGTGATTGTTCTAAAAAAAATAAATAAATAAATAAAAAATTATATCAGAGTAACACTGACCTTAAAACAAGTGGATGTTTTCTTCAAAAGCACTGTATAGTGTCTTATCTGTATCCATCAATGTTCCCTGACCAGCCTTGAATGATACACTCTTTATCATGTCTTTTTTAAGGACTTTCTTCCTGGCAACCTCTACATTAGATATTGCCTTTACTGACCTCATTCTTTTTGTTGGTTTCACTTGTTTGTCCTCCTTTTTTCTTTTTTCCCTTTTCATCTTTTATTCCTGTTGCTTGTTCCTTACATGCTGGATGGTCGGATTCCATTGTGTTCAGGTCATTTTGCAGGCTGTATGTCAACTCCATTTGAGTCAATGAGTCTCCGTCCTGTTGTATGTCAACTGATGTCGCTTTCTCTTGGTCCTTCTTCTCCACCGCGTCCAAAGCCTTTTGCAAACTTTCAGTTAGCGTTATTTGAGTTCAGATTCCCCGTCCTGCTGTAAGTGATCCTCCTGGTTGTTGTGCTTCTTTCCTTATTGTTCAACGCCCTAGTCCATTGTTGTTTCTCCCTCTTGTGTTGTTATTTACTCTTCTCGCCGCTCACTGTCTCGTTTATGCAACTGCGCATCCACCTGCTGTTCATCCTCCGCCTTCTCATTTCCCATCCAACACTCACACTTATTTAAAGGCAGATTTCAATCCGGGCACGTTACTGCGTTGCAATCCCTCGCAATGTGCCCTCTCTTCTCACAGTTAAAGCACTTGAAATCTGGGCAATCCTTCACCAAATGATTCGGGCTCATGCACAGCTGGCAGGTCTTCACTTGATGGCTGTGCGTAACCCGAAAGTACTACAGGCCTTCTGCCGTTTCTATTTTTGTATTGGGAGAGAGGCAACTTTTTTTGGGAGCCACGTTTTCACAAACCTCGTCCCTCGTCCTCAATGTTGGTGCCTGGATACACTCTCCTTTTTATTTTGGATATTGGGAAAACTCCCCATCCCTACAATTTATTTATAATTTTATTATCAGTGATGGAGACAGGCAGCTGCATGAAGGAGACCACATAGTCTCTATTTTGCAGTCTTTTGACCTCACACTTGGTTCCATTGATAACCAAACAGTCCAAGAGATACTCGGTGTCCTCTTATTGTTCCAGAGTGACCTCATACAACTTATTTTGTTTGGGACGCACTGCGAGATTCCTCCCTTCAACAATCCGCTCTATTAATGCTTTATTTATGTCTGATACTCTCATATCTTTCAGTTGTCCTGCCTCCACTGTCACTTCCTTCAGGTAAACTCTTTCCGCAATTCCTTTTCTTTCTTTTTTATTGATTTTATTGGCATCTCGTCATCTTTTAACCAGTCCATTGTCTGGATGCGCTTATCCATTGTGCCACAGAGCCCTACGTTCACAGTGCTGTATTTTACTATTTCGGAAATGTTCATCTTAATGGATGGCTTGTAGTTTGTTCAAAAAGTTTTTTCCACTGCTAACAAATACTATCAAGTTTTTAAAAGGGTTAGAGCAAAGCCTGCAATTCACCATTCAGTGCCCCAGAGAAACCATCTTATCCACTTGCAATGTTAAATCTCAAGCCATAAAGAAAAAGCTGGAAGGCACTCAAGAAGAAGCAGCAAAGGACAATTGCACCAGGCACTGCTGGGATTTGAACCCAGGATCTCCTGTTTACAAGACAGGCACTTTAACCAACTAAGCCACAGCGCCTCGATGCCAGTCGGTGACTACTCAGCCAGCTGCTGAATGGAAATACTTTGCTATTAGATTTAGAAAAAAAATATTGCTGGGACATATGCATTCGAGCTAACAGCTAATAAGACAGAAGCATAGATTTGATTTTTGTCTTGATGCTAGTCCTACCATTAATTTGAGCTAAGGTACTCAACATTAAATATGGTCAAATACAAATATAGTTAAATATAGTTATAAGATACATATTGACAAACAATAGCCATGCCATAGCAGTGAAAACGTTCTATCTAATATCTGGTCATAGTTTTAACAAACCACCAAAATTCTGTTGAAATTAGCATGCAACACACAACTGTTGACAGCAATTGCTCTGAGGGTCCTACTCTTCCAGCAATAACAAAGCAGTGCTGCAACTAAGGCAATTAGGCATCACTGTCCACAGTAGCAATTGATCTCGATTGTTTGCTCTTGGACCCATTCATGTTGTATTTGTATATGACCCATACATTAATTGTACATCTAATTGTGGTTCTTTTAGGACTAACTAAAAAAACAAGAGCAAGGAATAAAAGGAATAAAAGGATTAGGCATCGAGGGAGAAGAGAATAAAATATTTAAATATGCGGATGACACAATGCTATTGGTCAAAAATCTGGAGGGGGTGAAAAAAGCAATGCAAACGGTACAAAAGTTCTGCAGGGGATCAGGAGCCAAAATAAATTATGATAAAACGGTATACATGAGATTCAGGAGCATTTTACTTTTATGGAAGCAAAAGAAATAAAGATTTTAGGAGTTTTAATGAGGAGGGATTAAAAGACAGCAGAAGAAATAATGTTAGTTCTTAACATTTAAATGATTTCTAAATTATGATACATTTTCTACACATCATCTGTGCCATTGTGGGCAGAAAGAAGGCTAAAAAAAGTTTTTTAGATTTTTTATGGGAAGGGAAGCCTGCAAGAATTGCATACAACACCTTAATAGGAGCAATAGGAAAGGAAGGATTGGGGTTAATGGATGTGGAACAAATGATAAATGAAAATGATAAAAAAGTACATGGATGAAGAAAGCAACGCGTCATGGAAAGTAACAATGGGTTTTTTCTTAAACAAGTGAAGCAACTTCAAACTTGGAGACAACATATTGTGGATGAAAACAAAAAATGACATAACAGAGGGGTTTTATAAAGAACTGTTGAGGGCCTGGGCCCAATTTTTCAAATCATGTACATTTTATTTGCCTTCATGCTTAATTTAAGGATGAACATCTACTGTGGAGAATAAATTGTGATAAAAGTTGAACTTGAAAAGCAGAAATGGCATATATTCATTAATTAATTCATTCCTTCATTCAAAAGAAAAGGCATATAAGCAAACAAAAATAAATTGGCAATTTGAATCAGCAATTCTCGCTCACGGCCATACCACTCTGAGAACGCTCGATCTCGTCTGATCTCGGAAACTCACTTGTGCGCTGTGTGTCTTGTAATGACAGCTAATCAGTGCGAGATCTTCCATTTCTTTCTCAGCTAATGGCGCTACTGGTTAGCGCTTTCAGTTGTTAATCAAAAGGCTGGTTTCCGAGCCCACCCAGGGACCGTCTGGCTTTTGTTAGACACCAAGCACTGAGTGGACTGAGTGACTGTTGCTGGCAGGGTGGTGCGTCTGGGACAGATGCTTTAAGGGTTTCTTTTTTAACCAACGTTTGTCAGAGACACCGTTCAATTCTAAATGCTTATTTTAAGGTGAAACTATGAAGAACTATGAAAGAATAATAAAGACATCTCTTCATTTCCATTTTTTTGCTTCAGCACTGCTGTGATGGCCGAGTGGTTAAGGCGTTGGATTTGAAATCCAATGGGGTTTCCCTACGCAAGTTCGAATTCTGCTCACAGTGGTCTAATGTTATGGGGCTCAGTTTTTTGGCTTGAAGCTTGTGAAACCGAGAAAAACCCAGGAAAAATCCATAAATTAGCCCCTTCATTGTTTAAGCCTTGTGGTTGGAAGCGTGGGAAAAAAGTACCGGTTTATAGTCCGGAAAATACGGTATTATATCATGATACTGCATCACTTCTCATGTTACTGTCTCCTAGATTTGTGGATTTGTAACGTTTATTGTGTGATTTAAATGTTGTTATATGGCAATATGGGGAGTAATACAAACAGACACTCACACAATATAATGGTTAGATGCAGTCTCAACACTTAGAAATAAGAAATTATTTCTAGATGGGGTTTTCCAGAAAAATATAGCAGTAAGAAATACACACCTTTTGTTAATCACTATTTTGTGTCTTGTGTATTTGTCTTACACTGTTTTGTGTTGTCTTGCACTGTCCTGTGTTGTCTTTAACTGTCTTGTGTTGTCTTTGCACCAGGTTTCACACGATGCACTTTATGTGGCGAGGACACGTAATAGTCCTTAGCCCTGTGATTTCTGTGATTGTTGTTGTATGTAGCACCAGGGTTCAGGAGGAACATTGTTTTATTTCATTGTGTAATGCTTCAGCTATATTTGGTTGAAATGACAATAAAAGCTTCTTGGCTTGACTTGACTAATCAGGAACTGAACCAAGTAGAAGAAAACCTGGGTAAACCTCCTAAACGACCTAAAACCAGAGTGGGTCAATAACCACAAGCAAGAATGACTAACTCCGAATGTGAGCATGATATTTTGTGTTATTGTGCAAACATGTCCTGTGCTTTATCTCAACTACAGAAGCAGGTGAGAGAAACACTTGTATCAGTCAGCAGACAGCTGGATAATCTGAAACAAGATACTGGGTGGTGGTGAGAGATATAAGAAGGAAGAGCTGGAGAGAGAAGAAGTGGCTGAGACCGTTCCAAGTTCTCCTGATCACAGAGTCGCTAATGAAGGATACAGAGACATGCCAGTCACTGCAAGTGTGTTCCAGAGCTCAGATAGCCGTCACCTAATCATCGATTGGGCAGAGAGTAGAGATTTCCACTGGTGCTCATAACTACCCAGGTGAAGTTGAGCAGAGAGTCGGTTACCCACTGCTGCTGCACAACACATGCAGTGAGTAGAATTACCAACTGCTGTACATGAGTGTGGAAAAGCCAGCAAGGTGAGAAACTTCCCCACAAGTTTAATCTCCACCTTCATGACCAGCGATCAGTCACACCTACTGAAGTGGGAGCATGACATCCTGAGAGAAGCAGCTCTTCTTTATCAACCACCAACGTGCATAGTAAAGCATTGTGGAAGTGTTTTTTCAAGCAATAAAACTTCTGATTTGAGAGATTATGGGAAAAGTTGATGGATTTTAAAAGGGCCATTTGGGACCTGGAGGTTATTGTCAAGTCAAGTTAAGTTTATTTCTATAGCGCTTTTCACAACAGACATTGTCTCAAAGCATCTTTACAGTATTTAACAGTTAAGGTGAATGATGTGTATTTATCCCTGATGAGCAGCCATGGTGACTGTGGCAAGGAAAAACTCCCTTGAATGTTATGAGGAAGAAACCTTGAAAGGATCCAGACTCAAAAGGGGAACCCATCCTCATTTGGGGGATATCAAGAGTGTGATTATTGTCTTTAAACAATCCAGCACACTGGAGATTGAGAACTAACATGAGCACCAGAATGTAAGATTATAAGTAATGTCCTTTCTACAATCTTATACAGTCATTTGAGATTATGGAACCAGGAGCTACTAAGAAACTCATAAAATAAAATATTGTGGAAGGACACACTTAATTTTTAAGCTCGAACACAAGAGCTCTGTGAAAAAAAATCCAAACACCATGTTTCCCTCGAAATTTAGGGGCACTCCATCATAAGTGATGGAAGTGATGGAGACCAATTTCACAGTGCCAAATGCATCCCATGCCTAATTCTGCCATGTATCCAGACATCGCACCATTTAGCCAATGCCGTGTTCTTTCAACACCATTTCCGCTAGTAGTGGTCTGGTATCTCTGGGAGACGTCGCGAAAACATGATTTTTGTTTCGGGGAATAAAATGTGGGCCTCTCTGATGTCTGATTTCATCCACCACATCAGATAAAGCCTGTTAGTGCCCGGAAGTCCGATGCAGTTCCCGCTGAGGTAAATAATCATTAGATCTGAGTCGTAGCAAGTGGTGGCTCGTTTCTGATGGAGAAGCTACAACAGGTCCTCCCATCTTCTCCCTCCTTTTCCATCCCAGGTGATGTCACAGTCCAGGCCCAGATTCTCGTCTAGCCTGTGTGCTGACCAATATGCTTGCAGTCTCCCGATTATCGAGCTTCCGATGATCCAGACTTGTGGTGTACTGACGTCATTCATGGTGGAAATCTTACAATTCAAAATGTGTGTATTTATAGTAAATCCTGGCGAGACCAGGTGAAATCTGATCGGTTCATGAAACATTGTTTTTTCTTTCCTGTCACTCATCTCTGATAAATGTGAAATCACTCCATTCTCAGAGTCGGTTTAGTTGAAATGTATTATGAACTTTATTTGTGGTCACATAAGCTTTGAAAATGGATAGTTATTTGTATGTGTATATGTGTGTTTAAAAAAAAATCCACTGTCAATAATCGAGAAATGTCTTGTAAACCTTAAGTTATACTCCATAGAGAAGTGTTTGACTTGTGAATGTAGGCGCTGCTCTACGCGTTTTTAGGCGACGCTCATATTGGACCATTTTGAGGTATGTTCATCAGAGTGTTCATTGATTGGCTGGCTCGTCTCCTATCATTACGGAGGAGCACAGAGCCCTTCAGACAGGACCTTTTTTTAATGAGTAAAGAAGTGTTTTTGTCAGTCGAGTTTTAACTGCTTGTATCTAATTTAATAAAGTTTTATATGAAT
The DNA here is from genome assembly GCF_946808225.1 of Silurus aristotelis. Taxonomy (NCBI): domain Eukaryota; kingdom Metazoa; phylum Chordata; class Actinopteri; order Siluriformes; family Siluridae; genus Silurus; species Silurus aristotelis. The sequence goes on from NC_139576.1 coordinate 30,523,059, forward strand.
ATCATTTATTGACTTTTACTTTTGCTTGGCGTATAATTTCTTGAAAACATTAAAATGACATATACATATATATTTTTGTTGGTATTTGAATTATGGTTTAGTTTTAAAATTCATCAGGTGGCTGTCAGGATGGCCGATCGGTCTAAGGTGTGCGTTCAGGTCGCAGTCTCCTCTGGAGGCGTGGGTTTAAATCCCACTTCTGACAGATGGGTACCTTGTTGGTCAGTTTTTTTTTAACTGAGCCCATGCAGGGGAGACTTGTTGAGTTGATACTGATACTAAGTTGATACTGAAAGAACATTAGAGAAAACTATTCAACATGCTGACTCTGTTCGATTCTACAGTTTGCTTGGATAATGCTCAATTCTTCTGCTGCGTGTTTGATATTGAAATATCTTGGCAAAATTTCACTAAATATTGAAGACTCATCCAAATGCTTGAGCATTATTTATGATTTTTTATTTATATATTTCTATTTGCATTTAGATGTAATGTGACAATTAAATGCACTAAATGGGTTTAGTTTTCACAGACTACAATTTCAGAAATAAAATTTGTATTTTTTCTAAAAAGGAAACATATTACTTGTTTATTTTAAGAGACCCGCCTTATTTTCTCTTGTATATTTATTTGTACATATATAATTATATATAATTGTATATTATATATTTATATTTCCTAATAAAGAAAAAATGCTTCTTATCCGATTACTTGATTAATCGATGGACTAATGGGTCGAAAACTCGATTACTAAAATAATCTAAACCTGCAGCCCCAAATCAAAATACAAATATAACTACAGCAATATATATATAGATATTGTTGTGTGTGTGTATGTGTGTGTGTGTGTGTGTGTGTGTGTGTGTGTGTGTGTGTGTGTGTGTGTGTGTGTGTGAGTGTGAGTGTGTGTGTTTTTTTGTTAATGTTGTATCCTTGTAGATCTGGACTTCACTCACAGATGCTGAAGGAGCTTTAACTGGATTTTAAACTTGTCCTGGTTTCTTCTCCACAGCTGGAATTGAGCTGCAGCTGGTTTCTCCTTCACAGCTGGAACTTGAGCTGGATGTGGATGGATTCTGGGTGTGGTGGTTCCTCTCAGTCTCGCGCTCCTTATGAGATTAAAGTGTTGATTGAGCTGTAAAACAACAGCTCTTACACACTGCTGTTAGTCTTTATGCCGACACCAGCAAAATTACCCCCTGATGCTGACTGAAATCCCCTCATGTGACCAAACCCACATTTTATATTAATAGATTACACTTTATAGCTGTTAAAAAGTTTGCCGTCAAGATTCTCTTTTGCCGAATCCGCCGCCTCTTGAGATTTTAATTGGACGCATTCATACCATTCCATCTTGTAACCCGACAACCTTCAGGAGAGACATCATGTCAACACACAATTCATATCAAACAAATCAAATATACATATATATATATAAATATATAAATACAGGACTTTAGTAAAACAAACAAAAAAAAAAGTTTGAACCCCCTGGTCTAAAGGGTCTACTATATTCTACTACTACTTACACACTTACCAGCTACCTGATGTTCAATAGTAGAAAAATGTTCAATAGAGCGACTGTACGACTGCTGGAACAGTGAGTTTCCAAACTTTATGGGTTTTTATTCTCTTTGAAATACTGAGTTCATTATTTATTATTAGAGCTGCAACAATAATCAATAAAATGTATAATAATCGATAATGGAATTGGTTGTCAGCGAATGTCGTCATCCTCATCATGTGACAATGGTGTAGTTTATTGAAGTGTTATTGTGTAAATTGTTTGTCACTTCTGGACAGTCGTACTGGATCTGTTCTGTCGTGACTCGTGAGCATCAGGTTGCGCAATCGACTCGATCACGATATCGGAATGATTTAATTAAAATGGTGCGAACAAACACTAAATCTAAAAGCAGCAAATAACAGCATTTGTACACCAATGCAATTCTTTTTTTTTATTAAGTCTGTTAACTTGCTGGGTTTCTCTGTTTCGTTCTGTTTTTATAGCATTTGTCTACGACAGTAACTAATCTGTTCTCAAACGTGATTTACTGCAACTTTACTACGTTCAAATGCTTGTTTTTAATGTTTGTATATTTAATTTATGCATATATCATTTCATTATTATACAAATGTAATTCATTATATATTCTACAGTGGTGACAGCTATTTTTAGAAAATATGTCGGTTTTAAAAATAGCTGTTTCCTACCCTATTAAATCATTGGTGATAATTATTGTGAGAAATCATTAACATGATCAGTGTCTTCACATAGATCAGGGGTGTCAAACTCAGTGTCAAATCCGGCCCGACGTACAATTATATCTGGCCTGCGAGATGATTTTATATACATCTATTATTATTGTTATTAATGTCCCGGCGATATGAAGCGCTGATAACACAAACTACAGATCCCATAATGCAGCGCTTCATCTGCCTTACCGAACACCTGGGAACATTCCAGCGTCAATCAAGTCGAGCTTCTGTTGATGTATTTAACCCTATTGTAAAGTTATTGTGAAGCCCCTCACAATGGCGAAGAGAAAAGTGGATTCTGAAAACAGAGCCTTTCAAAACCGATAGGATTCTGAGTAGATGTTTACTGACACTGGCGGTAAACCCGTGTGTCTTATTAGTGGAGCGAATGTGGCTGTAATTAAGAAATTGAATCTAAGACGGAACTACGAGACAAAACATCAGGAGAAGCTGAAAAACCTGAATGCAGAGCAGAAGATACAGAAAGTAGAAGAGTTAAAGAAGAATCTGACATTTCAGCAGACGTTTTTCACCTGAGCAAAAGCACAAAGTGAAGCTGGTGTGAAAGCAAAGGAGAAATCAGAGGCACATCAGCCGGTTATTTACTGAGGGAGAGTTTCTGAAGAGCTGCATGATGAAGGTGTGATGTCTGGTGTTGGACAGGAGATATTTTTATGGAGAGCAAAATATTTTAAGTTATTTAAAGTTTAAGATTATTTTTTATAAAATGGCATAAGAGCAAAGAAATCTGATTGTTTTGATTTGTTGTTATTTTAACGTTTACTTAAAAGCACAATTTTTATTTATTTGTTCAGGTTTTTTTTGCAGCATGTTCATATTTCTAACTTGTCTAATTTTGACAGGAGATATTTTTATGGAGAGCAAAATATTTACAGTTTAAGTTTATTTATTTTGGAATAATAAATTCCTGTCTGTTTTTATTCATATTTATGTTTAAAAAAAACATTTAGTTTTAGTGTGTTCAATAAATGTTTATCCTGTTCCGCCTGTGACCTAAAGTTTTGGTCCCCTGTGCAATTCAGTTTGACCCCCTTATATAGATGAATATAATTAATTATTAATAATAACATATAATTAAAGGTTAATTCAGCTAATTTGTTATTTCTGAAGTGTGTATCAAACTGGTAGCCCATCACCATTAGTCGGTACCCAAGAAGTAGCTCTCGTTGTCAAAAAGTTTGGTGACCCCTGATCTGGAACAATCTCTGTGCTTAAGGGTCAAGGCCGGGAAAACCATACTGGATGCCCGTGATCTTCGGGCCCTTAGACGGCACTGCATTACATACAGGAATGCTACTGTAATGGAAATCACAACATCTTTTTGGAAAACTGGGACTAAAGAGGACAAGGACAACCCAATGGCGAGTGCATAAAGTTCAAAACTTTGCTTGAAAGCTTTCCAGTTTTCATTTCTATTCGTCAACTTTAATTCGTCCGGCGAACAGAGGGAATTCGTCAATGTTAATCATTTATCCTGGTACCATGTATTGATGAGACTTACACACCGAGTATCACGTTCGGAACACCGTTTATTCACTGCTGCCGGTGTTACACACAGTCAGAACGTCTCTAGGTTACGACCGTAACCATAGTTCCCAGAGGGAACGAGACGCTGCGTCGAAACGCTATGGGAACGCCCCTGCGTGACCACGCTCTGAACCACGTGTGAAATCTAGCCAATAGGCAAGCCGTGACGTCATAGACAGGCGACGTCGCGTAAACCAGGAAGCTACAAGATGGCTGTGCGGTGGTAGCGACATTAGCTTCTGCAAAGAGAGAAGGTAAGCGCCGCAGGGATGCAGGGAGTGTGGTACGGAGACGCAGCGTCTCGTTCCCTCGGGGAACTATGGTTACGATCATAACCTAGAGACGTTCCCCTTCAGGAACTCGAGCTGCGTCGAAACGCTATGGGAACGAGTGTCCAATCACGCCACACTGACCAGACCCTGCCGAAAGAGTGAGGGCCTCGGCACCAGCACGCAGAACAAAGGAGCCCGGGGTGGCTCTGAGATCAAGGCCATAAAACCAGACAAAGGACAGCGGGGTGGACCAACCCGCAGCGTCACATACGTCCCGGAGTGACACTCCAGTGGATCCGGCCGCAGAGGCCGCCACACTCCGGCGGAGCGAGCCCTGACCGCGATCGGAGCGGGGACCAGGACTCGCAGCCAAACAACTGCACCCACCACCTCCAAGGACTCGTCCTGTGGAGATAAGCACCCAGTGCTCGCACTGGACACAGCCGGGTCTCATAACCCCTGGTTGGGGGCTATAAACAGAGGAGGGCATAATGCCTGTAACACGACACATCGTGTGGGAGCACCCAACGTGTAAGGAACACCCTGGCCATGCCAGGGGGCAACTCCAGGCAGGACGAGGCAACTGCCAAGACCCAGACAGGCACCCTGAGTCGCATCCCGGGCCACAACCTCCGGGCGCCGCGGAGGAAACGTGTCACCAATGGGACCTACCCAGTGAACACGGAAACCCTCAGGGTCGAAGGGGTTAACCCTGCGGCAAACTGTACCTGCAAAAACACCAGAACTGAACCGACCGGGCAGTTAACTGGGTCCAACAGTCGCCATCGTGCGGCGTACGACCTCCTCGTGGAGGGAGCTCTGGGGTGGAGAAGGGCCTCTACTACCTCGGTAGAGAGAACAGCCGCTATAAACTGTGGGGCCACAGCCTCCACAACCCCGGGCGGGGGTGAACCAGGGTTCCTCCCGCCATCGAGGTGCCACCAGGAGGAGAAGACTTCCTCCCGGCGAACTCATACCAGAACTCCCGAGAGCAGCGCGACTGGGGGGAAAGGCGTACAGGCGTAGCCTCGCCAAGACCGTCCCATGGCAGCCACTGTCTCGACAGGGCGTCTGCTCAGACATCCAACCGTCCCGGGACGTAAACGGCTCTAAATGAGAGGAGTTCGTCCACAAGAGGACCCCTGCGCCAGCTGTTTGCAGGGGCGAGACCGGAGGCCCCCCTGGTGGTAGATGTACGAGACCACCGCAGTATTGTCCGTGCGGACCAACACATAGTGATCTCTAAGGACTGGGAGGAAGTGTTGTAACCCCAACAACACTGCCAGCATCTCCCAGCAACCTACGTGCCACAAGAGACGTGGGCCGCTCCACAGACCCCGGGCGGAGTGGCCACTATGACCACCCCCCCCACCCCGTGAGGGAAGCATCCGTCGTTAGCATTACGCGACGACAAGGAGTCCCTAAAACGGGGCCTCGGGACAGAACGTAGGGTCCTACCATGCAACCAAGGCTCAAAGGGCACACCGTGAGACCTTGATGGTACGATACAGACTCCCAAAAGGGAGGCAGCGTTCTGAACACCCTGTGGCAGGGCCGACAGACCGGCCTCCCGGTGGTGCCAGGGAGGGACGAGCGCCGTAGCATGAGGTGCGCACCGCCCTCCAAGATGCAAACCATCAGGCCTACGCACCACAGCCCGTTCACTAGAGGCAGGGACGACCCTCAGGCCGTCCAGCCCCTCCTCGGGCTCAGAGTGTCGCCATGGGCCCCTAGGACCTTCCCGCGGGAATCGGGTGGCAACACTCTCACCGGGCTATTTCGCTGTGCCTGGACGTACCAGGGCGAGGCTGCTGCCGAGCAGCCCCATCGGAGTAGCGAGGAACTACCACTGAAACGCCACCGCGGTCTCCTGAACCCGCCAGCAATCGCCCTCACCTACAGCGTTACCAGGTCAGGCCAGGAGGGGACAGCATGGCGCTCAGAAGGAAGCTCGCATCATCCCCCATAGCAGGCCAGCCCGGTATGCCTGCAACACACCCATCGTGTGGAAGCAACCCGTAGCCTGACCTGCCGCGTAGCCATACCCACCAGAGCCAAGCGGCTCTACGTAGGCAAACCGATAGCCGTCACAGACGCAACACTCGGGGAGAAATAGCTAGCTACCGTCTCTACCACAAGCGCCACCCCACTTCGCTCCAACAACATTCGCGCACAGCGAAAGAACATCGGAAAAGCACGCGTGCACACGGGCCTCCCAGGACCCAGACACCTCGGTGCGCAGATCAGGGAAGGCGCTGAGGCTGTGACACAGGGCACAGGAAACGCACAACCAGCTCACTGGGTGCGCGCTGCTTCTGACACACGACCGGCAAGCTAATCCAAGCTAAATCCGGCCCGTGCCACGACCTCAAGGAGCCCCACATACAGCACAGGCTGTGGGGAGTCCGCAGGCTCGCTAGCATCCATCATCTCACCCTCCTTGGAGAGAGAGACATGCAATGCTGCGCCGCCCGCACCGGGAGAAGAAGCAGCCGCCAGGCATGCTTCCCCTAATTTCCCAAAATTTCATCCACCTCGGAGGAAGAAATACGGAGCACCGCGTCACACACACACACCGGGAAAAGAACCGATTCCAAACGAGCGCTCTCCCCGGGGAACGGGAGCTCGGCTAGCAGCCGAGAGCGCATAGCCACACGGCTAATGCTAACAGCCGATACCATCGAGAGCCGAAGCCTTGAGGGAGAGCGCCCACCTCGGAGAGCGCTCTCCGAAATTCTTCCACCTCGGAGGAAGAATACGGAGCACCGCGTCACACGCACGCTCCTAAGCTAAGCAAACAACACATCGGCTGCGTGTCACCCCCCCGGAAATGAATCGGGGCAAGCAGGAAACACGCAGACGGAATTCTGCCTGCATATAAGCTTATGACTGCACAGATAACACACTCAAAGCGCTTACCTGAACGAGCAGAAGCTAATGTCGCTACCACCGCACAGCCATCTTGTAGCTTCCTGGTTTACGCGACGTTGCCTGTCTATGACGTCACGGCTTGCCTATTGGCTAGATTTCACACGTGGTTCAGAGCGTGGTCACGCAGGGGCGTTCCCATAGCGTTTCGACGCAGCTCGAGTTCCTGCAGGGGAACTTAACTGTATTGGTAGCATTACACTGCCCTCTAGTGGCCATCATATACAACTTATACATATTAATACAGTTTCATATAGGCGCCATAATGGTATTAAGAGGTGGATTGATTCAAGGTAGGACACTACGGAGGGCCTGGTTGTGAAATACACTGATGTAATGGTTAATCGGTGTACAGCAAACAGTCGGTTGGAATAAAATAACCTCAGCATCTGAGCATTGCTACTTGTTTTATTTTACGTGAACAGACTGCGGACCATTCATTCATATTTAAATGATTATTTACGGAAACTCCACTTATCACTTATTACAGATACTGAATCCAAACTGTCTATAGAGGTCTAGCTTCCTTTCCCCCTGTGTGTGTGTGTGTGTGTGTGTGTGTGTGTGTGTGTGTGTGTGTGTGTGTAAATATTTTCGCAGTTTCTTGTGTTGGGTAAAATAATTCAAATCCGACAAATAGAAATGGACTGGTAAGGCGGTAACGACAAATCACAGGTAATTCTAACGCCCTCGTTCCAGTAATTCTCGCGATATTTCCTGAAATCTCTTAAAGAGACAAAGTGTATTGCTGCAGCGCTCTTTATTCATTCTACTGTATATCCATCACGTGGTATCCTATAATTAAAATCCGTATCATATGACGTATTTAAGACATAAAATGTATAGTGACATCACCTGGTTTTAAAGCATGTTTTGGAAAGATTTAAGCTGAATATTTCATATATCTGTGAATTTTGTGGTCAAGAAAATGAAACCATTTTGCATCTTTTTTTTAAATTGCATTTACTCCAGATTATTTTGGGAGGATATGAATATTTGATGTACTGTTTTATAGAAAATTTTAATTGTGAACAACAACATATACATTTGTTTATTTTAGTAGGAAAATTCTATATACATAGGAAAAAGCGGGATCAATGTAGACACAAGTGGGTTGTGAGATGGAGGAGAAAGAAAAATTCTGGAGTAAGTTAGATGAATTGGTAGAAGGTGAACCTGGGAATGAAAGATTGGTGATTAGGGCAGATTTAAATGGGCATGTAGGTAAAGGGAACAGAGGTGATGAGGAGGTGATGGGTAGGTATGGCTTTAGGGAGAGGAATGTGGTGATGGATTTTGCTAAAAGGATGGAAATGGCAGTGGTGAATACGAACTTTAAGAAGAAGGAGGATCATAGAGTGACATATAAGAGTGGAGGAAGAAGCACACAGGTGGACTATGTTCTATGTAGGAGAACACGAACTTGAGGGGGGATTTTCACTGCACAATTAACCTAAAGGAGATTGGAGACTGTAAGGTGTTGGCAGGGGACAGTGTAGCTAGACAACATCGGATGGTGGTCTGTAGGATGGTTTGGTGTGTGTGTGTGTGTGTGTGTGTGTGTGTGTGTGTGTGTGTGTGTGTGTGTGTGTGTGTGTTTATGATCAACCAGAAATTCTCTTTACATCCACTACACTCTTTCTGTACTCTTCCTTCAGCATCACCCCTACACCATTTTTTTTTCCATCCACACCATGATAGAACAGCCCCCCTCCAATGTTCCTGACCTTACTTCTTTTTTACTTTCACAATTAGAAATAACCGTAGTTCAAAGAGTGCCTTGTCATAAGTTAATTTGTAGCAGTTCTTACCTTCTTAATTTTTTTCTTGGCCCTCATTGTCTTATCCAAACGAAAAGGTAAGTCCAAAGTCAATATTAGTGTTACTGTATCAAATTCATATGTCAAGAAACAGTCAGTTACAGCGGGGAAAATAAGTATTTGACACATCAGCATTTTTATCAGTAAGGGGATTTCTAAGTGGGCTATTGACACAAAATTTCCAGCAGATGTAGCCATCATGCCAAATATTGAATTCATACAAAGACATCAGAACATTTAAGTATACAAGTTGAGTCATAATAAATAAAGTGAAATGACACAGGGAATAAGTATTGGACACATGAAGATAACAAGGTGCAAAATGGCATAGAAAGCCAGGAGATCACCTGAAATCTGTCAGTATTGAGAGAGAAACCCTGCCCCCTATCAGAACTAATTGATATCAGCTGCTTTAGTCCTAATTGATGGCCTATAAAGGCTTCTCGTTACCCAGGAGGCACACAGGAAAGACTTCATGATGGGTAAAAGCAAAGAACTCTCTCAAGCTCTTCGTAATCTTATCATTGAAAAGCATTTTGATGGGAATGGTTATAGGTGCATTTCCAGAATGCTGAATGTTCCTGTGAGCACTGTGGGGGCCATTATCCGGAAATGGAAAGAGCATCATTTCACCATAAACCGGCCACGATCAGGTGCTCCACGTAAGATCCCTGTCCGAGGAGTCCAAAGAATAATCAGGAGAGTTCCCCAGAGCCAAGAACCACTCAGGCAGAACTTCAGGAAGACCTTGCATCAGCAGGTACTGTTGTTTCAAAGAAAACTATAAGCAATGCACTGAACCGCCATGGCATCCATGCATGCTCACCACGCACATTCTGGACATTCTGGATAAAAATCTGCTGCCATCTACCAGAAAGCTGAAAATAAAAAAGGGTGGACATTTCAGCAAGACAATGATCCCAAACACAAGGCCAAGGAAACAATGAAGTGGTTGTAAAGAAAAAAAATCAAGTTGCTTGAATGGCCCAGTCAATTACCTGACCTAAATCCCATAGAAAATCTATGGAGAGAACTGAAGATCAAAGTTCATAAAAGAGGCCCAAGTAACCTTCAAGATTTAAAGACCATTTGTGTGTAAGAATGGGCCAGAATCACTCCTGAGCAATGCAGACGACTGGTCTCTCCATACAAGAGGCATTTAGAAGCTGTAATCACCAACAAAGGCTTTTCTACAAAGTATTAAATAAAGTGTGTTCAATACTTGTTCCCTGTGTCATTTCACTTTATTTATTATGACTCAACTTGTATAGTTAAATGTTCTGCTTTCTTTGTATGAATTTTGTGTCAGTAGCCCACTTAGAAATCCCATTACTGATAAAAATGCTGATGTGTCAAATACTTATTTTCCCCGCTGTATGTAAAGAGAAAAGTGAGAGAGAGAGAGAGAGAGAGAGAGAGAGAGAGAGAGCTGTTGAATAGAAATTCTTTGCTGTTAGATTTAGAAAAAAACACTGCATGTACATGAGTATAACAGGTTGTTAAGCATGACGACGGAGTAGATCCAAGTATGAACTTTATTTAGAGATTGGTCAAACAGGCAGGGTCGATAACAGCATAAAGTAATACGCAAGGATAGATAAAAGGGTAATCCAAAAAAAGGCAAAGTCATGGCAGGCGAAAAACAATAATGAAACAAGGCCAAATGCAGGAAGGCAATGAAACAAAGAAAACATGGAGCATAGCATGGTGAAACACTTTTGGCATAAACAAAACATACAACACATTAATTCAACAATAAAGAGCAACGGACATACATGGGTGTGTTCATTTTAAAGTCATCCTGCTGGGAACTTGAAGGAGTATGTAATTGGGTCCCAGGCAGGGGCTTCTGAGAACTGCAGTCCAATAGAACACAGTCTTAGTAGTCATGGCGCACTCTAGTGGAGAGTGGGATAGAACGACGGCGTGGAAATTAGCATTCAGGACAAAAGGTAATAAGGCAGAACAACAACAAAAGCTCACTTGCCAAGATTAATGATCGAACTCACAACCTTCAGATTATGGGATTAACGTGCTACCTACTTTTTTCTTTAGTGTAAAAAGATATTTGACCTGGTTTAGGCCAGCTACTGTGCCAATATACTGTCCAAACTGACTCTAAGACATATCCATGTTATTACAAACCCCAGAATCTGAAATTTCTGGGGAGTTAAACCACTACAAACAGTATGATCAAATGTTTGTGTAGAAATCACAGTGCAGTTGCACCCAATTTACCTGATTTTCATTGCAGTTTGTATGGCCATGGTACCACGCTTACAGCAATAACAAAGAGGAGATACAACTAACAAACATTAGGCACTAATGTCCTAAGTTATTAAAAATTAAACTAATTCAACATGCATGGGTTCAAGTAGCTTTACCGCTGAGACTAAAAGGACAATGCGCTATTCATTGCGCCACAGAACCCCTAAGCTGTAGAGCTCTGTATTTTACTATCTCGGAACTGTTTAACTCAATGGATGGCTCTTAGTTTGTTTAAAATAACTGTTAATTCCATTGCTAACAAATAGTATCAAGCTTCAAAAGGGTCAGAGCAAAGCCTGCAATTCACCATTTAGTGCCCCAGAGAAACCATTTAATCCACTTACAATTTTATATCTCAAGCAGCTCAGATCTCGTGGCGGATCGGTAGCGCGTCTGACTCCTGATTCAAGGGTTGCTTCTTCGAATCGTGTCGCAGTCATAGTTGCTGCACTCTTTTCGGCCTCTATTTGCAGCTGCTCTATCTTTGATTGTCCAATGTGGAGACTTTGAATTTGTCCAAAGTGTAGTCTGTCTCATCAAATTAACGTTAGTACATTATAACCCTCCTATAACATGTTACCAAACTTTGTCAATTTGCTCTAGCTGAAAAAAAGATAACTCTGCAAATAGTGACTAAGATGTATTCACAATTCAAGTTTCAGTGACACCTCAAATAATGTCAAAGTCAAAGTATGTTTGAACCAATGATATTTGCATGGGAGGATCATGGCAATATCTTTTGGGTTTAAACAAAGACAACTGTTGTCAGAGCCACTGGTTGGTCAAAATGAACACCATAAAGGATGCTTACCACAGTGAGACTAAACCATAATTTGCTAATGTATGGGTAAGACTTGGAAAGCATGTGGAAACGTCAGAGCCCGTACTCTGTGCAAGAAAAAAAATCTCATGGAATTTTTACGTCAAGGGAAGATTCAAACAAGCTTTGGATTATCCCACCACAAAGAATCATTCAGCCGTTGGCTTTTTAACACCCGAACAGGGACATGAACCCTGGACCCTCAGATTAAAAGTCTGATGCTCTACAGACTGAGCTATCCGGGCTCGGCTCAGGTACCAGCTTCGAACCTAGGGCAGTTGCGACACCTGGCCTCAATAAACTACTTGTCTCTGTGCTGGCTCAGAGGGCGAATCTCAGGAGTTTCTTGAAGCTTTTTCCAATAGTTTAATGTGCCTTTTTTGCAAGACGCCCACCACGAAGGTTATCCCCTTTTTCATGTCCAACAGCAGTAATCAAGGATGCAGGCTGGTTGAAAAATGTGACTATGTATAACTCACATAAAAAGCACCTTAAAATCTCCTTTGCCAATCTTTGTCCATAGTCTTATATATAGCATTTGCTTTTTGCAAACTAACTTTCCATTTCATCACTGACCAAATGACTGACACTGAGTTCATTATTTCACTGTATAGTGTAACAGATTGTTTCCTTTACATATGAAATGTAACTCCTAAATCTTACTTACACCAACAATCAGGGACTTCCAATGCGGATAATGTCAGAGCCTGCAACTTGACCGTCAGACTCAATTTGTCATTACAACCGCGACGAGATAAATGCAAAGCCTTCTGTGGGCCATGAGGCTGGTCAAAACAGCCCCTCGGACCTCGTGGCGCAACGGTAGCGCGTCTGACTCCAGATCAGAAGGTTGCGTGTTCGAATCACGTCGAGGTCATGGTTGCTGGACTCTTGCTTTTGGCCTTTATTAGCAGCTGCTCTATCTTTGATTGTCCAATGTGGAGACTTTGAATTTGTCCAAAGTGTAGTCCGTCTCATCAAATTAACGTTAGTACATTATAACCCTCCTATAACATGTTACCAAACTTTGTCAATTTGCTCTAGCTGAAAAAAAAGATAACTCTGCAAATAGTGACTAAGATGTATTCACAATTCAAGTTTCAGTGACACCTCAAATAATGTCAAAGTCAAAGTATGTTTGAACCAATGATATTTGCATGGGAGGATCATAGCAATATCTTTTGGGTTTAAACAAAGACAACTGTTGTCAGAGCCACTGGTTGGTCAAAATGAACACCATAAAGGATGCTTACCACAGTGAGACTAAACCATAATTTGCTAATGTATCGGTAAGACTTGGAAAGCATGTGGAAACGTCAGAGCCCGTACTCTGTGCAAGAAAAAAAATCTCATGGAATTTTTACGTCAAGGGAAGATTCAAACAAGCTTTGGATTATCCCACCACAAAAAATCATTCAGCCGTTGGCTTTTTAACACCCGAACAGGGACTTGAACCCTGGACCCTCAGATTAAAAGTCTGATGCTCTACAGACTGAGCTATCTGGGCTCGGCTCAGGTACCAGCTTCGAACCTAGGGCAGTTGCGACACCTGGCCTCAATAAACTACTTGTCTCTGTGCTGGCTCAGAGGGCGAATCTCAGGAGTTTCTTGAAGCTTTTTCCAATAGTTTAATGTGCCTTTTTTGCAAGACGCCCACCACGAAGGTTATCCCCTTTTTCATGTCCAACAGCAGTAATCAAGGATGCAGGCTGGTTGAAAAATGTGACTATGTATAACTCACATAAAAAGCACCTTAAAATCTCCTTTGCCAATCTTTGTCCATAGTCTTATATATAGCATTTGCTTTTTGCAAACTAACTTTCCATTTCATCACTGACCAAATGACTGACACTGAGTTCATTATTTCACTGTATAGTGTAACAGATTGTTTCCTTTACATATAAAATGTAACTCCTAAATCTTACTTACACCAACAATCAGGGACTTCCAATGCGGATAATGTCAGAGCCTGCAACTTGACCGTCAGACTCAATTTGTCATTACAACCGCGACGAGATAAATGCAAAGCCTTCTGTGGGCCATGAGGCTGGTCAAAACAGCCCCTCGGACCTCGTGGCGCAACGGTAGCGCGTCTGACTCCAGATCAGAAGGTTGCGTGTTCGAATCACGTCGAGGTCATGGTTGCTGGACTCTTGCTTTTGGCCTTTATTAGCAGCTGCTCTATCTTTGATTGTCCAATGTGGAGACTTTGAATTTGTCCAAAGTGTAGTCCGTCTCATCAAATTAACGTTAGTACATTATAACCCTCCTATAACATGTTACCAAACTTTGTCAATTTGCTCTAGCTGAAAAAAAAGATAACTCTGCAAATAGTGACTAAGATGAATTCACAATTCAAGTTTCAGTGACACCTCAAATAATGTCAAAGTCAAAGTATGTTTGAACCAATGATATTTGCATGGGAGGATCATGGCAATATATTTTGGGTTTAAACAAAGACAACTGTTGTCAGCGCCACTGGTTGGTCAAAATGAACACCATAAAGGATGCTTACCACAGTGAGACTAAACCATAATTTGCTAATGTATGGGTAAGACTTGGAAAGCATGTGGAAACTTCAGAGCCCGTACTCTGTGCAAGAAAAAAAATCTCATGGAATTTTTACGTCAAGGGAAGATTCAAACAAGCTTTGGATTATCCCACCACAAAGAATCATTCAGCCGTTGGCTTTTTAACACCCGAACAGGGACTTGAACCCTGTACCCTCAGATTAAAAGTCTGATGCTCTACCGACTGAGCTATCCGGGCTCGGCTCAGGTACCAGCTTTGAACCTAGAGCAGTTGCGACACCTGGCCTCAATAAACTACTTGTCTCTGTGCTGGCTCAGAGGGTGAATCTCAGGAGTTTCTTGAAGCTTTTTCCAATAGTTTAATGTGCCTTTTTTGCAAGACGCCCACCACGAAGGTTATCCCCTTTTTCATGTCCAACAGCAGTAATCAAGGATGCAGGCTGGTTGAAAAATGTGACTATGTATAACTCACATAAAAAGCACCTTAAAATCTCCTTTGCCAATCTTTGTCCATAGTCTTATATATAGCATTTGCTTTTTGCAAACTAACTTTCCATTTCATCACTGACCAAATGACTGACACTGAGATCATTATTTCACTGTATAGTGTAACAGATTGTTTCCTTTACATATGAAATGTAACTCCTGAATCTTACTTACACCAACAATCAGGGACTTCCAATGCGGATAATGTCAGAGCCTGCAACCTGACCGTCAGACTCAATTTGTCATTACAACCGCGACGAGATAAATGCAAAGCCTTTTGTGGGCCATGAGGCTGGTCAAAACAACCCCTCGGACCTCGTGGCGCAACGGTAGCACGTCTGACTCCAGATCAGAAGGTTGCGTGTTCGAATCATGTCGAGGTCATGGTTGCTGGACTCTTGCTTTTGGCCTTTATTAGCAGCAGCTCTATCTTTGATTGTCCAATGTGGAGACTTTGAATTTGTCCAAAGTGTAGTCCGTCTCATCAAATTAACGTTAGTACATTATAACCCTCCTATAACATGTTACCAAACTTTGTCAATTTGCTCTAGCTGAAAAAAAAGATAACTCTGCAAATAGTGACTAAGATGTATTCACAATTCAAGTTTCAGTGACACCTCAAATAATGTCAAAGTCAAAGTATGTTTGAACCAATGATATTTGCATTGGAGGATCATGGCAATATCTTTTTGGTTTAAACAAAGACAACTGTTGTCAGAGCCACTGGTTGGTCAAAATGAACACCATAAAGGATGCTTACCACAGTGAGACTAAACCATAATTTGCTAATGTATGGGTAAGGCTTGGAAAGCATGTGGAAACGTCAGAGCCTGTACTCTGTGCAAGAAAAAAAATCTCATGGAATTTTTACGTCAAGGGAAGATTCAAACAAGCTTTGGATTATCCCACCACAAAAAATCATTCAGCCGTTGGCTTTTTAACACCCGAACAGGGACTTGAACCCTGGACCCTCAGATTAAAAGTCTGATGCTCTACCGACTGAGCTATCCGGGCTCGGCTCAGGTACCAGCTTCGAACCTAGAGCAGTTGCGACACCTGGCCTCAATAAACTACTTGTCTCTGTGCTGGCTCAGAGGGTGAATCTCAGGAGTTTCTTGAAGCTTTTTCCAATAGTTTAATGTGCCTTTTTTGCAAGACGCCCACCATGAAGGTTATCCCCTTTTTCATGTCCAACAGCAGTAATCAAGGATGCAGGCTGGTTGAAAAATGTGACTATGTATAACTCACATAAAAAGCACCTTAAAATCTCCTTTGCCAATCTTTGTCCATAGTTTTATATATAGCATTTGCTTTTTGCAAACTAACTTTCCATTTCATCACTGACCAAATGACTGACACTGAGATCAATATTTCACTGTATAGTGTAACAGATTGTTTCCTTTACATATGAAATGTAACTCCTGAATCTTACTTACACCAACAATCAGGGACTTCCAATGCGGATAATGTCAGAGCCTGCAACCTGACCGTCAGACTCAATTTGTCATTACAACCGCGACGAGATAAATGCAAAGCCTTCTCTGGGCCATGAGGCTGGTCAAAACAGCCCCTCGGACCTCGTAGCGCAACGGTAGCGCGTCTGACTCCAGATCAGAAGGTTGCGTGTTCGAATCACGTCGAGGTCATGGTTGCTGGACTCTTGCTTTTGGCCTTTATTAGCAGCTGCTCTATCTTTGATTGTCCAATGTGGAGACTTTGAATTTGTCCAAAGTGTAGTCCGTCTCATCAAATTAACGTTAGTACATTATAACCCTCCTATAACATGTTACCAAACTTTGTCAATTTGCTCTAACTGAAAAAAAAGATAACTCTGCAAATAGTGACTAAGATGTATTCACAATTCAAGTTTCAGTGACACCTCAAATAATGTCAAAGTCAAAGTATGTTTGAACCAATGATATTTGCATTGGAGGATCATGGCAATATCTTTTTGGTTTAAACAAAGACAACTGTTGTCAGAGCCACTGGTTGGTCAAAATGAACACCATAAAGGATGCTTACCACAGTGAGACTAAACCATAATTTGCTAATGTATGGGTAAGACTTGGAAAGCATGTGGAAACGTCAGAGCCTGTACTCTGTGCAAGAAAAAAAATCTCATGGAATTTTTACGTCAAGGGAAGATTCAAACAAGCTTTGGATTATCCCACCACAAAAAATCATTCAGCCGTTGGCTTTTTAACACCCGAACAGGGACTTGAACCCTGGACCCTCAGATTAAAAGTCTGATGCTCTACCGACTGAGCTATCCGGGCTCGGCTCAGGTACCAGCTTCGAACCTAGAGCATTTGCGACACCTGGCCTCAATAAACTACTTGTCTCTGTGCTGGCTCAGAGGGTGAATCTCAGGAGTTTCTTGAAGCTTTTTCCAATAGTTTAATGTGCCTTTTTTGCAAGACGCCCACCACGAAGGTTATCCCCTTTTTCATGTCCAACAGCAGTAATCAAGGATGCAGGCTGGTTGAAAAATGTGACTATGTATAACTCACATAAAAAGCACCTTAAAATCTCTTTTGCCAATCTTTGTCCATAGTTTTATATATAGCATTTGCTTTTTGCAAACTAACTTTCCATTTCATCACTGACCAAATGACTGACACTGAGATCATTATTTCACTGTATAGTGTAACAGATTGTTTCCTTTACATATGAAATGTAACTCCTGAATCTTACTTACACCAACAATCAGGGACTTCCAATGCGGATAATGTCAGAGCCTGCAACCTGACCGTCAGACTCAATTTGTCATTACAACCGCGACGAGATAAATGCAAAGCCTTTTGTGGGCCATGAGGCTGGTCAAAACAACCCCTCGGACCTCGTGGCGCAACGGTAGCACGTCTGACTCCAGATCAGAAGGTTGCGTGTTCGAATCATGTCGAGGTCATGGTTGCTGGACTCTTGCTTTTGGCCTTTATTAGCAGCAGCTCTATCTTTGATTGTCCAATGTGGAGACTTTGAATTTGTCCAAAGTGTAGTCCGTCTCATCAAATTAACGTTAGTACATTATAACCCTCCTATAACATGTTACCAAACTTTGTCAATTTGCTCTAGCTGAAAAAAAAGATAACTCTGCAAATAGTGACTAAGATGTATTCACAATTCAAGTTTCAGTGACACCTCAAATAATGTCAAAGTCAAAGTATGTTTGAACCAATGATATTTGCATTGGAGGATCATGGCAATATCTTTTTGGTTTAAACAAAGACAACTGTTGTCAGAGCCACTGGTTGGTCAAAATGAACACCATAAAGGATGCTTACCACAGTGAGACTAAACCATAATTTGCTAATGTATGGGTAAGACTTGGAAAGCATGTGGAAACGTCAGAGCCTGTACTCTGTGCAAGAAAAAAAATCTCATGGAATTTTTACGTCAAGGGAAGATTCAAACAAGCTTTGGATTATCCCACCACAAAAAATCATTCAGCCGTTGGCTTTTTAACACCCGAACAGGGACTTGAACCCTGGACCCTCAGATTAAAAGTCTGATGCTCTACCGACTGAGCTATCCGGGCTCGGCTCAGGTACCAGCTTCGAACCTAGAGCAGTTGCGACACCTGGCCTCAATAAACTACTTGTCTCTGTGCTGGCTCAGAGGGTGAATCTCAGGAGTTTCTTGAAGCTTTTTCCAATAGTTTAATGTGCCTTTTTTGCAAGACGCCCACCATGAAGGTTATCCCCTTTTTCATGTCCAACAGCAGTAATCAAGGATGCAGGCTGGTTGAAAAATGTGACTATGTATAACTCACATAAAAAGCACCTTAAAATCTCCTTTGCCAATCTTTGTCCATAGTTTTATATATAGCATTTGCTTTTTGCAAACTAACTTTCCATTTCATCACTGACCAAATGACTGACACTGAGATCAATATTTCACTGTATAGTGTAACAGATTGTTTCCTTTACATATGAAATGTAACTCCTGAATCTTACTTACACCAACAATCAGGGACTTCCAATGCGGATAATGTCAGAGCCTGCAACCTGACCGTCAGACTCAATTTGTCATTACAACCGCGACGAGATAAATGCAAAGCCTTCTCTGGGCCATGAGGCTGGTCAAAACAGCCCCTCGGACCTCGTAGCGCAACGGTAGCGCGTCTGACTCCAGATCAGAAGGTTGCGTGTTCGAATCACGTCGAGGTCATGGTTGCTGGACTCTTGCTTTTGGCCTTTATTAGCAGCTGCTCTATCTTTGATTGTCCAATGTGGAGACTTTGAATTTGTCCAAAGTGTAGTCCGTCTCATCAAATTAACGTTAGTACATTATAACCCTCCTATAACATGTTACCAAACTTTGTCAATTTGCTCTAGCTGAAAAAAAAGATAACTCTGCAAATAGTGACTAAGATGTATTCACAATTCAAGTTTCAGTGACACCTCAAATAATGTCAAAGTCAAAGTATGTTTGAACCAATGATATTTGCATTGGAGGATCATGGCAATATCTTTTTGGTTTAAACAAAGACAACTGTTGTCAGAGCCACTGGTTGGTCAAAATGAACACCATAAAGGATGCTTACCACAGTGAGACTAAACCATAATTTGCTAATGTATGGGTAAGACTTGGAAAGCATGTGGAAACGTCAGAGCCTGTACTCTGTGCAAGAAAAAAAATCTCATGGAATTTTTACGTCAAGGGAAGATTCAAACAAGCTTTGGATTATCCCACCACAAAAAATCATTCAGCCGTTGGCTTTTTAACACCCGAACAGGGACTTGAACCCTTGACCCTCAGATTAAAAGTCTGATGCTCTACCGACTGAGCTATCCGGGCTCGGCTCAGGTACCAGCTTCGAACCTAGAGCATTTGCGACACCTGGCCTCAATAAACTACTTGTCTCTGTGCTGGCTCAGAGGGTGAATCTCAGGAGTTTCTTGAAGCTTTTTCCAATAGTTTAATGTGCCTTTTTTGCAAGACGCCCACCACGAAGGTTATCCCCTTTTTCATGTCCAACAGCAGTAATCAAGGATGCAGGCTGGTTGAAAAATGTGACTATGTATAACTCACATAAAAAGCACCTTAAAATCTCTTTTGCCAATCTTTGTCCATAGTTTTATATATAGCATTTGCTTTTTGCAAACTAACTTTCCATTTCATCACTGACCAAATGACTGACACTGAGATCATTATTTCACTGTATAGTGTAACAGATTGTTTCCTTTACATATGAAATGTAACTCCTGAATCTTACTTACACCAACAATCAGGGACTTCCAATGCGGATAATGTCAGAGCCTGCAACCTGACCGTCAGACTCAATTTGTCATTACAACCGCGACGAGATAAATGCAAAGCCTTCTGTGGGCCATGAGGCTGGTCAAAACAGCCCCTTGGATCTCGTGGCGCAACGGTAGCACGTCTGACTCCAGATCAGAAGGTTGCGTGTTCGAATCACGTCGAGGTCATGGTTGCTGGACTCTTGCTTTTGGCCTTTATTAGCAGCTGCTCTATCTTTGATTGTCCAATGTGGAGACTTTGAATTTGTCCAAAGTGTAGTCCGTCTCATCAAATTAACGTTAGTACATTATAACCCTCCTATAACATGTTACCAAACTTTGTCAATTTGCTCTAGCTGAAAAAAAGATAACTCTGCAAATAGTGACTAAGATGTATTCACAATTCAAGTTTCAGTGACACCTCAAATAATGTCAAAGTCAAAGTATGTTTGAACCAATGATATTTGCATGGGAGGATCATGGCAATATATTTTGGGTTTAAACAAAGACAACTGTTGTCAGCGCCACTGGTTGGTCAAAATGAACACCATAAAGGATGCTTACCACAGTGAGACTAAACAATAATTTGCTAATGTATGGGTAAGACTTGGAAAGCATGTGGAAACGTCAGAGCCCGTACTCTGTGCAAGAAAAAAAATCTCATGGAATTTTTACGTCAAGGGAAGATTCAAACAAGCTTTGGATTATCCCACCACAAAGAATCATTCAGCCGTTGGCTTTTTAACACCCGAACAGGGACTTGAACCCTGGACCCTCAGATTAAAAGTCTGATGCTCTACCGACTGAGCTATCCGGGCTCGGCTCAGGTACCAGCTTCGAACCTAGAGCAGTTGCGACACCTGGCCTCAATAAACTACTTGTCTCTGTGCTGGCTCAGAGGGTGAATCTCAGGAGTTTCTTGAAGCTTTTTCCAATAGTTTAATGTGCCTTTTTTGCAAGACGCCCACCACGAAGGTTATCCCCTTTTTCATGTCCAACAGCAGTAATCAAGGATGCAGGCTGGTTGAAAAATGTGACTATGTATAACTCACATAAAAAGCACCTTAAAATCTCCTTTGCCAATCTTTGTCCATAGTCTTATATATAGCATTTGCTTTTTGCAAACTAACTTTCCATTTCATCACTGACCAAATGACTGACACTGAGTTCATTATTTCACTGTATAGTGTAACAGATTGTTTCCTTTACATATGAAATGTAACTCCTGAATCTTACTTACACCAACAATCAGGGACTTCCAATGCGGATAATGTCAGAGCCTGCAACCTGACCGTCAGACTCAATTTGTCATTACAACCGCGTCAAGATAAATGCAAAGCCTTCTCTGGGCCATGAGGCTGCTCAAAACAGCCCCTCGGACCTGGTGGCGCAGCGGTAGGGCGTCTGACTCCAGATCAGAAGGTTGCGTGTTCGAATCACGTCGAGGTCATGGTTGCTGGACTCTTGCTTTTGGCCTTTATTAGCAGCTGCTCTATCTTTGATTGTCCAATGTGGAGACTTTGAATTTGTCCAAAGTGTAGTCCGTCTCATCAAATTAACGTTAGTACATTATAACCCTCCTATAACATGTTACCAAACTTTGTCAATTTGCTCTAGCTGAAAAAAAGATAACTCTGCAAATAGTGACTAAGATGTATTCACAATTCAAGTTTCAGTGACACCTCAAATAATGTCAAAGTCAAAGTATGTTTGAACCAATGATATTTGCATGGGAGGATCATGGCAATATATTTTGGGTTTAAACAAAGACAACTGTTGTCAGCGCCACTGGTTGGTCAAAATGAACACCATAAAGGATGCTTACCACAGTGAGACTAAACAATAATTTGCTAATGTATGGGTAAGACTTGGAAAGCATGTGGAAACGTCAGAGCCCGTACTCTGTGCAAGAAAAAAAATCTCATGGAATTTTTACGTCAAGGGAAGATTCAAACAAGCTTTGGATTATCCCACCACAAAGAATCATTCAGCCGTTGGCTTTTTAACACCCGAACAGGGACTTGAACCCTGGACCCTCAGATTAAAAGTCTGATGCTCTACCGACTGAGCTATCCGGGCTCGGCTCAGGTACCAGCTTCGAACCTAGAGCAGTTGCGACACCTGGCCTCAATAAACTACTTGTCTCTGTGCTGGCTCAGAGGGTGAATCTCAGGAGTTTCTTGAAGCTTTTTCCAATAGTTTAATGTGCCTTTTTTGCAAGACGCCCACCACGAAGGTTATCCCCTTTTTCATGTCCAACAGCAGTAATCAAGGATGCAGGCTGGTTGAAAAATGTGACTATGTATAACTCACATAAAAAGCACCTTAAAATCTCCTTTGCCAATCTTTGTCCATAGTCTTATATATAGCATTTGCTTTTTGCAAACTAACTTTCCATTTCATCACTGACCAAATGACTGACACTGAGTTCATTATTTCACTGTATAGTGTAACAGATTGTTTCCTTTACATATGAAATGTAACTCCTGAATCTTACTTACACCAACAATCAGGGACTTCCAATGCGGATAATGTCAGAGCCTGCAACCTGACCGTCAGACTCAATTTGTCATTACAACCGCGTCAAGATAAATGCAAAGCCTTCTCTGGGCCATGAGGCTGCTCAAAACAGCCCCTCGGACCTGGTGGCGCAGCGGTAGGGCGTCTGACTCCAGATCAGAAGGTTGCGTGTTCGAATCATGTCGAGGTCATGGTTGCTGGACTCTTGCTTTTGGCCTTTATTAGCAGCTGCTCTATCTTTGATTGTCCAATGTGGAGACTTTGAATTTGTCCAAAGTGTAGTCCGTCTCATCAAATTAACGTTAGTACATTATAACCCTCCTATAACATGTTACCAAACTTTGTCAATTTGCTCTAGCTGAAAAAAAAGATAACTCTGCAAATAGTGACTAAGATGTATTCACAATTCAGGTTTCAGTGACACCTCAAATAATGTCAAAGTCAAAGTATGTTTGAACCAATGATATTTGCATGGGAGGATCATGGCAATATATTTTGGGTTTAAACAAAGACAACTGTTGTCAGAGCCACTGGTTGGTCAAAATGAACACCATAAAGGATGCTTACCACAGTGAGACTAAACCATAATTTGCTAACGTATGGGTAAGACTTGGAAAGCATGTGGAAACGTCAGAGCCCGTACTATGTGCAAGAAAACAAATCTCATGGAATTTTTACATCAAGGGAAGATTCAAACAAGCTTTGGATTATCCCACCACAAAGAATCATTCAGCCGTTGGCTTTTTAACGCCCGAACAGGGACTTGAACCCTGGACCCTCAGATTAAAAGTCTGATGCTCTACCGACTGAGCTATCCGGGCTCGGCTCAGGTACCAGCTTCGAACCTAGAGCAGTTGCGACACCTGGCCTCAATAAACTACTTGTCTCTGTGCTGGCTCAGAGGGCGAATCTCAGGAGTTTCTTGAAGCTTTTTCCAATAGTTTAATGTGCCTTTTTTGCAAGACGCCCACCACGAAGGTTAT
The DNA here is from genome assembly GCF_946808225.1 of Silurus aristotelis. Classification (NCBI taxonomy): domain Eukaryota; kingdom Metazoa; phylum Chordata; class Actinopteri; order Siluriformes; family Siluridae; genus Silurus; species Silurus aristotelis. The sequence goes on from NC_139576.1 coordinate 30,546,737, forward strand.
CCCCTTTTTCATGTCCAACAGCAGTAATCAAGGATGCAGGCTGGTTGAAAAATGTGACTATGTATAACTCACATAAAAAGCACCTTAAAATCTCCTTTGCCAATCTTTGTCCATAGTCTTATATATAGCATTTGCTTTTTGCAAACTAACTTTCCATTTCATCACTGACCAAATGACTGACACTGAGTTCATTATTTCACTGGATAGTGTAACAGATTGTTTCCTTTACATATGAAATGTAACTCCTGAATCTTACTTACACCAACAATCAGGGACTTCCAATGCGGATAATGTCAGAGCCTGCAACCTGACCGTCAGACTCAATTTGTCATTACAACCGCGACGAGATAAATGCAAAGCCTTCTCTGGGCCATGAGGCTGGTCAAAACAGCCCCTCGGACCTCGTGGCGCAACGGTAGCGCGTCTGACTCCAGATCAGAAGGTTGCGTGTTCGAATCACGTCGAGGTCATGGTTGCTGGACTCTTGCTTTTGGCCTTTATTAGCAGCTGCTCTATCTTTGATTGTCCAATGTGGAGACTTTGAATTTGTCCAAAGTGTAGTCCGTCTCATCAAATTAACGTTAGTACATTATAACCCTCCTATAACATGTTACCAAACTTTGTCAATTTGCTCTAGCTGAAAAAAAAGATAACTCTGCAAATAGTGACTAAGATGTATTTACAATTCAGGTTTCAGTGACACCTCAAATAATGTCAAAGTCAAAGTATGTTTGAACCAATGATATTTGCATGGGAGGATCATGGCAATATATTTTGGGTTTAAACAAAGACAACTGTTGTCAGAGCCACTGGTTGGTCAAAATGAACACCATAAAGGATGCTTACCACAGTGAGACTAAACCATAATTTGCTAACGTATGGGTAAGACTTGGAAAGCATGTGGAAACGTCAGAGCCCGTACTATGTGCAAGAAAACAAATCTCATGGAATTTTTACATCAAGGGAAGATTCAAACAAGCTTTGGATTATCCCACCACAAAGAATCATTCAGCCGTTGGCTTTTTAACGCCCGAACAGGGACTTGAACCCTGGACCCTCAGATTAAAAGTCTGATGCTCTACCGACTGAGCTATCCGGGCTCGGCTCAGGTACCAGCTTCGAACCTAGAGCAGTTGCGACACCTGGCCTCAATAAACTACTTGTCTCTGTGCTGGCTCAGAGGGCGAATCTCAGGAGTTTCTTGAAGCTTTTTCCAATAGTTTAATGTGCCTTTTTTGCAAGACGCCCACCACGAAGGTTATCCCCTTTTTCATGTCCAACAGCAGTAATCAAGGATGCAGGCTGGTTGAAAAATGTGACTATGTATAACTCACATAAAAAGCACCTTAAAATCTCCTTTGCCAATCTTTGTCCATAGTCTTATATATAGCATTTGCTTTTTGCAAACTAACTTTCCATTTCATCACTGACCAAATGACTGACACTGAGTTCATTATTTCACTGGATAGTGTAACAGATTGTTTCCTTTACATATGAAATGTAACTCCTGAATCTTACTTACACCAACAATCAGGGACTTCCAATGCGGATAATGTCAGAGCCTGCAACCTGACCGTCAGACTCAATTTGTCATTACAACCGCGACGAGATAAATGCAAAGCCTTCTCTGGGCCATGAGGCTGGTCAAAACAGCCCCTCGGACCTCGTGGCGCAACGGTAGCGCGTCTGACTCCAGATCAGAAGGTTGCGTGTTCGAATCACGTCGAGGTCATGGTTGCTGGACTCTTGCTTTTGGCCTTTATTAGCAGCTGCTCTATCTTTGATTGTCCAATGTGGAGACTTTGAATTTGTCCAAAGTGTAGTCCGTCTCATCAAATTAACGTTAGTACATTATAACCCTCCTATAACATGTTACCAAACTTTGTCAATTTGCTCTAGCTGAAAAAAAAGATAACTCTGCAAATAGTGACTAAGATGTATTTACAATTCAGGTTTCAGTGACACCTCAAATAATGTCAAAGTCAAAGTATGTTTGAACCAATGATATTTGCATGGGAGGATCATGGCAATATATTTTGGGTTTAAACAAAGACAACTGTTGTCAGAGCCACTGGTTGGTCAAAATGAACACCATAAAGGATGCTTACCACAGTGAGACTAAACCATAATTTGCTAACGTATGGGTAAGACTTGGAAAGCATGTGGAAACGTCAGAGCCCGTACTATGTGCAAGAAAACAAATCTCATGGAATTTTTACATCAAGGGAAGATTCAAACAAGCTTTGGATTATCCCACCACAAAGAATCATTCAGCCGTTGGCTTTTTAACGCCCGAACAGGGACTTGAACCCTGGACCCTCAGATTAAAAGTCTGATGCTCTACCGACTGAGCTATCCGGGCTCGGCTCAGGTACCAGCTTCGAACCTAGAGCAGTTGCGACACCTGGCCTCAATAAACTACTTGTCTCTGTGCTGGCTCAGAGGGCGAATCTCAGGAGTTTCTTGAAGCTTTTTCCAATAGTTTAATGTGCCTTTTTTGCAAGACGCCCACCACGAAGGTTATCCCCTTTTTCATGTCCAACAGCAGTAATCAAGGATGCAGGCTGGTTGAAAAATGTGACTATGTATAACTCACATAAAAAGCACCTTAAAATCTCCTTTGCCAATCTTTGTCCATAGTCTTATATATAGCATTTGCTTTTTGCAAACTAACTTTCCATTTCATCACTGACCAAATGACTGACACTGAGTTCATTATTTCACTGGATAGTGTAACAGATTGTTTCCTTTACATATGAAATGTAACTCCTGAATCTTACTTACACCAACAATCAGGGACTTCCAATGCGGATAATGTCAGAGCCTGCAACCTGACCGTCAGACTCAATTTGTCATTACAACCGCGACGAGATAAATGCAAAGCCTTCTCTGGGCCATGAGGCTGGTCAAAACAGCCCCTCGGACCTCGTGGCGCAACGGTAGCGCGTCTGACTCCAGATCAGAAGGTTGCGTGTTCGAATCACGTCGAGGTCATGGTTGCTGGACTCTTGCTTTTGGCCTTTATTAGCAGCTGCTCTATCTTTGATTGTCCAATGTGGAGACTTTGAATTTGTCCAAAGTGTAGTCCGTCTCATCAAATTAACGTTAGTACATTATAACCCTCCTATAACATGTTACCAAACTTTGTCAATTTGCTCTAGCTGAAAAAAAAGATAACTCTGCAAATAGTGACCAAGATGTATTCACAATTCAGGTTTCAGTGACACCTCAAATAATGTCAAAGTCAAAGTATGTTTGAACCAATGATATTTGCATGGGAGGATCATGGCAATATATTTTGGGTTTAAACAAAGACAACTGTTGTCAGAGCCACTGGTTGGTCAAAATGAACACCATAAAGGATGCTTACCACAGTGAGACTAAACCATAATTTGCTAATGTATAAGTAAGACTTGGAAAGCATGTGGAAACGTCAGAGCCCGTACTCTGTGCAAGAAAACAAATCTCATGGAATTTTTACATCAAGGGAAGATTCAAACAAGCTTTGGATTATCCCACCACAAAGAATCATTCAGCCGTTGGCTTTTTAACGCCCGAACAGGGACTTGAACCCTGGACCCTCAGATTAAAAGTCTGATGCTCTACCGACTGAGCTATCCGGGCTCGGCTCAGGTACCAGCTTCGAACCTAGAGCAGTTGCGACACCTGGCCTCAATAAACTACTTGTCTCTGTGCTGGCTCAGAGGGCGAATCTCAGGAGTTTCTTGAAGCTTTTTCCAATAGTTTAATGTGCCTTTTTTGCAAGACGCCCACCACGAAGGTTATCCCCTTTTTCATGTCCAACAGCAGTAATCAAGGATGCAGGCTGGTTGAAAAATGTGACTATGTATAACTCACATAAAAAGCACCTTAAAATCTCCTTTGCCAATCTTTGTCCATAGTCTTATATATAGCATTTGCTTTTTGCAAACTAACTTTCCATTTCATCACTGACCAAATGACTGACACTGAGTTCATTATTTCACTGGATAGTGTAACAGATTGTTTCCTTTACATATGAAATGTAACTCCTGAATCTTACTTACACCAACAATCAGGGACTTCCAATGCGGATAATGTCAGAGCCTGCAACCTGACCGTCAGACTCAATTTGTCATTACAACCGCGACGAGATAAATGCAAAGCCTTCTCTGGGCCATGAGGCTGGTCAAAACAGCCCCTCGGACCTCGTGGCGCAACGGTAGCGCGTCTGACTCCAGATCAGAAGGTTGCGTGTTCGAATCACGTCGAGGTCATGGTTGCTGGACTCTTGCTTTTGGCCTTTATTAGCAGCTGCTCTATCTTTGATTGTCCAATGTGGAGACTTTGAATTTGTCCAAAGTGTAGTCCGTCTCATCAAATTAACGTTAGTACATTATAACCCTCCTATAACATGTTACCAAACTTTGTCAATTTGCTCTAGCTGAAAAAAAAGATAACTCTGCAAATAGTGACTAAGATGTATTCACAATTCAGGTTTCAGTGACACCTCAAATAATGTCAAAGTCAAAGTATGTTTGAACCAATGATATTTGCATGGGAGGATCATGGCAATATATTTTGGGTTTAAACAAAGACAACTGTTGTCAGAGCCACTGGTTGGTCAAAATAAACACCATAAAGGATGCTTACCACAGTGAGACTAAACCATAATTTGCTAATGTATAAGTAAGACTTGGAAAGCATGTGGAAACGTCAGAGCCCGTACTCTGTGCAAGAAAACAAATCTCATGGAATTTTTACATCAAGGGAAGATTCAAACAAGCTTTGGATTATCCCACCACAAAGAATCATTCAGCCGTTGGCTTTTTAACGCCCGAACAGGGACTTGAACCCTGGACCCTCAGATTAAAAGTCTGATGCTCTACCGACTGAGCTATCCGGGCTCGGCTCAGGTACCAGATTCGAACCTAGAGCAGTTGCGACACCTGGCCTCAATAAACTACTTGTCTCTGTGCTGGCTCAGAGGGCGAATCTCAGGAGTTTCTTGAAGCTTTTTCCAATAGTTTAATGTGCCTTTTTTGCAAGACGCCCACCACGAAGGTTATCCCCTTTTTCATGTCCAACAGCAGTAATCAAGGATGCAGGCTGGTTGAAAAATGTGACTATGTATAACTCACATAAAAAGCACCTTAAAATCTCCTTTGCCAATCTTTGTCCATAGTCTTATATATAGCATTTGCTTTTTGCAAACTAACTTTCCATTTCATCACTGACCAAATGACTGACACTGAGTTCATTATTTCACTGGATAGTGTAACAGATTGTTTCCTTTACATATGAAATGTAACTCCTGAATCTTACTTACACCAACAATCAGGGACTTCCAATGCGGATAATGTCAGAGCCTGCAACCTGACCGTCAGACTCAATTTGTCATTACAACCGCGACGAGATAAATGCAAAGCCTTCTCTGGGCCATGAGGCTGGTCAAAACAGCCCCTCGGACCTCGTGGCGCAACGGTAGCGCGTCTGACTCCAGATCAGAAGGTTGCGTGTTCGAATCACGTCGAGGTCATGGTTGCTGGACTCTTGCTTTTGGCCTTTATTAGCAGCTGCTCTATCTTTGATTGTCCAATGTGGAGACTTTGAATTTGTCCAAAGTGTAGTCCGTCTCATCAAATTAACGTTAGTACATTATAACCCTCCTATAACATGTTACCAAACTTTGTCAATTTGCTCTAGCTGAAAAAAAAGATAACTCTGCAAATAGTGACTAAGATGTATTCACAATTCAGGTTTCAGTGACACCTCAAATAATGTCAAAGTCAAAGTATGTTTGAACCAATGATATTTGCATGGGAGGATCATGGCAATATATTTTGGGTTTAAACAAAGACAACTGTTGTCAGAGCCACTGGTTGGTCAAAATGAACACCATAAAGGATGCTTACCACAGTGAGACTAAACCATAATTTGCTAATGTATGGGTAAGACTTGGAAAGCATGTGGAAACGTCAGAGCCCGTACTATGTGCAAGAAAACAAATCTCATGGAATTTTTACATCAAGGGAAGATTCAAACAAGCTTTGGATTATCCCACCACAAAGAATCATTCAGCCGTTGGCTTTTTAACGCCCGAACAGGGACTTGAACCCTGGACCCTCAGATTAAAAGTCTGATGCTCTACCGACTGAGCTATCCGGGCTCGGCTCAGGTACCAGCTTCGAACCTAGAGCAGTTGCGACACCTGGCCTCAATAAACTACTTGTCTCTGTGCTGGCTCAGAGGGCGAATCTCAGGAGTTTCTTGAAGCTTTTTCCAATAGTTTAATGTGCCTTTTTTGCAAGACGCCCACCACGAAGGTTATCCCCTTTTTCATGTCCAACAGCAGTAATCAAGGATGCAGGCTGGTTGAAAAATGTGACTATGTATAACTCACATAAAAAGCACCTTAAAATCTCCTTTGCCAATCTTTGTCCATAGTCTTATATATAGCATTTGCTTTTTGCAAACTAACTTTCCATTTCATCACTGACCAAATGACTGACACTGAGTTCATTATTTCACTGGATAGTGTAACAGATTGTTTCCTTTACATATGAAATGTAACTCCTGAATCTTACTTACACCAACAATCAGGGACTTCCAATGCGGATAATGTCAGAGCCTGCAACCTGACCGTCAGACTCAATTTGTCATTACAACCGCGACGAGATAAATGCAAAGCCTTCTCTGGGCCATGAGGCTGGTCAAAACAGCCCCTCGGACCTCGTGGCGCAACGGTAGCGCGTCTGACTCCAGATCAGAAGGTTGCGTGTTCGAATCACGTCGAGGTCATGGTTGCTGGACTCTTGCTTTTGGCCTTTATTAGCAGCTGCTCTATCTTTGATTGTCCAATGTGGAGACTTTGAATTTGTCCAAAGTGTAGTCCGTCTCATCAAATTAACGTTAGTACATTATAACCCTCCTATAACATGTTACCAAACTTTGTCAATTTGCTCTAGCTGAAAAAAAAGATAACTCTGCAAATAGTGACTAAGATGTATTCACAATTCAGGTTTCAGTGACACCTCAAATAATGTCAAAGTCAAAGTATGTTTGAACCAATGATATTTGCATGGGAGGATCATGGCAATATATTTTGGGTTTAAACAAAGACAACTGTTGTCAGAGCCACTGGTTGGTCAAAATGAACACCATAAAGGATGCTTACCACAGTGAGACTAAACCATAATTTGCTAATGTATGGGTAAGACTTGGAAAGCATGTGGAAACGTCAGAGCCCGTACTCTGTGCAAGAAAACAAATCTCATGGAATTTTTACATCAAGGGAAGATTCAAACAAGCTTTGGATTATCCCACCACAAAGAATCATTCAGCCGTTGGCTTTTTAACGCCCGAACAGGGACTTGAACCCTGGACCATCAGATTAAAAGTCTGATGCTCTACCGACTGAGCTATCCAGGCTCGGCTCAAGTACCAGCTTCGAACCTAGAACAGTTGCGACACCTGGCCTCAATAAACTACTTGTCTCTGTGCTGGCTCAGAGGGCGAATCTCAGGAGTTTCTTGAAGCTTTTTCCAATAGTTTAATGTGCCTTTTTTGCAAGACGCCCACCACGAAGGTTATCCCCTTTTTCATGTCCAACAGCAGTAATCAAGGATGCAGGCTGGTTGAAAAATGTGACTATGTATAACTCACATAAAAAGCACCTTAAAATCTCCTTTGCCAATCTTTGTCCATAGTCTTATATATAGCATTTGCTTTTTGCAAACTAACTTTCCATTTCATCACTGACCAAATGACTGACACTGAGTTCATTATTTCACTGGATAGTGTAACAGATTGTTTCCTTTACATATGAAATGTAACTCCTGAATCTTACTTACACCAACAATCAGGGACTTCCAATGCGGATAATGTCAGAGCCTGCAACCTGACCGTCAGACTCAATTTGTCATTACAACCGCGACGAGATAAATGCAAAGCCTTCTCTGGGCCATGAGGCTGGTCAAAACAGCCCCTCGGACCTCGTGGCGCAACGGTAGCGCGTCTGACTCCAGATCAGAAGGTTGCGTGTTCGAATCACGTCGAGGTCATGGTTGCTGGACTCTTGCTTTTGGCCTTTATTAGCAGCTGCTCTATCTTTGATTGTCCAATGTGGAGACTTTGAATTTGTCCAAAGTGTAGTCCGTCTCATCAAATTAACGTTAGTACATTATAACCCTCCTATAACATGTTACCAAACTTTGTCAATTTGCTCTAGCTGAAAAAAAAGATAACTCTGCAAATAGTGACTAAGATGTATTCACAATTCAGGTTTTAGTGACACCTCAAATAATGTCAAAGTCAAAGTATGTTTGAACCAATGATATTTGCATGGGAGGATCATGGCAATATATTTTGGGTTTTTAACAAAGACAACTGTTGTCAGAGCCACTGGTTGGTCAAAATGAACACCATAAAGGATGCTTACCACAGTGAGACTAAACCATAATTTGCTAATGTATGGGTAAGACTTGGAAAGCATGTGGAAACGTCAGAGCCCGTACTATGTGCAAGAAAACAAATCTCATGGAATTTTTACATCAAGGGAAGATTCAAACAAGCTTTGGATTATCCCACCACAAAGAATCATTCAGCCGTTGGCTTTTTAACGCCCGAACAGGGACTTGAACCCTGGACCCTCAGATTAAAAGTCTGATGCTCTACCGACTGAGCTATCCGGGCTCGGCTCAGGTACCAGCTTCGAACCTAGAGCAGTTGCGACACCTGGCCTCAATAAACTACTTGTCTCTGTGCTGGCTCAGAGGGCGAATCTCAGGAGTTTCTTGAAGCTTTTTCCAATAGTTTAATGTGCCTTTTTTGCAAGACGCCCACCACGAAGGTTATCCCCTTTTTCATGTCCAACAGCAGTAATCAAGGATGCAGGCTGGTTGAAAAATGTGACTATGTATAACTCACATAAAAAGCACCTTAAAATCTCCTTTGCCAATCTTTGTCCATAGTCTTATATATAGCATTTGCTTTTTGCAAACTAACTTTCCATTTCATCACTGACCAAATGACTGACACTGAGTTCATTATTTCACTGGATAGTGTAACAGATTGTTTCCTTTACATATGAAATGTAACTCCTGAATCTTACTTACACCAACAATCAGGGACTTCCAATGCGGATAATGTCAGAGCCTGCAACCTGACCGTCAGACTCAATTTGTCATTACAACCGCGACGAGATAAATGCAAAGCCTTCTCTGGGCCATGAGGCTGGTCAAAACAGCCCCTCGGACCTCGTGGCGCAACGGTAGCGCGTCTGACTCCAGATCAGAAGGTTGCGTGTTCGAATCACGTCGAGGTCATGGTTGCTGGACTCTTGCTTTTGGCCTTTATTAGCAGCTGCTCTATCTTTGATTGTCCAATGTGGAGACTTTGAATTTGTCCAAAGTGTAGTCCGTCTCATCAAATTAACGTTAGTACATTATAACCCTCCTATAACATGTTACCAAACTTTGTCAATTTGCTCTAGCTGAAAAAAAAGATAACTCTGCAAATAGTGACTAAGATGTATTCACAATTCAGGTTTCAGTGACACCTCAAATAATGTCAAAGTCAAAGTATGTTTGAACCAATGATATTTGCATGGGAGGATCATGGCAATATATTTTGGGTTTAAACAAAGACAACTGTTGTCAGAGCCACTGGTTGGTCAAAATGAACACCATAAAGGATGCTTACCACAGTGAGACTAAACCATAATTTGCTAATGTATGGGTAAGACTTGGAAAGCATGTGGAAACGTCAGAGTCCGTACTATGTGCAAGAAAACAAATCTCATGGAATTTTTACATCAAGGGAAGATTCAAACAAGCTTTGGATTATCCCACCACAAAGAATCATTCAGCCGTTGGCTTTTTAACGCCCGAACAGGGACTTGAACCCTGGACCCTCAGATTAAAAGTCTGATGCTCTACCGACTGAGCTATCCGGGCTCGGCTCAGGTACCAGCTTCGAACCTAGAGCAGTTGCGACACCTGGCCTCAATAAACTACTTGTCTCTGTGCTGGCTCAGAGGGCGAATCTCAGGAGTTTCTTGAAGCTTTTTCCAATAGTTTAATGTGCCTTTTTTGCAAGACGCCCACCACGAAGGTTATCCCCTTTTTCATGTCCAACAGCAGTAATCAAGGATGCAGGCTGGTTGAAAAATGTGACTATGTATAACTCACATAAAAAGCACCTTAAAATCTCCTTTGCCAATCTTTGTCCATAGTCTTATATATAGCATTTGCTTTTTGCAAACTAACTTTCCATTTCATCACTGACCAAATGACTGACACTGAGTTCATTATTTCACTGGATAGTGTAACAGATTGTTTCCTTTACATATGAAATGTAACTCCTGAATCTTACTTACACCAACAATCAGGGACTTCCAATGCGGATAATGTCAGAGCCTGCAACCTGACCGTCAGACTCAATTTGTCATTACAACCGCGACGAGATAAATGCAAAGCCTTCTCTGTCCATGAGGCTGGTCAAAACAGCCCCTCGGACCTCGTGGCGCAACGGTAGCGCGTCTGACTCCAGATCAGAAGGTTGCGTGTTCGAATCACGTCGAGGCCATGGTTGCTGGACTCTTGCTTTTGGCCTTTATTAGCAGCTGCTCTATCTTTGATTGTCCAATGTGGAGACTTTGAATTTGTCCAAAGTGTAGTCCGTCTCATCAAATTAACGTTAGTACATTATAACCCTCCTATAACATGTTACCAAACTTTGTCAATTTGCTCTAGCTGAAAAAAAAGATAACTCTGCAAATAGTGACTAAGATGTATTCACAATTCAGGTTTCAGTGACACCTCAAATAATGTCAAAGTCAAAGTATGATTGAACCAATGATATTTGCATGGGAGGATCATGGCAATATATTTTGGGTTTAAACAAAGACAACTGTTGTCAGAGCCACTGGTTGGTCAAAATGAACACCATAAAGGATGCTTACCACAGTGAGACTAAACCATAATTTGCTAATGTATGGGTAAGACTTGGAAAGCATGTGGAAACGTCAGAGCCCGTACTATGTGCAAGAAAACAAATCTCATGGAATTTTTACATCAAGGGAAGATTCAAACAAGCTTTGGATTATCCCACCACAAAGAATCATTCAGCCGTTGGCTTTTTAACGCCCGAACAGGGACTTGAACCCTGGACCCTCAGATTAAAAGTCTGATGCTCTACCGACTGAGCTATCCGGGCTCGGCTCAGGTACCAGCTTCGAACCTAGAGCAGTTGCGACACCTGGCCTCAATAAACTACTTGTCTCTGTGCTGGCTCAGAGGGCGAATCTCAGGAGTTTCTTGAAGCTTTTTCCAATAGTTTAATGTGCCTTTTTTGCAAGACGCCCACCACGAAGGTTATCCCCTTTTTCATGTCCAACAGCAGTAATCAAGGATGCAGGCTGGTTGAAAAATGTGACTATGTATAACTCACATAAAAAGCACCTTAAAATCTCCTTTGCCAATCTTTGTCCATAGTCTTATATATAGCATTTGCTTTTTGCAAACTAACTTTCCATTTCATCACTGACCAAATGACTGACACTGAGTTCATTATTTCACTGGATAGTGTAACAGATTGTTTCCTTTACATATGAAATGTAACTCCTGAATCTTACTTACACCAACAATCAGGGACTTCCAATGCGGATAATGTCAGAGCCTGCAACCTGACCGTCAGACTCAATTTGTCATTACAACCGCGACGAGATAAATGCAAAGCCTTCTCTGGGCCATGAGGCTGGTCAAAACAGCCCCTCGGACCTCGTGGCGCAACGGTAGCGCGTCTGACTCCAGATCAGAAGGTTGCGTGTTCGAATCACGTCGAGGTCATGGTTGCTGGACTCTTGCTTTTGGCCTTTATTAGCAGCTGCTCTATCTTTGATTGTCCAATGTGGAGACTTTGAATTTGTCCAAAGTGTAGTCCGTCTCATCAAATTAACGTTAGTACATTATAACCCTCCTATAACATGTTACCAAACTTTGTCAATTTGCTCTAGCTGAAAAAAAAGATAACTCTGCAAATAGTGACTAAGATGTATTCACAATTCAGGTTTCAGTGACACCTCAAATAATGTCAAAGTCAAAGTATGTTTGAACCAATGATATTTGCATGGGAGGATCATGGCAATATATTTTGGGTTTAAACAAAGACAACTGTTGTCAGAGCCACTGGTTGGTCAAAATGAACACCATAAAGGATGCTTACCACAGTGAGACTAAACCATAATTTGCTAATGTATGGGTAAGACTTGGAAAGCATGTGGAAACGTCAGAGCCCGTACTCTGTGCAAGAAAACAAATCTCATGGAATTTTTACATCAAGGGAAGATTCAAACAAGCTTTGGATTATCCCACCACAAAGAATCATTCAGCCGTTGGCTTTTTAACGCCCGAACAGGGACTTGAACCCTGGACCATCAGATTAAAAGTCTGATGCTCTACCGACTGAGCTATCCAGGCTCGGCTCAAGTACCAGCTTCAAACCTAGAACAGTTGCGACACCTGGCCTCAATAAACTACTTGTCTCTGTGCTGGCTCAGAGGGCGAATCTCAGGAGTTTCTTGAAGCTTTTTCCAATAGTTTAATGTGCCTTTTTTGCAAGACGCCCACCACGAAGGTTATCCCCTTTTTCATGTCCAACAGCAGTAATCAAGGATGCAGGCTGGTTGAAAAATGTGACTATGTATAACTCACATAAAAAGCACCTTAAAATCTCCTTTGCCAATCTTTGTCCATAGTCTTATATATAGCATTTGCTTTTTGCAAACTAACTTTCCATTTCATCACTGACCAAATGACTGACACTGAGTTCATTATTTCACTGGATAGTGTAACAGATTGTTTCCTTTACATATGAAATGTAACTCCTGAATCTTACTTACACCAACAATCAGGGACTTCCAATGCGGATAATGTCAGAGCCTGCAACCTGACCGTCAGACTCAATTTGTCATTACAACCGCGACGAGATAAATGCAAAGCCTTCTCTGGGCCATGAGGCTGGTCAAAACAGCCCCTCGGACCTCGTGGCGCAACGGTAGCGCGTCTGACTCCAGATCAGAAGGTTGCGTGTTCGAATCACGTCGAGGTCATGGTTGCTGGACTCTTGCTTTTGGCCTTTATTAGCAGCTGCTCTATCTTTGATTGTCCAATGTGGAGACTTTGAATTTGTCCAAAGTGTAGTCCGTCTCATCAAATTAACGTTAGTACAATATAACCCTCCTATAACATGTTACCAAACTTTGTCAATTTGCTCTAGCTGAAAAAAAAGATAACTCTGCAAATAGTGACTAAGATGTATTCACAATTCAGGTTTTAGTGACACCTCAAATAATGTCAAAGTCAAAGTATGTTTGAACCAATGATATTTGCATGGGAGGATCATGGCAATATATTTTGGGTTTTTAACAAAGACAACTGTTGTCAGAGCCACTGGTTGGTCAAAATGAACACCATAAAGGATGCTTACCACAGTGAGACTAAACCATAATTTGCTAATGTATGGGTAAGACTTGGAAAGCATGTGGAAACGTCAGAGCCCGTACTATGTGCAAGAAAACAAATCTCATGGAATTTTTACATCAAGGGAAGATTCAAACAAGCTTTGGATTATCCCACCACAAAGAATCATTCAGCCGTTGGCTTTTTAACGCCCGAACAGGGACTTGAACCCTGGACCCTCAGATTAAAAGTCTGATGCTCTACCGACTGAGCTATCCGGGCTCGGCTCAGGTACCAGCTTCGAACCTAGAGCAGTTGCGACACCTGGCCTCAATAAACTACTTGTCTCTGTGCTGGCTCAGAGGGCGAATCTCAGGAGTTTCTTGAAGCTTTTTCCAATAGTTTAATGTGCCTTTTTTGCAAGACGCCCACCACGAAGGTTATCCCCTTTTTCATGTCCAACAGCAGTAATCAAGGATGCAGGCTGGTTGAAAAATGTGACTATGTATAACTCACATAAAAAGCACCTTAAAATCTCCTTTGCCAATCTTTGTCCATAGTCTTATATATAGCATTTGCTTTTTGCAAACTAACTTTCCATTTCATCACTGACCAAATGACTGACACTGAGTTCATTATTTCACTGGATAGTGTAACAGATTGTTTCCTTTACATATGAAATGTAACTCCTGAATCTTACTTACACCAACAATCAGGGACTTCCAATGCGGATAATGTCAGAGCCTGCAACCTGACCGTCAGACTCAATTTGTCATTACAACCGCGACGAGATAAATGCAAAGCCTTCTCTGGGCCATGAGGCTGGTCAAAACAGCCCCTCGGACCTCGTGGCGCAACGGTAGCGCGTCTGACTCCAGATCAGAAGGTTGCGTGTTCGAATCACGTCGAGGTCATGGTTGCTGGACTCTTGCTTTTGGCCTTTATTAGCAGCTGCTCTATCTTTGATTGTCCAATGTGGAGACTTTGAATTTGTCCAAAGTGTAGTCCGTCTCATCAAATTAACGTTAGTACATTATAACCCTCCTATAACATGTTACCAAACTTTGTCAATTTGCTCTAGCTGAAAAAAAAGATAACTCTGCAAATAGTGACTAAGATGTATTCACAATTCAGGTTTCAGTGACACCTCAAATAATGTCAAAGTCAAAGTATGTTTGAACCAATGATATTTGCATGGGAGGATCATGGCAATATATTTTGGGTTTAAACAAAGACAACTGTTGTCAGAGCCACTGGTTGGTCAAAATAAACACCATAAAGGATGCTTACCACAGTGAGACTAAACCATAATTTGCTAATGTATAAGTAAGACTTGGAAAGCATGTGGAAACGTCAGAGCCCGTACTCTGTGCAAGAAAACAAATCTCATGGAATTTTTACATCAAGGGAAGATTCAAACAAGCTTTGGATTATCCCACCACAAAGAATCATTCAGCCGTTGGCTTTTTAACGCCCGAACAGGGACTTGAACCCTGGACCCTCAGATTAAAAGTCTGATGCTCTACCGACTGAGCTATCCGGGCTCGGCTCAGGTACCAGCTTCGAACCTAGAGCAGTTGCGACACCTGGCCTCAATAAACTACTTGTCTCTGTGCTGGCTCAGAGGGCGAATCTCAGGAGTTTCTTGAAGCTTTTTCCAATAGTTTAATGTGCCTTTTTTGCAAGACGCCCACCACGAAGGTTATCCCCTTTTTCATGTCCAACAGCAGTAATCAAGGATGCAGGCTGGTTGAAAAATGTGACTATGTATAACTCACATAAAAAGCACCTTAAAATCTCCTTTGCCAATCTTTGTCCATAGTCTTATATATAGCATTTGCTTTTTGCAAACTAACTTTCCATTTCATCACTGACCAAATGACTGACACTGAGTTCATTATTTCACTGGATAGTGTAACAGATTGTTTCCTTTACATATGAAATGTAACTCCTGAATCTTACTTACACCAACAATCAGGGACTTCCAATGCGGATAATGTCAGAGCCTGCAACCTGACCGTCAGACTCAATTTGTCATTACAACCGCGACGAGATAAATGCAAAGCCTTCTCTGTCCATGAGGCTGGTCAAAACAGCCCCTCGGACCTCGTGGCGCAACGGTAGCGCGTCTGACTCCAGATCAGAAGGTTGCGTGTTCGAATCACGTCGAGGCCATGGTTGCTGGACTCTTGCTTTTGGCCTTTATTAGCAGCTGCTCTATCTTTGATTGTCCAATGTGGAGACTTTGAATTTGTCCAAAGTGTAGTCCGTCTCATCAAATTAACGTTAGTACATTATAACCCTCCTATAACATGTTACCAAACTTTGTCAATTTGCTCTAGCTGAAAAAAAAGATAACTCTGCAAATAGTGACTAAGATGTATTCACAATTCAGGTTTCAGTGACACCTCAAATAATGTCAAAGTCAAAGTATGTTTGAACCAATGATATTTGCATGGGAGGATCATGGCAATATATTTTGGGTTTAAACAAAGACAACTGTTGTCAGAGCCACTGGTTGGTCAAAATGAACACCATAAAGGATGCTTACCACAGTGAGACTAAACCATAATTTGCTAATGTATAAGTAAGACTTGGAAAGCATGTGGAAACGTCAGAGCCCGTACTCTGTGCAAGAAAACAAATCTCATGGAATTTTTACATCAAGGGAAGATTCAAACAAGCTTTGGATTATCCCACCACAAAGAATCATTCAGCCGTTGGCTTTTTAACGCCCGAACAGGGACTTGAACCCTGGACCCTCAGATTAAAAGTCTGATGCTCTACCGACTGAGCTATCCGGGCTCGGCTCAGGTACCAGCTTCGAACCTAGAGCAGTTGCGACACCTGGCCTCAATAAACTACTTGTCTCTGTGCTGGCTCAGAGGGCGAATCTCAGGAGTTTCTTGAAGCTTTTTCCAATAGTTTAATGTGCCTTTTTTGCAAGACGCCCACCACGAAGGTTATCCCCTTTTTCATGTCCAACAGCAGTAATCAAGGATGCAGGCTGGTTGAAAAATTTGACTATGTATAACTCACATAAAAAGCACCTTAAAATCTCCTTTGCCAATCTTTGTCCATAGTCTTATATATAGCATTTGCTTTTTGCAAACTAACTTTCCATTTCATCACTGACCAAATGACTGACACTGAGTTCATTATTTCACTGGATAGTGTAACAGATTGTTTCCTTTACATATGAAATGTAACTCCTGAATCTTACTTACACCAACAATCAGGGACTTCCAATGCGGATAATGTCAGAGCCTGCAACCTGACCGTCAGACTCAATTTGTCATTACAACCGCGACGAGATAAATGCAAAGCCTTCTCTGGGCCATGAGGCTGGTCAAAACAGCCCCTCGGACCTCGTGGCGCAACGGTAGCGCGTCTGACTCCAGATCAGAAGGTTGCGTGTTCGAATCACGTCGAGGTCATGGTTGCTGGACTCTTGCTTTTGGCCTTTATTAGCAGCTGCTCTATCTTTGATTGTCCAATGTGGAGACTTTGAATTTGTCCAAAGTGTAGTCCGTCTCATCAAATTAACGTTAGTACATTATAACCCTCCTATAACATGTTACCAAACTTTGTCAATTTGCTCTAGCTGAAAAAAAAGATAACTCTGCAAATAGTGACTAAGATGTATTCACAATTCAGGTTTCAGTGACACCTCAAATAATGTCAAATTCAAAGTATGTTTGAACCAATGATATTTGCATGGGAGGATCATGGCAATATATTTTGGGTTTAAACAAAGACAACTGTTGTCAGAGCCACTGGTTGGTCAAAATGAACACCATAAAGGATGCTTACCACAGTGAGACTAAACCATAATTTGCTAATGTATGGGTAAGACTTGGAAAGCATGTGGAAACGTCAGAGCCCGTACTCTGTGCAAGAAAACAAATCTCATGGAATTTTTACATCAAGGGAAGATTCAAACAAGCTTTGGATTATCCCACCACAAAGAATCATTCAGCCGTTGGCTTTTTATGACCCGAACAGGGACTTGAATCCTGGACCCTCAGATTAAAAGTCTGATGCTCTACCGACTGAGCTATCCGGGCTCGGCTCAGGTACCAGCTTCGAACCTAGAGCAGTTGCGACACCTGGCCTCAATAAACTACTTGTCTCTGTGCTGGCTCAGAGGGCGAATCTCAGGAGTTTCTTGAAGCTTTTTCCAATAGTTTAATGTGCCTTTTTTGCAAGACGCCCACCACGAAGGTTATCCCCTTTTTCATGTCCAACAGCAGTAATCAAGGATGCAGGCTGGTTGAAAAATGTGACTATGTATAACTCACATAAAAAGCACCTTAAAATCTCCTTTGCCAATCTTTGTCCATAGTCTTATATATAGCATTTGCTTTTTGCAAACTAACTTTCCATTTCATCACTGACCAAATGACTGACACTGAGTTCATTATTTCACTGGATAGTGTAACAGATTGTTTCCTTTACATATGAAATGTAACTCCTGAATCTTACTTACACCAACAATCAGGGACTTCCAATGCGGATAATGTCAGAGCCTGCAACCTGACCGTCAGACTCAATTTGTCATTACAACCGCGACGAGATAAATGCAAAGCCTTCTCTGGGCCATGAGGCTGGTCAAAACAGCCCCTCGGACCTCGTGGCGCAACGGTAGTGCGTCTGACTCCAGATCAGAAGGTTGCGTGTTCGAATCACGTCGAGGTCATGGTTGCTGGACTCTTGCTTTTGGCCTTTATTAGCAGCTGCTCTATCTTTGATTGTCCAATGTGGAGACTTTGAATTTGTCCAAAGTGTAGTCCGTCTCATCAAATTAACGTTAGTACATTATAACCCTCCTATAACATGTTACCAAACTTTGTCAATTTGCTCTAGCTGAAAAAAAAGATAACTCTGCAAATAGTGACTAAGATGTATTCACAATTCAGGTTTCAGTGACACCTCAAATAATGTCAAAGTCAAAGTATGTTTGAACCAATGATATTTGCATGGGAGGATCATGGCAATATATTTTGGGTTTAAACAAAGACAACTGTTGTCAGAGCCACTGGTTGGTCAAAATGAACACCATAAAGGATGCTTACCACAGTGAGACTAAACCATAATTTGCTAATGTATAAGTAAGACTTGGAAAGCATGTGGAAACGTCAGAGCCCGTACTCTGTGCAAGAAAACAAATCTCATGGAATTTTTACATCAAGGGAAGATTCAAACAAGCTTTGGATTATCCCACCACAAAGAATCATTCAGCCGTTGGCTTTTTAACGCCCGAACAGGGACTTGAACCCTGGACCCTCAGATTAAAAGTCTGATGCTCTACCGACTGAGCTATCCGGGCTCGGCTCAGGTACCAGATTCGAACCTAGAGCAGTTGCGACACCTGGCCTCAATAAACTACTTGTCTCTGTGCTGGCTCAGAGGGCGAATCTCAGGAGTTTCTTGAAGCTTTTTCCAATAGTTTAATGTGCCTTTTTTGCAAGACGCCCACCACGAAGGTTATCCCCTTTTTCATGTCCAACAGCAGTAATCAAGGATGCAGGCTGGTTGAAAAATGTGACTATGTATAACTCACATAAAAAGCACCTTAAAATCTCCTTTGCCAATCTTTGTCCATAGTCTTATATATAGCATTTGCTTTTTGCAAACTAACTTTCCATTTCATCACTGACCAAATGACTGACACTGAGTTCATTATTTCACTGGATAGTGTAACAGATTGTTTCCTTTACATATGAAATGTAACTCCTGAATCTTACTTACACCAACAATCAGGGACTTCCAATGCGGATAATGTCAGAGCCTGCAACCTGACCGTCAGACTCAATTTGTCATTACAACCGCGACGAGATAAATGCAAAGCCTTCTCTGGGCCATGAGGCTGGTCAAAACAGCCCCTCGGACCTCGTGGCGCAACGGTAGTGCGTCTGACTCCAGATCAGAAGGTTGCGTGTTCGAATCACGTCGAGGTCATGGTTGCTGGACTCTTGCTTTTGGCCTTTATTAGCAGCTGCTCTATCTTTGATTGTCCAATGTGGAGACTTTGAATTTGTCCAAAGTGTAGTCCGTCTCATCAAATTAACGTTAGTACATTATAACCCTCCTATAACATGTTACCAAACTTTGTCAATTTGCTCTAGCTGAAAAAAAAGATAACTCTGCAAATAGTGACTAAGATGTATTCACAATTCAGGTTTCAGTGACACCTCAAATAATGTCAAAGTCAAAGTATGTTTGAACCAATGATATTTGCATGGGAGGATCATGGCAATATATTTTGGGTTTAAACAAAGACAACTGTTGTCAGAGCCACTGGTTGGTCAAAATGAACACCATAAAGGATGCTTACCACAGTGAGACTAAACCATAATTTGCTAATGTATGGGTAAGACTTGGAAAGCATGTGGAAACGTCAGAGCCCGTACTCTGTGCAAGAAAAAAAAACTCATGGAATTTTTACGTCAAGGGAAGATTCAAACAAGCTTTGGATTATCCCACCACAAAGAATCATTCAGCCGTTGGCTTTTTAACGCCCGAACAGGGACTTGAACCCTGGACCCTCAGATTAAAAGTCTGATGCTCTACCGACTGAGCTATCCGGGCTCGGCTCAGGTACCAGATTCGAACCTAGAGCAGTTGCGACACCTGGCCTCAATAAACTACTTGTCTCTGTGCTGGCTCAGAGGGCGAATCTCAGGAGTTTCTTGAAGCTTTTTCCAATAGTTTAATGTGCCTTTTTTGCAAGACGCCCACCACGAAGGTTATCCCCTTTTTCATGTCCAACAGCAGTAATCAAGGATGCAGGCTGGTTGAAAAATGTGACTATGTATAACTCACATAAAAAGCACCTTAAAATCTCCTTTGCCAATCTTTGTCCATAGTCTTATATATAGCATTTGCTTTTTGCAAACTAACTTTCCATTTCATCACTGACCAAATGACTGACACTGAGTTCATTATTTCACTGGATAGTGTAACAGATTGTTTCCTTTACATATGAAATGTAACTCCTGAATCTTACTTACACCAACAATCAGGGACTTCCAATGCGGATAATGTCAGAGCCTGCAACCTGACCGTCAGACTCAATTTGTCATTACAACCGCGACGAGATAAATGCAAAGCCTTCTCTGGGCCATGAGGCTGGTCAAAACAGCCCCTCGGACCTCGTGGCGCAACGGTAGCGCGTCTGACTCCAGATCAGAAGGTTGCGTGTTCGAATCACGTCGAGGTCATGGTTGCTGGACTCTTGCTTTTGGCCTTTATTAGCAGCTGCTCTATCTTTGATTGTCCAATGTGGAGACTTTGAATTTGTCCAAAGTGTAGTCCGTCTCATCAAATTAACGTTAGTACATTATAACCCTCCTATAACATGTTACCAAACTTTGTCAATTTGCTCTAGCTGAAAAAAAAGATAACTCTGCAAATAGTGACTAAGATGTATTCACAATTCAGGTTTCAGTGACACCTCAAATAATGTCAAAGTCAAAGTATGTTTGAACCAATGATATTTGCATGGGAGGATCATGGCAATATATTTTGGGTTTAAACAAAGACAACTGTTGTCAGAGCCACTGGTTGGTCAAAATGAACACCATAAAGGATGCTTACCACAGTGAGACTAAACCATAATTTGCTAATGTATGGGTAAGACTTGGAAAGCATGTGGAAACGTCAGAGCCCGTACTCTGTGCAAGAAAACAAATCTCATGGAATTTTTACATCAAGGGAAGATTCAAACAAGCTTTGGATTATCCCACCACAAAGAATCATTCAGCCGTTGGCTTTTTAACGCCCGAACAGGGACTTGAACCCTGGACCCTCAGATTAAAAGTCTGATGCTCTACCGACTGAGCTATCCGGGCTCGGCTCAGGTACCAGATTCGAACCTAGAGCAGTTGCGACACCTGGCCTCAATAAACTACTTGTCTCTGTGCTGGCTCAGAGGGCGAATCTCAGGAGTTTCTTGAAGCTTTTTCCAATAGTTTAATGTGCCTTTTTTGCAAGACGCCCACCACGAAGGTTATCCCCTTTTTCATGTCCAACAGCAGTAATCAAGGATGCAGGCTGGTTGAAAAATGTGACTATGTATAACTCACATAAAAAGCACCTTGAAATCTCCTTTGCCAATCTTTGTCCATAGTCTTATATATAGCATTTGCTTTTTGCAAACTAACTTTCCATTTCATCACTGACCAAATGACTGACACTGAGTTCATTATTTCACTGGATAGTGTAACAGATTGTTTCCTTTACATATGAAATGTAACTCCTGAATCTTACTTATACCAACAATCAGGGACTTCCAATGCGGATAATGTCAGAGCCTGCAACCTGACCGTCAGACTCAATTTGTCATTACAACCGCGACGAGATAAATGCAAAGCCTTCTCTGGGCCATGAGGCTGGTCAAAACAGCCCCTCGGACCTCGTGGCCCAACGGTAGCGCGTCTGACTCCACATCAGAAGGTTGCATGTTCGAATCACGTCGAGGTCATGGTTGCTGGACTCTTGCTTTGGCCTTTATTAGCAGCTGCTCTATCTTTGATTGTCCAATGTGGAGACTTTGAATTTGTCCAAAGTGTAGTCCGTCTCATCAAATTAACGTTAGTACATTATAACCCTCCTATAACATGTTACCAAACTTTGTCAATTTGCTCTAGCTGAAAAAAAAGATAACTCTGCAAATAGTGACTAAGATGTATTCACAATTCAGGTTTCAGTGACACCTCAAATAATGTCAAAGTCAAAGTATGTTTAAACCAATGATATTTGCATGGGAGGATCATGGCAATATATTTTGGGTTTAAACAAAGACAACTGTTGTCAGAGCCACTGGTTGGTCAAAATGAACACCATAAAGGATGCTTACCACAGTGAGACTAAACCATAATTTGCTAATGTATGGGTAAGACTTGGAAAGCATGTGGAAACGTCAGAGCCCGTACTCTGTGCAAGAAAAAAAAACTCATGGAATTTTTACGTCAAGGGAAGATTCAAACAAGCTTTGGATTATCCCACCACAAAGAATCATTCAGCCGTTGGCTTTTTAACGCCCGAACAGGGACTTGAACCCTGGACCCTCAGATTAAAAGTCTGATGCTCTACCGACTGAGCTATCCGGGCTCGGCTCAGGTACCAGATTCGAACCTAGAGCAGTTGCGACACCTGGCCTCAATAAACTACTTGTCTCTGTGCTGGCTCAGAGGGCGAATCTCAGGAGTTTCTTGAAGCTTTTTCCAATAGTTTAATGTGCCTTTTTTGCAAGACGCCCACCACGAAGGTTATCCCCTTTTTCATGTCCAACAGCAGTAATCAAGGATGCAGGCTGGTTGAAAAATGTGACTATGTATAACTCACATAAAAAGCACCTTAAAATCTCCTTTGCCAATCTTTGTCCATAGTCTTATATATAGCATTTGCTTTTTGCAAACTAACTTTCCATTTCATCACTGACCAAATGACTGACACTGAGTTCATTATTTCACTGGATAGTGTAACAGATTGTTTCCTTTACATATGAAATGTAACTCCTGAATCTTACTTACACCAACAATCAGGGACTTCCAATGCGGATAATGTCAGAGCCTGCAACCTGACCGTCAGACTCAATTTGTCATTACAACCGCGACGAGATAAATGCAAAGCCTTCTCTGGGCCATGAGGCTGGTCAAAACAGCCCCTCGGACCTCGTGGCGCAACGGTAGCGCGTCTGACTCCAGATCAGAAGGTTGCGTGTTCGAATCACGTCGAGGTCATGGTTGCTGGACTCTTGCTTTTGGCCTTTATTAGCAGCTGCTCTATCTTTGATTGTCCAATGTGGAGACTTTGAATTTGTCCAAAGTGTAGTCCGTCTCATCAAATTAACGTTAGTACATTATAACCCTCCTATAACATGTTACCAAACTTTGTCAATTTGCTCTAGCTGAAAAAAAAGATAACTCTGCAAATAGTGACTAAGATGTATTCACAATTCAGGTTTCAGTGACACCTCAAATAATGTCAAAGTCAAAGTATGTTTGAACCAATGATATTTGCATGGGAGGATCATGGCAATATATTTTGGGTTTAAACAAAGACAACTGTTGTCAGAGCCACTGGTTGGTCAAAATGAACACCATAAAGGATGCTTACCACAGTGAGACTAAACCATAATTTGCTAATGTATGGGTAAGACTTGGAAAGCATGTGGAAACGTCAGAGCCCGTACTCTGTGCAAGAAAACAAATCTCATGGAATTTTTACATCAAGGGAAGATTCAAACAAGCTTTGGATTATCCCACCACAAAGAATCATTCAGCCGTTGGCTTTTTAACGCCCGAACAGGGACTTGAACCCTGGACCCTCAGATTAAAAGTCTGATGCTCTACCGACTGAGCTATCCGGGCTCGGCTCAGGTACCAGATTCGAACCTAGAGCAGTTGCGACACCTGGCCTCAATAAACTACTTGTCTCTGTGCTGGCTCAGAGGGCGAATCTCAGGAGTTTCTTGAAGCTTTTTCCAATAGTTTAATGTGCCTTTTTTGCAAGACGCCCACCACGAAGGTTATCCCCTTTTTCATGTCCAACAGCAGTAATCAAGGATGCAGGCTGGTTGAAAAATGTGACTATGTATAACTCACATAAAAAGCACCTTGAAATCTCCTTTGCCAATCTTTGTCCATAGTCTTATATATAGCATTTGCTTTTTGCAAACTAACTTTCCATTTCATCACTGACCAAATGACTGACACTGAGTTCATTATTTCACTGGATAGTGTAACAGATTGTTTCCTTTACATATGAAATGTAACTCCTGAATCTTACTTACACCAACAATCAGGGACTTCCAATGCGGATAATGTCAGAGCCTGCAACCTGACCGTCAGACTCAATTTGTCATTACAACCGCGACGAGATAAATGCAAAGCCTTCTCTGGGCCATGAGGCTGGTCAAAACAGCCCCTCGGACCTCGTGGCCCAACGGTAGCGCGTCTGACTCCACATCAGAAGGTTGCATGTTCGAATCACGTCGAGGTCATGGTTGCTGGACTCTTGCTTTGGCCTTTATTAGCAGCTGCTCTATCTTTGATTGTCCAATGTGGAGACTTTGAATTTGTCCAAAGTGTAGTCCGTCTCATCAAATTAACGTTAGTACATTATAACCCTCCTATAACATGTTACCAAACTTTGTCAATTTGCTCTAGCTGAAAAAAAAGATAACTCTGCAAATAGTGACTAAGATGTATTCACAATTCAGGTTTCAGTGACACCTCAAATAATGTCAAAGTCAAAGTATGTTTAAACCAATGATATTTGCATGGGAGGATCATGGCAATATATTTTGGGTTTAAACAAAGACAACTGTTGTCAGAGCCACTGGTTGGTCAAAATGAACACCATAAAGGATGCTTACCACAGTGAGACTAAACCATAATTTGCTAATGTATGGGTAAGACTTGGAAAGCATGTGGAAACGTCAGAGCCCGTACTCTGTGCAAGAAAAAAAAACTCATGGAATTTTTACGTCAAGGGAAGATTCAAACAAGCTTTGGATTATCCCACCACAAAGAATCATTCAGCCGTTGGCTTTTTAACGCCCGAACAGGGACTTGAACCCTGGACCCTCAGATTAAAAGTCTGATGCTCTACCGACTGAGCTATCCGGGCTCGGCTCAGGTACCAGATTCGAACCTAGAGCAGTTGCGACACCTGGCCTCAATAAACTACTTGTCTCTGTGCTGGCTCAGAGGGCGAATCTCAGGAGTTTCTTGAAGCTTTTTCCAATAGTTTAATGTGCCTTTTTTGCAAGACGCCCACCACGAAGGTTATCCCCTTTTTCATGTCCAACAGCAGTAATCAAGGATGCAGGCTGGTTGAAAAATGTGACTATGTATAACTCACATAAAAAGCACCTTAAAATCTCCTTTGCCAATCTTTGTCCATAGTCTTATATATAGCATTTGCTTTTTGCAAACTAACTTTCCATTTCATCACTGACCAAATGACTGACACTGAGTTCATTATTTCACTGGATAGTGTAACAGATTGTTTCCTTTACATATGAAATGTAACTCCTGAATCTTACTTACACCAACAATCAGGGACTTCCAATGCGGATAATGTCAGAGCCTGCAACCTGACCGTCAGACTCAATTTGTCATTACAACCGCGACGAGATAAATGCAAAGCCTTCTCTGGGCCATGAGGCTGGTCAAAACAGCCCCTCGGACCTCGTGGCGCAACGGTAGCGCGTCTGACTCCAGATCAGAAGGTTGCGTGTTCGAATCACGTCGAGGTCATGGTTGCTGGACTCTTGCTTTTGGCCTTTATTAGCAGCTGCTCTATCTTTGATTGTCCAATGTGGAGACTTTGAATTTGTCCAAAGTGTAGTCCGTCTCATCAAATTAACGTTAGTACATTATAACCCTCCTATAACATGTTACCAAACTTTGTCAATTTGCTCTAGCTGAAAAAAAAGATAACTCTGCAAATAGTGACTAAGATGTATTCACAATTCAGGTTTCAGTGACACCTCAAATAATGTCAAAGTCAAAGTATGTTTGAACCAATGATATTTGCATGGGAGGATCATGGCAATATATTTTGGGTTTAAACAAAGACAACTGTTGTCAGAGCCACTGGTTGGTCAAAATGAACACCATAAAGGATGCTTACCACAGTGAGACTAAACCATAATTTGCTAATGTATGGGTAAGACTTGGAAAGCATGTGGAAACGTCAGAGCCCGTACTCTGTGCAAGAAAACAAATCTCATGGAATTTTTACATCAAGGGAAGATTCAAACAAGCTTTGGATTATCCCACCACAAAGAATCATTCAGCCGTTGGCTTTTTAACGCCCGAACAGGGACTTGAACCCTGGACCCTCAGATTAAAAGTCTGATGCTCTACCGACTGAGCTATCCGGGCTCGGCTCAGGTACCAGATTCGAACCTAGAGCAGTTGCGACACCTGGCCTCAATAAACTACTTGTCTCTGTGCTGGCTCAGAGGGCGAATCTCAGGAGTTTCTTGAAGCTTTTTCCAATAGTTTAATGTGCCTTTTTTGCAAGACGCCCACCACGAAGGTTATCCCCTTTTTCATGTCCAACAGCAGTAATCAAGGATGCAGGCTGGTTGAAAAATGTGACTATGTATAACTCACATAAAAAGCACCTTGAAATCTCCTTTGCCAATCTTTGTCCATAGTCTTATATATAGCATTTGCTTTTTGCAAACTAACTTTCCATTTCATCACTGACCAAATGACTGACACTGAGTTCATTATTTCACTGGATAGTGTAACAGATTGTTTCCTTTACATATGAAATGTAACTCCTGAATCTTACTTACACCAACAATCAGGGACTTCCAATGCGGATAATGTCAGAGCCTGCAACCTGACCGTCAGACTCAATTTGTCATTACAACCGCGACGAGATAAATGCAAAGCCTTCTCTGGGCCATGAGGCTGGTCAAAACAGCCCCTCGGACCTCGTGGCCCAACGGTAGCGCGTCTGACTCCACATCAGAAGGTTGCATGTTCGAATCACGTCGAGGTCATGGTTGCTGGACTCTTGCTTTGGCCTTTATTAGCAGCTGCTCTATCTTTGATTGTCCAATGTGGAGACTTTGAATTTGTCCAAAGTGTAGTCCGTCTCATCAAATTAACGTTAGTACATTATAACCCTCCTATAACATGTTACCAAACTTTGTCAATTTGCTCTAGCTGAAAAAAAAGATAACTCTGCAAATAGTGACTAAGATGTATTCACAATTCAGGTTTCAGTGACACCTCAAATAATGTCAAAGTCAAAGTATGTTTAAACCAATGATATTTGCATGGGAGGATCATGGCAATATATTTTGGGTTTAAACAAAGACAACTGTTGTCAGAGCCACTGGTTGGTCAAAATGAACACCATAAAGGATGCTTACCACAGTGAGACTAAACCATAATTTGCTAATGTATGGGTAAGACTTGGAAAGCATGTGGAAACGTCAGAGCCCGTACTCTGTGCAAGAAAAAAAAACTCATGGAATTTTTACGTCAAGGGAAGATTCAAACAAGCTTTGGATTATCCCACCACAAAGAATCATTCAGCCGTTGGCTTTTTAACGCCCGAACAGGGACTTGAACCCTGGACCCTCAGATTAAAAGTCTGATGCTCTACCGACTGAGCTATCCGGGCTCGGCTCAGGTACCAGATTCGAACCTAGAGCAGTTGCGACACCTGGCCTCAATAAACTACTTGTCTCTGTGCTGGCTCAGAGGGCGAATCTCAGGAGTTTCTTGAAGCTTTTTCCAATAGTTTAATGTGCCTTTTTTGCAAGACGCCCACCACGAAGGTTATCCCCTTTTTCATGTCCAACAGCAGTAATCAAGGATGCAGGCTGGTTGAAAAATGTGACTATGTATAACTCACATAAAAAGCACCTTAAAATCTCCTTTGCCAATCTTTGTCCATAGTCTTATATATAGCATTTGCTTTTTGCAAACTAACTTTCCATTTCATCACTGACCAAATGACTGACACTGAGTTCATTATTTCACTGGATAGTGTAACAGATTGTTTCCTTTACATATGAAATGTAACTCCTGAATCTTACTTACACCAACAATCAGGGACTTCCAATGCGGATAATGTCAGAGCCTGCAACCTGACCGTCAGACTCAATTTGTCATTACAACCGCGACGAGATAAATGCAAAGCCTTCTCTGGGCCATGAGGCTGGTCAAAACAGCCCCTCGGACCTCGTGGCGCAACGGTAGCGCGTCTGACTCCAGATCAGAAGGTTGCGTGTTCGAATCACGTCGAGGTCATGGTTGCTGGACTCTTGCTTTTGGCCTTTATTAGCAGCTGCTCTATCTTTGATTGTCCAATGTGGAGACTTTGAATTTGTCCAAAGTGTAGTCCGTCTCATCAAATTAACGTTAGTACATTATAACCCTCCTATAACATGTTACCAAACTTTGTCAATTTGCTCTAGCTGAAAAAAAAGATAACTCTGCAAATAGTGACTAAGATGTATTCACAATTCAGGTTTCAGTGACACCTCAAATAATGTCAAAGTCAAAGTATGTTTGAACCAATGATATTTGCATGGGAGGATCATGGCAATATATTTTGGGTTTAAACAAAGACAACTGTTGTCAGAGCCACTGGTTGGTCAAAATGAACACCATAAAGGATGCTTACCACAGTGAGACTAAACCATAATTTGCTAATGTATGGGTAAGACTTGGAAAGCATGTGGAAACGTCAGAGCCCGTACTCTGTGCAAGAAAACAAATCTCATGGAATTTTTACATCAAGGGAAGATTCAAACAAGCTTTGGATTATCCCACCACAAAGAATCATTCAGCCGTTGGCTTTTTAACGCCCGAACAGGGACTTGAACCCTGGACCCTCAGATTAAAAGTCTGATGCTCTACCGACTGAGCTATCCGGGCTCGGCTCAGGTACCAGATTCGAACCTAGAGCAGTTGCGACACCTGGCCTCAATAAACTACTTGTCTCTGTGCTGGCTCAGAGGGCGAATCTCAGGAGTTTCTTGAAGCTTTTTCCAATAGTTTAATGTGCCTTTTTTGCAAGACGCCCACCACGAAGGTTATCCCCTTTTTCATGTCCAACAGCAGTAATCAAGGATGCAGGCTGGTTGAAAAATGTGACTATGTATAACTCACATAAAAAGCACCTTGAAATCTCCTTTGCCAATCTTTGTCCATAGTCTTATATATAGCATTTGCTTTTTGCAAACTAACTTTCCATTTCATCACTGACCAAATGACTGACACTGAGTTCATTATTTCACTGGATAGTGTAACAGATTGTTTCCTTTACATATGAAATGTAACTCCTGAATCTTACTTACACCAACAATCAGGGACTTCCAATGCGGATAATGTCAGAGCCTGCAACCTGACCGTCAGACTCAATTTGTCATTACAACCGCGACGAGATAAATGCAAAGCCTTCTCTGGGCCATGAGGCTGGTCAAAACAGCCCCTCGGACCTCGTGGCCCAACGGTAGCGCGTCTGACTCCACATCAGAAGGTTGCATGTTCGAATCACGTCGAGGTCATGGTTGCTGGACTCTTGCTTTGGCCTTTATTAGCAGCTGCTCTATCTTTGATTGTCCAATGTGGAGACTTTGAATTTGTCCAAAGTGTAGTCCGTCTCATCAAATTAACGTTAGTACATTATAACCCTCCTATAACATGTTACCAAACTTTGTCAATTTGCTCTAGCTGAAAAAAAAGATAACTCTGCAAATAGTGACTAAGATGTATTCACAATTCAGGTTTCAGTGACACCTCAAATAATGTCAAAGTCAAAGTATGTTTGAACCAATGATATTTGCATGGGAGGATCATGGCAATATATTTTGGGTTTAAACAAAGACAACTGTTGTCAGAGCCACTGGTTGGTCAAAATGAACACCATAAAGGATGCTTACCACAGTGAGACTAAACCATAATTTGCTAATGTATGGGTAAGACTTGGAAAGCATGTGGAAACGTCAGAGCCCGTACTCTGTGCAAGAAAAAAAAACTCATGGAATTTTTACGTCAAGGGAAGATTCAAACAAGCTTTGGATTATCCCACCACAAAGAATCATTCAGCCGTTGGCTTTTTAACGCCCGAACAGGGACTTGAACCCTGGACCCTCAGATTAAAAGTCTGATGCTCTACCGACTGAGCTATCCGGGCTCGGCTCAGGTACCAGATTCGAACCTAGAGCAGTTGCGACACCTGGCCTCAATAAACTACTTGTCTCTGTGCTGGCTCAGAGGGCGAATCTCAGGAGTTTCTTGAAGCTTTTTCCAATAGTTTAATGTGCCTTTTTTGCAAGACGCCCACCACGAAGGTTATCCCCTTTTTCATGTCCAACAGCAGTAATCAAGGATGCAGGCTGGTTGAAAAATGTGACTATGTATAACTCACATAAAAAGCACCTTAAAATCTCCTTTGCCAATCTTTGTCCATAGTCTTATATATAGCATTTGCTTTTTGCAAACTAACTTTCCATTTCATCACTGACCAAATGACTGACACTGAGTTCATTATTTCACTGGATAGTGTAACAGATTGTTTCCTTTACATATGAAATGTAACTCCTGAATCTTACTTACACCAACAATCAGGGACTTCCAATGCGGATAATGTCAGAGCCTGCAACCTGACCGTCAGACTCAATTTGTCATTACAACCGCGACGAGATAAATGCAAAGCCTTCTCTGTCCATGAGGCTGGTCAAAACAGCCCCTCGGACCTCGTGGCGCAACGGTAGCGCGTCTGACTCCAGATCAGAAGGTTGCGTGTTCGAATCACGTCGAGGTCATGGTTGCTGGACTCTTGCTTTTGGCCTTTATTAGCAGCTGCTCTATCTTTGATTGTCCAATGTGGAGACTTTGAATTTGTCCAAAGTGTAGTCCGTCTCATCAAATTAACGTTAGTACATTATAACCCTCCTATAACATGTTACCAAACTTTGTCAATTTGCTCTAGCTGAAAAAAAAGATAACTCTGCAAATAGTGACTAAGATGTATTCACAATTCAGGTTTCAGTGACACCTCAAATAATGTCAAAGTCAAAGTATGTTTGAACCAATGATATTTGCATGGGAGGATCATGGCAATATATTTTGGGTTTAAACAAAGACAACTGTTGTCAGAGCCACTGGTTGGTCAAAATGAACACCATAAAGGATGCTTACCACAGTGAGACTAAACCATAATTTGCTAATGTATAAGTAAGACTTGGAAAGCATGTGGAAACGTCAGAGCCCGTACTCTGTGCAAGAAAACAAATCTCATGGAATTTTTACATCAAGGGAAGATTCAAACAAGCTTTGGATTATCCCACCACAAAGAATCATTCAGCCGTTGGCTTTTTAACGCCCGAACAGGGACTTGAACCCTGGACCCTCAGATTAAAAGTCTGATGCTCTACCGACTGAGCTATCCGGGCTCGGCTCAGGTACCAGCTTCGAACCTAGAGCAGTTGCGACACCTGGCCTCAATAAACTACTTGTCTCTGTGCTGGCTCAGAGGGCGAATCTCAGGAGTTTCTTGAAGCTTTTTCCAATAGTTTAATGTGCCTTTTTTGCAAGACGCCCACCACGAAGGTTATCCCCTTTTTCATGTCCAACAGCAGTAATCAAGGATGCAGGCTGGTTGAAAAATGTGACTATGTATAACTCACATAAAAAGCACCTTAAAATCTCCTTTGCCAATCTTTGTCCATAGTCTTATATATAGCATTTGCTTTTTGCAAACTAACTTTCCATTTCATCACTGACCAAATGACTGACACTGAGTTCATTATTTCACTGGATAGTGTAACAGATTGTTTCCTTTACATATGAAATGTAACTCCTGAATCTTACTTACACCAACAATCAGGGACTTCCAATGCGGATAATGTCAGAGCCTGCAACCTGACCGTCAGACTCAATTTGTCATTACAACCGCGACGAGATAAATGCAAAGCCTTCTCTGGGCCATGAGGCTGGTCAAAACAGCCCCTCGGACCTCGTGGCGCAACGGTAGCGCGTCTGACTCCAGATCAGAAGGTTGCGTGTTCGAATCACGTCGAGGTCATGGTTGCTGGACTCTTGCTTTTGGCCTTTATTAGCAGCTGCTCTATCTTTGATTGTCCAATGTGGAGACTTTGAATTTGTCCAAAGTGTAGTCCCTCTCATCAAATTAACGTTAGTACATTATAACCCTCCTATAACATGTTACCAAACTTTGTCAATTTGCTCTAGCTGAAAAAAAAGATAACTCTGCAAATAGTGACTAAGATGTATTCACAATTCAGGTTTCAGTGACACCTCAAATAATGTCAAATTCAAAGTATGTTTGAACCAATGATATTTGCATGGGAGGATCATGGCAATATATTTTGGGTTTAAACAAAGACAACTGTTGTCAGAGCCACTGGTTGGTCAAAATGAACACCATAAAGGATGCTTACCACAGTGAGACTAAACCATAATTTGCTAATGTATAAGTAAGACTTGGAAAGCATGTGGAAACGTCAGAGCCCGTACTCTGTGCAAGAAAACAAATCTCATGGAATTTTTACATCAAGGGAAGATTCAAACAAGCTTTGGATTATCCCACCACAAAGAATCATTCAGCCGTTGGCTTTTTATGACCCGAACAGGGACTTGAATCCTGGACCCTCAGATTAAAAGTCTGATGCTCTACCGACTGAGCTATCCGGGCTCGGCTCAGGTACCAGCTTCGAACCTAGAGCAGTTGCGACACCTGGCCTCAATAAACTACTTGTCTCTGTGCTGGCTCAGAGGGCGAATCTCAGGAGTTTCTTGAAGCTTTTTCCAATAGTTTAATGTGCCTTTTTTGCAAGACGCCCACCACGAAGGTTATCCCCTTTTTCATGTCCAACAGCAGTAATCAAGGATGCAGGCTGGTTGAAAAATGTGACTATGTATAACTCACATAAAAAGCACCTTAAAATCTCCTTTGCCAATCTT
Source organism: Silurus aristotelis (assembly GCF_946808225.1). Lineage (NCBI taxonomy): Eukaryota > Metazoa > Chordata > Actinopteri > Siluriformes > Siluridae > Silurus > Silurus aristotelis. The sequence continues at coordinate 30,579,651 of NC_139576.1, forward strand.
TGTCCATAGTCTTATATATAGCATTTGCTTTTTGCAAACTAACTTTCCATTTCATCACTGACCAAATGACTGACACTGAGTTCATTATTTCACTGGATAGTGTAACAGATTGTTTCCTTTACATATGAAATGTAACTCCTGAATCTTACTTACACCAACAATCAGGGACTTCCAATGCGGATAATGTCAGAGCCTGCAACCTGACCGTCAGACTCAATTTGTCATTACAACCGCGACGAGATAAATGCAAAGCCTTCTCTGGGCCATGAGGCTGGTCAAAACAGCCCCTCGGACCTCGTGGCGCAACGGTAGTGCGTCTGACTCCAGATCAGAAGGTTGCGTGTTCGAATCACGTCGAGGTCATGGTTGCTGGACTCTTGCTTTTGGCCTTTATTAGCAGCTGCTCTATCTTTGATTGTCCAATGTGGAGACTTTGAATTTGTCCAAAGTGTAGTCCGTCTCATCAAATTAACGTTAGTACATTATAACCCTCCTATAACATGTTACCAAACTTTGTCAATTTGCTCTAGCTGAAAAAAAAGATAACTCTGCAAATAGTGACTAAGATGTATTCACAATTCAGGTTTCAGTGACACCTCAAATAATGTCAAAGTCAAAGTATGTTTGAACCAATGATATTTGCATGGGAGGATCATGGCAATATATTTTGGGTTTAAACAAAGACAACTGTTGTCAGAGCCACTGGTTGGTCAAAATGAACACCATAAAGGATGCTTACCACAGTGAGACTAAACCATAATTTGCTAATGTATAAGTAAGACTTGGAAAGCATGTGGAAACGTCAGAGCCCGTACTCTGTGCAAGAAAACAAATCTCATGGAATTTTTACATCAAGGGAAGATTCAAACAAGCTTTGGATTATCCCACCACAAAGAATCATTCAGCCGTTGGCTTTTTAACGCCCGAACAGGGACTTGAACCCTGGACCCTCAGATTAAAAGTCTGATGCTCTACCGACTGAGCTATCCGGGCTCGGCTCAGGTACCAGATTCGAACCTAGAGCAGTTGCGACACCTGGCCTCAATAAACTACTTGTCTCTGTGCTGGCTCAGAGGGCGAATCTCAGGAGTTTCTTGAAGCTTTTTCCAATAGTTTAATGTGCCTTTTTTGCAAGACGCCCACCACGAAGGTTATCCCCTTTTTCATGTCCAACAGCAGTAATCAAGGATGCAGGCTGGTTGAAAAATGTGACTATGTATAACTCACATAAAAAGCACCTTAAAATCTCCTTTGCCAATCTTTGTCCATAGTCTTATATATAGCATTTGCTTTTTGCAAACTAACTTTCCATTTCATCACTGACCAAATGACTGACACTGAGTTCATTATTTCACTGGATAGTGTAACAGATTGTTTCCTTTACATATGAAATGTAACTCCTGAATCTTACTTACACCAACAATCAGGGACTTCCAATGCGGATAATGTCAGAGCCTGCAACCTGACCGTCAGACTCAATTTGTCATTACAACCGCGACGAGATAAATGCAAAGCCTTCTCTGGGCCATGAGGCTGGTCAAAACAGCCCCTCGGACCTCGTGGCGCAACGGTAGTGCGTCTGACTCCAGATCAGAAGGTTGCGTGTTCGAATCACGTCGAGGTCATGGTTGCTGGACTCTTGCTTTTGGCCTTTATTAGCAGCTGCTCTATCTTTGATTGTCCAATGTGGAGACTTTGAATTTGTCCAAAGTGTAGTCCGTCTCATCAAATTAACGTTAGTACATTATAACCCTCCTATAACATGTTACCAAACTTTGTCAATTTGCTCTAGCTGAAAAAAAAGATAACTCTGCAAATAGTGACTAAGATGTATTCACAATTCAGGTTTCAGTGACACCTCAAATAATGTCAAAGTCAAAGTATGTTTGAACCAATGATATTTGCATGGGAGGATCATGGCAATATATTTTGGGTTTAAACAAAGACAACTGTTGTCAGAGCCACTGGTTGGTCAAAATGAACACCATAAAGGATGCTTACCACAGTGAGACTAAACCATAATTTGCTAATGTATGGGTAAGACTTGGAAAGCATGTGGAAACGTCAGAGCCCGTACTCTGTGCAAGAAAAAAAAACTCATGGAATTTTTACGTCAAGGGAAGATTCAAACAAGCTTTGGATTATCCCACCACAAAGAATCATTCAGCCGTTGGCTTTTTAACGCCCGAACAGGGACTTGAACCCTGGACCCTCAGATTAAAAGTCTGATGCTCTACCGACTGAGCTATCCGGGCTCGGCTCAGGTACCAGATTCGAACCTAGAGCAGTTGCGACACCTGGCCTCAATAAACTACTTGTCTCTGTGCTGGCTCAGAGGGCGAATCTCAGGAGTTTCTTGAAGCTTTTTCCAATAGTTTAATGTGCCTTTTTTGCAAGACGCCCACCACGAAGGTTATCCCCTTTTTCATGTCCAACAGCAGTAATCAAGGATGCAGGCTGGTTGAAAAATGTGACTATGTATAACTCACATAAAAAGCACCTTAAAATCTCCTTTGCCAATCTTTGTCCATAGTCTTATATATAGCATTTGCTTTTTGCAAACTAACTTTCCATTTCATCACTGACCAAATGACTGACACTGAGTTCATTATTTCACTGGATAGTGTAACAGATTGTTTCCTTTACATATGAAATGTAACTCCTGAATCTTACTTACACCAACAATCAGGGACTTCCAATGCGGATAATGTCAGAGCCTGCAACCTGACCGTCAGACTCAATTTGTCATTACAACCGCGACGAGATAAATGCAAAGCCTTCTCTGGGCCATGAGGCTGGTCAAAACAGCCCCTCGGACCTCGTGGCGCAACGGTAGCGCGTCTGACTCCAGATCAGAAGGTTGCGTGTTCGAATCACGTCGAGGTCATGGTTGCTGGACTCTTGCTTTTGGCCTTTATTAGCAGCTGCTCTATCTTTGATTGTCCAATGTGGAGACTTTGAATTTGTCCAAAGTGTAGTCCGTCTCATCAAATTAACGTTAGTACATTATAACCCTCCTATAACATGTTACCAAACTTTGTCAATTTGCTCTAGCTGAAAAAAAAGATAACTCTGCAAATAGTGACTAAGATGTATTCACAATTCAGGTTTCAGTGACACCTCAAATAATGTCAAAGTCAAAGTATGTTTGAACCAATGATATTTGCATGGGAGGATCATGGCAATATATTTTGGGTTTAAACAAAGACAACTGTTGTCAGAGCCACTGGTTGGTCAAAATGAACACCATAAAGGATGCTTACCACAGTGAGACTAAACCATAATTTGCTAATGTATGGGTAAGACTTGGAAAGCATGTGGAAACGTCAGAGCCCGTACTCTGTGCAAGAAAAAAAAACTCATGGAATTTTTACGTCAAGGGAAGATTCAAACAAGCTTTGGATTATCCCACCACAAAGAATCATTCAGCCGTTGGCTTTTTAACGCCCGAACAGGGACTTGAACCCTGGACCCTCAGATTAAAAGTCTGATGCTCTACCGACTGAGCTATCCGGGCTCGGCTCAGGTACCAGATTCGAACCTAGAGCAGTTGCGACACCTGGCCTCAATAAACTACTTGTCTCTGTGCTGGCTCAGAGGGCGAATCTCAGGAGTTTCTTGAAGCTTTTTCCAATAGTTTAATGTGCCTTTTTTGCAAGACGCCCACCACGAAGGTTATCCCCTTTTTCATGTCCAACAGCAGTAATCAAGGATGCAGGCTGGTTGAAAAATGTGACTATGTATAACTCACATAAAAAGCACCTTAAAATCTCCTTTGCCAATCTTTGTCCATAGTCTTATATATAGCATTTGCTTTTTGCAAACTAACTTTCCATTTCATCACTGACCAAATGACTGACACTGAGTTCATTATTTCACTGGATAGTGTAACAGATTGTTTCCTTTACATATGAAATGTAACTCCTGAATCTTACTTACACCAACAATCAGGGACTTCCAATGCGGATAATGTCAGAGCCTGCAACCTGACCGTCAGACTCAATTTGTCATTACAACCGCGACGAGATAAATGCAAAGCCTTCTCTGGGCCATGAGGCTGGTCAAAACAGCCCCTCGGACCTCGTGGCGCAACGGTAGCGCGTCTGACTCCAGATCAGAAGGTTGCGTGTTCGAATCACGTCGAGGTCATGGTTGCTGGACTCTTGCTTTTGGCCTTTATTAGCAGCTGCTCTATCTTTGATTGTCCAATGTGGAGACTTTGAATTTGTCCAAAGTGTAGTCCGTCTCATCAAATTAACGTTAGTACATTATAACCCTCCTATAACATGTTACCAAACTTTGTCAATTTGCTCTAGCTGAAAAAAAAGATAACTCTGCAAATAGTGACTAAGATGTATTCACAATTCAGGTTTCAGTGACACCTCAAATAATGTCAAAGTCAAAGTATGTTTGAACCAATGATATTTGCATGGGAGGATCATGGCAATATATTTTGGGTTTAAACAAAGACAACTGTTGTCAGAGCCACTGGTTGGTCAAAATGAACACCATAAAGGATGCTTACCACAGTGAGACTAAACCATAATTTGCTAATGTATGGGTAAGACTTGGAAAGCATGTGGAAACGTCAGAGCCCGTACTCTGTGCAAGAAAACAAATCTCATGGAATTTTTACATCAAGGGAAGATTCAAACAAGCTTTGGATTATCCCACCACAAAGAATCATTCAGCCGTTGGCTTTTTAACGCCCGAACAGGGACTTGAACCCTGGACCCTCAGATTAAAAGTCTGATGCTCTACCGACTGAGCTATCCGGGCTCGGCTCAGGTACCAGATTCGAACCTAGAGCAGTTGCGACACCTGGCCTCAATAAACTACTTGTCTCTGTGCTGGCTCAGAGGGCGAATCTCAGGAGTTTCTTGAAGCTTTTTCCAATAGTTTAATGTGCCTTTTTTGCAAGACGCCCACCACGAAGGTTATCCCCTTTTTCATGTCCAACAGCAGTAATCAAGGATGCAGGCTGGTTGAAAAATGTGACTATGTATAACTCACATAAAAAGCACCTTGAAATCTCCTTTGCCAATCTTTGTCCATAGTCTTATATATAGCATTTGCTTTTTGCAAACTAACTTTCCATTTCATCACTGACCAAATGACTGACACTGAGTTCATTATTTCACTGGATAGTGTAACAGATTGTTTCCTTTACATATGAAATGTAACTCCTGAATCTTACTTACACCAACAATCAGGGACTTCCAATGCGGATAATGTCAGAGCCTGCAACCTGACCGTCAGACTCAATTTGTCATTACAACCGCGACGAGATAAATGCAAAGCCTTCTCTGGGCCATGAGGCTGGTCAAAACAGCCCCTCGGACCTCGTGGCGCAACGGTAGCGCGTCTGACTCCAGATCAGAAGGTTGCGTGTTCGAATCACGTCGAGGTCATGGTTGCTGGACTCTTGCTTTTGGCCTTTATTAGCAGCTGCTCTATCTTTGATTGTCCAATGTGGAGACTTTGAATTTGTCCAAAGTGTAGTCCGTCTCATCAAATTAACGTTAGTACATTATAACCCTCCTATAACATGTTACCAAACTTTGTCAATTTGCTCTAGCTGAAAAAAAAGATAACTCTGCAAATAGTGACTAAGATGTATTCACAATTCAGGTTTCAGTGACACCTCAAATAATGTCAAAGTCAAAGTATGTTTGAACCAATGATATTTGCATGGGAGGATCATGGCAATATATTTTGGGTTTAAACAAAGACAACTGTTGTCAGAGCCACTGGTTGGTCAAAATGAACACCATAAAGGATGCTTACCACAGTGAGACTAAACCATAATTTGCTAATGTATGGGTAAGACTTGGAAAGCATGTGGAAACGTCAGAGCCCGTACTCTGTGCAAGAAAACAAATCTCATGGAATTTTAACATCAATGGAAGATTCAAACAAGCTTTGGATTATCCCACCACAAAGAATCATTCAGCCGTTGGCTTTTTAACGCCCGAACAGGGACTTGAACCCTGGACCCTCAGATTAAAAGTCTGATGCTCTACCGACTGAGCTATCCGGGCTCGGCTCAGGTACCAGATTCGAACCTAGAGCAGTTGCGACACCTGGCCTCAATAAACTACTTGTCTCTGTGCTGGCTCAGAGGGCGAATCTCAGGAGTTTCTTGAAGCTTTTTCCAATAGTTTAATGTGCCTTTTTTGCAAGATGCCCACCACGAAGGTTATCCCCTTTTTCATGTCCAACAGCAGTAATCAAGGATGCAGGCTGGTTGAAAAATGTGACTATGTATAACTCACATAAAAAGCACCTTAAAATCTCCTTTGCCAATCTTTGTCCATAGTCTTATATATAGCATTTGCTTTTTGCAAACTAACTTTCCATTTCATCACTGACCAAATGACTGACACTGAGTTCATTATTTCACTGGATAGTGTAACAGATTGTTTCCTTTACATATGAAATGTAACTCCTGAATCTTACTTACACCAACAATCAGGGACTTCCAATGCGGATAATGTCAGAGCCTGCAACCTGACCGTCAGACTCAATTTGTCATTACAACCGCGACGAGATAAATGCAAAGCCTTCTCTGGGCCATGAGGCTGGTCAAAACAGCCCCTCGGACCTCGTGGCCCAACGGTAGCGCGTCTGACTCCACATCAGAAGGTTGCGTGTTCGAATCACGTCGAGGTCATGGTTGCTGGACTCTTGCTTTGGCCTTTATTAGCAGCTGCTCTATCTTTGATTGTCCAATGTGGAGACTTTGAATTTGTCCAAAGTGTAGTCCGTCTCATCAAATTAACGTTAGTACATTATAACCCTCCTATAACATGTTACCAAACTTTGTCAATTTGCTCTAGCTGAAAAAAAAGATAACTCTGCAAATAGTGACTAAGATGTATTCACAATTCAGGTTTCAGTGACACCTCAAATAATGTCAAAGTCAAAGTATGTTTGAACCAATGATATTTGCATGGGAGGATCATGGCAATATATTTTGGGTTTAAACAAAGACAACTGTTGTCAGAGCCACTGGTTGGTCAAAATGAACACCATAAAGGATGCTTACCACAGTGAGACTAAACCATAATTTGCTAATGTATGGGTAAGACTTGGAAAGCATGTGGAAACGTCAGAGCCCGTACTCTGTGCAAGAAAAAAAAACTCATGGAATTTTTACGTCAAGGGAAGATTCAAACAAGCTTTGGATTATCCCACCACAAAGAATCATTCAGCCGTTGGCTTTTTAACGCCCGAACAGGGACTTGAACCCTGGACCCTCAGATTAAAAGTCTGATGCTCTACCGACTGAGCTATCCGGGCTCGGCTCAGGTACCAGATTCGAACCTAGAGCAGTTGCGACACCTGGCCTCAATAAACTACTTGTCTCTGTGCTGGCTCAGAGGGCGAATCTCAGGAGTTTCTTGAAGCTTTTTCCAATAGTTTAATGTGCCTTTTTTGCAAGACGCCCACCACGAAGGTTATCCCCTTTTTCATGTCCAACAGCAGTAATCAAGGATGCAGGCTGGTTGAAAAATGTGACTATGTATAACTCACATAAAAAGCACCTTAAAATCTCCTTTGCCAATCTTTGTCCATAGTCTTATATATAGCATTTGCTTTTTGCAAACTAACTTTCCATTTCATCACTGACCAAATGAATGACACTGAGTTCATTATTTCACTGGATAGTGTAACAGATTGTTTCCTTTACATATGAAATGTAACTCCTGAATCTTACTTACACCAACAATCAGGGACTTCCAATGCGGATAATGTCAGAGCCTGCAACCTGACCGTCAGACTCAATTTGTCATTACAACCGCGACGAGATAAATGCAAAGCCTTCTCTGGGCCATGAGGCTGGTCAAAACAGCCCCTCGGACCTCGTGGCGCAACGGTAGCGCGTCTGACTCCAGATCAGAAGGTTGCGTGTTCGAATCACGTCGAGGTCATGGTTGCTGGACTCTTGCTTTTGGCCTTTATTAGCAGCTGCTCTATCTTTGATTGTCCAATGTGGAGACTTTGAATTTGTCCAAAGTGTAGTCCGTCTCATCAAATTAACGTTAGTACATTATAACCCTCCTATAACATGTTACCAAACTTTGTCAATTTGCTCTAGCTGAAAAAAAAGATAACTCTGCAAATAGTGACTAAGATGTATTCACAATTCAGGTTTCAGTGACACCTCAAATAATGTCAAAGTCAAAGTATGTTTGAACCAATGATATTTGCATGGGAGGATCATGGCAATATATTTTGGGTTTAAACAAAGACAACTGTTGTCAGAGCCACTGGTTGGTCAAAATGAACACCATAAAGGATGCTTACCACAGTGAGACTAAACCATAATTTGCTAATGTATGGGTAAGACTTGGAAAGCATGTGGAAACGTCAGAGCCCGTACTCTGTGCAAGAAAACAAATCTCATGGAATTTTTACGTCAAGGGAAGATTCAAACAAGCTTTGGATTATCCCACCACAAAGAATCATTCAGCCGTTGGCTTTTTAACGCCCGAACAGGGACTTGAACCCTGGACCCTCAGATTAAAAGTCTGATGCTCTACCGACTGAGCTATCCGGGCTCGGCTCAGGTACCAGATTCGAACCTAGAGCAGTTGCGACACCTGGCCTCAATAAACTACTTGTCTCTGTGCTGGCTCAGAGGGCGAATCTCAGGAGTTTCTTGAAGCTTTTTCCAATAGTTTAATGTGCCTTTTTTGCAAGACGCCCACCACGAAGGTTATCCCCTTTTTCATGTCCAACAGCAGTAATCAAGGATGCAGGCTGGTTGAAAAATGTGACTATGTATAACTCACATAAAAAGCACCTTAAAATCTCCTTTGCCAATCTTTGTCCATAGTCTTATATATAGCATTTGCTTTTTGCAAACTAACTTTCCATTTCATCACTGACCAAATGACTGACACTGAGTTCATTATTTCACTGGATAGTGTAACAGATTGTTTCCTTTACATATGAAATGTAACTCCTGAATCTTACTTACACCAACAATCAGGGACTTCCAATGCGGATAATGTCAGAGCCTGCAACCTGACCGTCAGACTCAATTTGTCATTACAACCGCGACGAGATAAATGCAAAGCCTTCTCTGGGCCATGAGGCTGGTCAAAACAGCCCCTCGGACCTCGTGGCGCAACGGTAGCGCGTCTGACTCCAGATCAGAAGGTTGCGTGTTCAAATCACGTCGAGGTCATGGTTGCTGGACTCTTGCTTTTGGCCTTTATTAGCAGCTGCTCTATCTTTGATTGTCCAATGTGGAGACTTTGAATTTGTCCAAAGTGTAGTCCGTCTCATCAAATTAACGTTAGTACATTATAACCCTCCTATAACATGTTACCAAACTTTGTCAATTTGCTCTAGCTGAAAAAAAAGATAACTCTGCAAATAGTGACTAAGATGTATTCACAATTCAGGTTTCAGTGACACCTCAAATAATGTCAAAGTCAAAGTATGTTTGAACCAATGATATTTGCATGGGAGGATCATGGCAATATATTTTGGGTTTAAACAAAGACAACTGTTGTCAGAGCCACTGGTTGGTCAAAATGAACACCATAAAGGATGCTTACCACAGTGAGACTAAACCATAATTTGCTAATGTATGGGTAAGACTTGGAAAGCATGTGGAAACGTCAAAGCCCGTACTCTGTGCAAGAAAACAAATCTCATGGAATTTTTACATCAAGGGAAGATTCAAACAAGCTTTGGATTATCCCACCACAAAGAATCATTCAGCCGTTGGCTTTTTAACGCCCAAACAGGGACTTGAACCCTGGACCCTCAGATTAAAAGTCTGATGCTCTACCGACTGAGCTATCCGGGCTCGGCTCAGGTACCAGATTCGAACCTAGAGCAGTTGCGACACCTGGCCTCAATAAACTACTTGTCTCTGTGCTGGCTCAGAGGGCGAATCTCAGGAGTTTCTTGAAGCTTTTTCCAATAGTTTAATGTGCCTTTTTTGCAAGACGCCCACCACGAAGGTTATCCCCTTTTTCATGTCCAACAGCAGTAATCAAGGATGCAGGCTGGTTGAAAAATGTGACTATGTATAACTCACATAAAAAGCACCTTAAAATCTCCTTTGCCAATCTTTGTCCATAGTCTTATATATAGCATTTGCTTTTTGCAAACTAACTTTCCATTTCATCACTGACCAAATGACTGACACTGAGTTCATTATTTCACTGGATAGTGTAACAGATTGTTTCCTTTACATATGAAATGTAACTCCTGAATCTTACTTACACCAACAATCAGGGACTTCCAATGCGGATAATGTCAGAGCCTGCAACCTGACCGTCAGACTCAATTTGTCATTACAACCGCGACGAGATAAATGCAAAGCCTTCTCTGGGCCATGAGGCTGGTCAAAACAGCCCCTCGGACCTCGTGGCGCAACGGTAGCGCGTCTGACTCCAGATCAGAAGGTTGCGTGTTCGAATCACGTCGAGGTCATGGTTGCTGGACTCTTGCTTTTGGCCTTTATTAGCAGCTGCTCTATCTTTGATTGTCCAATGTGGAGACTTTGAATTTGTCCAAAGTGTAGTCCGTCTCATCAAATTAACGTTAGTACATTATAACCCTCCTATAACATGTTACCAAACTTTGTCAATTTGCTCTAGCTGAAAAAAAAGATAACTCTGCAAATAGTGACTAAGATGTATTCACAATTCAGGTTTCAGTGACACCTCAAATAATGTCAAAGTCAAAGTATGTTTGAACCAATGATATTTGCATGGGAGGATCATGGCAATATATTTTGGGTTTAAACAAAGACAACTGTTGTCAGAGCCACTGGTTGGTCAAAATGAACACCATAAAGGATGCTTACCACAGTGAGACTAAACCATAATTTGCTAATGTATGGGTAAGACTTGGAAAGCATGTGGAAACGTCAGAGCCCGTACTCTGTGCAAGAAAACAAATCTCATGGAATTTTTACATCAAGGGAAGATTCAAACAAGCTTTGGATTATCCCACCACAAAGAATCATTCAGCCGTTGGCTTTTTAACGCCCGAACAGGGACTTGAACCCTGGACCCTCAGATTAAAAGTCTGATGCTCTACCGACTGAGCTATCCGGGCTCGGCTCAGGTACCAGATTCGAACCTAGAGCAGTTGCGACACCTGGCCTCAATAAACTACTTGTCTCTGTGCTGGCTCAGAGGGCGAATCTCAGGAGTTTCTTGAAGCTTTTTCCAATAGTTTAATGTGCCTTTTTTGCAAGACGCCCACCACGAAGGTTATCCCCTTTTTCATGTCCAACAGCAGTAATCAAGGATGCAGGCTGGTTGAAAAATGTGACTATGTATAACTCACATAAAAAGCACCTTAAAATCTCCTTTGCCAATCTTTGTCCATAGTCTTATATATAGCATTTGCTTTTTGCAAACTAACTTTACAATTCATCACTGACCAAATGACTGACACTGAGTTCATAATTTCACTATATAGTGTAACAGATTGTTTCCTTTACATATGAAATGTAACTCCTGAATCTTACTTACACCAACAATCAGGGACTTCCAATGCGGATAATGTCAGAGCCTGCAACCTGACCGTCAGACTCAATTTGTCATTACAACCGCGACGAGATAAATGCAAAGCCTTCTCTGGGCCATGAGGCTGGTCAAAACAGCCCCTCGGACCTCGTGGCGCAACGGTAGCGCGTCTGACTCCAGATCAGAAGGTTGTGTGTTCGAATCACGTCGAGGTTGCTGGACTCTTGCTTTTGGCCTTTATTAGCAGCTGCTCTATCTTTGATTGTCCAATGTGGAGACTTTGAATTTGTCCAAAGTGTAGTCCGTCTCATCAAATTAACGTTAGTACATTATAACCCTCCTATAACATGTTACCAAACTTTGTCAATTTGCTCTAGCTGAAAAAAAAGATAACTCTGCAAATAGTGACTAAGATGTATTCACAATTCAGGTTTCAGTGACACCTCAAATAATGTCAAAGTCAAAGTATGTTTGAACCAATGATATTTGCATGGGAGGATCATGGCAATATATTTTGGGTTTAAACAAAGACAACTGTTGTCAGAGCCACTGGTTGGTCAAAATGAACACCATAAAGGATGCTTACCACAGTGAGACTAAACCATAATTTGCTAATGTATGGGTAAGACTTGGAAAGCATGTGGAAACGTCAGAGCCCGTACTCTGTGCAAGAAAACAAATCTCATGGAATTTTTACATCAAGGGAAGATTCAAACAAGCTTTGGATTATCCCACCACAAAGAATCATTCAGCCGTTGGCTTTTTAACGCCCGAACAGGGACTTGAACCCTGGATCCTCAGATCGAAAGTCTTATGCTCTACCGACTGAGCTATCGGGGCTCAGCTCAGGTACCAGCTTCGAACCTAGAGCAGTTGCGACACCTGGCCTCAATAAACTACTTGTCTCTGTGCTGGCTCAGAGGGCGAATCTCAGGAGTTTCTTGAAGCTTTTTCCAATAGTTTAATGTGCCTTTTTTGCAAGACGCCCACCACGAAGGTTATCCCCTTTTTCATGTCCAACAGCAGTAATCAAGGATGCAGGCTGGTTGAAAAATGTGACTATGTATAACTCACATAAAAAGCACCTTAAAATCTCCTTTGCCAATCTTTGTCCATAGTCTTATATATAGCATTTGCTTTTTGCAAACTAACTTTCCATTTCATCACTGACCAAATGACTGACACTGAGTTCATTATTTCACTGGATAGTGTAACAGATTGTTTCCTTTACATATGAAATGTAACTCCTGAATCTTACTTACACCAACAATCAGGGACTTCCAATGCGGATAATGTCAGAGCCTGCAACCTGACCGTCAGACTCAATTTGTCATTACAACCGCGACGAGATAAATGCAAAGCCTTCTCTGGGCCATGAGGCTGGTCAAAACAGCCCCTCGGACCTCGTGGCGCAACGGTAGCGCGTCTGACTCCAGATCAGAAGGTTGCGTGTTCGAATCACGTCGAGGTCATGGTTGCTGGACTCTTGCTTTTGGCCTTTATTAGCAGCTGCTCTATCTTTGATTGTCCAATGTGGAGACTTTGAATTTGTCCAAAGTGTAGTCCGTCTCATCAAATTAACGTTAGTACATTATAACCCTCCTATAACATGTTACCAAACTTTGTCAATTTGCTCTAGCTGAAAAAAAAGATAACTCTGCAAATAGTGACTAAGATGTATTCACAATTCAGGTTTCAGTGACACCTCAAATAATGTCAAAGTCAAAGTATGTTTGAACCAATGATATTTGCATGGGAGGATCATGGCAATATATTTTGGGTTTAAACAAAGACAACTGTTGTCAGAGCCACTGGTTGGTCAAAATGAACACCATAAAGGATGCTTACCACAGTGAGACTAAACCATAATTTGCTAATGTATGGGTAGGACTTGGAAAGCATGTGGAAACGTCAGAGCCCGTACTCTGTGCAAGAAAACAAATCTCATGGAATTTTTACATCAAGGGAAGATTCAAACAAGCTTTGGATTATCCCACCACAAAGAATCATTCAGCCGTTGGCTTTTTAACGCCCGAACAGGGACTTGAACCCTGGACCCTCAGATTAAAAGTCTGATGCTCTACCGACTGAGCTATCCGGGCTCGGCTCAGGTACCAGATTCGAACCTAGAGCAGTTGCGACACCTGGCCTCAATAAACTACTTGTCTCTGTGCTGGCTCAGAGGGCGAATCTCAGGAGTTTCTTGAAGCTTTTTCCAATAGTTTAATGTGCCTTTTTTGCAAGACGCCCACCACGAAGGTTATCCCCTTTTTCATGTCCAACAGCAGTAATCAAGGATGCAGGCTGGTTGAAAAATGTGACTATGTATAACTCACATAAAAAGCACCTTAAAATCTCCTTTGCCAATCTTTGTCCATAGTCTTATATATAGCATTTGCTTTTTGCAAACTAACTTTACAATTCATCACTGACCAAATGACTGACACTGAGTTCATAATTTCACTATATAGTGTAACAGATTGTTTCCTTTACATATGAAATGTAACTCCTGAATCTTACTTACACCAACAATCAGGGACTTCCAATGCGGATAATGTCAGAGCCTGCAACCTGACCGTCAGACTCAATTTGTCATTACAACCGCGACGAGATAAATGCAAAGCCTTCTCTGGGCCATGAGGCTGGTCAAAACAGCCCCTCGGACCTCGTGGCGCAACGGTAGCGCGTCTGACTCCAGATCAGAAGGTTGTGTGTTCGAATCACGTCGAGGTTGCTGGACTCTTGCTTTTGGCCTTTATTAGCAGCTGCTCTATCTTTGATTGTCCAATGTGGAGACTTTGAATTTGTCCAAAGTGTAGTCCGTCTCATCAAATTAACGTTAGTACATTATAACCCTCCTATAACATGTTACCAAACTTTGTCAATTTGCTCTAGCTGAAAAAAAAGATAACTCTGCAAATAGTGACTAAGATGTATTCACAATTCAGGTTTCAGTGACACCTCAAATAATGTCAAAGTCAAAGTATGTTTGAACCAATGATATTTGCATGGGAGGATCATGGCAATATATTTTGGGTTTAAACAAAGACAACTGTTGTCAGAGCCACTGGTTGGTCAAAATGAACACCATAAAGGATGCTTACCACAGTGAGACTAAACCATAATTTGCTAATGTATGGGTAAGACTTGGAAAGCATGTGGAAACGTCAGAGCCCGTACTCTGTGCAAGAAAACAAATCTCATGGAATTTTTACATCAAGGGAAGATTCAAACAAGCTTTGGATTATCCCACCACAAAGAATCATTCAGCCGTTGGCTTTTTAACGCCCGAACAGGGACTTGAACCCTGGATCCTCAGATCCAAAGTCTTATGCTCTACCGACTGAGCTATCGGGGCTCAGCTCAGGTACCAGCTTCGAACCTAGAGCAGTTGCGACACCTGGCCTCAATAAACTACTTGTCTCTGTGCTGGCTCAGAGGGCGAATCTCAGGAGTTTCTTGAAGCTTTTTCCAATAGTTTAATGTGCCTTTTTTGCAAGACGCCCACCACGAAGGTTATCCCCTTTTTCATGTCCAACAGCAGTAATCAAGGATGCAGGCTGGTTGAAAAATGTGACTATGTATAACTCACATAAAAAGCACCTTAAAATCTCCTTTGCCAATCTTTGTCCATAGTCTTATATATAGCATTTGCTTTTTGCAAACTAACTTTACAATTCATCACTGACCAAATGACTGACACTGAGTTCATAATTTCACTATATAGTGTAACAGATTGTTTCCTTTACATATGAAATGTAACTCCTGAATCTTACTTACACCAACAATCAGGGACTTCCAATGCGGATAATGTCAGAGCCTGCAACCTGACCGTCAGACTCAATTTGTCATTACAACCGCGACGAGATAAATGCAAAGCCTTCTCTGGGCCATGAGGCTGGTCAAAACAGCCCCTCGGACCTCGTGGCGCAACGGTAGCGCGTCTGACTCCAGATCAGAAGGTTGTGTGTTCGAATCACGTCGAGGTTGCTGGACTCTTGCTTTTGGCCTTTATTAGCAGCTGCTCTATCTTTGATTGTCCAATGTGGAGACTTTGAATTTGTCCAAAGTGTAGTCCGTCTCATCAAATTAACGTTAGTACATTATAACCCTCCTATAACATGTTACCAAACTTTGTCAATTTGCTCTAGCTGAAAAAAAAGATAACTCTGCAAATAGTGACTAAGATGTATTCACAATTCAGGTTTCAGTGACACCTCAAATAATGTCAAAGTCAAAGTATGTTTGAACCAATGATATTTGCATGGGAGGATCATGGCAATATATTTTGGGTTTAAACAAAGACAACTGTTGTCAGAGCCACTGGTTGGTCAAAATGAACACCATAAAGGATGCTTACCACAGTGAGACTAAACCATAATTTGCTAATGTATGGGTAAGACTTGGAAAGCATGTGGAAACGTCAGAGCCCGTACTCTGTGCAAGAAAACAAATCTCATGGAATTTTTACATCAAGGGAAGATTCAAACAAGCTTTGGATTATCCCACCACAAAGAATCATTCAGCCGTTGGCTTTTTAACGCCCGAACAGGGACTTGAACCCTGGATCCTCAGATCCAAAGTCTTATGCTCTACCGACTGAGCTATCGGGGCTCAGCTCAGGTACCAGCTTCGAACCTAGAGCAGTTGCGACACCTGGCCTCAATAAACTACTTGTCTCTGTGCTGGCTCAGAGGGCGAATCTCAGGAGTTTCTTGAAGCTTTTTCCAATAGTTTAATGTGCCTTTTTTGCAAGACGCCCACCACGAAGGTTATCCCCTTTTTCATGTCCAACAGCAGTAATCAAGGATGCAGGCTGGTTGAAAAATGTGACTATGTATAACTCACATAAAAAGCACCTTAAAATCTCCTTTGCCAATCTTTGTCCATAGTCTTATATATAGCATTTGCTTTTTGCAAACTAACTTTACAATTCATCACTGACCAAATGACTGACACTGAGTTCATAATTTCACTATATAGTGTAACAGATTGTTTCCTTTACATATGAAATGTAACTCCTGAATCTTACTTACACCAACAATCAGGGACTTCCAATGCGGATAATGTCAGAGCCTGCAACCTGACCGTCAGACTCAATTTGTCATTACAACCGCGACGAGATAAATGCAAAGCCTTCTCTGGGCCATGAGGCTGGTCAAAACAGCCCCTCGGACCTCGTGGCGCAACGGTAGCGCGTCTGACTCCAGATCAGAAGGTTGTGTGTTCGAATCACGTCGAGGTTGCTGGACTCTTGCTTTTGGCCTTTATTAGCAGCTGCTCTATCTTTGATTGTCCAATGTGGAGACTTTGAATTTGTCCAAAGTGTAGTCCGTCTCATCAAATTAACGTTAGTACATTATAACCCTCCTATAACATGTTACCAAACTTTGTCAATTTGCTCTAGCTGAAAAAAAAGATAACTCTGCAAATAGTGACTAAGATGTATTCACAATTCAGGTTTCAGTGACACCTCAAATAATGTCAAAGTCAAAGTATGTTTGAACCAATGATATTTGCATGGGAGGATCATGGCAATATATTTTGGGTTTAAACAAAGACAACTGTTGTCAGAGCCACTGGTTGGTCAAAATGAACACCATAAAGGATGCTTACCACAGTGAGACTAAACCATAATTTGCTAATGTATGGGTAAGACTTGGAAAGCATGTGGAAACGTCAGAGCCCGTACTCTGTGCAAGAAAACAAATCTCATGGAATTTTTACATCAAGGGAAGATTCAAACAAGCTTTGGATTATCCCACCACAAAGAATCATTCAGCCGTTGGCTTTTTAACGCCCGAACAGGGACTTGAACCCTGGACCATCAGATTAAAAGTCTGATGCTCTACCGACTGAGCTATCCAGGCTCGGCTCAAGTACCAGCTTCGAACCTAGAACAGTTGCGACACCTGGCCTCAATAAACTACTTGTCTCTGTGCTGGCTCAGAGGGCGAATCTCAGGAGTTTCTTGAAGCTTTTTCCAATAGTTTAATGTGCCTTTTTTGCAAGACGCCCACCACGAAGGTTATCCCCTTTTTCATGTCCAACAGCAGTAATCAAGGATGCAGGCTGGTTGAAAAATGTGACTATGTATAACTCACATAAAAAGCACCTTAAAATCTCCTTTGCCAATCTTTGTCCATAGTCTTATATATAGCATTTGCTTTTTGCAAACTAACTTTACAATTCATCACTGACCAAATGACTGACACTGAGTTCATAATTTCACTATATAGTGTAACAGATTGTTTCCTTTACATATGAAATGTAACTCCTGAATCTTACTTACACCAACAATCAGGGACTTCCAATGCGGATAATGTCAGAGCCTGCAACCTGACCGTCAGACTCAATTTGTCATTACAACCGCGACGAGATAAATGCAAAGCCTTCTCTGGGCCATGAGGCTGGTCAAAACAGCCCCTCGGACCTCGTGGCGCAACGGTAGCGCGTCTGACTCCAGATCAGAAGGTTGTGTGTTCGAATCACGTCGAGGTTGCTGGACTCTTGCTTTTGGCCTTTATTAGCAGCTGCTCTATCTTTGATTGTCCAATGTGGAGACTTTGAATTTGTCCAAAGTGTAGTCCGTCTCATCAAATTAACGTTAGTACATTATAACCCTCCTATAACATGTTACCAAACTTTGTCAATTTGCTCTAGCTGAAAAAAAAGATAACTCTGCAAATAGTGACTAAGATGTATTCACAATTCAGGTTTCAGTGACACCTCAAATAATGTCAAAGTCAAAGTATGTTTGAACCAATGATATTTGCATGGGAGGATCATGGCAATATATTTTGGGTTTAAACAAAGACAACTGTTGTCAGAGCCACTGGTTGGTCAAAATGAACACCATAAAGGATGCTTACCACAGTGAGACTAAACCATAATTTGCTAATGTATGGGTAAGACTTGGAAAGCATGTGGAAACGTCAGAGCCCGTACTCTGTGCAAGAAAACAAATCTCATGGAATTTTTACATCAAGGGAAGATTCAAACAAGCTTTGGATTATCCCACCACAAAGAATCATTCAGCCGTTGGCTTTTTAACGCCCGAACAGGGACTTGAACCCTGGATCCTCAGATCCAAAGTCTTATGCTCTACCGACTGAGCTATCGGGGCTCAGCTCAGGTACCAGCTTCGAACCTAGAGCAGTTGCGACACCTGGCCTCAATAAACTACTTGTCTCTGTGCTGGCTCAGAGGGCGAATCTCAGGAGTTTCTTGAAGCTTTTTCCAATAGTTTAATGTGCCTTTTTTGCAAGACGCCCACCACGAAGGTTATCCCCTTTTTCATGTCCAACAGCAGTAATCAAGGATGCAGGCTGGTTGAAAAATGTGACTATGTATAACTCACATAAAAAGCACCTTAAAATCTCCTTTGCCAATCTTTGTCCATAGTCTTATATATAGCATTTGCTTTTTGCAAACTAACTTTACAATTCATCACTGACCAAATGACTGACACTGAGTTCATAATTTCACTATATAGTGTAACAGATTGTTTCCTTTACATATGAAATGTAACTCCTGAATCTTACTTACACCAACAATCAGGGACTTCCAATGCGGATAATGTCAGAGCCTGCAACCTGACCGTCAGACTCAATTTGTCATTACAACCGCGACGAGATAAATGCAAAGCCTTCTCTGGGCCATGAGGCTGGTCAAAACAGCCCCTCGGACCTCGTGGCGCAACGGTAGCGCGTCTGACTCCAGATCAGAAGGTTGTGTGTTCGAATCACGTCGAGGTTGCTGGACTCTTGCTTTTGGCCTTTATTAGCAGCTGCTCTATCTTTGATTGTCCAATGTGGAGACTTTGAATTTGTCCAAAGTGTAGTCCGTCTCATCAAATTAACGTTAGTACATTATAACCCTCCTATAACATGTTACCAAACTTTGTCAATTTGCTCTAGCTGAAAAAAAAGATAACTCTGCAAATAGTGACTAAGATGTATTCACAATTCAGGTTTCAGTGACACCTCAAATAATGTCAAAGTCAAAGTATGTTTGAACCAATGATATTTGCATGGGAGGATCATGGCAATATATTTTGGGTTTAAACAAAGACAACTGTTGTCAGAGCCACTGGTTGGTCAAAATGAACACCATAAAGGATGCTTACCACAGTGAGACTAAACCATAATTTGCTAATGTATGGGTAAGACTTGGAAAGCATGTGGAAACGTCAGAGCCCGTACTCTGTGCAAGAAAACAAATCTCATGGAATTTTTACATCAAGGGAAGATTCAAACAAGCTTTGGATTATCCCACCACAAAGAATCATTCAGCCGTTGGCTTTTTAACGCCCGAACAGGGACTTGAACCCTGGACCATCAGATTAAAAGTCTGATGCTCTACCGACTGAGCTATCCAGGCTCGGCTCAAGTACCAGCTTCGAACCTAGAACAGTTGCGACACCTGGCCTCAATAAACTACTTGTCTCTGTGCTGGCTCAGAGGGCGAATCTCAGGAGTTTCTTGAAGCTTTTTCCAATAGTTTAATGTGCCTTTTTTGCAAGACGCCCACCACGAAGGTTATCCCCTTTTTCATGTCCAACAGCAGTAATCAAGGATGCAGGCTGGTTGAAAAATGTGACTATGTATAACTCACATAAAAAGCACCTTAAAATCTCCTTTGCCAATCTTTGTCCATAGTCTTATATATAGCATTTGCTTTTTGCAAACTAACTTTCCATTTCATCACTGACCAAATGACTGACACTGAGTTCATTATTTCACTGGATAGTGTAACAGATTGTTTCCTTTACATATGAAATGTAACTCCTGAATCTTACTTACACCAACAATCAGGGACTTCCAATGCGGATAATGTCAGAGCCTGCAACCTGACCGTCAGACTCAATTTGTCATTACAACCGCGACGAGATAAATGCAAAGCCTTCTCTGGGCCATGAGGCTGGTCAAAACAGCCCCTCGGACCTCGTGGCGCAACGGTAGCGCGTCTGACTCCAGATCAGAAGGTTGCGTGTTCGAATCACGTCGAGGTCATGGTTGCTGGACTCTTGCTTTTGGCCTTTATTAGCAGCTGCTCTATCTTTGATTGTCCAATGTGGAGACTTTGAATTTGTCCAAAGTGTAGTCCGTCTCATCAAATTAACGTTAGTACATTATAACCCTCCTATAACATGTTACCAAACTTTGTCAATTTGCTCTAGCTGAAAAAAAAGATAACTCTGCAAATAGTGACTAAGATGTATTCACAATTCAGGTTTCAGTGACACCTCAAATAATGTAAAAGTCAAAGTATGTTTGAACCAATGATATTTGCATGGGAGGATCATGGCAATATATTTTGGGTTTAAACAAAGACAACTGTTGTCAGAGCCACTGGTTGGTCAAAATGAACACCATAAAGGATGCTTACCACAGTGAGACTAAACCATAATTTGCTAATGTATGGGTAAGACTTGGAAAGCATGTGGAAACGTCAGAGCCCGTACTCTGTGCAAGAAAACAAATCTCATGGAATTTTTACATCAAGGGAAGATTCAAACAAGCTTTGGATTATCCCACCACAAAGAATCATTCAGCCGTTGGCTTTTTAACGCCCGAACAGGGACTTGAACCCTGGACCCTCAGATTAAAAGTCTGATGCTCTACCGACTGAGCTATCCGGGCTCGGCTCAGGTACCAGATTCGAACCTAGAGCAGTTGCGACACCTGGCCTCAATAAACTACTTGTCTCTGTGCTGGCTCAGAGGGCGAATCTCAGGAGTTTCTTGAAGCTTTTTCCAATAGTTTAATGTGCCTTTTTTGCAAGACGCCCACCACGAAGGTTATCCCCTTTTTCATGTCCAACAGCAGTAATCAAGGATGCAGGCTGGTTGAAAAATGTGACTATGTATAACTCACATAAAAAGCACCTTAAAATCTCCTTTGCCAATCTTTGTCCATAGTCTTATATATAGCATTTGCTTTTTGCAAACTAACTTTCCATTTCATCACTGACCAAATGACTGACACTGAGTTCATTATTTCACTGGATAGTGTAACAGATTGTTTCCTTTACATATGAAATGTAACTCCTGAATCTTACTTACACCAACAATCAGGGACTTCCAATGCGGATAATGTCAGAGCCTGCAACCTGACCGTCAGACTCAATTTGTCATTACAACCGCGACGAGATAAATGCAAAGCCTTCTCTGGGCCATGAGGCTGGTCAAAACAGCCCCTCGGACCTCGTGGCGCAACGGTAGCGCGTCTGACTCCAGATCAGAAGGTTGCGTGTTCGAATCACGTCGAGGTCATGGTTGCTGGACTCTTGCTTTTGGCCTTTATTAGCAGCTGCTCTATCTTTGATTGTCCAATGTGGAGACTTTGAATTTGTCCAAAGTGTAGTCCGTCTCATCAAATTAACGTTAGTACATTATAACCCTCCTATAACATGTTACCAAACTTTGTCAATTTGCTCTAGCTGAAAAAAAAGATAACTCTGCAAATAGTGACTAAGATGTATTCACAATTCAGGTTTCAGTGACACCTCAAATAATGTCAAAGTCAAAGTATGTTTGAACCAATGATATTTGCATGGGAGGATCATGGCAATATATTTTGGGTTTAAACAAAGACAACTGTTGTCAGAGCCACTGGTTGGTCAAAATGAACACCATAAAGGATGCTTACCACAGTGAGACTAAACCATAATTTGCTAATGTATGGGTAAGACTTGGAAAGCATGTGGAAACGTCAGAGCCCGTACTCTGTGCAAGAAAACAAATCTCATGGAATTTTTACATCAAGGGAAGATTCAAACAAGCTTTGGATTATCCCACCACAAAGAATTATTCAGCCGTTGGCTTTTTAACGCCCGAACAGGGACTTGAACCCTGGACCCTCAGATTAAAAGTCTGATGCTCTACCGACTGAGCTATCCGGGCTCGGCTCAGGTACCAGATTCGAACCTAGAGCAGTTGCGACACCTGGCCTCAATAAACTACTTGTCTCTGTGCTGGCTCAGAGGGCGAATCTCAGGAGTTTCTTGAAGCTTTTTCCAATAGTTTAATGTGCCTTTTTTGCAAGACGCCCACCACGAAGGTTATCCCCTTTTTCATGTCCAACAGCAGTAATCAAGGATGCAGGCTGGTTGAAAAATGTGACTATGTATAACTCACATAAAAAGCACCTTAAAATCTCCTTTGCCAATCTTTGTCCATAGTCTTATATATAGCATTTGCTTTTTGCAAACTAACTTTCCATTTCATCACTGACCAAATGACTGACACTGAGTTCATTATTTCACTGGATAGTGTAACAGATTGTTTCCTTTACATATGAAATGTAACTCCTGAATCTTACTTACACCAACAATCAGGGACTTCCAATGCGGATAATGTCAGAGCCTGCAACCTGACCGTCAGACTCAATTTGTCATTACAACCGCGACGAGATAAATGCAAAGCCTTCTCTGGGCCATGAGGCTGGTCAAAACAGCCCCTCGGACCTCGTGGCGCAACGGTAGCGCGTCTGACTCCAGATCAGAAGGTTGCGTGTTCGAATCACGTCGAGGTCATGGTTGCTGGACTCTTGCTTTTGGCCTTTATTAGCAGCTGCTCTATCTTTGATTGTCCAATGTGGAGACTTTGAATTTGTCCAAAGTGTAGTCCGTCTCATCAAATTAACGTTAGTACATTATAACCCTCCTATAACATGTTACCAAACTTTGTCAATTTGCTCTAGCTGAAAAAAAAGATAACTCTGCAAATAGTGACTAAGATGTATTCACAATTCAGGTTTCAGTGACACCTCAAATAATGTCAAAGTCAAAGTATGTTTGAACCAATGATATTTGCATGGGAGGATCATGGCAATATATTTTGGGTTTAAACAAAGACAACTGTTGTCAGAGCCACTGGTTGGTCAAAATGAACACCATAAAGGATGCTTACCACAGTGAGACTAAACCAT
Organism: Silurus aristotelis; assembly: GCF_946808225.1. Taxonomy (NCBI): domain Eukaryota; kingdom Metazoa; phylum Chordata; class Actinopteri; order Siluriformes; family Siluridae; genus Silurus; species Silurus aristotelis. Next base: position 30,603,088 of record NC_139576.1, read on the forward strand.
AATTTGCTAATGTATGGGTAAGACTTGGAAAGCATGTGGAAACGTCAGAGCCCGTACTCTGTGCAAGAAAACAAATCTCATGGAATTTTTACATCAAGGGAAGATTCAAACAAGCTTTGGATTATCCCACCACAAAGAATCATTCAGCCGTTGGCTTTTTAACGCCCGAACAGGGACTTGAACCCTGGACCCTCAGATTAAAAGTCTGATGCTCTACCGACTGAGCTATCCGGGCTCGGCTCAGGTACCAGATTCGAACCTAGAGCAGTTGCGACACCTGGCCTCAATAAACTACTTGTCTCTGTGCTGGCTCAGAGGGCGAATCTCAGGAGTTTCTTGAAGCTTTTTCCAATAGTTTAATGTGCCTTTTTTGCAAGACGCCCACCACGAAGGTTATCCCCTTTTTCATGTCCAACAGCAGTAATCAAGGATGCAGGCTGGTTGAAAAATGTGACTATGTATAACTCACATAAAAAGCACCTTAAAATCTCCTTTGCCAATCTTTGTCCATAGTCTTATATATAGCATTTGCTTTTTGCAAACTAACTTTACAATTCATCACTGACCAAATGACTGACACTGAGTTCATAATTTCACTATATAGTGTAACAGATTGTTTCCTTTACATATGAAATGTAACTCCTGAATCTTACTTACACCAACAATCAGGGACTTCCAATGCGGATAATGTCAGAGCCTGCAACCTGACCGTCAGACTCAATTTGTCATTACAACCGCGACGAGATAAATGCAAAGCCTTCTCTGGGCCATGAGGCTGGTCAAAACAGCCCCTCGGACCTCGTGGCGCAACGGTAGCGCGTCTGACTCCAGATCAGAAGGTTGTGTGTTCGAATCACGTCGAGGTTGCTGGACTCTTGCTTTTGGCCTTTATTAGCAGCTGCTCTATCTTTGATTGTCCAATGTGGAGACTTTGAATTTGTCCAAAGTGTAGTCCGTCTCATCAAATTAACGTTAGTACATTATAACCCTCCTATAACATGTTACCAAACTTTGTCAATTTGCTCTAGCTGAAAAAAAAGATAACTCTGCAAATAGTGACTAAGATGTATTCACAATTCAGGTTTCAGTGACACCTCAAATAATGTCAAAGTCAAAGTATGTTTGAACCAATGATATTTGCATGGGAGGATCATGGCAATATATTTTGGGTTTAAACAAAGACAACTGTTGTCAGAGCCACTGGTTGGTCAAAATGAACACCATAAAGGATGCTTACCACAGTGAGACTAAACCATAATTTGCTAATGTATGGGTAAGACTTGGAAAGCATGTGGAAACGTCAGAGCCCGTACTCTGTGCAAGAAAACAAATCTCATGGAATTTTTACATCAAGGGAAGATTCAAACAAGCTTTGGATTATCCCACCACAAAGAATCATTCAGCCGTTGGCTTTTTAACGCCCGAACAGGGACTTGAACCCTGGACCATCAGATTAAAAGTCTGATGCTCTACCGACTGAGCTATCCAGGCTCGGCTCAAGTACCAGCTTCGAACCTAGAACAGTTGCGACACCTGGCCTCAATAAACTACTTGTCTCTGTGCTGGCTCAGAGGGCGAATCTCAGGAGTTTCTTGAAGCTTTTTCCAATAGTTTAATGTGCCTTTTTTGCAAGACGCCCACCACGAAGGTTATCCCCTTTTTCATGTCCAACAGCAGTAATCAAGGATGCAGGCTGGTTGAAAAATGTGACTATGTATAACTCACATAAAAAGCACCTTAAAATCTCCTTTGCCAATCTTTGTCCATAGTCTTATATATAGCATTTGCTTTTTGCAAACTAACTTTACAATTCATCACTGACCAAATGACTGACACTGAGTTCATAATTTCACTATATAGTGTAACAGATTGTTTCCTTTACATATGAAATGTAACTCCTGAATCTTACTTACACCAACAATCAGGGACTTCCAATGCGGATAATGTCAGAGCCTGCAACCTGACCGTCAGACTCAATTTGTCATTACAACCGCGACGAGATAAATGCAAAGCCTTCTCTGGGCCATGAGGCTGGTCAAAACAGCCCCTCGGACCTCGTGGCGCAACGGTAGCGCGTCTGACTCCAGATCAGAAGGTTGTGTGTTCGAATCACGTCGAGGTTGCTGGACTCTTGCTTTTGGCCTTTATTAGCAGCTGCTCTATCTTTGATTGTCCAATGTGGAGACTTTGAATTTGTCCAAAGTGTAGTCCGTCTCATCAAATTAACGTTAGTACATTATAACCCTCCTATAACATGTTACCAAACTTTGTCAATTTGCTCTAGCTGAAAAAAAAGATAACTCTGCAAATAGTGACTAAGATGTATTCACAATTCAGGTTTCAGTGACACCTCAAATAATGTCAAAGTCAAAGTATGTTTGAACCAATGATATTTGCATGGGAGGATCATGGCAATATATTTTGGGTTTAAACAAAGACAACTGTTGTCAGAGCCACTGGTTGGTCAAAATGAACACCATAAAGGATGCTTACCACAGTGAGACTAAACCATAATTTGCTAATGTATGGGTAAGACTTGGAAAGCATGTGGAAACGTCAGAGCCCGTACTCTGTGCAAGAAAACAAATCTCATGGAATTTTTACATCAAGGGAAGATTCAAACAAGCTTTGGATTATCCCACCACAAAGAATCATTCAGCCGTTGGCTTTTTAACGCCCGAACAGGGACTTGAACCCTGGACCATCAGATTAAAAGTCTGATGCTCTACCGACTGAGCTATCCAGGCTCGGCTCAAGTACCAGCTTCGAACCTAGAACAGTTGCGACACCTGGCCTCAATAAACTACTTGTCTCTGTGCTGGCTCAGAGGGCGAATCTCAGGAGTTTCTTGAAGCTTTTTCCAATAGTTTAATGTGCCTTTTTTGCAAGACGCCCACCACGAAGGTTATCCCCTTTTTCATGTCCAACAGCAGTAATCAAGGATGCAGGCTGGTTGAAAAATGTGACTATGTATAACTCACATAAAAAGCACCTTAAAATCTCCTTTGCCAATCTTTGTCCATAGTCTTATATATAGCATTTGCTTTTTGCAAACTAACTTTACATTTCATCACTGACCAAATGACTGACACTGAGTTCATTATTTCACTGGATAGTGTAACAGATTGTTTCCTTTACATATGAAATGTAACTCCTGAATCTTACTTACACCAACAATCAGGGACTTCCAACGCGGATAATGTCAGAGCCTGCAACCTGACCGTCAGACTCAATTTGTCATTACAAACGCGACGAGATAAATGCAAAGCCTTCTCTGGGCCATGAGGCTGGTCAAAACAGCCCCTCGGACCTCGTGGCGCAACGGTAGCGCGTCTGACTCCAGATCAGAAGGTTGCGTGTTCGAATCACGTCGAGGTCATGGTTGCTGGACTCTTGCTTTTGGCCTTTATTAGCAGCTGCTCTATCTTTGATTGTCCAATGTGGAGACTTTGAATTTGTCCAAAGTGTAGTCCGTCTCATCAAATTAACGTTAGTACATTATAACCCTCCTATAACATGTTACCAAACTTTGTCAATTTGCTCTAGCTGAAAAAAAAGATAACTCTGCAAATAGTGACTAAGATGTATTCACAATTCAGGTTTCAGTGACACCTCAAATAATGTCAAAGTCAAAGTATGTTTGAACCAATGATATTTGCATGGGAGGATCATGGCAATATATTTTGGGTTTAAACAAAGACAACTGTTGTCAGAGCCACTGGTTGGTCAAAATGAACACCATAAAGGATGCTTACCACAGTGAGACTAAACCATAATTTGCTAATGTATGGGTAAGACTTGGAAAGCATGTGGAAACGTCAGAGCCCGTACTCTGTGCAAGAAAACAAATCTCATGGAATTTTTACATCAAGGGAAGATTCAAACAAGCTTTGGATTATCCCACCACAAAGAATCATTCAGCCGTTGGCTTTTTAACGCCCGAACAGGGACTTGAACCCTGGACCCTCAGATTAAAAGTCTGATGCTCTACCGACTGAGCTATACGGGCTCGGCTCAGGTACCAGCTTCGAACCTAGAGCAGTTGCGACACCTGGCCTCAATAAACTACTTGTCTCTGTGCTGGCTCAGAGGGCGAATCTCAGGAGTTTCTTGAAGCTTTTTCCAATAGTTTAATGTGCCTTTTTTGCAAGACGCCCACCACGAAGGTTATCCCCTTTTTCATGTCCAACAGCAGTAATCAAGGATGCAGGCTGGTTGAAAAATGTGACTATGTATAACTCACATAAAAAGCACCTTAAAATCTCCTTTGCCAATCTTTGTCCATAGTCTTATATATAGCATTTGCTTTTTGCAAACTAACTTTACAATTCATCACTGACCAAATGACTGACACTGAGTTCATAATTTCACTATATAGTGTAACAGATTGTTTCCTTTACATATGAAATGTAACTCCTGAATCTTACTTACACCAACAATCAGGGACTTCCAATGCGGATAATGTCAGAGCCTGCAACCTGACCGTCAGACTCAATTTGTCATTACAACCGCGACGAGATAAATGCAAAGCCTTCTCTGGGCCATGAGGCTGGTCAAAACAGCCCCTCGGACCTCGTGGCGCAACGGTAGCGCGTCTGACTCCAGATCAGAAGGTTGTGTGTTCGAATCACGTCGAGGTTGCTGGACTCTTGCTTTTGGCCTTTATTAGCAGCTGCTCTATCTTTGATTGTCCAATGTGGAGACTTTGAATTTGTCCAAAGTGTAGTCCGTCTCATCAAATTAACGTTAGTACATTATAACCCTCCTATAACATGTTACCAAACTTTGTCAATTTGCTCTAGCTGAAAAAAAAGATAACTCTGCAAATAGTGACTAAGATGTATTCACAATTCAGGTTTCAGTGACACCTCAAATAATGTCAAAGTCAAAGTATGTTTGAACCAATGATATTTGCATGGGAGGATCATGGCAATATATTTTGGGTTTAAACAAAGACAACTGTTGTCAGAGCCACTGGTTGGTCAAAATGAACACCATAAAGGATGCTTACCACAGTGAGACTAAACCATAATTTGCTAATGTATGGGTAAGACTTGGAAAGCATGTGGAAACGTCAGAGCCCGTACTCTGTGCAAGAAAACAAATCTCATGGAATTTTTACATCAAGGGAAGATTCAAACAAGCTTTGGATTATCCCACCACAAAGAATCATTCAGCCGTTGGCTTTTTAACGCCCGAACAGGGACTTGAACCCTGGACCATCAGATTAAAAGTCTGATGCTCTACCGACTGAGCTATCCAGGCTCGTCTCAAGTACCAGCTTCGAACCTAGAACAGTTGCGACACCTGGCCTCAATAAACTACTTGTCTCTGTGCTGGCTCAGAGGGCGAATCTCAGGAGTTTCTTGAAGCTTTTTCCAATAGTTTAATGTGCCTTTTTTGCAAGACGCCCACCACGAAGGTTATCCCCTTTTTCATGTCCAACAGCAGTAATCAAGGATGCAGGCTGGTTGAAAAATGTGACTATGTATAACTCACATAAAAAGCACCTTAAAATCTCCTTTGCCAATCTTTGTCCATAGTCTTATATATAGCATTTGCTTTTTGCAAACTAACTTTACATTTCATCACTGACCAAATGACTGACACTGAGTTCATTATTTCACTGGATAGTGTAACAGATTGTTTCCTTTACATATGAAATGTAACTCCTGAATCTTACTTACACCAACAATCAGGGACTTCCAACGCGGATAATGTCAGAGCCTGCAACCTGACCGTCAGACTCAATTTGTCATTACAAACGCGACGAGATAAATGCAAAGCCTTCTCTGGGCCATGAGGCTGGTCAAAACAGCCCCTCGGACCTCGTGGCGCAACGGTAGCGCGTCTGACTCCAGATCAGAAGGTTGCGTGTTCGAATCACGTCGAGGTCATGGTTGCTGGACTCTTGCTTTGGCCTTTATTAGCAGCTGCTCTATCTTTGATTGTCCAATGTGGAGACTTTGAATTTGTCCAAAGTGTAGTCCGTCTCATCAAATTAACGTTAGTACATTATAACCCTCCTATAACATGTTACCAAACTTTGTCAATTTGCTCTAGCTGAAAAAAAAGATAACTCTGCAAATAGTGACTAAGATGTATTCACAATTCAGGTTTCAGTGACACCTCAAATAATGTCAAAGTCAAAGTATGTTTGAACCAATGATATTTGCATGGGAGGATCATGGCAATATATTTTGGGTTTAAACAAAGACAACTGTTGTCAGAGCCACTGGTTGGTCAAAATGAACACCATAAAGGATGCTTACCACAGTGAGACTAAACCATAATTTGCTAATGTATGGGTAAGACTTGGAAAGCATGTGGAAACGTCAGAGCCCGTACTCTGTGCAAGAAAACAAATCTCATGGAATTTTTACATCAAGGGAAGATTCAAACAAGCTTTGGATTATCCCACCACAAAGAATCATTCAGCCGTTGGCTTTTTAACGCCCGAACAGGGACTTGAACCCTGGACCCTCAGATTAAAAGTCTGATGCTCTACCGACTGAGCTATCCGGGCTCGGCTCAGGTACCAGATTCGAACCTAGAGCAGTTGCGACACCTGGCCTCAATAAACTACTTGTCTCTGTGCTGGCTCAGAGGGCGAATCTCAGGAGTTTCTTGAAGCTTTTTCCAATAGTTTAATGTGCCTTTTTTGCAAGACGCCCACCACGAAGGTTATCCCCTTTTTCATGTCCAACAGCAGTAATCAAGGATGCAGGCTGGTTGAAAAATGTGACTATGTATAACTCACATAAAAAGCACCTTAAAATCTCCTTTGCCAATCTTTGTCCATAGTCTTATATATAGCATTTGCTTTTTGCAAACTAACTTTACAATTCATCACTGACCAAATGACTGACACTGAGTTCATAATTTCACTATATAGTGTAACAGATTGTTTCCTTTACATATGAAATGTAACTCCTGAATCTTACTTACACCAACAATCAGGGACTTCCAATGCGGATAATGTCAGAGCCTGCAACCTGACCGTCAGACTCAATTTGTCATTACAACCGCGACGAGATAAATGCAAAGCCTTCTCTGGGCCATGAGGCTGGTCAAAACAGCCCCTCGGACCTCGTGGCGCAACGGTAGCGCGTCTGACTCCAGATCAGAAGGTTGTGTGTTCGAATCACGTCGAGGTTGCTGGACTCTTGCTTTTGGCCTTTATTAGCAGCTGCTCTATCTTTGATTGTCCAATGTGGAGACTTTGAATTTGTCCAAAGTGTAGTCCGTCTCATCAAATTAACGTTAGTACATTATAACCCTCCTATAACATGTTACCAAACTTTGTCAATTTGCTCTAGCTGAAAAAAAAGATAACTCTGCAAATAGTGACTAAGATGTATTCACAATTCAGGTTTCAGTGACACCTCAAATAATGTCAAAGTCAAAGTATGTTTGAACCAATGATATTTGCATGGGAGGATCATGGCAATATATTTTGGGTTTAAACAAAGACAACTGTTGTCAGAGCCACTGGTTGGTCAAAATGAACACCATAAAGGATGCTTACCACAGTGAGACTAAACCATAATTTGCTAATGTATGGGTAAGACTTGGAAAGCATGTGGAAACGTCAGAGCCCGTACTCTGTGCAAGAAAACAAATCTCATGGAATTTTTACATCAAGGGAAGATTCAAACAAGCTTTGGATTATCCCACCACAAAGAATCATTCAGCCGTTGGCTTTTTAACGCCCGAACAGGGACTTGAACCCTGGACCCTCAGATTAAAAGTCTGATGCTCTACCGACTGAGCTATCCGGGCTCGGCTCAGGTACCAGATTCGAACCTAGAGCAGTTGCGACACCTGGCCTCAATAAACTACTTGTCTCTGTGCTGGCTCAGAGGGCGAATCTCAGGAGTTTCTTGAAGCTTTTTTCAATAGTTTAATGTGCCTTTTTTGCAAGACGCCCACCACGAAGGTTATCCCCTTTTTCATGTCCAACAGCAGTAATCAAGGATGCAGGCTGGTTGAAAAATGTGACTATGTATAACTCACATAAAAAGCACCTTAAAATCTCCTTTGCCAATCTTTGTCCATAGTCTTATATATAGCATTTGCTTTTTGCAAACTAACTTTACAATTCATCACTGACCAAATGACTGACACTGAGTTCATAATTTCACTATATAGTGTAACAGATTGTTTCCTTTACATATGAAATGTAACTCCTGAATCTTACTTACACCAACAATCAGGGACTTCCAATGCGGATAATGTCAGAGCCTGCAACCTGACCGTTAGACTCAATTTGTCATTACAACCGCGACGAGATAAATGCAAAGCCTTCTCTGGGCCATGAGGCTGGTCAAAACAGCCCCTCGGACCTCGTGGCGCAACGGTAGCGCGTCTTACTCCACATCAGAAGGTTGCGTGTTCGAATCACGTCGAGGTCATGGTTGCTGGACTCTTGCTTTTGGCCTTTATTAGCAGCTGCTCTATCTTTGTTTGTCCAATGTGGAGACTTTGAATTTGTCCAAAGTGTAGTCCGTCTCATCAAATTAACGTTAGTACATTATAACCCTCCTATAACATGTTACCAAACTTTGTCAATTTGCTCTAGCTGAAAAAAAGATAACTCTGCAAATAGTGACTAAGATGTATTCACAATTCAAGTTTCAGTGACACCTCAAATAATGTCAAAGTCAAAGTATGTTTGAACCAATGATATTTGCATGGGAGGATCATGGCAATATATTTTGGGTTTAAACAAAGACAACTGTTGTTAGAGCCACTGGTTGGTCAAAATGAACACCATAAAGGATGCTTACCACAGTGAGACTAAACCATAATTTGCTAATGTATGGGTAAGACTTGGAAAGCATGTGGAAACGTCAGAGCCCGTACTCTGTGCAAGAAAAAAAATCTCATGGAATTTTTACGTCAAGGGAAGATTCAAACAAGCTTTGGATTATACCACCACAAAGAATCATTCAGCCGTTGGCTTTTTAACGCCCGAACAGGGACTTGATCCCTGGACCCTCAGATTAAAAGTCTGATGCTCTACCGACTGAGCTATCCGGGCTCTGCTCAGGTACCAGCTTCGAACCTAGAACAGTTGCGACACCTGGCTTAAATAAAATACTTGTCTCTGTGCTGGCTCAGAGGGCGAATCTCACGAGTTTCTTGAAGCTTTTTCCAATAGTTTAATGTGCCTTTTTTGCAAGACGCCCACCATGAAGGTTATCCCCTTTTTCATGTCCAACAGCAGTATTCAAGGATGCAGGCTGGTTGAAAAATGTGACTATGTGTTAGTGTTAAAACTGTTTTCACACTATCTCACACACATTCCTTTGTCCGTTCAGTGTCTATATTATATTTACGATGTTAGTATGTAAGGTAAACAGAGAGTCTTATCTGGGCTGGTATATCCTCTTGTCTAAACAGGAAAACACTTTAGGTCAGCCTTTTGTGTGTGCGTGTTCGTGTGTGTGTGTGTGGACTGTATCATCCTGTGTGTATAAAAACGTGTCTGCCGCCTGCAATAAACTGAAGAGGAACATTTTGCCACATTCTGTGTGCTGTGTATTTCTTCTTCCCTGAATTCAGAAAGGCAATACGGAGCATCACAGGTCGTATGGAAAATCTCTCCATGAATTAAGTTTCGTTTGGGCATGTTAAAAATCTAACAGTTTTGGTGTCAGAAGCGAGATACTTTCCGACAATATCCAGAGGGAGATCACGCATCAAGGTAAGTTTTAGGATACTTCCTTGTTTGCGGGGATTGTCCCGTTTGCCAGCTAATAGGGCTGCATGTGTGTTCGTGTCTTGGTTATGCATTAATTGTTTAATTAATGATAATTTCCTTTGGTGGGATGATTTCGTCGCAACATGGTATTCCTCACCTTAGATGTAAGATGCAAGATTAGAAGACGTTTTTTACGGTCTGTCTAATATAGGCGATATTGTCTGAAGTATCCAAAAGAATCCACGATAATTTTTTATATGCGCGAAAAAAAAAATAGATAAATGAAAAATTAATTGTTTTAAGAAAAAAACAAAAAAGTGAGAAAAGAGAAAAGGAACTAAAGAGAAAAGGAACTGTTAGTGTTAAAACTGTTTTCACACTATCTCACACACATTCCTTTGTCCGTTCAGTGTCTATAGGATGTTAGTCTGTAAGGTAAACAGAGAGTCTTATCTGGGCTCATAAATCTCTGACTGGTATATCCTCTTGTCTAAACAGGAAACACTTAAGGTCAGCTTTTTCCCCAATATGTGTGTGTGTGTTCGTGTGTGTGTGCGTGGACTGTATCATCCTGTGTATAAATACGTGTCTGCCACCTGCAATAAACTGAAGAGAGGAAACATTGCTACATTCTGTGTGCTGTGTCAGAATTTCGTGCTTGCGTGCAGTGGCTGCTGCGGCTCTGATGGTCCGGGATGCTGAGAAAACGGTGCTGTCACATCCTTTGATACTGTACACCTCAAATCAGGTAACAGCTAATTTACACAACCTCAACACACAACATATGACAGCACACAACGTGGATCTGGTTATGAAACTACGCTCTTGGTAACGGAAAACTTAACTATTAAGCCTTCTTCTCAGCCGCATTCAGCTGTAGTAGCTCTGCGTGATCTGCTAGACGATATTGACTTAGATGGTTTTGATGATGCAAATGATTGCCTTATACAAATTGAACGTGAGACCTATTGTAGGCCCGATCTTTTAGATACTGCCCTGGAAGAGGGGGATTGTCTATAAGTAGATGTTCATGTTTAGAACCTTCTAGTGTGTATTTATGTGGATATGCGGTTGTAAGATTACCTGATGTAATAGTTGAAGCTAAATCATTATCATACACATCAGCATAAGCTGCAGAGTTGGTCACACTTACAAGATCATGTCACTTGTCTAAAGGTGAAGTAGTGAGTATATATACATTCTAAGTATGCTTATGGTGTTGTGCATGATTTTGCTGAAACATGGAAGCAAAGAGATTTTAAAACAGCTGATGGAAAGCCCATAGCACATTTTAATCTCATAGGCGACTTATTAAAAGCTGTTCAACTCCCTGCCAAAGTGGCCATAGATTTTATACATATGCCACCTGTAGGAAATTTGACATACCTGTTGGTTATAGTCGGTTGGTAGTTGGTTATATACTTTTGGCTAAAAGTTTAGCAATTGATTGTTATTTTAATATTCCCTATCACCCACAGTCAGCTGTCATTAAGGAGCGTATTACTAAAGCCTGCATTGAAACAGGCCGAAATTGGACTGTTGTTCTCCCGGCAGTACTCAAAGAAATGAAAATGACCCCATCTTCAACAAAACTAACCTTTGAAAGTTTTATGTTCAAGCCTTTCCTGACTCCATGGGTCAGGGGACGCACTGGCATTTCTTCCTTAGGTAACCTGGAAGTGATGGTGGACAACTACATTTCTGCCCTGGTTGAGAAATTTAATTCTATCAGTGCTGATGTCTTACTAACTCTTCCTCTGCCCACGGATAAGCCAACACACCCTTTTGTGCCTAATCAGCAGGTCCTGATATGAAGTCTGAAGCCTACCAAGGTCGGTGAGCCGAAGTATCTGGGTCCAGCGACTGTTCTAGCTGTAACCAGAACTGGAGTTCTGACTGATTATCAGCCACAGTGGATACACGCAAGCAGGATTAAAACAGCACCCACTTAATCTATGCACTAATTGGTCTGTTGGCCTAAGAAGCCTACCTAAGTGAGTATTCAGGGCCGAAACAGTTGAGAGCCCACGGAAAGATCCTTTCTTTATAGTAGAAAGGGGGCCACCTCCGGGGTGAAGATCTGACTCACTTGACTGTTTAGTTTAGCTTACCCTGATACCCGCTCTAGGTCTAAATTCTATAACTATATCTGCATAGTTGTAACTAGACTCCAAATCTTTTTTATTCTCTTGAACACATTATTCAGAGAGTAGACTGTTATGTATAACTTATAATACTGCTAATAGACATACTGAACAAGCACTGAGAAACAATTGTCTCCACGATGCTAAGACAGGCCATAAAGGCCTCGATTGGAGTGGTGATAATGAAGGATTATATGCATGTAGGGAAAGAATGAAATTGAATCTGTATGTTTTTGTTTGTCTTTATCTTTTCATTTGCAGTTTATGTCACCGATTCTGTTCCCAGGATGAACATCCTATGTTTTGGTGTGTGATGCTAAATCATAAATTATTTAAAGTGGCCATTGTTAGTGTTAAGAGGGTTTTCTCACTGTTTCACACACATTCCTTTGTCTGTTCAGTGTCTATAGAATATTTACGATGTTAGTCTGTAAGGTAAACAGGGAGCCTTATCTGGGCTCACACATCTCCAGCTAGTATATCCTCTTGTCTAAACAGGAAACAAGTTTAGGACAGCCGTTTCTCTGTATGTGTATATATACGTTCTGCTACCTGCAATAAAGAGGAGAGGAAGAACATGCATTCTGTGTGCGGTGTATTTCTTCTTCCCTGATATCAGAAAGGCCTACGGGCATCGCAGGTCGTATGGAAAACCTCTCCAAGAATTAGGTTTCGTTTGTGCATGATAAAAATCTAACAATAAACAATGCGAAAAATAACAGAAAATATCTTTTTTTTTTTTTCTTCATTTTTTGCCTGTAAAGTTTAAATAACATTGGATTGGTTTTTTTTTTTTAATTTAATCTGTTTTTCTTTTTTTTCTATAATTTTTGTTCTTGTAGTGAAGTGAATTTTGTGTCATTGCTGCTACACTGTGCATCTGAACAATTATGACTCAAATCTTACAATAAACTTTAGGTTTTTATCACATTTTCTACTTTCATTCATCTGATTGTCTCCCCAGTGTCCAACTGCTCCATGGCTTTGTGTATCAGTCACCTCACAACTATAGAAAAGATTTACCACTAGTCTCCTTTCTTTCTTAATTCAGTCTCTCAGTTAGTTTATAGTCACTCAGTGTGTAATCCAATTTATATATAATAAATTATTTTTAGTAACCTAATAATCATTTTCTATGAGACCAGCTCTCTCATCTACACTCCCAAAAACATCAGTAGTTTGTAACCAGACACACTGATAACATCCTCACACATCTCCTTAATATCACACATCTGTACTCTGGTCTGAGAGAGAAAGAGAGAGAGAGAGAGAGAGAGAGAGAGAGAGAGAGAGAGAGAGAGAGAGAGAGAGAGAGAGCTTATAAAAATATTATAAAACAAACAGATGATTATTAGTTTTTACACAGAATTAAGCAAAAATCGAACACTGACAGTGCCACTAGAGGGCAGTGTGAGAATGACAATTCTGCGTGTTACAATTAAACTTTTTCTATATCTAATGCAGTTCTTCTTCTTCTTTTTCTTCTTATATTATTATTATTATTATTATTATTATTATTATTATTATTTTTATTATTATTATTATTATTATTATTATTAGTGTTATTAGTTTCTTCTACTCCATGCTTTGATCTTCCGTTAAAAAGTCCAAATTCACAATATAGAACTACTGCAGCATTTCAGTGGTAACATACAGCATGTTTTTGTAAAGTAAGTGACTAAAAACTCCAAAGGAATTTTCCTGGCACTTTATATGAGTTGTTTTAGAAAAGCATCAATTCAATGCAGAGAAGCCCCTTTTTTAATAACACTCTGTTTTTGGTCCTGTGTATTTGGTTGTGTTTTAATTTTAGAGCATGTTGTATTTAATAAACTTTGCATGTGTTTAAATGCTTTTCCTTTTCATGTTTTCTCCATGAAGCGTTTACTAAGAGCTTACGAGCACCTGGGCTTTGTTTTGCAACTGATCCTGAAGCAGAACAAGATCACATTCAAGCGCGTTCCCTCAGCCGTCACCAAGTGCCTTAGATCAGCTTCCTCCATCATCACATAAAACCTAAAAATGTGATCTCTTTATAAATATTTTTTATAGATTATAGTCATAACATTGTATATTTTTGTACATAAATAAATAAAATACACAGTAGATCTGCACAGCGTTACTTGTTGTCTCAGTGGCAGGTCTTCAGTCCCAATCCCCCTCTTAATAACATCATTATGATGCCACAGCTATAGAATTATACAGATATGCAGTATAACACAGCGCTGCATCACAGACATTTCATACAGCGTGAATGAATGCCGGTAACTAAAGCAGGAAACCCAGTGAACACAATTCAACAAGTCTCTTTACACTGCAGCCACAGCTGCACCACCGTATTCATCATCTCTAGCAGAAGCTTCAATATTAACCTCAAAAAATATCCCCTGGTTTACATGTGCGCTTATGCATTTTTTCCTTCTTATGCTTTTCTGGCTCCTCCCTCCATTCACAAACCAGCATCCAACCATCACAAACCAGCATCCAACCATCACAAACCAGCATCCAGCCTGAAGTCTTAACATGGCACTGTCTGATTGTTTATGGTTTGGTGTAACAGACGTTGAAAAACTTTAAATATTTTAATAGAAAGTTCTAAAAAAACAGCTCATGTGAGACGGCTGCCTGGTCTGCATCCTGCAGGAACAGTTTGAACTCTGACTGAATTTCAGTTTGGCTTCTTTATTTTATTGTGCACTGTTTTCAGCACATCAACATGTTTCTTGTTACGGTGTGACTTTTCAAACTTCCACTGGTGTATCATTTCCTGGCTCTCAGGCACCACAGAGGGTAAAAGTGTGTACGAAGGGTGTGTGTTTGATCATCCACAATGCTGGAGGATTTGAGAGACCAGGTGAGTTTCTCCACAGGTGAACACAAGATTGTTGAGTCTGCACTAGTCCATTATCCACTGCATTTCCTGTCTGAAAGCCGTCTCGTTGTTCTTGATGATGAGACCCACCATAGTCATGTGACTGGTGAACTTGATGATTTGAGCAGTGCATTGCAGCACAGTCATGAATCTCAATGTGAACAGCTGGTGACTGAGGATACGGCCCTGAGGTCTCAGTGCTCACTGTGATGGGTTTTGCTGGTCCTGATCCAAACTGTCTGATGTCTCCATCATGGAGTCTATAGCATACAGGCTTTTTCTACATAAACATAAATTATTTCTTTATGAACAAAAGTTTTAGATGTAAATCACTATAAAAGTAATCTATTGAATTATTCATAAAGAGAGTCTGAGGCTTGGTGACGGCTGGAGGAATGAGCTTTGTGATGTCTTGCCACCATGATTCCAAAATCTTTACAGTGACTTTGGGGTTGCTGGCTGCCAGATCATGAGTGGATGAAGCACTTTCCTGTTGATAAAGAAATAAACATCAGAGAATAAAGATTTAATGATATCTTTCCTGAGTTTTTCTGTTCCAAACACAACTATGCTTTTTTGTCAGATTTTGGACTGACATTGGGAGTTTCTCCTTAAGCCCTTGTTAGCCAAGTCGTCCTGTTTCAGATGGAAAAAGAAAATGAGTAAAAAACTGAACAATCCACAAATAATGTGAGAAGATGCTCAAAATCAGGATTTACAGTAAACATACCAAGAAGCCTGAAAACTGCTGCTACAGAGACGTCTTAGTACGGTGTTTGCTCTGTTCTTGTTTGCAACAGTAAAGTGTTCAGGATCAGCCAAAGGTCCTCTCTAGTAAATAAAAGATTTTAATATAAAGTAATCCCTCGCCTATCGTGGGGGTTGCGTTCCTGCCCCCCCCCCCCCCCCCCCCCCGATAGGCGAAAGAACATGAAGTGGCAACCTAATATGTATACAGTACTGTATACAGAATTTATAAACCACATCGACACTCTTATGAACCTTTTCTCTGCTTTTAAACATTTAATATTCTTAAATCTACTTAATTTACCATTTTAACAAAAATTCTATAACGGTTCTCACCAGTGAAGGTACAACCTAAATGATGAAGATGATGATAAATTAAGTGTGCAGTACTAATGATGATGAAGGTGATGAAATGAATGTACTGCATACCCAAGAAGAGCATTACAGCTCTTCATCAGGTGGTGCAGTATCTTCACCCTCGTCCATAACTTCTGTTGTCGCTAAAGGCGTAGTGTCTGGTGTCTTCTTCCGAGTGATGAACACAGTTATGGGGAGTTGCTGGTGCTGCTTTTTCTTCTGGGTAAAAAGGTTTGTTATAAGCAGACGTTACCCTCGATTGCATTTGAGAACTGCAACAAATGAAGAATGTGGGGGTCCCATTCTTGAGCTAGTTGCTGAAGTTCTTTGGACAGTCTGACAAGGATTGCAAGGCGCTCGAGTGTTCGGCCAACCTCCTAAATTTTTTTATATTTTTTCATATCTGTTAGTATTAAGATGGGCCTCACACTGGTTCTCTAAACACATTCCTATGTTGTCTGTTCAGTGTCTATAGGATCTTTATGATGTGAGTATGTAAGGTACACAGAAAGTGTTTGTCTGGGTTCACACATCCCTGGTTACTATGTTTTCTTACCCAACCAGGAACAGTTTAAGCTCGGGTTTTATCCAGTGTGTATATATACTTGTCTGTTATCTGATAAAGATAAAGATTGATAAAGGACTTGTTTATTTGATCCTTTAGTGATACCTTTTTGTCTCCCGAAACTCAGTTACACTTTTTGCCAGATGCTCGACTGATGCTGCCTTGTTTTTTTTTGTCTGTCGTTCCCACTAATTGGTAACCATGTACTTGTTTATTCTGTATGTCTGTGTTTGAAATACAAAGGGGAATAATTATTTCATTATTGTTTTGATTTCTAATGAAAATAAAATCACTGGCAGAAGTGGGATTTGAACCCACGCCTCCATGTGGAGAACAGAACACTCAGTTTCCTGGAAGGTATAGAAACTTGAGTCTGGCGCCTTAGACCCCTCGGCCATCCTGACATACAATCATGTGTTCCCTATCCCCTTAGTGGCTGATAAAACTATTTTTACAAATTTCTGTCTGCTTGTTTGTCTTCTCTATCCTCCTATTTGTGTTTCTTATTTTTGTAAGTCTTTTGTTTTTCTGTCTGAATGCCTATATACCTGCTCATCTTTCCTATCGATTAATATCTATCTATTTAATCTCTCCATCTGCCTGCTTGCAGAGGTGGCAAAAGTACACACATCCTTCACTTAAGTAGAAGTACAGATATTCATGTTTTAAAAGACTCTGGAAAAAGTTCAAGTTCTGACTATACTTTTTTTACTCAAGTTACAGTGAAGAAGTTTGGGCTCTGACATGTACTTAATTAGTAGTAAAGGCTTCTTTTTACTTGTTTCAGTGTCACACTGGTAACTGGACCTCACATCATATTAATATTAGGGCTGTCAGTCGATTCAAATATTTAATCACACTGTTCTAAATGTGAAGAGAGATGACAGAGATGGCAGAAAACGCCCCCTATCTGTTTTCTTTATTTTACAAAAGCTTTATTTTTGTTGTTATTATTGTGTAAAAAAAAAAGTAGAGCCTTTACATATTTGAATGATGTGTTGCTCTGTTCGATCAAAAAAGACAGTAATTTATGTTCGTTTCGGTGTTATGAGAAAAAAATGGCACAAAATGTGCTGCCGTGTTTGCCGCCCCCAGACAGTAAAATGCTGAATGTGCGCATCATGGCTGATTTCAGTGCTGATTTGAGACTTGGCGCATCAGTAAAACAAATGTTTTTGATGGATGTGCAGAATCGGGAAAATCTTCCGTAACCATGGCTGAGTGGATCAGCAGCAATTTTTTAGGTCAACACCGTAGATAATTAAACCGTGAACGAAATACATCTGCTACTGTTGCGTGTTCACCATATGGCCTAGACATGGTCACCAATGCAAGAAAAGTCAAAGCCTGGATGTCAGGATGGCTGAGCTTTTTAAGGCGCTGCGTTCAGGTTGCAGTCTCCTCTGGAGGTGTGGGTTTGAATCGCACTTCAGATAGGGCTGTACCTTCTTGGTCAATTTTTCTGAACTGAGCCCATGTGGAGGAGACTTGAGTTGGTATTGATACTGAAAAAACATGAGAGAAAAATATTTAACATGTTGACTCTGTTCGAAGTCTTCTGAAATTTTGGCAAAATTTCACTGTATAATAAAGACTCATCCAAATGCTTGAGCATGTCTTTAGACAAAAATAGTCCATTTGACATCACTGGCTTGAACACTTGTTTTGTTATCATGATAGCTGAGCATGATCTCTCATTTGAACAGGATCTGGTTCCAGGAATGGCACAAAATTGTGCAACTGTGTGGCTAAATCTGTGTATAAATAAAGTGCAAAAGGGAAAAAAATGCAACATCCGTTCCGCTAGTATCCTGAGTTATTCAAGATATATATAGTTATTCAAGACCTTTTAACTTGTATATTGAAAGAAGTATATGTAGATATTTTTAAGAAAGGAGAGTTGAATCAAAGAATGGGAATGGGCTTAATAAAATTGATATACAAGAAAAAAAGGGGAGAAAACTGATCTTAAAAACTACAGACCAATCACTATGCTGAATACTGATTTTAATATTTTATCCAAAATCTTAGCCAACAGACTGAAGGAAGTAATGCTGAGCATAATTAAATCTAACCAAGTGTACGGTGTAAAGGGTAGAGATATAGCAGACACAACAATTAGTATAAAAGATACAATAAGATACATGCGTGAGCAGAATAAAGATGGTTTTATTATCAGTTTAGACTTTAAGAAAGCATTTGACAGGGTGGAACATAGTTTCTTATTTGACGTTTTAAAGAGGTTTGGGTTTGGAAACCATTTTATTAAATGGATTAGGATATTATACAATGGTGCAGTAACAAAAATTAATGCAATGGGTTTTTAACACAGTGTTTTAAAATAACCAGATCAATAAGACAAGGATGCCGCTGTCAGAACTTTTATCTTCTCTAATTGTGGAACCTTTAGGACTAACTATAAAACAAGAGCAAGGAATAAAAGGATTAGGCATCGAGGGAGAAAAGAATAAAATATTTCAGTATGCGAGTGACACAACGCTATTGGTCAAAGATCTGGAGGGGTGAAAAAAGCAATGTAAATCATACAAAAGTTCTGTAGGGGATCAGGAGCCAAAATAAACGAGGATAAAACGGTGTACATGAGATTCGGAAGGGCGGCGGTTTTAACCGAGCATTTTACTTTTATTGAAGCAAAAGAAATTAAGATTTTAGAAGTTTAAATGGGGAGGGATGAAAAGAAAGCAGAGGAAACAATGTGGGAGGAAATATTAGGAGGGATTGAAAGGAGGTTGATATTTTGGATAATGAGAACATTAACACTAAAAGGGAATGTTTTAGTTCTTAAAGTCTAAATGATTTCTAAACTGTAGTACATTTTATACACATCATCTGTGCCGTTTTGGGCAGAAAAAAGGTTTTTTTTTATTTTTTTATGGGAAGGGAAGCCCGCAAGGTTTGCATACAACACTTTAATAGGAGCAATAGAGAAGGGAGGACTAGGATTAATGGATGTGAAACAAAGAAAAAAGAGTCTGATGGTGAAAATGATAAAAAATACATGGATGAAGAAAGCAATGCGGCATGGAAAGCAACAATGGGTTTTTTTCTAAATTAAGTGTAGCAACTTCAATATTGGTGACAACATACTGTGGATGAAAACAAAGAATTGGATGACTGAGGGGTTGCCAGACTTTTATAAAGAACTCTTGAGGGCCTGGGGCAAATTTTTATCTCATGTACATTTTAATCCACAAGGAAGAGAGAACATTTTAAATCAGCTTTTATTCTTAAACAATAGCATTTTAAATCAGGGGAAAGAGATATTCTTTAAGAAATGGTGGGATGTGGGTATTATGAAAGTAAGAGATGTTTTATATGAATTCAAAGAGGGGTTTTTACCAACACAATACATTGTGGACATAATAGAGGAGGCAAAAGAGGATTTTAGCAGACAAGAAATAGATTATAAATATGATGTAATCAAGAACTCTATACCTCAAGAATGGCTAAAATGAATTGAAAACATGGAAGAGGGCCAAGAAGAAAAAGATGTGAATGTGAGTCTGGGGGAAAAATTGTTTGCTTTTAAAACATGTTCTGTGAAAATGTTGTATTGCCTTTTTAGAGACGCTGTTTTTAAGAAACCTGTTGCAAATGAATATTGGTTGCGCACGTTTAAAGATTTAAAAGAAGACAGCATATGGAGGAATATGAAGGGGAAACTTATACAAAGTTGCAGCACTATTGTGGCTATTTTTACAGATGCAAATTAAAATAGAATTAACAGCTGGAGCCACCACTTCACTTTGTATCACTTTGTTCTCGAGCAAAAGTCTTTTGTTAAGGGTGTTTCATGCATGCCACTGACATTATGGCCGGCTGCTACAGCATCTCCTCCACAAGCTGGCAGTCCTATCTCAGAACTTAACTACTGGTAGCGTGGCCGAGTGGTCTAAGGCGCTAGATTTAGGCTCCAGTCTCTTTGGAGGCGTGGGTTCGAATCCCATCGCTGCCACTTTATAAATTTGGTCAAATCTCCTTCCGTAAATACTGCAGAATTTAATCAGCGGGTCCAAAGCCTAGATCCGTCGAGATCGAGGGTCGCTGTACATGCTAGTCAAAAGGTGCTTGTTTTAGCTCTATGTTAAACAGTCTCACGAGCTCTTGTCAAATACAATACAAAGGTTATCCTGCACTGCACACAGTTTTTCTTTTAGTTTGTCAAGTTTAGCCTTTTTTAGTCAAAAAGTAATGATTTGTATTTATTTCTCCGAACAACCAGATAGGTCCAAAACACACATACTAAGCTTATTTTTAAAAAACAATAAAGGACTGGATTATGCAGATCAGTGTACTCTGTACAGCATTGTTGTGAAATCGGTCCTGTTCACTTGTTCACATTATGCAATACACTGATTTACTTTTAGGTGACACTTTTTCTTTCACAAACGCTGTAAATAAGAGAGTGTCATGGTTCATCAATGATCCATCTCCTAATTGAATTATTAATATAAAATGCCACTATGGAAAAAAAAAAAAAAAGGAATCTGAGGATACTAGCAGATAAGACATTGCATTCTTCTGTTTAAATAAGAGACGATGCTTCACCATCATGATAACAAAACATGTGCTCAAGCATTTGGATGAGTCTTCGATATTCAGTGAAATTTTGCCAAAATATTTCAGTATCAAACGAGCAGCAGAAGACTTGAGCATTATCCAAGCAAACTGTAGACTCGAACACAGTCAGCATGTGGAATAGTTTTCTCTAATGTTCTTACAGTATTAATTCAACAAGTCTCCCCTGCATGGGGTCAGTTCAGAAAAACTGACCAAGAAGGGACACACCTGTCAGATGTGGGATTCAAACCCGTGCCTTCAGAGGAGACTGTGACCTGAACACAGCGTTTTAGACCGCTCAGCCATCCTGACAGCCGGGGTTTAATGCCTCTTGCCTTGGTGACCATTGTCTAGGCCATATGGTGAACAAGCAAATGTAGAAGACGTATTTCGTTTGCGGTTTAATTATTTACACGAATTACTTTAAATATTTCTTCTGCAGTGTTAAAGAGCTGTGTTCTGGTGGAACAATCTGTGGGGAATCTAAAGAAACTAAGATCACAAATGTAGTAGGCACGATTTTAACACGATGCAGGGAGACCCCAACGGATTTCAGGTCTATCACCTTATCCTCTCAGCCTTGATTATAGAAGGTTTCCATGACCCCTGCACATCCATCAATGAGTTAACTGGTGCTTGCCTGCATTAAAAGGAAACCAATCTTTCTGTTTGGTGCACAAAGTTTTCAGGTCATTCGAATCCAGCATTTGTCCTTTTCACCCATGTACTCATCACATGCAGATAGTGAAGTAATAGGATTTGGAAATTTTGTTTGAAAAATTCAGTTTTTACTATTCCCCACTCTGAATAAAATACTCATTCTTATATGAATGAATCACATGCGAGCACTACATTCTTACCCTTATTCCCAATGAAAAGGGGCTCATATAAAATTATGTGGCATTTATTAAATGTATGATTAAAAATTACTTTGGCCTAACTGTCCTTAGGCTAGCTGAAAATGTGCATATAGGAAGATGTTGAACACAGAATTCAGACACCTTGATGACATTATGTGTTCAGATTGCCATTGAGGAATGTGACTAAGGTATTAAACAGGTAACAGTTAGCAGAGGATGGTTTCAATCCATCGACCTCTGGGTTATGGGCCCAGCACGCTTCCGCTGCGCCACTCTGCTCGCTGCAAGCAACCGAGACAGGACTCACATCTTGTGGCAAAGAGTGGCTCAGATCTACTCTTCTAGCTTCCAAACGGTGCTGGGAAACCCAGTGGGGTTCTTGTCAATATCAGATGAAGCTTTAATTAAATGTGGATTACAATGTAAAGGATTCAGTCAGAGACCATGCTCAGCTATCATGATAACAAAACAAGTGTTCAAGCCAGTGATCTCAAATGAAACCTAGACTTTTGTTTTGGTGACCATGTGTAGGCCAAATAATGAACACGCAAAAGTCATGGATGTATTTTGTTGGTGTTTTAATTATCTACAGGGTCGACTTCAAAACGTGCTGCTGCAGTGTTAAAGTGCTGTGTTCCAGCATTTCTTCTCTTCAACCATGTACTGACCACATGCAGATCTTGAAGTGAAAGGATTTTGATATAGGTTTTACTGTTCTTCACTCTGAAGCGATACTCATCCTTATCTGTGATCTCAATCGATGTCCACCTCTCTGCTAATCACATTTAAGCAAGTCAAGTCAAGAGGCTTTTATTGTAATTTCTACTATACACAGTGGTACACAGTACACAGTAAAAACGAGACAACGTTCCTCCGGAACCCTGGTGTTACACTAAACAACAACATAGAGCTACAACACAACACAAGCTACATAAAGTGCATCGAGTGCAACCAAGTGCAAACAGTGCAGACAAAAAACAGTACAGACAGACAGTGCAGACAGACAACACAAGACAACATAAAACCCAATATAGCGCCGACCAGTAAACCTACTGAATACTTTGATTATACAGTACTGTGCGAGGAGAACTGGATAAACTATTTCCGAGAGTGAATATAAACAGAACAATGTAGTGCAAAAAACAGCAGCAGTCAAGAGGTGCAAAAGACAGCATGTAAACAGTGTAATATAATACAGTCAAAGGTACAAAAAACAGCATGTAAACAGTATAATACAGTGAAAGATGCAAAAACAGCAGTTAAAGAGTGTAGTCCGGTCAAGTATAAATAATAATAAATAAATAAATAGTGGTGAAATGGATTGAGATGATTAATGAGTGCGTGTTAAGTGTTAAGTCTAGGTTGTACAGTTCGGTAACACACATTTGAGTGTGTGTGTGTGTGTGTGTGTGTGTGTGTGTGTGTGTATTTATT
Organism: Silurus aristotelis; assembly: GCF_946808225.1. Taxonomy (NCBI): domain Eukaryota; kingdom Metazoa; phylum Chordata; class Actinopteri; order Siluriformes; family Siluridae; genus Silurus; species Silurus aristotelis. The sequence goes on from NC_139576.1 coordinate 30,626,354, forward strand.
TACAATGCTGAGTTTGTTTCTCTGCACAGAGAAAAGCTTCACCGATGGTGATTTTTAAATGCACGATGATGCCAAAAGATAAACTCCCGAGAGAAATTGTTGTGAAAGGAAGGAGGAAGACAGTAAACAATGACTTTCTTGGTAGGCTACTGTTTAGATACAAGCCGTGTAACAGACACTGTCTTTCGTTAAAGCCTGTGTAAAGTTCATTAGTTTTAATGTAGGCACCTGCAGCTTATAGACAGGTGCGGCTTATTTATGTTCAAAATGAAAATCTTTGTAACATTCAGTGGGTGCGGTTTATATTTGGATGAAATCATTAACTCCATTGTACACTTAGCAATAAGAGGGTTTATACAACACTTTAACTCAAAGCAGAAACGCTGTGAGCAGGATTCGAACCTGCGTGGGGAAACCCCATTGGATTTCGAGTCCAACGCCTTAACCTCTCGGCCATCACAGCAGTGTTGAAGCAAGAAAATGGAAATGAAGAGATGTCTTTATTATTCTTTCATAGTTCATCATAGTTTTACCTTAAAATAAGCATTTAGAATTGAACAGTGTCTCTGACAAACGTTGGCTAAAAAATAAACCCCCAAAGTATCTGTCCCAGACGCACCACCCTGCCAGCAACAGTCACTCAGTCCACGCAGTGCTTGGTGTCTAACAAAAGCCAGAACGTCCCTGGGTGGGTTTGGAAACCAGCCTTTTGTTTAACAGCTGAAAGCGCTAACCAGTGGCGCCATTGGATGAGAAAGAAATGGAAGATCTTGCACTGATTAGCTGTCATTACAAGAGACACAACGCACAAGTGAGCTTCCGAGATCAGACGAGATCGAGCGTTCTCAGAGTGGTATGGCCGTAAGCGAGAATTGCTGATTGAAATTGCCAATTTATTTTTGTTTGTTCGTTTGCTTATATGCCTTTTCTTCTATTCAAGTTAAACTTTTATCACAATTTATCCACCACAGTAGATGTTCATCCTTAAATTAGGCATTAAAGCAAATAAAATGTACATGAGTCAAAAAATTTGGCCCAGGCCCTCAACAGTTCTTTATTAAAGTGTAGAAACCCCTCTATTTTCATCATGTATACCGTTTTATAATAATTTATTTTGGCTTCTGATCCCCTGCAGAAGTTTTGTACCGTTTGCATTGCTTTTTTCACCCCCTCCAGATTTTTGACTAATAGCGTTGTGTCATCCGCATATTTCAATATTTTATTCTCTTCTCCCTCAATGCCTAATCCTTTTATTCCTTTTATTCCTTTTATTCCTGTTTTTTAGTTAGTCCAAAAGGAACCACAATTAGATGTACAATTAATGTATGGGTAGTATACAAATAAAACACAAATGGGTCCAAGAGCAAACAATCGAGATCAATTGCTACTGTGGACAGTGGTGCCTAATGTTTTTTAGTTGCAGCACTGCTTTGTTATTGCTGGAAGAGTAGGGCCCTCAGAGCAATTGCTGTCAACAGTTGTGTGTTGCATGCTAATTTCCACAGAATTTTGGTGGTTTGTTAAAACTATGACCAGATATTAGATAGAATGTTTTCACTGCTATGGCATGGCTATTGTTTGTCAATATGTATCTTATAACTATTCATTCATTTTCTCCCGCAATACGTCACGGACCTTGATATTTCCCTCACGAACCCCAGACCTGCCGAGCGGCAACCCAGCGCCTTAACCGCTGGAGCCACCACTCCCCCATCTTATAACTATATTTAACTATATTTAACTATATTTGTATTTGACCATATTTTATGTTGAGGACCTTAGAAAGTCTCAAATTAATGGTAGAACTAGCATCAAAACAAAAATCAAATCTATGCTTGTGCCCTATTAGCTATTAGCTCGAATGCATATGTCCAAGCAATATTTTTTTTCTAAATCTAAGAGCAAAGAATTTCCATTCAACAGCTGGCTGAGTAGTCACTGAGAGGCATCGAGGCGCTGTGGCTTAGATGGTTAAAGCGCCTGTCTTGTAAACAGGAGATCCTGGGTTCAAATCCCAGCAGTGCCTGGTGCAGTTGTCCTTTGCTGCTTCTTCTTGAGTGCCTTCCAGCTTTTTCTTCATGGCTTGAGATTTAACATTGCAAGTGGATAAAATGGTTTCTCTGGGGCAATGAATGGTGAAATGCAGGCTTTGCTCTGACCCTTTTAAAAGCATGATAGTATTTTTAGCATTGGAAAAAACTGTGCTTTTATACAAACTATGAGCCAGCCATTAAGATGAACAGTTACGACATAGTTAAATACAGCCCTGTGCAACGTAGGGCTCTGTGGCACAACGGATACCGCGTTGGACTCCTAGACTCAGCGGTAGAGTCGTTGTGGTTTTCACTTGTCTCTCTGGTAACTTTAATTGTGCACCAGGTAGATTTAAGAGCCATATTGCATGTGGCATGTCCGAGCTTCTCGTACTAAACCGAAATGCTTTGCCGGTTGTGGTTTTCCAAAAAATCTCCTCTTGGTCCACATGGTTCTACTCGTTTGACCAAAACGTTGCTGTACCCTAATCGAATGTTCCAACAAATATTCCTGAGACAGAATCATTCCATACTTTGTGCTCACACATCCAAAGCCCACACTTATCTTCTGATTAGCAAAGATTAGGAACATGGGCACAACTGTTTTGTCCCATTGGCACAACCATTTATAAACTGCTTGTTTTGATTCAACTGGCAGGCAATGGCAGATTCTGTGGTGTTGGTTACATTTGTATGTCTTAAATCCAAAGTGCACAGTCCAGTGGTACAGTAATTGTTCAAAATATGATTTTAAAATGTCTTACATGAAACCAATACAACATTTCTTGGGTCCAAGAGCAAACGATCTAGATCAGCTGCTCATACCACTTAGGACAGTGGTGCTTAATGTTTGTTAGTTGCAGCTCCCCTTTGTTATTGCTGTAAGAGTAGGACCCTCAGAGCAATTGCTGTCAACAGTTGTGTGTTGCATGCTAATTTCCAGAGAATTTTGGTGCTTTGTTAAGACTATGACCAGATATTAGATAGAACTTATTCACTACTATAGCATGGGTATTGTATGTCGATATGTATTTTAACTATATTTGTATTTGATCATATTTTATGTTGAGGTCCTTAGCAAGTCTTAAATTAATGGTAGAACTCGCATCAAGACAAAAATCAAATCTATGCTTCCTCCTTATTAGCTGTTAGCTCGAATGCATATGTCCATGCAATATTTTTTTCCTAAATCTAATAGCAAAGAATTTCCATTTAACAGCTGGCTGAGTATTTGCCAGGTTGCATTGAGGTGCTGTGGCTTAGTTGGTTAAAGTCCCTGTCTAGTAAACAGGAAATCTTAAGTTCGAATTCCAGCAGTGCCTGATGCAGTTGTCCTTTGCTGCTTCCGCTTGAGTGTTTTCCAGCTATTACTTTATGGCTTGTGATTTAACATTGCAAGTGGATAAGATGGTTTCTCTGGGGCTCTGAATGGTGAATTGCAGGCATTGCTCTGACCCCTTTAAATGCTTGATAGTATTTGTTAGCAATGGAAAAAACTGTGCTTTTAAACAAACTACAAGCCATCCATTAAGATAAACATTTCCAAGATAGTAAAATACAGCACTGTGTAACGTAGGGCTCTGTGGCCCAATGGATAGCGCATCCAGACAATGGACTGGTTAAAAGATGACGAGATGTCAATAAAATCAATAAAAAAGAAAGAAAAGGAATTGCGGAAAGAGTTTACCTGAAGGAAGTGACAGTGGAGGCAGGACAACTGAAAGATATAAGAGTATCAGACATAAATAAAGGCTTAACAGAGCGGATTGGTAAATGAAAAGGATTCTCGTAGTGCGTCCCAAACAAAAGAAGTTGTATGAGGTCACTCTGGAACAATAAGAGGACACCAAGTATTTCTTGGACGGTTTGGTTATCAATGGAACCAAGTGTGAGGTCAAAAGACTGCAAAATAGAGACTATGTGGTTTCCTTTATGCAGCTGCCTGTCTACATTACTGATAATAAAATTATAAATAAATTGTAGGGATGGGGAGTTTTCCCAATATCCAAAATAAAAAGAAGAGTGTATCCAGGCACCAACATTGAGGACGAGGGACGAGGTTTGTGAAAACGTGGCTCCCAAAAAAAGTTTCCTCTCTCCCAATACAAAAATAGAAACAGCAGAAGGCCTGCAGTACTTCCGGGTTACGCACAGCCATCAAGTGAAGACCTGCCGGCTGTGCATGAGCCCGAATCATTTGGTGAAGGATTGCCCAGATTTTAAGTGCTTTAACTGTGAGGAGAGATGGCACATTGCGAGGGACTGCAACGCAGTAACGTGCCCGGATTGCAATCTGCCTTTAAATAAGTGTGAGTGTTGGATGGGGAATGAAAAGGCGGAGGATGAACACCAGGTGGATGCGCAGTTGCATGAACGAGACAGTTAGCGGCGAGAAAAGTAAATAACAACACAAGAGGGAGAAACAACAATAGACAAGGGCGTTGAACAAGAAGGAAAAAGCACAACAACCAGGAGGATCACTTACAGCAGGACGGGGAAATCTGGACCAAATAGAACTAACTGAAAGTTTGCAAAACGCTTTGGTAGAGAAGAAGGACCAAGAGAACAGACATTGGTGGACATGCAACAGGATGAAGAATCATGGACTCAAATGGAGTTGACGTACAGCCTGCAAAATGACCTGAACACAATGAAATCCGACCCTCCAGCATGTAAGGAACAAGCAACAGGAATAAAAGATGAAAAGGGAAAAGAAAAAAGGAGGACAAACAAGTGAAACCAACGAAAAGAATGAGGTCAGTAAAGGCAATATCTAATGTAGAGGTTGCCAGAAAGAAAGCCCTTAAAAAAAACATGACAAAGACTGAAAACAGGTTTGACTCGCTAAAGGACTTGGAGGAGATGAACTGAGATGATCAGTCAAAGGAAAAAAAAAATTATCTTTATTTTAAAACTGTTATGGATTATAAATTGATATCCTTCTAAAAGTTTATGTTACAAAGTATATAGAAAATGTAGTACAGTACAGTACAGTAGCCATGTGTGTATCGATACCAAATATCGATACTATCGATACTGGGGATGGTATCGAAAAGTATCGATCCAAAAGTCAAAGTATCGATACTTTTCGATACTTCAGTTTCGTTTCCCTCCCGTCACGAAACTGCAGCAGCCAGCTGCAGAAAGAGTGAGGGAGAGGTTGCTCGGCAGTTGCGACTCGCGAGTGCGTGGTATCATGGAGCCAGCAGACAAAAAACGGAGCGCTGTGTGGAGGTATTTTACTGCTGTAGATGAGACCATAGCGAATTGCGACGTGTGTAAAAAGTGTATTCGCTACTGTGGTAACACCACAAATTTACATAAGCACATGAAACAACATGACAAAGAGCGTAGCGAACTACAAAAAGAACGAGAGTAGGCCAAAGTTTCAGCCCCGCCGGCAGCAAGACAGTAGACACTGGCAGAGTCCATTCAAGAGAGATATTATCCAGGTAGCTAAATGTATATGTTAGTGTATATATTTACTACATGTATATGTTTAATATGTATAACCTTAGATGTAAAACTGCAGTTTACATCTAAAGGGATTGTTTTGCTTTACGAATATAGTGTCATTTGTACTAACGAACAACTAAAAATTAATAATACATTTGTTACAATATTTATGAATTTTTGTTAATGTTTTTTAATGAAAACTAAGATTAACAAAGTGTGTGTGTGTGTGTGTGTGTGTGTGTGTGTGTGTGTGTGTGTGTGTGTGTGTGTGTGTGTGTGTGTGTTTAATTTAACCATGAGAGAGGGAGACTATAGGATTGCTTTTTTAAGCTACAAGTGGATAGGCTATAAACTAAAACTAATAATTTTGTTATTTCACCTAGGTGATTCCCCACGAGCGACCAATATTACAAGAAGCCTTGCTAAAATGATTGCAAAGGACCTGCAGCCTGTCTCCATTGTTGAAGATGAGGGTTTTAGGAATTTTGTGAAAATACTTGACCCACGTTACAGAATTCCAAGTAGGAAACAAATGATGGGGGAGAAAATACCAACACTGTATAAAGAGTGCCACTCAAGTGTGAAAAAGGCTATAGATGGTGCAAATAGTGTTGTACTTACAACAGACATGTGGACATCAAGGGCTACAGAGGCTTACTTAACTGTTTCATGCCATATTATTGACGAGAACTGGCAAATGCAAGCATATGTTCTAGAAACCTGTAGTTTTGAAGGACAACACAGTGCTGAAAACATTTGTTCAGAATTGAAAAGAGTCACTGAGGAATGGGGCATAACAGACAAAATTCAGGCTGTAATCACAGATAATGCTGCAAACTTTGTTGCGGCTGTGCGCAAAGCAGGTTGGGCACATTATCCATGTTTTGCACATACCCTAAATCTGGTGGTGAAAGACTCCATGAAGGCGCTCCCAGATCTTCTTCACGTGCAGCAGAAATGCAGTGCTATTGTATCTTTCTTTCATCACAGCACAAGAGCAGCAGAGAAGCTCAAGGAAATTCAGAACCAACTTAAATGTCCAGAACACAAACTGAAACAGTCAATCGAAACCAGGTGGAACTCCGTGTTCTATATGTTTGAGAGACTGTTAGAGCAAAAGGAAGCTGTGACTACTGTCCTCTGTCTTCTTGGAAAGCCATCCCTTTGCTTAAGTGAGGAGGAGTGGTCCATGATCACTTGTTCCATTGAAGCTTTGAAACCATTTGAAGAAGTTACAAAAGAGATATCAACTGAAACACATGTTTCAGTTTCAAAAGTAATTCCCCTGGTGTCACTACTTCTAAAATCAACAGCATCTAATGTTTGCCAAGGTAGCAATTTAGCTGCTGAGCTGTCAGCACAATGTCAACGTCGTTTTAGAAGTACTGAGACGTTTTATCGTTATGCTGTCAGTACCTACCTGGACCCAAGATTTAAAGACCTGGGGTTCCGTGACATGGCAAATGTTGAATCTATGAAAAAGCGACTCATCACAGAAATTCAGCCATTGAGTCAGAGCCCTACCTCTTCAGTGTCAGCTGCTGATTTAACCTCAAGCCCAGCTACCAGCTCGACCACAGCAATGGCTACTGCATCTACCTCAAGCTCCCTTGCAGAAGCAGCAGCTTGCCCTCCTGCAGCAAAATGTGGGATATGGGCAGAATTTGACTCTTAAGTTCTTGCATCTCAGCAGCATCGTTCTACTAGCACTGATGCCATAATTGAAATGCGCCGTTACTCAGAGGAGAAGCCAATTCCACGAGACCAAGATGCACTACTTTGGTGGAAAATTAATCAGGCAACATTTCCCTCTCTGAGTAAGCTTGCCAAGAAACACCTGGGAGTCATTGCTTCCTCTGTGCCTGCAGAAAGATTTTTTTCAAAGGCCAGACAGTTAATAAAGACATTTATTGAAAGGAAAACATGTAAATATGTGATTGTTTCTCAACAAAAATCTGTAAATTAGTAGTTCTCAACTTTTGTTTATGTATTAGATATGGTGTGTACTTTGTTCATAAGATAAGGCAGTATTCTAAATAGGAAATTATTTAATTTGTTATTAAAACATCTGCTTTATTTTCTAGTAATAATTTTGTGCACTTTATTTTTTGTTAACGCAAATAAGTACAGTTAAAGGGAGAAATAATTGTTACTTTATTGTTGTTTAATGTATATTTAATAGTATTGTTCAGTTTTTTTGCTAATAGTTTGCATAGTTTATTACAATAATATACTTTTTTCATTTGAAAATGTCTTGTTTTTTGTTAACCTCACACATGACCAATTACAGAGCTAATCACATCACAAAACACAGATGTATTCATATTAACAAAATTATGCAATCACTTTATAGTGATACAGTGATATTCGCTACGCAAGAAAGTAAAGGTAATTTAGATTGTGCGCTAAAAATTTAAAAAAGTATCGGTATCGATATCGGTGATATTGGCCTGTATTTACTTGGTATCGGATCGATACTAAATTTTGCAGTATCGCCCATGACTACAGTACAGGGTCTCTGTATTTTCTGAGCTCCGCTGCAGCGCCCCCTGTCACCAAACAGGTGAACACTTCCCAAGGAAGAACAATCAATCAATCAGTGTATCGTTCAAGGCTGGTCAGGGAACATTGATGGATACAGATAAGACACTATACAGTGCATTTGAAGAAAACATTCACTTGTTTTAGGTCAGTGTTACTCTGATATTATTTATTTATTTATTTTTTAGAATGATCACAAAAACAATGAATTTTCTTAAATTGTCGGGTAATCTCAGCAAAAATATTATTATAAATATTGTTTGTATGTGTTATGTTCAAAAATAGATTAAATAAAAAAAAAGCTGCATATGACATACATATTAGGTCTAAACATTAAGCATCGATTTTAGATGGATCTTCAATGGAATGATTTTGTGTAGGCAGAACACATCAATAAAAAGGAACTACATACCTGTTTTTACTAACGAGCCTTACTCCCTTTCCACTTGGTCTCCTGAACACACAACATATGTACCTTTCTCCTCTCCATCATATCAGCTACCTCTCTCTCTAAGAGTGCACTGGCTTGTGCAACCCTATTGGCTGGGTTTTTCCTATCGATCTGTCTAATTTATATATCCATCTTCCTGCTAGTCTGTATTACATGGCAGCATCAGTCAAGGATCTGGCAAAAAGTGTAACTGAGTTCGGGAGGCAAAAAGGTATCACTAAAGGATCAAATAAACAAGTCCTTTATCAATCTTTATCTTTATCAGATAACAGACAAGTATATATACACACTGGATAAAACCCGAGCTTAAACTGTTCCTGGTTGGGTAAGAAAACATAGTAACCAGGGATGTGTGAACCCAGACAAACACTTTCTGTGTACCTTACATACTTACATCATAAAGATCCTATAGACACTGAACAGACAACATAGGAATGTGTTTAGAGAACCAGTGTGAGGCCCATCTTAATACTCACAGATATGAAAAAATATAAAAATATTTAGCAGGTTGGCCGAACACTCGAGCGCCTTGCAATCCTTGTCAGACTGTCCAAAGAACTTCAGCAACTAGCTCAAGAATGGGACCCCCATATTCTTCATTTGTTGCAGTTCTCAAATGCAATCGAGGGTAACATGTCTGCTCATAAAAAACCTTTTACCCAGAAGAAAAAGCAGCACCAGCAACTCCCCATAACTGTGTTCATCACTCGGAAGAAGACACCAGACACTACACGTTTAGCGACAACAGAAGTTATGGACGAGGGTGAAGATACTGCACCACCTGATGAAGAGCTGTAATGCTCTTCTTGGGTATGCAGTACATTCATTTCATCACCTTCATCATCATTAGTACTGCACACTTAATTCATCATCATCTTCATCATTCAGGTTGTACCTTCACTGGTGAGGACCCATATAGAATTTTTATGTTAAAATGGTAAATTACGTAGGTTTAAGAATATTAAATGTTTAAAAGCAGAGAAAAGGTTCATAAGAGTGTCGATGTGGTTTATAAATTCTGTATACAGTACTGTATACATATTAGGTTGCCACTTCATGTTCTTTCGCCTATCGGGGGGTCTGGAACGTAACCCCCACGATAGGCAAGGGATAACTTTATATCCAAATCTTTTATTTACTAGAGAGGACCTTTGGCTGATCCAAACAAGAACAGAGCAAACACCGTACTAAGACGTCTCTGTAGCAGCAGTTTTCAGGCTTCTTGGTATGTTTACTGTAAATCTTGATTTTGAGCATCTTCTCACATTATTTGTGGATTGTTCAGTTTTTTAGTCATGTTCTTTGTCCATCTGAAACAGGATGACTTGGCTAACAAGGGCTTAAGGAGAAACTCCCAATGTCAGTCCAAAATCTGACAAAAAAGCATAGTTGTGTTTGGAACAGAAAAACTCAGGAAAGATATCATTAAATCTTTATTCTCTGTTTAGTTCTTTATCAACAGGAAAGTGCTTCATCCACTCATGATCTGGCAGCCAGCAACCCCAAAGTCGCTGTAAAGATTTTGGAATCATGGTGGCAAGACATCACAAAGCTCATTCCTCCAGCCGTCACCAAGCCTCAGACTCTCTTTATGAATAATTTAATAAATTACTTTTATAGTGATTTACATCTAAAACTTTTGTTCATAAAGAAATAAAATACATTTTAGATCTGTACAGTGTTATCTGCTGTCTATTATAGTTTATGTTTATGTGGAAAAAGCCTGTATGCTATAGACTCCATGATGGAGACATCAGAGAGTTTGGATCAGGACCAGCAAAACCCATCACAGTGAGCACTGAGACCTCAGGGCCGTATCCTCAGTCACCAGCTGTTCACACTGTGATTCATGACTGTGCTGCAATGCACAGCTCAAATCATCAAGTTCACCAGTCACATGACTATGGTGGGTCTCATCATCAAGAACAACGAGACGGCTTTCAGACAGGAAATGCAGTGGATAATGGACTGGTGCAGACTCAACAATCTTGTGTTCACCTGTGGAGAAACTCACCTGGTCTCTCAAATCCTCCAGCATTGTGGATGATCAAACACACACCCTTCATACACACTTTTACCCTCTGTGGTGCCTGAGAGCCAGGAAATGATACACCAGTGGAAGTTTGAAGTGTCACATCGTAACAAGAAACATGTTGATGTGCTGAAAACGGTGCACAATGAGAAGAAAAAATATTGATCATGTCAAAAAATATATTAAAACTAAAGTAAAGAGTCTAGTTTGTAAATGTAAAAAGTAGAAAGTACAGATATTTATGTACAAATTTAATGAGTGAAAGTAAAAAGGTGTCTGAAAAGTAAATAGTGAAGTAAAATACTGATACCAGAAAAATCGACTTAAGTACAGTATTGAAGTATTTGTAGTTCATTACTTCACACCTCTGCATTTTACACAGAGTCCCAACTCTTTTGGAATTGGGGTTGTATTTCAGAGATATTGTAGAGAAACAGGAGCAAGAAGAAATGAAGAAGGCAAACTGAAATCCAGTTAGAGTTTCTCACAAACTGTTCCTGCAGATCAGGCAGCCGTCTCACATGAGCTGTTTTTCAGAACTTTCTATTAAAATATTTAAAGTTTCTCAAAGTCTGTTACACCAAACCATAAACAATCAGACAGTGCTATGTTAAGCCTTCAGGCTGGATGCTGGTTTGTGATGGTTGGATGCTGGTTTGTGATGGTTGGATGCTGGTTTGTGAATGGAGGGAGAAGCCAGAAAAGCATAAGAAGGAAAAAATGCATAAGCGCACATGGAAACCCGGGGATATTTTATGAGGTTAATATTGAAGCTTCTGCTAGAGATGATGAATGCGGCGGTGCAGCTGTGGCTGCAGTGAAAAGAGACTTGTTGAATTGTGTTCACTGGGTTTCCTGCTTTAGTTAACGGCATTCATTTACACTGTATGAAATGTCTGTGATGCAGCGCTCTGTTATACTGCATATCTGTATAATTCTATAGCTGTGGAATCATAATGATGTTATTAAAAGGGGGATTGGGACTGAAGACCTGCCACTGTATAAACTATTAGAAACAACGAGTAACGCTGTGCAGATCTACTGTGTATTTTATTTCTTTATGTACAAAAATATACAATGTTATGACTATAATCTAATAAAAATATTTATCAAGAGATCACATTTTTAGGCTTTATGTGGTGATGGAGGAAGCTGATCTGAGGCACTTGGTGACGGCTGAGGGAACGCGCTTGAATGTGATCTTGTTCTGCTTCAGGATCAGTTGCAAAACAAAGCCCAGGTGCTCGTAAGCTCTTAGTAAACGCTTCATGGAGAAAACATGAAAAGAAAAGCTTTTAAACACATGCAAAGTTTATTAAATACAACATGCTTTAAAATTAAAACACACCCAAATACACAGGACCAAAAACAGTGTTATTAAAAAAGGGGCTCCTCTGCATTTAATTGATGCTTTTTCTACAACTCATAGAAAGTGCCAGGAAAATTCCTTTGGAGTTTTTAGTCACTTACTTTACAAAAACATGCTGTATGTTACCACTGAAATGCTGCAGTAGTTCTACATTGTAAATTTGGACTTTTTAACTGAAGATCAAAGCATGGAGTAGAAGAAATTAATAACACTAAGAAGAAGAAGAAGAGGAAGAAGAAGAACTTCATTAGATATAGAAAAAGTTGAATTGTAACCCATAGTTCACATTGACAATTGTCAGTCTCACACTGCCCTCTAGTGGCACTGTCAGTGCTTGATTTTTGCTTAATTCTGTGTAAAAATTATTAATCATCTGTTTGTTTTAAAATATTTTTATGAATCTCTCTCTCTCTCTCTCTCTCTCTCTCTCTCTCTCTCTCTCTCTCTCTCTCTCTCTCTCAGACCAGAGTACAGATGTGTGATATTAAGGAGATGTGTGAGGATGTTTTCAGTGTGTCTGGTTACAAACTACTGATGTTTTTGGGAGTGTAGATGAGAGAGCTGGTCTCATAGAAAATGATTATTAAGTTACTGAATATAATTTGCATTGTTTAGTGGCTGTTTCTCTGATGTAGTGACTGGCAGAGTAATGAAAATACTCCACCATGTACAGTAATTGGGTGACAGTAGGTAGCGCAATAATGACCTTGTTTATTCATGACATAAGAATGAATGATGTCAACATTAATAAAAAAAAAACACAAAGGTGAAGGAGAGAGATCTCAAAGTGAGCTACCTAGTAGCTGAACTCGTAGCCTAATCAAAAAAAGCCCCACACTGTGGCAGAGACATTAATGCTACCTGCCTGCAAAGCTGCTGTCAACAAGATGCTCGGCCCTGACGCAGTTAAAGAAATAGCTAAAGTTCCTCTCAGATTACACAATTACCAGACGTATTGATGAAACTAAAAACAGAGAGACACTGAGAGCTGCTGAGCAAAAGCTTTGTGTGTCTTTCCTCAATTCCTGCAGGAAATCATCTTTGTGTTCATCTAAACAGCCCCAGATTTCACACTGAGTGACTATAAACTAACTGAGAGACTGAATTAAGAAAGAAAGGAGACTAGTGGTAAATCTTTTCTATAGTTGTGAGGTGACTGATACACAAAGCCATGGAGCAGTTGGACACTGGGGAGACAATCAGATGAATGAAAGTAGAAAATGTGATAAAAACCTAAAGTTTATTGTAAGATTTGAGTCATAACTGTTCAGATGCACAGTGTAGCAGTAATGACACAAAATTCACTTCACTACAACAGTAAAAAAAAAGAAAACAATCCAATGGTATTTAAACTTTACAGGCAAAAAATGAAGAAAAAAAAAGAATAAGATATTTTCTGTTATTTTTCGCATTGTTTATGTTAAACAATAATTAATAAATAAAAACACAAATAAATAAATACATTCCGGCACGGATGCAAAAAATAAAATTAATAAATAAATAAAACAAATAATAAATAAATAAATAAATAAATAAATAAATAAATAAATAAATAAATAAATAAAAAATAATAAATATTAAATAAATAAATAAAAACACCACCAACCTCATTATAGAACCTTATTGAACGCAGTAACCGACCACGTGACCACTAGGCTACACGGCAGGCCGGGTGATGACGTCACCTAATAGGCCCCTACATACTCTGTACAAGACCAATGATTGGCTGGAACTTTAAACAAACTCTGGATTGATTGGTCAGTTGACAAACATAATAGGCGTGGTCAACAAACAGCACTGCAATCCATTAACTCACTCTTGTGTGTATCTTAGCAACTGTAGTAAACATACCAGCAGCTAATAATCACAAGGCAAAACGTTTATTCATTTTGATCGCGTTTTTATGTTTTTGTATTTTTGCAGTAATAAACTGACAAATGGATTCTGTTCCTCCATGTGGTGACGGCCCCTGGAACACTCCAGTAGAAAGGTGTGTGTGTGTGTGTGTGTGTGTGTGCGCGCATTGAGCACGTGGGTATTATCTTATCCAAACGTTCTCACAGTCTCTCTCTCTCTCTCTCTCTCTCTCTCTCTCTCTCTCTCTCTCTCAGTATACCCAGAGCCCAGACAAACCCTCAAACGGGAGATGCTCCCATCGTTGACTATATTTATATTGATGCCATCACTCATGATTATATGATATTACGTGAGCAGGATACAGGCAGAAGTAAGTTCCTCTTTAAAGCAGATACTGTTACAGAACCACTGTGTAGGAGTGTGTGACTGAGTGTGTGAACGAGTGTGTAAATGAACATGTTAGAGCTCACACAGTAAATAAACCTGTAATCATGTATCATTTCATCATGCTGGAAATCATACTTTTTTGGTTCGTGTTAAATGTTTTTTCTTCCTTTGCAGTTATAGTTGTTTATGCCATTGACAATCAATACGGACGTTAGAGTCCAGACACGTCTCAAGCCGCAGCTTCAAAGCAGATGCTGTTACCGAGCCACACTGTGAACGAGTGTGTTGGATCTCATTCAGCTAATGAACATGCAATCGTGTGCTTCTTGTTCCTGCCGTTAAAGTGTGTGATCTTCTTGTTGTTTTTTTATGATCACCTCCAAACCATCACCACCGCCTAAATATTAAATATCACAAAAAATAATCACTTTAAAATATTAACAAACAAAAATCTAAAACAACAACAACAAAAATAAAAACATAAAAATAAACCCTGTGTCTCTGATTGCATTACTCCCCATTCTACTGCATCCACTGCATGGGGTTTACTGGATGGGTCCTGGAACTTCAGATCCCGGGAGATGCACAGGTTAAGACTCTCTCACACACACAGAGACACACATTAAAAAAAATAGAGGTGGGGGAAAAAAGACACCAGAAAACAAAACAAACTACAGCAAAATATCCAACACAAAAAAAAAACCAAGAAAAAAACAACACACACATACACACACACACTTCATTAAGATTACGGACCATCACACACTCCAGTGCTCATGGTAGTTTTTACTCCTTGGTCTTTTGTATTGTTTTAAGATTCATAAACACACTCTTGATATCACCCAAATGAGGATGGGTTTCCCTTTTGAGTCTGGTTCCTCTCAAGGTTTCTTCCTCATGTAGCTCCCTATTCCCCTCGATTTTGTTTATTGGAATGGGGCCTGGGTTCTCTTAGTTAAAATCTCTCATATTTCTTTACCTCGCAAGGTTAAGAAATAGGACCACATGAGGACCATATGAGTCCACGCGGTCCTTTTCTAAAAAATAGCACACTATAGCGCCACTTACCAGTGAGCTGCATCAAATTTTTTTGTTGATATTCTTTTGTTTTAAATGACAATATTAAAATATCAATGACTAGATATAGATGAATATAATTCATTATTAATAATAACTTTAGATACTCATCTTGAAAGTACTCTGTATTGGATTAAAAAGAAAATGATTGGTATCGCTCATCAATATCAACGACACCAGTTGAAATACTTGACTCTGTGTGCTGTGATGTGAAATCATACACGGGACTGCAGACTGCAGCTCACTGGAAGTATTTAATGTTTCTTCTAATAAACACACAACAAATCAGCAGCCCCTGTGGTGATATTTCACTTATTGTTCTCTATAATATAAATGTGTGGTAGACTTATCACCATGTGCCCTCACATTCATAAAAATACAAACAAAAAGAGTAAAATATTCACACAGATAGATAAAGAAACCTCACACAAAAACTTTAGTGAGAAGAAATAAAAAAATTATTTCGGCTGCTCCCTTTAGGGGGCGCCACAGCGGATCATCCTCCTCCACACTACCCTGTCCTCTATTTCTGCTTCTTTCAATCAAAAATATATCAATAAATAATAAATAAATATAAAAGTAAATTATATAACATTAAATCATTGTATCATAAATTTATGAAAAACCCACCACTACAATGAGATTACAATACAGAAAGGGAAGAGGAGGAGTCAGGACAGGAAGTGACATCAGCTTCTATTAGCAAGGCATTTAAAGGAAGCACCTATTTTGATCAGGTAACTACGTTTATAAACACAGATATGAGTATAAACAAGACAAATTAACAATGTTTGTATGAATTGAAACAGGACATGTAAATTTAACAGGGTAAATTATACACCTGTTACATACATCTATAGGTTTAAAACGAGGAAAAGGTTTGTCACGTGTCATTGTTAAATAGCGGCACGGGCGATGTGGGCGTGGCTAAATGGCGTTGATGTGAAGCGGAATCCAGAGAGGTGCAGTGAAAGTTTATAAGTTAATAATATGTTGATATGTAAATATTTATCGTGTTTTGTCTGTAGGTTTTACTGTCAAACAACTTTTTAAAACAAGTTTTTTTTATACAGTAGTATTATTATATGAAAGCTTTTTAAACAAGATTGAAGCCTATTATAGTTTTGAAGATGTTTGCGGAAGTATATCTTCCCGTGATGCATTGCGGCATTGACCAGATTAAATAAATAAAAAATTCTTAAAGAATTAAACATTAAAACAGACAGTATTGTGATCAAAATGATGCTTTAACACTACATTTTACAATGTAACCCAAACTTAGTGAGTGATTTTTTTTCGACTACCATGATAGGGTCAACTGTACAGATCTCGTTATATAAATACAGTGTATGAAATATTTGAGTTTGGTACATTTGTATAGATCCAAATAAGCTTGCGGCTATGACTTTAATAGTCATTATTTTAATATGTAAATATGTTAAGACGTTGTAGTTAATTTAAGGCAATGCACGTCGATGTTGAGGTCTCCTGGAATGCTGGTGAAATAAAAGTGCCCAGTTGCCACACCAAAATTGTTTTCTGATTTATTCTTTGACAATCAAATACATTTGGATCTTGCAACAAAATTTTTACCAGAGCTGTTATAAAAAATCCAAAGATTCAGATTTTTGCAGAAACTTTGCTGAAGTTTTTATTTAATGAACACAAGCATTGATTAGTTTTGTCTTGTAATACAATAACACCAATAACCATTTAAAACACTAAAGAATATAAATGGAAACCTGGCAAGGTAATGCCATTAAACATTATCACAAATGATCTGTGCTGAATTGGTCCGGTCTGGTTCTGTTCATCATTGATTGGATGAGAACAGTTCAATATTACTGGCTGTGGAAATCAATGGGTGGTGACTCGTTATACTATAAGATTTGTAAGAGGGTACATTTACAGAAGGAGCAGAAGATTGAATAATTATTTCTCCCACTGTAGATATGAAGCTGTAGAAGTTGGAGAGCAGTTCTTACACTTTGTCCAATATCAAGTGTGCCAGATCACAAACATAATTTATTTCTAATTCCTTCACATTTAATTTAAAACTGTTTTATTTTTAGGTGTTTACAGTTGAGACCATGCCCACATCCAGTTAATATTACAGATACAAATGTAAATATTTGGACATTAAATAGATCAAATAAAATAATATTTTGTCATTTCAGAAAAGGGATTTAAACCCACATGTATATTAGGAGACCAGAATCCTCCTTAAACCATGGAGAAGGTCTGAATATTTTTGACTGAAAGGTCTGAAAATATATAAATACTTGTTTTTAATGTGAAATCTTACTTCACTTTATTTAAATGCAGGGTCTGAGGTCAAGTACAGCAGATGCTGAATGGTCCAGATTCCTCAATGAGAGAGTCGCTGCACCTCAACAAGCAGCACAAGACAGAATACTCTGAAGACAGTCTCTGACTGTCTTCTAAATTAAAGAGGGATGAATTAAAAACTGAAAAGGGGCTCATCCTTGCAGAAGTAAGTGTGTGTGTGTGTGTGTGTGTGTGTGTGTGTGTGTGTGTGTGTGTGTGTGTGTGTGTGTGTGTGTGTGTGTGTGTGTGTGTGTGTGTGTGTGTGTGTAAGAGTATCTCAGGCAGTTGCAACAAATCGGACAGCATTATCAGGATGAGATCAGAGAGATGAGACGAGGTGACACACACTTACACACCGCTACAGTACAGTGTCCCATGAACATGCAGGAAATGTTTAATTTAGAGTGAAGACAGTTAGTTTCATTCACTGATTCGTTCACGATGAAAAAAGAAAAACTTGGAAGCCCGAACTTTCTTCTGTCCAGGAAAACACTCACACTTGACCTCTTTACATTTATCTGTACTTGTTTTCAGGTCCAGCCACATGCAGCAGGTACATACATGGACCGTCCTACAGAAGAACACACACACATCCACCATGCAAAGAGAAAAAGGTACACACACCCCTACACGTCCACAGAGTCAGTGTGTGGAATGAAACGTATTGCTGTTCTCTTTACAGATATGGAAACCATCTGAGAAGGATCCAAGCAGAACTGGACTGGGACAAAAAATCAAGCTCTGGCATTTTGGTCCAGATCGGCCCACTACATACGATCACAAACACATCTCATCTTTGCACACCCTTGATTATGTAAATAAACTCCTATTTCATAAAAGCACTAAAGCCATATAATAACAGGTAGAAAAGAGTAAGAATTTACACATTAAAAATGTATTTTTAAAAAAGTGTAATTTATTAATACAATAAAACTCTAATCCACACTGATGAATCCTAAAACTAATTATGACCTCCATCTGATGCAGCAAGCTCACACAGAGCCCAAAAGGGGAGATGATTGAAGATGCGATTGGGTCAGCCCAATTTCTGTAAGGACTATACAATGTGTGTATGCAGTATAAGTGACTTGTACCTAATTGTTTATTTGTGTTGCTTTGAGTGCATGAACTTTATTAATAGTGAAAATCATTAATGAAGAACAAATAAATAAATCCTGCCGTTCATTGCGCCCCACCTGTCATGTCTTTATTCCCCACTAGAGGGCCGAGTCCCACACTTTGAAAACCACGGAGCTAGGCTAACTAGCCGGCTAATTAATCTTGGCTTCAATCTTTTTCATCCTCAGTCTAAATATTGTACATTTAGTGAGCTATAAATAAACTATACGTATCATAATAATGTAAAATAGAATGTATTCTTTTTGGTCAAATTTTAGTCAGATATTCTAAGAAACTAATTAACACAAAAACAGCGCTAGCAAACCCGGCTAGCATGAGGCTAATTATGATGTCTCCGACACTATTAGCCGAAATGTCAGTTTCTGCTCACTGCAACATTTCTGGAAATATTATCTCTCTTTTATTCTTTATTTTTTAGTCAAATTTATCAGCTTTTTCCTGCAAGTCTATGAATTATGTATGTGAACAGACTAATCAACGCAGGGTTTGCTTTCAGTGCTAGCCAATCATCCGAGAGAAGGGGCGGGACTTGTACAGAGTATATAGCGCCATCACGCGGCCCTAGTGGTCACAAGTTCGTTTATGTTAATAACTTCCTGATGTTTTTTTTTCTTCTTTCTTTTGCCTCTGCGGCGAATATATAAATTTATTTGTGTATTTTTTTGTATTTTTTCATTAACGTAAACAAGAGGAAAAGAAGATTGCGTTTTTTTCCTTATAGCGCCAACCAATCATCTGAGAGAAGGGGCGGGACTTGTACAGAGATGTAGTTCTTAAGCTGTGATTAAACTATTCTTTTGTCTGGCCTGTACGTAGCCTAGTGGTTACGTATCTGGTTGCAGTGCTCATTGCGGGACAAAGTCGTGGTTCGAATCCCGTGGTGGCGTCTCATGCTAATGAGATATAAACTACAACTAGGCAGGCTGTTGTTTTGCGATTATATATATATATATTTTTTTTTCCCCACCCAGAATTATTTATATCTTTGTGTATCTTTTTTTAGGTATTAATGTATTTAAAATGTAAACAATGTGAAGAGACCTTTTTTCTGTTAAGTTTAAATATTGAATTTATTTTTTTTTTTTTTCATTTTTTGTAGCTTTCGTCTCTTTTAACCAGACAGGTTACAAAGTATGTATTTTAATAATGTATTAAAGATGTAATATATTTATATAATATGATTTATTTATTTGTGTATATCTTGTTTTCAAATTCTCAGGCTCTGTGCAGAACTGATGTATTTGTTCTTCTCCTTTAGTATGTTTTTGTCTCTCTGAATTCTTGCTCAGTCTTCAGAAATGTCTGAATGTGTGTGAATGTGGATGTTGTTATAGGAAATCCATCAACTTTGCAGTGATGACAGAACCTCGGCTTCATGGAGGCCACATGGCACCACTCTTTAACTGATTATTTCTCTGTAAGTGCAGAACTCTGTGTTTCTTTTCCTCACAATATAAAACCAGACAAAAGCAGAAAAAGTTTAAATAACTGTTTTTTTTTCCTTTCTTAAAATTCAGCTGTTTTTATTTATTCTCATTTCTTTCAGGTTTTTCTTTTCATGTGAATGAAAATAAATCACTTGTCACTGTGTGCTGTAATATTTTTGCTGGAAATTGCAATAAATTAAGTGCTTAAAATGTATGCATTGTTTTCTTAATGTACTTATTTAACTTTAACACTTATATTAATTTCTTTCAGCTTCTCCCATTAGGGGGCGCCACAGCGGATCCTCCACATGTTTTTACACTGGATGCCCTTCCTAACGCAACCCTCCCCATTTATCCGGGCTTGGGACCGGCGCTAAGAGGAGCTGGGGTTGGTTCCCTGACCGGGGATCGAACCCGGGCCACAGCGGTGAGAGCGCCGCATCCTAACCACTAGACCACCAGGGGACCTGGGAGTTAACTTTAACACTTATTTTATCAAAAGTCTCTTTCATTATATGTATAATTAATGCTATATATATATTTTTATTCCACTTAATATTAATAACAGTAATGATAGTAATAATAATGAAGATGATAATGGGTTCAGCAGGTTCACAGAATAATTCACGAGTCACTGTTCTATGAACAATAAAACATTATAATTACTGAAAATGCTACAAAAATGTCACATGATAAAATATAATAATGCAAACACACAAAGATACAAATACTATTTACAAATTATGTACATATTAGTGAGGGGTATTTAACAACAAATATAAACATTTATGATTAAAAATTTCCAAAGTGGGTTTAAAAAAACAACCAAATAATAAACAACAATAGATACAAATATTAAATCCACAAAAACAGAATCATGGATGCAGATGAAGGTCTGGATGCAGATGAAGGTCTGGATGCAGATGAAGGACTGGATGCAGATGAAGGACTGGATGCAGATGAAGGTCTGGCTGAAGGAAATTAACTTTGACTACCAGACTGTAAAGACACATATTGTATATTATGAACTTAAGCATAATAATGATGATGATAATGACATATGAAGATCTTTTTAAATTACAGGAATCTGCATTGGTACATTTACATTAGGTTTGGCTGCTGAATTGTTGCTGAAGGATCCACCAAACCGTGACTTTGTAAACTAAAAAAGAGAGGCGACAGAACAGACTGACATTCATGTAAAATCATACATGTGCTGGAAATGTAAAGATCTGATTTCCCTTTTGAAGAAAACACAAATAATCTTCTATCCAATAAAAGACAATATGATTATAAAAGGCTTTGGGGACGTTCCAGAGATAATTGCGTGTGGAGTAAATACTGAAATATGAAAATAATGAATGAGCAGTGATAATGTAAGTGCAGGCTGTATAATGGTGGGGGTGGAGGTAGGGGGCGCTGCAGCAGTAGGAGTGGAGTAAAGCAGGTGGAACACTTGCAGCAGGTGGAACACTTACGACCTGGTAAAAGAACAATAAAGAGTGTGGAAAACAGGTTTTATTCACCTTTTAGTCTTGGTATTTTTTACAGATCTAAATAAGAAGAAACATTGCAAAATCTAACATTCACACATTAATATGTTTAATCCACAATCATCTCTGTACACTAGTGAGAGTCTGAGGGCAGAAGTCAAGTGAAATGATGATCTATAAATATAACACACTTTAACACACTTGAGCAAAATCCAAAGTCTTTTACAATGATCTCAGTGCTTCCACTATTTGATCACTGGGGGAGACATGGGAATAGATAAAGCAGACATTGTTATATATGATTAGGGATGTAAACTGTAGCAGCGGTGCGCGAGTGGAGGCGGAGCCGGACGGAATGAGCAGTAAGAAACACCTGCAGCTGATGAGACTAATCAGTGCTCTGTTTTAGTCTGGTGACCCCAATAAAGAGGAGAAACACGCGAACCTCCAAGAGAGACACCAAGCAGAGAGACGAGCGGAAGGTAGCTGAACAGAAAATAAACATGGACGGGTGCTGGTGGAAGACGTGTGGGCTGTAAAGTAAACTCCGGTGGATGCAAAGAAAAGGCTGGTCGGTCCACGAGGAAACTCGAGCGCTAAAGAGAGAAAGCACGCCGATCCGCAAGTGAGACTGGCGGACGCCGAAGGAGCGTGTGGCGATTCGGGGGAACTGCCAGCAAACGTGAAGAAGGAAAGGCGTCCCGAACCGCGAGTGTGTGGGTGAACCCTGGTGTGAGAACTAGAAAAAAAAAACGCCAGCATGAAAACAAAGAAAAATAAAGAAGCTCCGCTTGGTGAACTTTTGCCTGTCTGTCTTTCTTTCAGTGCATTTGTTACATAAACATCACTTTAATGAGATTTGGTAAATAAAAATAAATATTGCAACAACTATTTCTGCATCCCACAGCAGAGGACATTTAAAGCACATGAGTTTGGTCACAAATATAGTTGTGCAGGTTCACAGTGATGTGACATGAAAGAGATGATTACCTGAAAGTCTGAAATGAACAATTTAGGAGGGTGGAATCCACAAAGACGTTTCTGTGGTCCACCGAAAAGTTTCGACTGGCCGTGGACCTGCATTGGACATTTCTCACTCTGTACAAATAAAGACCTTTAGGTTATGGGAAATGTGTTTAATTATGTTCTATTATACATTTTTGTCAGCACAAACCTTATGTAACAGATCAAACCATTTCTTCTGATGGGGAGCAGGTGTGTTTCCAGCTTCAGAGAATAACCCCAGTGCTGCCAAACCACCGCAGACGAGACGTCCACTCATCGTCCTCTACCGCCACAGACAAGACGTCCACTGATCGTCCTCTACCGCCACAGACGAGACGTCCAATCATCGTCCTCTACCGCCACAGACGAGATGTCCACTCATCATCCTCTACCACCGCAGATGAAACGTCCACTTGTCGTCCTCCACCGCCACAGACGAGACATCCACTCATCATCCTCTACTGCCGCCCCAGACGAGACGTCCACTCATCATCCTCTACCACCACAGACAAGACGTCCACTCATCATCCTCTACCACCGCAGACGAGACAACCACTCATCATCCTCTACCACCACAGGCGAGACTTCTACTCATCATGCTCTACCGCCGCAGACGAGACGTCCACTCATCGTCCTCTACCGCCGCAAACGAGACGTCCACTCATTGTCCTCTACCGCCGCAGACGAGACAACCACTCATCATCCTCTACCGCCACAGACGAGACGTCCACTCATCGTCCTCTACCGCCACAGACGAGACGTCCACTCATCGTCCTCTACCGCCACAGACGAGACGTCCACTCATCGTCCTCTACCGCCGTAGATCAGACGTCCACTCATCGTCCCCTAAAGCCTAAAGATGACAGCATGTGAGGCAATATACTGCACAGCTCACAAAAAAACTCATTAATGTAAATGTAATGCACGTATGAGAATGTTTTTAAGATACATGAATCTGTTGTTGTTTATGTCGTTAACGCAGCATATGATAAGAGATAGTAGCTTGAAAATGTACAACTACCATGCAACAAAAAACATTAATACACAATATCACACGCAAAAAAGTTCTTTCTAATGATCTGTTCTTTGTGTTAATGCAGTTCATTGTAAAATACAGTAACACATGAAGTGCTGCAATATATTAGTTCATCATGATCACCAAAGATCATAACAACAACCATAACAACACCATAATAGACAATAAAATACAGGAAAATATGCACAAGTCTATTGTGGTTAATGTGGTTTGTTATGTAGTTAATTTTACCTAGTTCAGTTTCCTCAAAGTCTAATTCCAGAGAATATACGTGCTGTGGACTACAGTTGAACGCCTGGAGAATAAAAGATGGACAAACTCGTGCCATTGGCTGAGTGCTTTCATGGAACAGGGCGGAACAGACTACGTGCCGGTGAGTTCAGTCACTAGAGCATGAGACTTCTAATCTCAGGGTCGTGGGTTCGAGCCCCATGTGGGGTGTGGACCCCTTTTGGACCCCGCGCTGAGACGACAAAGTTTTGTGTTCGTTGTTGACGCCTCCGAATCTGTTCAGTTTTGGTTAATCCGCTGGTAATCACTAAATCTCGGCCGTGTGTGTGGTCACGTGACAGCACATGCTAAAAATCCATTTGTTTGTCAAACAGGGTGACAAGCCCTCAGTCAAAATATCAAAATAACCCTTTTGAAATTCACTTCCAACACCTTCATCACACGGCCATCGCAGCAGCAGATCTCTGCCCAATTTAAGCCCTGAACAGAACTACAATAATTAACTCAGCAGAAGAAGCAACAGCAACTGAACTATTGACACTCTGGAGTTGACACATGGTAAGAAGTCTTTAATGCTGCACACAGAAACCTTGTTAGATTTTAAAACCAACACCTTCACCACTTGGGCATTATATTAAGTCTCATTAAAAAGTCATCATGTTAGATTTTTTGCCTCATCTGAATACTGCACTTCCTAAATATTCTAAATTAATGCTCCAAATGTCCTACATAACGTAAATAAACACATTCACCTTATCAGTTTATTAGTTTTCAGCAGTTCTTAAAACTAGGCAATGACACTGACTTCAAAGAAAAGAGATTGTGCTGCTGTTATCAAATTAATTCTGGAATCATTCTGAATTGTATTTTGTGAAAAACACACTGAAACAGAGATTCAAAGCTGTGCATGTAATGAATATTATTTGTTTTTCAACTTGCTGAGTAGTTTAAACCCAGTAATTTTACACTTCTTCTTCTTCATCTTTTTCTTTTTCTGTGTCTTTAATCTATGAGTCTGTCATGGGGAAGAAATAGAGGACACATTGCCACCTAATGGACACTTGTGTAATTAACCTATTTATAAAAAATGTTATTCTGTAGTAAATCTGTCTGAAATGTCCAACAGCTCAGAGTTCTGCAACAAGTTGTTCTATAGACACCGTATATAGTTCTTGTTGTCATGTCTGTATTATGTAAGACTTGGTGGCAGCAACGTCCAAGAAGTTTAAAAAGATCTTTCTGAACCTTTTCGATCTTTTAGAAAGCACAAGATGAATCATGTTTCCTAAAGAGGTAATGTAAGTTCTAATGGACTTCCTCCTCTTGTACACTGTTCACTTCACACAGTAAAGACTTAAAAATAAATCACTATCACACATTGATGAAACGCTGTGAGCAGGATTTGAACCTGCGTGGGGAAACCCCATTGGATTTCAAGTCCAACGCCTTAACCACTCGCCAGCAGTGATGAAGTTTGTTGCAATGTCTTGACTTGTCTACAATTTCACCTAAAAAGAAACATTTAGAATTGAAAGTGTCTTTGACAGACTTTGGCACTTTTCTCACCATTAAACACAAGACAGTTTGAGTTCCATTGAGTTTTCCTGCTGAGCACAGCACAATTCTTTAAGCACAAAAGAAGTGCAGATAATCCAGTTTCCAACATAATTGCTATACAGGGTTTACTTCCTCTTGAACTCCATCGTACCCTTAGCAATAAGTGTGTTTATACGACACATTTACTGAGAGCTAAAACCACATTAGATTTCGAGTCTAATGCCTTTACCTCTCGGGCCATCACAGCAGCAGATATTGTCTTTTATATTTTATATATCGTTTTTCAACAGGAAAGTATCTACACGTGTCAGCACGTTAAAAACCTCACTTTTGCAGAACAGGACGGCGAGCTCTCAGTCAGAAAATCAGACGTCAAACATCATTTTTGCAAACA
Organism: Silurus aristotelis; assembly: GCF_946808225.1. Classification (NCBI taxonomy): domain Eukaryota; kingdom Metazoa; phylum Chordata; class Actinopteri; order Siluriformes; family Siluridae; genus Silurus; species Silurus aristotelis. Next base: position 30,652,168 of record NC_139576.1, read on the forward strand.
CCTTCCGAACTGCACTGACTCGAGGAACAAACCCTCAAAGCATTTTTCCCAGATGCACCACCTGCCAGCAACAATCACTCAGTCCTCCGCTTATGTTCAGTGGAGATGATCATGAAGCTCAGCAGCACTTTAGAGTCTAACTAAAGCCACCGCAGGTCTGGATGGGTTTGAACTACTGACATTATGGATAACAGGCCATTGCAGTAATCGATTGTGGCACAGAGACCTCTCTTTGGAGTCTCCTTTAGTGGTTTGGATAAACCACATTCTGCACTGGTTGTTCCTAAACTGCCAGTCAGTAGCCGGCGTGTGTTTTGCATGAAGTCCATGTGACATGGAGAATTAAATGATGTGCTCGGTGTAGAGCGTGAGATTCTTAATCTCAGCGTATTTAATTCCTTCCCCACATTAGGCAATAAAAAGCTTTTGCACTGGCGCACTGAGATGGCAAAGGTTTCTATTCATCTTGGTGACACCTTTCTGACGAGCACCGCCGAATCTGGTCGTCCTTATTAACCCGCTGAAATCGCTACTGTGTGTGTCTGGTTGTCTCAGTCGGTAGAGCATGAGATTCTTAATCTCAGAGTCGTGGGTTTGTGCCCCACGTTGGGTGAGGACAGCTATTGCAGTGACATGCTTAGATAATAAAGCTTTCTGTTCATTGTAGTGACACCACCAAATCTGCTACACACAAAACGGGACTGGAAATGTGTGTATGAGTGGACTCTGGGTGTGGTGGTTCCTCTCAGTTTCACGCTCCTTATGAGATTAAAGTGTTGATGGAGCTGTAACACAACAGAGACACTGCTCTTACACACTGCTGTTAGTCTTTATGCCGACACCAGCAAAATTACCCCCTGATGCTGACTGGAATCCCCTTATATGACCAAACACACGCTTTATATTAATAGATTACACTTTATAGCTGTTAAAAAGTTTGCCGTCAAGATTCTCTTTCGCCGAATCCGCCGCCTCTTGAGATTTAAATTGGACGCATTCATACCCTTTTGTCTCCATCTCGTAATCCGACAACCTTCAGGAGAGACGTCATGTCAACACACAATTCATATTAAACAAATCAAGTCAAGTCAAATTTATTTCTATAACGCTTTTTACAACAGACATTGTCTCAAAGAAGCTTTACAGAAATTAACAGTCAAGGTAAACTGTGTGTATTTATGTGACTGTGGCAAGGAAAAACTCCCTTAGATATTATGAGGAAAAAACCTTGAGAGGAGCCAGACTCAAAAGGGGAACACATCCTCAATTGGGTGACATCAAGAGTTTGATCATAAATCTTTCAACAATACAGAACACTGGAGAGTGAGAACTAAAATGAGTACTGGAGTATAAGATTATAAGTAATGTTCTTTCTACAGTCTTTATGGTTTTAAAACTAGGAGCTACTGAGCTCAACATTTGTGATCATAACAGATCCAGCACCAGATAGGCATTCAGAAAAAAATATAAGACAGACAGACAGACTAACATTTTAAAGGTACCAGACTTAAGGTTCAATACCTTACCAGAAAAAACTGTAAATACAGACAAGCAGGCAGATGGATATATAAATTAGATAGAGCAATAGATCGATATAAAAAATGAGCAGGCATATATAAATATATGCATTCAGACAGAAAAACAGATACAACTGATATAGATAGATAAGGAACACACAAATAAAAGGATAATTAAAATAAACAAGTAGACAGAAACTTGTAAAAATAGTTTTATAGTTTTATATGAGGGGATAAGAAACACAGGCTTGTATGTCAGGATGGCCAAACGGTCTAAGGCGCCAGACTCAAGGTTCTGTACCTTCCAGGAAACTGAGTGTTCTGGTCTCCACATGGAGGCGTGGGTTCAAATCCCACTTCTGACAGTGATTTTATTTTTATTAGGAATCAAAACAATAATGTAATAATTATTCCCCTTTGTATTTCGAACACAGACATAAAGAATAAACAAGTACATGGTTACCTAATAGTGGGAACGACAGGCAGAAAAACATGGCAGCATCAGTCGAGGATCTGGTAAAAAATTTTAACTGAGTTTCGGGAGACAAAAAGGTATCACTAAAGGATCAAATAAACAAGTCCTTTATCAATCTTTATCTTTATCAGATAACAGACAAGTATATATACACACTGGATAAAACCCGAGCTTAAACTGTTCCTGGTTGGGTAAGAAAACATAGTAACCAGGGATGTGTGAACCCAGACAAACACTTTCTGTGTACCTTACATACTCACATCATAAAGATCCTATAGACACTGAACAGACAACATAGGAATGTGTTTAGAGAACCAGTGTGAGGCCCATCTTAATACTAACAGAAATGAAAAAATATAAAAAATTTAGGAGGTTGGCCGAACACTCGAGCGCCTTGCAACCCTTGTCAGACTGTCCAAAGAACTTCAGCAACTAGCTCAAGAATGGGACCCCCATATTCTTCATTTTTTGCAGTTCTCAAATGCAATCGAGGGTAACATGTCTGCTCATAAAAAACCTTTTTACCCAGAAGAAAAAGCAGCACCAGCAACTCCCCATAACTGTGTTCATCCCTCGGAAGAAGACACCAGACACTACGCCTTTAGCGACAACAGAAGTTATGGACGAGGGTGAAGATACTGCACCACCTGATAAGGAGCTGTAATGCTCTTCTTGGGTATGCAGTACATTCATTTCATCACCTTCATCATCATTAGTACTGCACACTTAATTCATCATCATCTTCATCATTCAGGTTGTACCTTCACTGGTGAGTACCCATATAGAGTTTTTATGTTAAAATGGTAAATTAAGTAGGTTTAAGAATATTAAATGTTTAAAAGCAGAGAAAAGGTTCATAAGAGTGTCGATGTGGTTTATAAATTCTGTATACAGTACTGTATACATATTAGGTTGCCACTTCACGTTCTTTCGCCTATCGGGGGGTCTGGAACATAACCTCCACGATAGGCAAGGGATTACTTTATATCCAAATCTTTTATTTACTAGACAGGACCTTTGGCTGATCCTGAACACTTGGCTGTTGCAAACAAGAACAGAGCAAACACCGTACTAAGACGTCTCTGTAGCAGCAGTTTTCAGGCTACTTGGTATGTTTACTGTAAATCTGGATTTTGAGCATCTTCTCACATTATTTGTGGATTGTTCAGTTTTTTACTCATGTTCTTTGTCCATCTGAAACAGGACGACTTGGCTAACAAGGGCTTAAGGAGAAACTCCCAATGTCAGTCCAAAATCTGACAAAAAAGCATAGTTGTGTTTGGAACAGAAAAACTCAGGAAAGATATCATTAAATCTTTATTCTCTGATGTTTAGTTCTTTATCAACAGGAAAGTGCTTCAGCAAGTCCTAATTTTATGATGGATTTTGTGTGCACATTTGCCGTGGGAGCTGCAGCTTGCAGTGGTTTATGCCACTCATGATCTGGCAGCCAGCAACCCCAAAGTCGCTGTAAAGATTTTGGAATCATGGTGGCAAGACATCACAAAGCTCATTCCTCCAGCCGTCACCAAGCCTCAGACTCTCTTTATGAATAATTTAATAGATTACTTTTATAGTGATTTACATCTAAAACTTTTGTTCATAAAGAAATAAAATACATTTTAGATCCCTACAGTCTTATCTGCTGTCTATTATAGTTTATGTTTATGTGGAAAAAGCCTGTATGCTATAGACTCCATGATGGAGACATCAGACAGTTTGGATCAGGACCAGCAAAACCCATCACAGTGAGCACTGGGACCTCAGGGCCGTATCCTCAGTCACCAGCTGTTTACACTGTGATTCATGTTTGTGCTTCAATGCACAGCTCGAATCATCAAGTTTACCAGTCACATGACTATGGTGGGTCTCATCATCAAGAACAACGAGACGGCTTTCAGACAGGAAATGCAGTGGATAATGGACTGGTGCAGACTCAACAATCTTGTGTTCACCTGTGGAGAAACTCACCTGGTCTCTCAAATCCTCCAGCATTGTGGATGATCAAACACACACCCTTCATACACACTTTTACCCTCTGTGGTGTCTGAGAGCCAGGAAATGATACACCAGTGGAAGTTTGAAAAGTCACAACGTAACAAGAAAAATGTTGATGTGCTGAAAACGGTGCACAATGAAATAAAGAAGGCAAACTGAAATCCAGTCAGAGTTTCTCACAAACTGTTCCTGCAGAATGCAGACCAGGCAGCCGTCTAACATGAGCTGTTTTTCAGAACTTTCTATTGAAATATTTAAAGTTTCTCAAAGTCTGTTACACCAAACCATAAACAATCAGACAGTGCCATGTTAAGCCTTCAGGCTGGATGCTGGTTTGTGATGGTTGGATGCTGGTTTTGATGGTTGGATGCTGGTTTGTGATGGTTGGATGCTGGTTTGTGAATGGAAGGAGCAGGAAAAGCATAAGAAGGAAAAAATGCATAAGCGCACATGGAAACTCGGGAATATTTTATGAGGTTAATATTGAAGCTTCTGCTAGAGATGATGAATACGGCGGTGCAGCTGTGGCTACAGTGAAAAGAGACTTGTTGAATTGTGTTCACTGGGTTTCCTGCTTTAGTTACCGGCATTCATTCACACTGTATGAAAATGTCTGTGATGCAGCGCTCTGTTATACTGCATATCTGTATAATCCTATAGCTGTGGCATCATAATGATGTTATTAAAAGGGGGATTGGGACTGAAGACCTGCCACTGTATAAACTATTAGAGACAACGAATAACGCTGTGCAGATCTACTGTGTATTTTATTTCTTTATGTACAAAAATATACAATGTTATGACTATAATATATAAAAAATAGATTATATATATTATTTTATATATAATATAATATAATATAATATAATATATAATATAAAACATGAAAAGGAAAAGCTCTTAAACACATGCAAAGTTTATTAAATACAACATGCTCTAAAATTAAAACACCCCCAAATACACAGGACCAAAAACAGAGTGTTATTAAAAAAGGGGCTTCTCTCCATTAAATTGATGCTTTTTCTACAACAACTCATAAAGTGCCAGGAAAATTCCTTTGGGGTTTTTAGTCACTTACTTTACAAAAACATGCTGTATGTTACCACTGAAATGCTGCAGTAGTTCTTCATTGTGAATTTGGACTTTTTAAATGAAGATCAAAGCTTGGAGTAGAAGAAATTAATAACACTAATAATAATAATAATAATAATAATAATAATAATAATAATAATAATAATAATAATAATAATAATATAAGAAGAACTGCATTAGATATAGAAAAAGTTGAATTGTTACACACAGTTCACATTGACAATTGTCAGTCTCACACTGCCCTCTAGTGGCACTGTCAGTGCTTGATTTTTGCTTAATTCTGTGTAAAATCTATTAATCATCTGTTTGTTTTATAATATTTTTATGATCTCTCTCTCTCTCTCTCTCTCTCTCTCTCTCTCTCTCTCTCTCTTTTTCTCTCAGACCAGAGTACAGATGTGTGATATTAAGGAGATGTGTGAGGATGTTTTCAGTGTGTCTGGTTACAAACTACTGATGTTTTTGGGAGTGTGGATGAGAGAGCTGGTCTCATAGAAAATGATTATTAAGTTACTGAATATAATTTGCATTGTTTAGTGGCTGTTTCTCTGATGTAGTGACTGGCAGAGTAATGAAAATACTCCAGCATGTACAGTAATTGGGTGACAGTAGGTAGCGCAATAATGACCTTGTTTATTCATGACATAAGAATTAATGATGTCAACATTAATAAAAAAACACAAAGGTGAAGGAGAGAGATCTCAAAGTGAGCTACCTAGTAGCTGAACTCGTAGCCTAATCAAAAAAAGACATTAATGCTACCTGCCTGCAAAGCTGCTGTCAACAAGATGCTCGGCCCTGACGCAGTTAAAGAAATAGCTAAAGTTCCTCTCAGATTACACAATTACCAGACGTATTGATGAAACTAAAAACAGAGAGACACTGAGAGCTGCTGAGCAAAAGCTTTGTGTCTTTCCTCAATTCCTGCAGGAAATCATCGTTGTGTTCATCTTAACAGCCCCAGATTTCACACTGAGTGACTATAAACTAACTGAGAGACTGAATTAAGAAAGAAAGGAGACTAGTGGTAAATCTTTTCTATAGTTGTGAGGTGACTGATACACAAAGCCATGGAGCAGTTGGACACTGAGGAGACAATCAGATGAATAAAAGTAGAAAATGTGATTAAAAACCTAAAGTTTATTGTAAGATTTGAGTCATAATTGTTCAGATGCACAGTGTAGCAGCAATGACACAAAATTCACTTCACTACAAGAGCAAAAAGTATTTAAAAAATAAAGAAAAACAGATTAAATAAAAAAAAAAAAAAGAAAACAATCCAATGTTATTTAAACTTTACAGGCAAAAAATGAAGAAAAAAAAAATTATTAATTCTGGCACGGATGCAAAAAATAAAATAAATAAATAATAAATAATAAAATAATAAAATAATAAATAAATAAATAAAAACACCACCAACCTCATTATAGGACCTTATTGAACGCAGTAACCGACCACGTGACCACTAGGCTACGCGGCAGGCCGGGTGATGACGTCACTCAATAGGCCGCTACATACTCTGTACAAGTCCAATGATTGGCTGGAACTTTAAACAAACTCTGCATTGATTGGTCAGTTGACAGACATAATAGTCGTGGTCAACAAACAGCACTGCGATCCATCTCTCTCTCCTTCACCTTTGTGTTTTTTTTATTAATGTTGACATCATTAATTCTTATGTCATGAATAAACAAGGTCATTATTGCGCCACCTACTGTTACCCAATTACTGTACATGGTGGAGTATTTTCATTACTCTGCCAGTTACTAAATCAGAGAAACAGCCACTAAACAATGCAAATTATTTTCAGTAACAGGATTATGCAGATCAGTGTACTCTGTACAGCATTGTTGTGAAATCTGTCCTTTTCACTTGTTCACATTATGCAATACACTGATTTACTTTTATGTGACACCTTTTCTTTCACAAAAGCTGTAAATAAGAGAGTGTCATGGTTCATCAATGATCCATCTTCTAATTAAATTATCAAGATAAAATGCCACTATAGAAACGGAAAAATAAGGAATCTGAGGATACTAGCAGATAAGACATTGCATTCTTTTCCCTTTGCACTTTATTTACACACAGATTTAGCCACACAGCTGCACACTTTTGTGCCATTCCTGGAACGAGATTCTGTTCAAATGAGAGACCATGCTTAGCTATCATGATAACGAAACAAGTGTTCAAGCCAGTGATGTCAAATGAAAGCTAGACTGGTGTGTCACAGCAAGGTTTTAACTATTTTTGTCCAAAGACTTGCTCAAGCATTTGGATGAGTCTTCGATATTCAGTGAAATTTTGACAGAATATTTCAGTATCAAACAAGCAACAGAAGACTTGAACACGCAAATGTAGAAGAAGTATTTTGTTTGCGGTTTAATTATCTACGGGGTTGACTTAAAATAGTTCTGCTGCAGTGTTAAAGAGCTGTGTTCTGGCAGAACAATCTGTGGGAAATTTGTAAGAAACGAAGATTATAAACGTAGTAGGCAAGATTTTAACATGGTGCAGGAAAACCCCAACGGATTTCAAATCCGTCACCTTACCCACTTAGCCATGACTACGCAAGGTTCTGCCTTAAGGCCACTGTGGCTTGCGTGCATCAAAGGGAGACTAATGGCAATCTTTCTGTTTGGCTCTCACACACCACAGATGTAGACTAGTTTACAAAGTTAACAATAAGCAGTCAGAAGGCAACAAGAGTTTGGGGTTAACATGGATGAGACAGAGGGAGTCAGTGATGTAAACATGATTGAGAACAGAGACATTCCTGATCATCATCATCTTTTTTCTGCTTGTGTTCTATATGGTTGTTGTTCAGCATTCATTGGGTAACAACATTTGTAATTAGTTTTTTTGTAAAAAATAAAATTCCTGTTTTTATTAACGTGTGATCAATGTAGCGCATTTCTGTTTGATCATTTTTAATTAAAATATAAATAAATAAATATATATATAAAAGGGGCGAAATTAATCCTCCAGTGCAACACACATTTATTCACAATGTCTTTTCTTTGCTCAGCTATAAAAATAAATAAATAAACTTTACCGAAAAATAATATTTAATCAGTAGACATTTGTTTTACTGATGCGGAAAAACATATAGGGGGCGCTTTCTTACGTCTCTGTCATCTCTCTTCACATTTAGAACAGCGCGATTAAATATTTCAATCGATTGACAGCCCTAATAATAATATAATGTGAGGTCCAGTTACCAGTGTGACACTAAAACAAGTAAAAAGTAGCATTTTACTACTAATTAAGTACATGTCAGAGCCCAAACTTCTTCACTTTAACTTGAGTAAAAAATTATAGTCAGAACTTCAACTTTTACCAGAGTCTTTCAAAACATGAATATCTGTACTTCTACTTAAGTGAAGGATGTGTGTACTTTTGCCGCCTCTGCAAGCAGGCAGATGGGTAGATAAATTAGATAGATATAGATTAAAAGATTGATAGAAAAGATGAGCAGGCATACAGGGATGGATGGATGGATGGATGGATGGATGGATGGATGGATAGATAGATAGATAGATAGATAGATAGATAGATAGATAGATAGATAGATAGATAGATAGATAGATAGATAGATAGATAGATAGATAGATAGATAGAGAGAGAGATAGAGAGATAGATAGATAGATAGATAGATAGATAGATAGATAGATAGATAGATAGACAGACAGACAGACAGACAGACAGACAGACAGACAGACAGCATGGTAGTTAGGAAAGACAAGCAGTTGGATAGGCATTCAGAAAACAATTTAAGCCTGACAGGCAGATAGATAGACAAAAAAGCGGACAAATAGATGGCCTGGTGGATAGACAGATAGACAAACAAACAGAGTAATATTCAAAAGGTACCAAACTCAAAGTTCGATACATTTCAGGAAACTGAGTGTTCTGGTCTCCACATGGAGGCATGGGTTTAAATCCCACTTCTGACAGTAACTTTATTTTTATTAGAAACCAAAACAAAAATATGAAAATAATTCTCCTTTGTCTTTCAAACACAGACATACAGAACAAAGATGGTTACCTAATAGTGGGAAAGACAGACAGAAACAAACTGTTAATACAGACAAGCAGGCAGATGGATATATAAATTAGACAGATCAATAGATTGATAGGAAAGATGAACAGGCATATATATGCATTCAGACAGAAAACCAGATAAGAGTGACGTAGATAGATAAGAAACACACAAATAGAAGGATAGATAAGACAAACAAGTAGACAGAAACTTGTAAAAATTGTTTTATCAGCCACTGAGGGGATAAGAAACAAAGACTTGTATGTCAGGATGGCCGAGCGGTCTAAGGCGCCAGACTCAAGGTTCTGTACCTTCCAGGAAACTGAGTGTTCTGGTCTCCACATGGAGGCGTGGGTTCAAATCCCACTTCTGACAGTGACTTTATTTTCATTAGAAATCAAAACAACAATAAATTAATTGTTCTCCTTTGTCTTTCAAACACAGACATACAGAATAAACAAGTAGATGGTTACCTAATAGTGGGAAAAACAGCCAGAAAAAAACTGTTAATACAGACTAGCAGGAAGATGGATATATAAATTAGACAGATCGATAGGAAAAACCCAGCCAATAGGGTTGCACAAGCCAGTGCACTCTTAGTGCCGGTCCCAATTACTATTACTGGTAAAGGGAGAGAGGTAGCTGATATGATGGATGTACCTTTGAGAAAGGTACATATGTTGTGTGTTCAGGAGACCAAGTGGAAAGGGAGTAAGGCTCGTTAGTAAAAACAGGTATGTAGTTCCTTTTTATTGATGTGTTCTGCCTACACAAATTCATTCCATTGAAGATGCATCTAAAATCGCTGCTTGATGTTAAGACCTAATATGTATGTCTTTTTACCTTTTTTTTATTTTTTTATCTATTTTTAAACATAAAACACAAACAATATTAATAATTATATTTTTGCTGAGATTACCCGACAATTTGAGAAATTTCATTGTGTTTTTGTGATCGTTCTAAAAAAAAATAATAATAATATCAGAGTAACACTGACCTTAAAACAAGTGAATGCTTTCTTCAAATGCACTGTATAGTGTCTTATCTGTATCCATCAATGTTCCCTGACCAGCCTTGAACGATACACTGATTGATTGATTGTTCTTCCTTGGGAAGTGTTCACCTGTTTGGTGACAGGGGGCGCTGCAGCGCTGCTCAGAAAATACAGAGACTCTGTACAGTACTACATTTTCTATATACTTTGTAACATAAAGACGCAGTCTTGCACTTCAACGACGAAACGACGTCATCGCACAATGATGTCACGGTGTTACTTAGCAACTTTTAGAAGGATATCAATTTATAATCCATAACAGTTTTAAAATAATAATACATTTTAATTTCCCTTTGACTGATCATCTCAGTTCATCTCCTCCAAGTCCTTTAGCGAGTCAAACCTGTTTTCAGTCTTTATCATGTCTTTTTTAAGGACTTTCTTTCTGGCAACCTCTACATTAGATATTGCCTTTACTGACCTCATTCTTTTCGTTGGTTTTACTTGTTTGTCCTCCTTTTTTCTTTTCCCTTTTCATCTTTTATTCCTGTTGCTTGTTCCTTACATGCTGGAGGGTCGGATTCTATTGTGTTCAGGTCATTTTGCAGGCTGTACGTCAACTCCATTTGAGTCCATGATTCTCCGTCCTGTTGCATGTCCACCGATGTCTCTTCTCTTGGTCCTTCTTCTCCACCAAAGCATTTTGCAAACTTTCAGTTAGTCCTATTTGGGTCTAGATTCCCCATCCTGCTGTAAGTGATCCTCCTGGTTGTTGTGCTTCTTTCCTTATTGTTCCACGCCCTTGTCCATTTTGTTTCTCCCTCTTGTGTTGTTATTTACTCTTCTCGCCACTCATTGTCTCGGTTATGCAACTGCGCATCCACCTGCTGTTCATCCTCCGCCTTTTCATTCCCCATCCAACACTCACACTACTTTTACGTGACATTGTAGTGCTGTTCTGTTGTAGCCCCTTTCCTTCGGTTTTTGAGAAAACAGAAGAAATACTTTTAGGATTTTATGTGTTGAGAATAGTTGGGGTTTAATGCCATTCTCTTTCCAAATATCAATAAGTGCACAGCTTTCTTCACAAGACCACACCACTCCGCGACCTGCCATGTAAAAAAATTTTTGTGTTTCAGCAGTGACGGAACACGGCTGCAGGTATGGCAAGCCTCCAGGGACATTTGGTGAAACGAAATGCAAAGCGGACCGGGACCTCATTGCTTTCAAATGTCACAAACAAATAGAACCACAAACAGACCCACAAACGAACCGTACTCAGACCACCTCCGGAGGTGGTCTGAGTACGGTTCGCTTCTGGGTCCTTTTAAGGTGTCTAAAATCACTTGGTTTGTTCACATATACACACTGAACCGCTCCGAGAGCGTTTGGAGGGCTCAAACGAACTAGGTGTAAAAACACCCTAACAAACAATAGGCACAACTGTCTTTAGTTATAGGAGCAATGGATCTTGATTGTTTGCTCTTGGACCCATGCATGTTGTATTTGTTTTATATAAGAGGTTTTTAAATCTTTTGTAGAACAATTGCTGTACAACTGGACTGTGCACTTTGGTTGTAGGAGAAACCCCTTGTAATCAAGAAGTCTGTTATTAGGAACCACTGCTCTGAGAATGTATGACAGTTAAGGCCCTGTTGGCTGTGGTTTTTCTTCAGTGTAAGAAGATTTTTTACTTGATTTAGACCAACTGCTGTACCAATGTACTGTCCAATCTGACTTTAAGGTATATCCATGTTATTACAAACCTCAGAATCTGAGATTACTAGGGAGTTGTACCACCACAAACAGTTTGCTCATTGACAAAAAGGCCTATAATGTTTTGTGTTGAAATCACAGCGCAGTCGTACCCAATTTAGCTGATTTTCATTGCAGTTTGTATGGCCATGGTACCACGCTTTCAGCAATAACAAAGGGGAGCTGCAACTAACCAACATTAAGCACCACTGTCCTAAGATGTCTGAGCAGCTGATCTAGATCGTTTGCTCTTGGACCCAAGAAATGTTGTATTGGTTTCATGTAAGAGATTTTTTTTATTATGAGAGCTCATTCATCTCTGGTTACTAGTGTATGTCTTCTTACCCCCTACAAGTTTTAGGTCAGTTTTTTCTAGTATGTATATATATTTGTCTGTTATCTGCATTAAACTAAAGAAGCACGTTTGCACCATTCTGTGTGCTGTGTGATTCTTCCCTGATCAGAAAAGGCATCATAGATCGCATGGGAAACCTCTCCAAGAATGAAATTTTTGTTCGGCATGATAAAATGCCGAACTTTTGGTGTCAAAAGTGAGATACTTTCCAGCAATATCTGAAGGAAAATCACGCATCAAGATTTTTTTACAAAAAGAAGTTTTACAATACTTCCTTGCGTTTGGGGATTGTCCCATTTGCCAGCCAAAAGGAGCTGCATATTTGTATTTGTTTCATTAGCAAATAATGGTTTAGTCTCACGTGGAAAGCATCTTTTATGGTGTTTTGACCAACCAATAGCTGTGATAATAGTCGTTTTTGTTTTCAATAAACCAAAAGATAGTCTCATGATCCTCCCATGTAAATATCATTGGTTCAACATACTTTGACTTTGACATTATTTGAGGTGTCACCGAAACTTGAATTGTGAATACATCTTAGTCACTATTTGCAGAGTTATCTTTTTTTCAGCTAGAGCAAATTGACAAAGTTTGGGAACATGTTATAGGAGGATTATAATGTAGTAACGTTAATTTGATGAGACAGACTCCACTTTGGACAAATTCAAAAAGAAACCAAAAAACACGAGCCCTGCAACCATGACCTTGACGTGATTTGAACACGCAACCTTCTGATCTGGAGTCAGACACGCTACCGTTGCGCCACGAGGTCCAACTCGCGGCAAGAACCCGCCTCATGGCACAGAGTTGGCTTTGCATTTTTCTTGTCACAGTTGTAATGACAAAGGATCTGACATTTTCCGCTTTTAAAGTTCCTGATTGTTGGTGTAAGTAAGATTCAGGAGTTAGTTTTCATATGTACAGGAAACAATCTGTTACACTATACAGTGAATTAATGAACTTAGTGTCAGTCATTTGTTCTGTGATGAAATGTCAAGTTTTTTTTCAAAAAGCTGATGCTATATGTTAGACTATAAACAAAGATTGGCAAAGGAGCTCCTTGAATACTGCTGTTGGCCATGAAATAGGGGATAACCTTCATGGTGGGTTTCTTACAAGAAAGGCACATTAAACAATTGTAGAAAGCTTCAAGAAACTCCTGAGATTCGCCCTCTCTGAGCAAGCACAGAGTATTTTATTGAGGCCAGGTGTCACAACAGCAGACATGTGCGCAGAGCCCGGATAGCTCAGTCGGTAGAGCATCAGACTTTTAATCTGAGAGTCCAGGGTTCAAGTCCCTGTTCGGGCGTTAAAAAGCTAACAGTTGTTGGAGGGAAAATCAAAAGCTTGTCCGAATCTATCCTTGATGTCCAAATTCCATGAGCCTTCCTCTTGCACAGAGTACCGGCTCTGACATTTCAGATGTTTTCCTATCCTACCCATACATGAGTATATAATGGTTTAGTCTCACTGTGGTAAGCATCTTTTATGGTGGTAATTTTGACCAACAAATGGCTGTGACAATAGTCGTCTTAGTTTGAACCCAAAAGATATTCCCATGATCCTTCTATGCAAAAAACATTGATTTAAACATACTTTAACTGTGACATTATTTGACGTGTCACTGAAACTTGTTTTGTTTACTACAGTTTCTAAGATACACAACAAAAGTCCAGAGTGAGTTGATGGATTGCTGTGCTGTTTGTTAACCACGCCCATTATGTCTGTAAACTGACCAATCAATGCAGGGTTTGTTTAAAGTTCTAGCCAATCATTGGACTTGTACAGAGTCTGTAGGGGCCTATTGAGTGACATCATTACCCGTTTACTGCGCTCAACAAGGTCCTGTAAAGTTGGTGGTGTTTTTTTTGTTTGTTTTGTTTTTGCATCTACGCCTGAATTTATATATTTATTTGTGTATTGTTATGTATTGATAAATTTTTGATGTAAACAACGCAACAAATATCAGAAAATATCTTAAAAAATTTTCCTGTAAAGTTTAAATAACATTACATTACATACATACAACATAAAGCATTTTTTTTCCTTTTTTGAATATTAACTGTTTTTATTTATTGTATTTTTTTTTTTACAAGCTTTGGCTCAGCAGCTCTCAGTGTCTCTCTGTTTTTAGTTTCATCAATACGTCTGGTAATTGTGTAATCTGAGAGGAACTTTAACTATTTCTTTACCTGCGTCAGGGCTGAGCATCTTGTTGACAGCGGCTTTGCAGGCAGGTAGCATTAATGTCTCTGCCACAGTGTGGGGCTTTTTTTGATTAGGCTACGAGTTCAGCTACTAGGTAGCTCACTTTGAGATCTCTCTCCTTCACCTTTGTGTTTTTTTTTATTAATGTTGAAGTCATTAATCCTATTGTCAAGAATAAACAAGGTCATTATTGCGCCACCTACTGTCACTCAATTACTGTACATGGTGGAGTATTTTCATTACTCTGCCAGTCACTACATCAGAGAAACAGCCACTAAACAATGCAAATTATTTTCAGTAACTTAATAATCATTTTCTGGAGCAATATGAGACCAGCTCTCTCATCCACACTCCCAAACATCATCAGTTGTTTGTACAAGATGAAGGCAGTATACAATTCTCATCACAGTGTTAAATGAAACCTGACACACTGCTCACATCCTCACACATTTCCTTAATAGGCCAGATGTCTTAGCTTTTTTACTGCACATCTGTATTCTAGTCTGAGAGAGAGAGAGAGAGAGAGAGAGAGAGAGAGAGAGAGAGAGAGAGAGAGAGAGAGATACATCATTATAAACATATTATAAAACAAACAAATGATTAATAATATTTACTCAGAATTAAGCAAAAATCAAGCACTGACATTGCCACTAGAGGGCAGTGTGAGACTGACAATTGTCAATGTGAACTGTGTGTTACAATTCAACTGTTTCTAACTAATGCAGTTCTTCTTTTCTTTGTTTTTTTTTTCTTCCTCTTATTATTATAATTATTATTAGTGTTATTAGTTTATTCTACTACATGCTTTGTTCTTCATTGAAAAAGTCCAGATTCATAATATAGAACTACTGCAGCATTTCAGTGGTAACATACAGCATGTTTTTGTAAAGTAAGTGACTAAAAACCCCAAAGGAATTTTCCTGGCACTTTATATGAGTTGTTTTAGAAAAAGCATTAATTCAATGCAGAGAAGCCCCTTTTTTAATAAAACAGTTTTTGTTCCTGTGTACTTGGGTGTGTTTTAATTTTAGAGCATGTTGTATTTAACAACCTTTGCATGTGTTTAAATGCTTTTTCTTTTCATTTTTTCTCTATGAAGTGTTTACTAAGAGTTTACAAGCACCTGGGCTTTGTTTTGCAACTGATCCTGAAGCAGAACAAGATCACATTCAAGCACGTTCCCTCAGCCGTCACCAAGTGCCTTAGATCAGCTTCCTCCATCATCACATAAAGCCTAAATATGTGATCTCTTTATAAATATTTTTTATAGATTATATTTATAACATTGTATATTTTTGTACATAAAGAAATAAAATACACAGTAGATCTGCACAGCGTTATTCGTTGTCTGTAATAGTTTATACAGTGGCAGGTCTTTAGTCCCAATCCCCCTCTTAATAACATCATTATGATGCCACAGATATAGAATTATACAGATATGCAGTATAACAGAGCGCTGCATCACAGACATTTAATACAGCATGAATGAATGCCGGTAACTAAAGCAGGAAATCCAGTGAACACAATTCAACAAGTCTCTTTTCACTGCAGCCACAGCTGCACCGCCGCATTCATCATCTCTAGCAGAAGCTTCAATATTAACCTCATAAAATATCCCCTGGTTTCCATGTGCGCTTATGCATTTTTTTTCTTCCTATGATTTTTAGGCTCCTCCCTCTATTCACAAACCAGCGTCCAACCATCACAAACCAGCGTCCAACCATCACAAACCAGCATCCAACCATCACAAACCAGCGTCCAACCATCACAAACCAGCATCCAACCATAACAAACCAGCTTCCAACCATCACAAACCAGCATCCAACCATCACAAACCAGCATCCAACCATAACAAACCAGCATCCAACCATCACAAACCAGCATCCAACCATCACAAACCAGCATCCAACCATCACAAACCAGCATCCAACCATCACAAACCAGCTTCCAACCATCACAAACCAGCTTCCAACCATAACAAACCAGCTTCCAACCATCACAAACCAGCATCCAACCATCACAAACCAGCATCCAACCATCACAAACCAGCACCCAATCATCACAAACCAGCATCCAACCATCACAAACCAGCATCCAACCATAACAAACCAGCATCCAACCATCACAAACCAGCATCCAACCATCACAAACCAGCACCCAATCATCACAAACCAGCTTCCAACCATCACAAATCAGCATCCAACCATCACAAACCAGCTTCCAACACTCAGTTTCCTGAAGGTATTGAACTTTGTGTCTGGTACCTTTTAAATATTAGTCTGTTTGTCTGTCTGTCTTTATCTATCTGTCTGTCAGTCTTATATTTTTTTCTGAATGCCTATCTGACCGCTTGTCTTTTCTATTTACCATGCTGTCTGTCTGTCTGTCTGTTTATCCATCTATCCATCCATCCATCTGCCTGCTTGTCTGTATTAACTGTTTTTTTTCCCTCTCTGTCTGTGACTCATTGATGGATGTGCAGACTTCAGGCAGAACCTTGTGTAGTCATGGCTGAGTGGATAAGGCAACGAACCTAAAATCCGTTGGGGTCTCCCTGCGCTGTGTTAAAAGTTTGCCTGTAATCTTAGTTTCTTACAAACTCCCTGGAGATTGTTCCACCAGAACACAGCTCTTTAACACTGCAGCAGCACTTTTATAAGTCAAACCCGTATATAATTAAAATGCAAACATAACATTTTGCATGTTCTCCATTTGGCCTACACATGGTCACCAAGGCAAAAGTCTAGGTTTCATTTGAGATCACTGGCTTGAACACTTGTTTTGTTATCATGATAGCTGAGCATGGTCTCTGACTGAATCCTTTACATTGTAACCCAAATTCAATTGAAGCTTCATCTAATATTGACAAGAACCCCACTGCGTTTCCCAGCGCCGTTTGGAAGCCAGAGGTCGATGGATCGAAACCATCCTCTGCTAAATGTTACGTGTTTCATACCTCAGTCCAATTTACAGCTCAGAGTGGGGAATCGACTACAACCATTTTCCTTCATATTAGTTGGACTATTTTGCAAGTTAAAATTATCAGATCAACCAACAATATTTCCCTACAGATGAAAATACAGCTCTACAAGGAAATTGTGATTGCCATTGGTTTCCTCTTGATGCAAGCAAGCACCAGTTGACTCATTGATGGATGTGCAGAGGTCATGGAAGACCTTCTATAATCATGGATGAGGGAATAATTCGATGGTCCTGAAATCCATTGGGGTCTACCTGCGCAATGTTCAAATCCTGCCTACTAAGTTTGTGCTTTTGTTTCTGACAATTTCCCTGCAGATTGTTTTGTCAGAAGACAGCTCTTTAACACTGCAGTAGCACTTTTCCAAGTCAAACCCATAGATAATTACTTCTGATTTCTGACACCCTGCACATGTTGGTGACGGGAAAGCGAAATCCAAAAAAGCCAGAGTAATGTTCAGCATAAAACCAGAGTAATTTAAAGGTCGTCAGGCAATTATGGCCTCAGTATATTAAAGACAAGAAATCGCTCTCAAGGGATTTCAACGTCTTTGGTGCTATGAGGTAACAAGCCCTAAGTAAAAACCAAGTTATCATATAGTTGTTGCGATACAGTTGTCTGATAGCTCTTGTTCACCCCAACAAAGGTTATTGAGGGCAGAAGTTGGGTTCTTCCGGGATTTTAAACCAGAGGCCTCTCGAACCCAAAGCGATAATCATACCCCTAGACCAACGAGCTAGGAGAAGGGAGCACTGGTTGCATGGCAAAGGTCTTAATGGTTACTTAATGGTGTCAAGCCAAAACTGGACTCTGGGAAATAGGAACGTGCAGCAAACAATAAACAACTTATCACTAATACAGTGTTCTGATCTAAGTTTATTTTCTGTAAAACTTGGACTTGTCCGGGAGTTGAACCCGGGACCTCTCGCACCCGAAGCGAGAATCATACCCCTAGACCAACAAGCCTTGCCCTAAAGTAACCAAAACTTTAAGGTGTCCAGTCAAAGCCGCCCTCTGTAACTGCAAGAAACAGAAAGGTTCATTAGAGATTTAAACTTCATTGAAACTTTTGTAATAAAATGTCACTGTACATTGCAAACACGTCTTCTCTTCTCCATGCTAACATTTTAAAACCGTTACATGGTGCTACCTAAAATGTAAGATCAGAGAAGAGCTAGACTATTCAGTCCAACACTTGGTATTAATTTACCACTGGAATGACACTACACTCTGCACATGTAGGTGAAGGGAAGGTGAGCTCCAAACAGCCAGAGGTCCAAGATTCTTTTTGTTACTTTGTAATTTATTTACAGACTGTTCACCATAAATCCAGAGTAATTTAAAGGTCGTCAGTTTCGCAGGATTTCAATGTCTTTGGTGCTATGAGGTAACAAGCACCAAGCGAGAACCAAGTTATTAGCGATACAGCTGTCTGATACCTCTTGTTCACCCCAACAAATGTTATTGAGGGCAAAAGTTGAGCTCATCCAGTATTTGAACCCGGAACTTCTCACCCTCAAGATAAGAATCCTACCCCTGGAGTAAACTGGATTTTAACATATTCAAGTTACCATTAGGCATTAAAGTGCAAAAATGTAAACGTTGCATAGAGCAAAAACATAACTTCCTACAGTTTCACAACATTACTGTTCCTAGAACAGTTCTTTTAATTAGTATAAACTGTGCAACTGCACAATAATGTTTGCAAAAAACAATGCTCAGAGAACTAGTGGTCATTTCTTTGGTCAGACAGTGAGCGTTGATCTTGGAAAACCGATGTTGACGGATTTTAGTGGAAGGCTTCGCCAGGTAAAAAAGCAAATGGATCAGATGAATAATAGTGCTGAGCAGGATGTTGATATTGTGCAAACGAAGTCGAGGGGCCATACTGTGGCAATGCAGGTCTAAGAACTTGCAGAATTTGAACCATGAATTTCTGGGTCTCTCGAGCACGCCTGTCTTCAGCTCCCTGACGTTTTATCTCAAAATCAAGACGTGCTTTGTCCAGATCCAACCTGGCCTGCTGGAGCTGTCTCTTCTAGGCCATGTGCTCTTTGTCAAGACGCTGTTCAAGCTCTGCTGCTGTTGTATCAATGTCATGTTGTATTAACATGTTTATCCCTCTCTCCATGGCTTCCATAATTTGTTTTTTTTTCCTTTGCGTTTACGCCCTGATAAGAAAAATCACAAAATTGTATTGTATCATAAGACAAAAAGACGTGCTGTTATATGATAATACAAGATATCATAATAATGAACATTGTCAATATTGTTATTGTGGAGACTTCAAGATGTGAATAATTATGAATTACTTGGCTTTTTAGAAAGAGTTTAAATTTGTAACTTTTTAATTTGTTTCTGTAAAGTATTTAAAACTTTTTTACTCTGGTGTTCACCAACTATTTAAATACAGAATACTTTAACACCTATGCATTTTTACATTTCAATATAATTTAAAAATGTACTATAAATACCATTTAAAACTGTTCCATTTCTTTATTGTTTCTTTAAAGTCATGTTCAATCTTGCTTAATATTAATTTCAAACTTTCTTGTAATGATGGAAGTTTGGGCAGTATTGGTGGTCTGCTCTGACCTTTGACCACTGTCATCTTCAGTCGCTGTAAATGTAGCTGCTTTGTCTCCTGATGGCTCTGCTATACCAGATGAGTGTGAACTAGTACCTGTAACAAATCATATAATTTAGAAAATTCTAGAGCTTCAAGATATTAAATAAATAGCAACACTGACATTTTGTACAGAGAAAAATTCACAAACTTACCAGTGATATCACCTTCCTCTGAACTTGATGCATCCATATGTCCATCACCTGGGTTAGTCATTGGACGACAAGCTAAAGAAACAGAAATATCTACTCAATATCGACAGTACTGGTTTAATTACAGTACTTGATTGTGTCTCTAACGGTAGCTTGTTCACTGCATTGTATTATTTATGTCTATTATTTCATTTGATATGTATGCTTATGAACATAGCCATACATGCTTTATACACTGTTAAATACATTTCAATACAAAATTAATACTCTTTAAAGTAGCAACTAACCAAGAACAGAGTCCAGTTCCTCGAAGAATGTGCAGCGTTGTGGATCCGACCCAGTCTTCTTGTTGTGCTTCACACATTCGTGGTAACGTCGTTTCAGATATTCTATGTGGTCTTTGCACTTTACCCAACCAAAGGTAGTTTATATAGATGGAAAACTAGTCCCGTCTGAATAGGGCTTATGTCTGTGTTTGGAAGACAAAGGAGAATAATTATTTTATTATTGTTTTGATTTCGAATGAAAATAAAGTCACTGTCAGAAGTGGGATTTGAACCCACGCCTCCATGTGGAGACCAGAACACTCAGTTTCTTGGAAGGTATTGAACCTTGAGTCTGGCGCCTTAGACCGCTCGGCCATCCTGACATACAAGCCTGTGTTTCTTATCCCCTCAGTGGCTGATAAAACTATTTTTACAAATTTCTGTCTACATGTTTATCTTATCTATCCTTCTATTTGTGTGTTTCTTATCTATCTATGTAAGTCTTATCTTATTTTAGATCTGAATGCCTATATGCCTGCGTGACACTAAAACATGTAGTGGTAACGGCTACTTTTTACTTAATACCAAATGTCAGAGCCCAAACTTCTCTACTTTAACTTGAGTAAAAAAGTGTAGTCAGTACTTTAACCTTTACAAACGTTTTTTAAAACATGAGTACTTGTACTTCTACTTAAGTGAAGGATGTGTGTACTTTTGCCACCTCTGATGATTGGCTATTGCTTTAAGCAAACCCTGCATTGACTGGTCAGTTCACATACACAATGCGCTCATGCTGGACGTTTTTTTGTGTGTATTCTAGCAACTGTAGTAAACAAAACATTGGCTGATAATCACGTGGCGAAAAGTTCACTCATTTTGCTCACAGCTTGTCGAGAGGTAAAGTTCTCGCTCTCCTTTACTCTCTATACTGTACATAAAAAGATGATTTTTAGTTAAACATGAACATCAGTCTGCCAAAACTATAAGAAATGTGGAAGGTTGTTTTTATTTTCCCTTTTCTTTTTTTTTTCTTTTCTTTTTCTAATTTGTTTCTTTTTTTTTCCCATTTCCTCTTCTTTTTCCTTCTTCCCACCCCTTAACAGACTACTGTTCTCCGGCTTCTGGTGCAATCGGTCAGGACTTTTGTCTGTTAACCAAAAGGTTGGTGGTTTGAGCCCACCCAGGGATGCGGTTGGATGCATGGATGGATGGAAATATATGCATAAAAGAAAAAGAAAAGATTTTCCAAAAAGCAGCAGGCAAAAATTTGAGGTGGAGGGGCATCTTCTACATCTACAATCAATTATAATCGCCACAGCGGATCATCCGCATGTTTGATTTGGCACATGCTTTTACGCTGGATGCCCTTCCTAACGCAACCCTCCCCATTTATCCGTGCTTGAGACCGGCACTAAGAGTGGCTGGGGTTGGGTCCCTGACCAGGGATTGAACCCGGACCACAGCGGTGAGAGCGCCGCATCCTAACCACTAGACCACCAGACCTTTTAGTCAAAAAGATTCAATGTCAATGTCAATGTCAAATTTATTTATATAGCACCATTTATCTCAACCGAGGTTGTCCAATGTGCTGCACATATTATAATAGACAATTGCACAGAACAAATAAGCAATAAAAACATCATGATAAAACAAACATTACAATACAACTTCCTCACTAAGTATATGCTAATTCAAAAAGATGGGTTTTTAGCAAAGTTTTAAAAACAGATAAGGATGATACAGAGCGAATACACAGAGGTAAAGCATTCAGACCTTCTCCATGGTTTAGGGAGGATTCTGGTCTCCTAATAAACATGTGGGTTAAAATCCCACTTCTGAAATGACAAAATTGTTTTTTATTTGATTTATTTAATGTCCAAATATTCACATTTGTATCTGTAATAATAACTGGATGTGGGCATGGTCTCAACTGTAAACACCTAAAAATGAAACAGTTTTAAATTAAATGTGAAGGAATTGGAAATAAATGATGTTTGTGATCTGGCACACTTGATAAGATTTCAGATTCTTTGAACTAGATGTCGCTATTAGTCAATTATATTCATACCCTCACCATCATTAGACTTTACAACAACTACAACAACAAAAATTCAGTCTTTGTTTGTATTCCTCCCATTCTACTGGATCCACACAGACACACTTATAGAAGAACTTAACTTCAGTGTCTTCTCATGGTTTGTTGCATTTTCCCATCAGCTCTTGGTACTTTATCTGAAGGTCGTTGTGTTCGTGTCTCTCTTAAATCAGGTCCTAAAACAAAGTCATTGAGCAGAAAATGAGTACATTTATGGACTTTTTTGTTGAATCTTATAATAAAAATTCTCGAGCAGTTTTATAAAAGTCATGACTTAGTAATACAAAAAACTTTCTCGGAGTACATCGTTGTGGGGTTTTACAGATTCTTTCATCCAGTCGTACTTCACTGTCAGTCTAAAGAAGCTCATCCTCTTTCAGCTCAGCTGTGACCTACAGTTAACCCTCTGGAATCTGAGGGTGTTTTGGGCCCCTTGAGAGATTTTGACATGCTCTTACATTTGGTTCTTTTTAGTTGCTTTTAAAATATATTATTGACAAAAGACTTATTACACTGTATTCAGCACAAACTGGGCTACCATAATATGTAAACAACTTGTGTGTAGTTGTATTTTTTACTAAATAAGGTTTATGCGTGGTTTTTGAAAAAAGCAAAAAAAAAAAAACCTCACTGAAATAAGGCCACAAAACCCGATAGTAAACATGTTTCCCCAAGACTTTTTAAGAACAGAGCTTCTAATGTAGGGTTTTTTATTTTTAATCATGTGAAAATCATCCTGCCTGCTCATTCACCTTAAACAATACTTTAAAATAAAATGTAAAAGACACTTTCTACTTTGAAAGGCCATATGCGAAGAGGCGTCGACATGCTGTGACTGACAGCTTCGTAGACAATGTGTCGCATAATGAGCTGTCGATTACATAATGAGCTGTGGATCACTGAGCCAGGATCACAGTGAGAAGTACAGTACTACAACAAGGAATGTGTTTCCTTTGTGTTTATTAAAAATACACATTAGCAAGGACAGCATTAAAAAGGGAATTGTTTAACGATAAAACAATACAGTACAGTATGTATAAAAAATAAAGAGTGCAACAAAAACAATAACACAATACACTACAGTAGGGTTTTGCAAATCCTAGCCTGTAGGGCTACAATACTATACATTAAATAATAATAGTGTATCCATTTGAGGAATCGGCAAGAACAAACAACTTGAACCCCCACTTAGTTGGCTTGGCTTTTCATGTACTGTGTCCTCCCAGTGTTAGCTTTGCATGCTACCATCCTCTCATCCACTGCAAAATGTCTCCTAGGATGATAAATTGCTTTGCAGGTCTTACGGATTGTTTCCATAAGCAGTTTCACTCTGAACAGACGATCATGTTCAGATGTGCCCCTCTTAATGTCATTTTCTTTGTCTGCATCTGGGTGACTCATGTGTACATTCCATGAAATTGTCCTGTATCTGTCCCTTCACATAATTGTTGCTGGAAAGGGAACTGTGAAAATACTGCTCTGTTGCCAGTAGTCTATGATGGAGGGCAACTTTACCATTGCCATGTAAAATAAAAGCCCAATGTAGCGATACATCTCACTCACGGTTACATCTCTCCATTTGTATTTGCGTCCCTTGGCTATTGACTTGGCAGCTTGAGCATTTGTGTTGTGGCACAAAGTATACAGGGAAAAATATTTTAAATAGACTAAATGGAGAATGAGAGTCAGAAGACCTCAGTTAAGGTCCAGGTTTCACGTGTGGGCAGGAATCGCAGAGTCTGTGGAACTGTGTCGTTATCTGTCTGATCCTTCCATGACATGGTGGACTGTGTGTGCTGCCTTTGCCCTTTTTGGAGCAGGTGCTTGATCACATCTGTTTATGAAACACACACACGAACATCACTAATTGTGTCATTGGTAAAGTTGTTTGCATATGTCATACAATGCAATAATGATTCAAACTAAATATAATAAGAAAATAAAATATGTACTTACTCAGGATGATTCTCAGTCAAACTGAAAATGGAGCGACACCTGCGTGGCCTGGTGTGAGTTTCCAGTGAAGGCAGGGGTGATGCAGCCACATTCCTAAAAATAAGCAAACAATATATTTTTCAGTATGTTTGATGAATACACTTGAACTAATATATATATATATATATATTTTTTTTTTTATTATTATTTTTTTTTTTAGCATGCATTGTACATATAGCATTTACAACTCAGCATTCCAGAACATCTCTGCTAGCTAACACTACATAACAGACTTTCAGGTGATCAATGACACGAACCAAAACTGAACTGAGGCTAAAATATAACTTTATATAACGGCAACAATATTTAGAGCATACAATTACAAACAGTTCATGTTATAAATGAGCAGATATTGGCGGATTTCTGTTGTAACATTAAAAGGCAATGCTGACAAAATCTAGGCAGAGATGTCTACAAACAATATGAGTTTTATATGATCACAATGTAAGACTTAATAACTTACTCATCGTAGCAACTTGCTGGAAAGTCCTCGCTCTTCAAAATGCAAACGCTCCTCGTCGGAATCGCAGTCTTCTTTAGATGAAAAGGTAAATTCTCTGCCATTGTTTTATACCACTGTCCGGGGGGCGTGGGTGGGTGGGTGGGTGGGTGGGTGGGTGTGTGTGTGTGTGTGTGTGTGTGTGTGTGTGTGACTCAACGTGTGAACTGTTTTACCTGTGAATAGCGGGGGGCGTGTCCGCTCGCAGCTCATTATCAGATAATTGGTGGAAAATCTGTGCCTCTACTTGGTTTCACATGATTTATATTCATTGGAAACATATGTTTTTTATTTCACCAAATTATTCTAAAACTACACACTTTAAGCTGTCTAAATATATATTTTTTATTTCTGTGTGTCAGCTATTGGCCGAGTTTCAGCGCATATTGATGACGTGTTTCTAAACGAAGTTCACGCAGACAAAGGCGACAGATGGCGCACCCTGACTATTTTATTCATTTAAAAAAAATACAACGTTTTGTTTATACAGTGAGCATACACAAATAAAAGTAGACCCTTTACAGATTTAAATGATGTATTACTTTGACATGTTTGATCAAATATGACCGAGCAGTTTAAGCTCTTTTTGCTGGCATCAGAAAAAAATCACGTTTGGGTGCCGGCGGCGAATCAGACTCCAGAGGGTTAATACATTATTAAAATACATACTTTGTAACCTGTCTGGTTAGAAGAGCCCAAGCTACAAAAAAGGAAAAGAAACAAATTCAATATTTAAACTTAACAGAAAAAAGGTACATACAAAAATACTTTAATACCTAAAAAAGATACACAAATAAATAAATAATTCTGGGTGGGAAAAAAATAATATATATAATCCCAAAAGAACAGCCTACCTGGCTGGTTACAGTTTATATTTCATTAGCATGAGACGCCACCGCGGGATTCGAACCGCGAATTTGTCCTGCAATGAACACTGCAACCAGATACGTAACCACTAGGCTACGTGCAGGTAGAACAAAAAAAAAGATCAATCACAGCTTAAGAACTACAGCTCTGTACAAGTCCCGCCCCTTTTTTCAGTTGATTGGTTGGCGCTATAAGGGGAAAAAAATGTTATTAAAATTTTTACAAAAAAAGGCATCTTCTTTTCTTCTTGTTTACGTTAAATTAAATAATACAAATACACAAATAAATTTATATATTCGCCGCGGAGGCAAAAGAAAAAAACACATCAGGAACTGATTGAGCGCCATAAAAGACCACGTGACCACAGGGCCGAGTGATGGCGCTATATACTCTGTACAAGTCCCGCCCCTTCTCTCTGATGATTGGCTAGCACTGAAAGCAAACCCTGCATTGATTAGTCTGTTCACATACATAATTCATAGACTTGCAGGAAAAAGCTGATAAATTTGACTAAAAAATAAAGAATAAAAGAGAGATAATATTTCCAGAAATGTTGCAGTGAGCAGAAACTGACATTTCGGCTAATAGTGTAGGAGACATCATAATTAGCCTCATGCTAGCCGGGTTTGCTAGCGCTGTTTTTGTGTTAACTAGTTTCTTAGAATATCTCACTGAAATCTAAACAAAAAGAGGAATACATTCTATTTTACATTATTATGATACGTATAGTTTATTTATAGCTCACTAAATGTACAATATTTAGACTGAGGATGAAAACGATTGAAGCTAAGTTTAATTAGCCGGCTAGCCTAGCTCAGTGGATCTCAAAGTGTGGGATGCGGCCCTCTAGTGGGGAATAAAGACATAACAGGTGGGGCACAATAAACAGCAGGATTTATTTATTTATTTGTTCTTCATTTATGATTTTCACTATTAATAAAGTTCATGCACTCAAAGCAAAACAAATAAACAATTAGGAACAAGTTACTTATATTGCATACACACATTGTATAGTCCTTACAGAAATTGGGCCGACCCAATCACATCTTCAATTATCTCCCCTTTTGGGCTCTGTGTGAGCTTGCTGCATCAGATGGAGGTCATAATTAGTTTTAGGATTCATCAGTGTGGATTAGAGTTTTTTTGTATTAATAAATCTGGACCAAAATGCCAGAGCTGGATTTTTTGTCCCAGTCCAGTTCTGCTTGGATCCTTCTCAGATAGTTTCCATATCTGTAAAGAGAACAGCAATAAGTTTCATTCCACACACTGACTCTGTGGACGTGTAGGGGTGTGTGTACCTTTTTCTCTTTGCATGGTGGATGTGTGTGTGTTCTTCTGTAGGACGGTTCAAGTATGTACCTGCTGCATGTGGCTGGACCTAAAAAGAAGTACAGATAAATGTAATGAGGTCGAGTGTGAGTGTTTTCCTGGACATAAGAAAGTTTAGGCTTCCAAGTCTTTCTTCTTTCATTGTGAATGAATCAGTGAATGAAACTAACTGTCTTCACTCTAAATCATTTCCTGCATGTTCATGGGACACTGTACTGTAGCGGTGTGTAAGTGTGTGTCACCTCGTCTCATCTCTCTGATCTCATCCTGATAATGCTGCAATTTGTTGCAACTGCCTGAGATACTCTTACTTACACACACACACACACACACACACACACACACACACACACACACACACACACACACACACACACACACACACACACACACACACTTCTGCAAGGATGAGCCCCTTTTCAGTTTTTTTATTCATCCCTCTTTAATTTAGAAGACAGTCAGAGACACCGGTTGTCCCTGTATTCTGTCTTGTGCTGCTTGTTGAGGTGCAGCGACTCTCTCATTGAGGAATCTGGACCATTCAGCATCTGCTGTACTTGGCCTCAGACCCTGCATTTAAACAAAGAGAAGTAAGATTTCACATTAAAAACAAGTATTTATGTATTTTCAGACCTTTCAGTCAAAAAGATTCAGACCTTCTCCATGGTTTAAGGAGGATTCTGGTCTCCTAATATACATGTGGGTTTAAATCCCACTTCTGAAATGACAAAATATTATTTTATTTGATTTATTTAATGTCGAAATATTCACATTTGTATCTGTAATATTAACTGGATGTGGGCATGGTCTCAACTGTAAACACCTAAAAATAAAACAGTTTTAAATTAAATGTGAAGGAATTAGAAATAAATGATGTTTGTGATCTGGCACACTTGATATTGGACAAAGTGTAAGAACTGCTCTCCAACTTCTACAGCTTCATATCTACAGTGGGGGAAATAATTATTCAATCCCCTGCTCATTTTATAAATTTACCCTCTTACAAATCCTATAACACAAGTTAATATTAATAATAAATTATATTTATCTATATCTAGTTATTTATATTTTAATATTGTCATTTAAAACAAAAGAATAGCAACAAAAAAATTAGATGCAGCTCACTGGTAAGTGGCGCTATAGTGTGCTATTTTTAGAAAAGGCCCGCGGGCGACTCATGTGGTCCTCATGTGGTCCTATTTCTTAACCTTGCGAGGTAAAAAAATATGAGAGATTTTAACTAAGAGAACCCAGGCCCCATTCCAAAAAAAAAATCGAGGGGAATAGGGCACTACATGAGGAAGAAACCTTGAGAGGAACCAGACTCAAAAGGGAAACCCATCCTCATTTGGGTGATATCAAGAGTGTGTTTATGAATCTTAAAACACTACAAAACACCAAGGAGTAAAAACTACCATGAGCACTGGAGTGTGTGATGGTCCGTAATCTTCATGAGGTGTGTGTGTTTGTGTGTGTGTGTGTTTGTGTGTGTGTTTGTGTGTATTAGAATTCTACATCATTCTCAATCCTGTCTCTTGTTTTCTAAGTATTTTTGTTGTTTTTTTCTTCTGGTTTTTTTTTGTGTTGGATTTTTTGCTGTAGTTTGTTTTATTTTCTGGTGTCTTTTTTTTTCCCCCACCTCTATTTTTTTTTTATGTGTGTCTCTGTGTGTGTGTGAGAGAGTCTTAACCTGTGCATCTCACGGGATCTGAAGTTCCAGGAGCCACCCAGTAAACCCCATGCAGTGGATCCAGTAGAATGGGGAATAATGAAATCAGAGACACAGGGTTTATTTTTGTGTTTTTTTTTTGTTGTTATTGTTTTAGGTTTTTGGTTTGTTAATATTTTTAAGTAATTATTTTTGTGATATTTTATATTTAGGCTAAAGGTTTGGAGGTGATCATCTAAAAAAAACAACAAGAAGATCACACACTTTAACGGCAGGAACAAGAAGCACACGATTGCATGTTCATTAGCTGAATGAGATCCAACACACTCGTTCACAGTGTGGCTCGGTAACAGCATCTGCTTTGAAGCTGCGGCTTGAGACGTGTCTGGACTCTAACGTCCGTATTGATTGTCAATGGCATAAACAACTATAACTGCAAAGGAAGAAAAAAACATTTAACACGAACCGAAAAAGTATGATTTCCACACTCATACACAGTGGTTCTGTAACAGCATCTGCTTTGAAGAGGAACTTACTTCTGCCTGTATCCTGCTCACGTAATATCATATAATCATGAGTTATGGCATCAATATAAATTTTGTCAATGCTGGGAGCATCTCCCGTTTGAGGGTTTGCCTGGGCTCTGGGTATACTGAGAGAGAGAGAGAGAGAGAGAGAAGAGAGAGAGAGAGAGACTGTGAGAACGTTTGGATAAGATAATACCCACGTGCTCAATACACACACACACACACCTTTCTACTGGAGTGTTCCAGGGGCCGTCACCACATGGAGGAACAGAATCCATTTGTCAGTTTATTACTGCAAAAATACAAAAACATGAAAACGCGATCAAAATGAATAAACGTTTCGCCTTGTGATTATTAGCTGCTGGTTTGTTTACTACAGTTGCTAGGATACACACAAGAGTGAGTTGATGGATTGCAGTGCTGTTTGTTGACCACGCCTATTATGTCTGTCAACTGACCAATCAATGCAGAGTTTGTTCAAAGTTCCAGCCAATCATTTGTCTTGTACAGAGTATGTAGCAGCTTATTGAGTGACGTCATCACCCGACCTGCCGCGTAGCCTAGTGGTCACGTGGTCGGTTACTGCGTTCAATAAGGTCCTATGATGAGGTTGGTGGTGTTTTTATTTATTTATTTATTATTTTTTATTATTTATTTATTTATTAATTATTTGTTTTATTTATTTATTCATTTTATTTTTTTGCATCCGTCCTGGAATTTATTTATTTGTGTGTTTTTATTTATTAATTAATGTTTGACATAAACAATGCGAAAAATAACAGAAAATATCTTATTCTTTTTTTTCTTCATTTTTTGCCTGTAAAGTAACATTATAACATTGGATTTTTTTATTTTTATTTTTTTATAATTTAATCTGTTTTTCTTTTTTTTCTATAATTTTTTGCTCTTGTAGTGAAGTGAATTTTGTGTCATTGCTGCTACACTGTGCATCTGAACAATTATGACTCAAATCTTACAATAAACTTTAGGTTTTTATCACATTTTCTACTTTCATTCATCTGATTGTCTCCCCAGTGTCCAACTGCTCCATGGCTTTGTGTATCAGTCACCTCACAACTATAGAAAAGATTTACCACCAGTCTCCTTTCTTTCTTAATTCAGTCTCTCAGTTAGTTTATAGTCACTCAGTGTGAAATCTGGGGCTGTTAAGATGAACACAACGATGATTTCCTGCAGGAATTGAGGAAAGACACAAAGCTTTTGCTCAGCAGCTCTCAGTGTCTCTCTGTTTTTAGTTTCATCAATACGTCTGGTAATTGTGTAATCTGAGAGGAACTTTAGCTATTTCTTTAACTGCGTCAGGGCCGAGCATCTTGTTGACAGCAGCTTTGCAGGCAGGTAGCATTAATGTCTCTGCCACAGTGTGGGGCTTTTTTTGATTAGGCTACGAGTTCAGCTACTAGGTAGCTCACTTTGAGATCTCTCTCATTCACCTTTGTGTTTTTTTAAAATTAATGTTGACATCATTAATTCTTATGTGATGAATAAACAAGGTCATTATTGCGCTACCTACTGTCACTCAATTACTGTACATGGTGGAGTATTTTCATTACTCTGCCAGTCACTAAATCAGAGAAACAGCCACTAAACAATGCAAGTTATTTTCAGTAACTTAATAATAACTTTCTGGAGCAATATGAGACCAGCTCTCTCATCCACACTCACAGTGTTTAATGAAACCTGACACACTGCTCAACATCCTTACACATATCTTTAATAGGCCAGATGTGTGAGCTTTTTTACTGCACACCTGTACTCTAGTCTGAGAGAGAGAGAGAGAGAGAGAGAGAGAGAGAGAGAGAGATACATCATAAACATATTATAAAACAAACAAATTATTAATAATATTTACTCAGAATTAAGCAAAAATCAAGCACTGACATTGCCACAAGAGGGCAGTGTGAGACTGACAATTGCCAATGTGACCTGAGTGTTACAATTCAACTGTTTCTAACTAATGCAGTTCTTTTTCTTCCTCTTATTATTATAATTATTAGTATTAGTATTAGTTTATTCTACTTCATGCTTTGTTCTTCATTGAAAAAGTCCAGATTCATAATATAGAACTACTGCAGCATTTCAGTGGTAACATACAGCATGTTTTTGTAAAGAAAGTGACTAAAAACCGCAAAGGAATTTTCCTGGCACTTTATATGAGTTGTTTTAGAAAAAGCATCAATTAAATGCAGAGAAGCCCCGTTTTTATTAACACTGTTTTTGGTCCTGTGTATTTGGGGGTGTTTTAATTTTAGAGCATGTTGTATTTAATAAACTTTGCATGTGTTTAAATGCTTTTCCTTTTCCTTTTTTCTCCCTGAAGCGTTTACTAAGAGCTTACGAGCACCTGGGCTTTGTTTTGCAACTGATCCTGAAGCAGAACAGGATCACATTCAAGCGCGTTCCCTCAGCCGTCACCAAGTGCCTTAGATCAGCTTCCTCCATCATCACATGAAGCCTAAAAATGTGATCTCTTTATGAATATTTTTTATAGATTATAGTCATAACATTGTATATATTTGTACATAAATAAATAAAATACACAGTAGATCTGCACAGTGTTACTCGTTGTCTCTAACAGTTTATACAGTGGCAGGTCTTCAGTCCCAATCCCCCTTTTAATAACATCATTATGATGCCACAGCTATAGAATTATACAAATATGCAGTATAACAGAGCGCTGCATCACAGACATTTCATACAGTTTAAATGAATGCCGGTAACTAAAGCAGGAAATCCAGTGAACACAATTCAACACCGCTGCATTTATCATCTCTAGCAGAAGCTTTTATATTAACCTCATAAAATATCTCCGGGTTTCCATATGCGCTTATGCATTTTTTCCTTCCTATGCTTTTCTGGCTCCTCCCTCCATTCACAAACCAGCATCCAACCATCACAAACCAGCATCCAACCATCACAAACCAGCATGTCTGATGTCTCCATCATAGAGTCTATAGCATACAGGCTTTTTCCACATAAACATAAACTATAATAGACAGCAGATAACACTGTACAGATCTAAAATGTATTTTATTTCTTTATGAACAAAAGTTTTAGATGTAAATCACTATAAAAGTAATCTATTAAATTATTCAGAAAGAGAGTCTGAGGCTTGGTGACGGCTGGAGGAATGAGCTTTGTGATGTCTTGCCACCATGATTTCAAAATCTTTACAGCGACTTTGGGGTTGCTGGCTGCAAGATCATGAGTGGATGAAGCACTTTCCTGTTAATAAAGAACTAAACATCAGAGAATAAAGATTTAATTATATCTTGACTGAGTTTTTCTGTTCCAAACACAACTATGCTTTTTTGTCAGATTTTGGACTGACATTGGAAGTTTCTCCTTAAGCCCTTGTTAGCCAAGTCGTCCTGTTTCAGATGGACAAACAACATGAGTAAAAAACTGAACAATCCACAAATAATGTGAGAAGATGTTCAAAATCAAGATTTAAGGTAAACATACCAAGAAGCCTGAAAACTGCTGCTACAGAGACGTCTTAGTACGGTGTTTGCTCTGTTCTTGTTTGCAACAGCCAAGTGTTCAGGATCAGCCAAAGGTCCTGTCTAGTATATAAAAGATTTGGATATAAAGTAATTCCTTGCCTATCGTGGAGGTTATGTTCCAGACCCCCCGATAGGAGAAAGAACGTGAAGTGGCAACCTAATATGTATACAGTACTGTATACAGAATTTATAAACCACATCGACACTCTTATGAACCTTTTCTCTGCTTTTAAACATTTAATATTCTTAAACCTACGTAATTTACCATTTTAACATAAAAATTCTATATGGGTTCTCACCAGTGAAGGTACAACCTGAATGATGAAGATGAGGATGAATTAAGTGTGCAGTACTAATGATGATGAAGGTGATGAAATGAATGTACTGCATACCCAAGAAGAGCATTAAAGCTCTTCATCAGGTGGTGCAGTATCTTCACCCTCGTCCATAACTTCTGTTGTCGCTAAAGGCGTAGTGTCTGGTGTCTTCTTCCGAGTGATGAACACAGTTATGGGGAGTTGCTGGTGCTGCTTTTTCTTCTGGGTAAAAAGGTTTTTTATGAGCAGACATGTTACCCTCGATTGCATTTGAGAACTGCAACAAATGAAGAATATGGGGGTCCCATTCTTGAGCTAGTTGCTGAAGTTCTTTGGACAGTCTGACAAGGGTTGCAAGGCGCTCAAGTGTTCGGCCAACCTCCTAAATTTTTGTATATTTTTTCATATCTGTTAGTATTAAGATGGGCCTCACACTGGTTCTCTAAACACATTCCTATGTTGTCTGTTCAGTGTCTATAGGATCTTTATGATGTGAGTATGTAAGGTACACAGAAAGTGTTTGTCTGGGTTCACACATCCCTGGTTACTATGTTTTCTTACCCAACCAGGAACAGTTTAAGCTCGGGTTTTATCCAGTGTGTATATATACTTGTCTGTTATCTGATAAAGATAAAGATTGATAAAGGACTTGTTTATTTGATCCTTTAGTGATACCTTTTTGTCTCCCGAAACTCAGTTACACTTTTTGCCAGATCCTCGACTGATGCTGCCATGTTTTTCTGCCTGTCGTTCCCACTAATAGGTAACCATTTACTTGTTTATTCTTTATGTCTGTGTTTGAAATACAAAGGAGAATAATTATTTCATTATTGTTTTGATTTCTAATGAAATTAAAGTCATTGTCAGAAGTGGGATTTGAACCCACACCTCCATGTGGAGACCAGAACACTCAGTTTCCTGGAAGGTATAGAACCTTGAGTCTGGCGCCTTAGACCGCTCGCCATCCTGACATACAAGCCTGTGTTTCTTATCCCCTTAGTGGCAAATAAAACTATTTTTACAAATTTCTGTCTACTTGTTTATCTCATCTAACCTTCTTTTTGTGTTTCTTATTTATGTAAGTCTTTTGTTTTTCTGTCTGAATGCCTATATACCTGCTCATCTTTCCTATTGATTAATATCTATCTATTTAATCTCTCCATCTGCCTGCTTGCAGAGGCGGCAAAAGTACACACATCCTTCACTTAAGTAGAAGTACAGATATTCATGTTTTAAAAGACTCTGGTAAAAGTTAAAGTTCTGACTATACTTTTTTACTCAAGTTACAGTGAAGAAGTTTGGGCTTTGACATGTACTTAATTAGTAGTAAAGGCTTCGTTTTTACTTGTTTCAGTGTCACACTGGTAACTGGACCTCACATCATATTAATATTAGGGCTGTCAGTCGATTCAAATATTTAATCGCGCTGTTCTAAATGTGAAGAGAGATGACAGAGATGGCAGAAATTTTTTTTGCCCCCTATTTGTTT
The DNA here is from genome assembly GCF_946808225.1 of Silurus aristotelis. Taxonomy (NCBI): domain Eukaryota; kingdom Metazoa; phylum Chordata; class Actinopteri; order Siluriformes; family Siluridae; genus Silurus; species Silurus aristotelis. Next base: position 30,686,942 of record NC_139576.1, read on the forward strand.
TCTTTACTTTACAAAAGCACAGCATTTTGTAGTTATTATTATTGTGTATAAAAAAAGTAGAGCCTTTACATATTTGAATGATGTGTTGCTCTGTTCGATCAAAAAAGACAGTAATTTATGTTCGTTTCGGTGTTATGAGAAAAAAATGGCACAAAACGTGCTGCCGTGTTTGCCGCCCCCAGACAGTAAAATGCTGAATGTGCACATCATGGCTGATTTCAGTGCTGATTTGAGACTTGGTGCATCAGTAAAACAAATGTTTTTGATGGATGTGCAGAATCGGGAAAACCTTCCGTAACCATGGCTGAGTGGATCAGCAGCACTTTTTTAAGTCAACACTGTAGATAATTAAACCACGAACTAAATACATCTGCTACTGTTGCGTGTTCACCATATGGCCTAGACATGGTCACCAATGCAAGAAAAGTCAAAGCCTGGCTGTCAGGATGGCTGAGCTTTTTAAGGCGCTGCGTTCAGGTTGCAGTCTCCTCTGGAGGTGTGGGTTTGAATCGCACTTCAGATAGGGCTGTACCTTCTTGGTCAATTTTTCTGAACTGAGCCCATGTGGAGGAGACTTGAGTTGTTATTGATACTAAAAAAACATGAGAGAAAACTATTTAACATGTTGACTCTGTTTGAAGTCTTCTGTTGCTTTTTTGATACTGAAAAATACTGGTAAAATTTCACGGTATAATAAAGACTCATCCAAATGCTTAAGCATTAAAAACTACAGACCAGTCACTATGCTGAATACTGATTTTAAGATTTTATCCAAAATCTTAGCCAACAGACTGAAGGAAGTAATGCTGAGCATAATTAAAACTAACCATGTGTACGGTGTAAAGGGTAGAGATATAGCAGACACAACAATTAGTATAAAAGATACAATAAGATACATGCGTGAGCAGAATAAAGATGGTTTTATTATCAGTTTAGACTTTGAGAAAGCATTTCACAGGGTGGAACATAGTTTCTTATTTGACGTTTTAAAGAGGTTTGGTTTTGGAGAACATTTTATTAAATGGATTAGGATCTTATACAAAGGTGCAGTAACAAAAATTAATGCAATGGGTTTTTAACACAGTGTTTTAAAATAACCAGATCAATAAGACAAGGATGCCGTTGTCAGCACTTTTATATTCTCTAATTGTGGAACCTTTAGGACTAACTTTAAAACAAGAGCAAGGAATAAAAGGATTAGGCATCGAGGGAGAAAAGAATAAAATATTTCAGTATGCGAGTGACACAATGCTATCGGTCAAAGATCTGGAGGGGTGAAAAAAGCAATGCAAATCATAGAAAAGTTCTGTAGGGGATCAGGAGCCAAAATAAACGAGAATAAAACAGTGTACATGAGATTCGGAAGGGCGGCGGTTTTAACGGCACATTTTACTTTTATAGAAGCAAAAGGAATAAAGATTTTAGGAGTTTTAATGGGGAGGGATTAAAAGAAAGCAGAGGAAACAATGTAGGAGGAAATATTAGGAGGGATTGAAAGGAGGTTGATATTTTGGAAAATGAGAACATTAACACTAAAAGGGAAAGTTTTAGTTCTTAACGTCTTAATGATTTTTAAACTGTGGTACATTTTATACACATCATCTATGCCGTTGTGGGCAGAAAAAAGGCTGAAAAGATGTTTTTAGGATTTTTTATGGGAAGGGAAGCCCTCAAGAATTGCATACAACACTTTAATAGGAGCAATAGAGAAGGGAGGACTGGGATTAATGGATGTGGAACAAAGAACAAACAGTCTGAGGGTAAATATGGTAAAAAATAAATGGATGAAGAAAACAATGCGGCATGGAAAGCAACAATAGGTTTTTTCTTAAATAAGTGTAGCAACTTCAATCTTGGAGACAAAATACTGTGGATGAAAACAAAGAATTGAATGACTGAGGGGTTGCCAGACTTTTATAAAGAACTCTTGAGGGCCTGGGGGAAATTTTTAACTCATGTACATTTTAATCCACAAGGAAGAGAAAACATTTTAAATCACTCTTTATTTTTTAAACCATGGCATTTTAAATCAGGGGAAAGAGATATTCTTTAAGAAATGGTGGGATGTGGGTATTATGAAAGTAAGAGATGTTTTATATGAATTCAAAGAGGGGTTTTTACCAACACAATACATTGTGGACATAATGGAGGAGGCAAAGGAGGATTTTAGCAGACAAGAAATAGAAAATAAATATAATGTAATCAAGAACTCTATACCTCAAGAATGGCTAAAAAGAATTGAAAACATGGAAGAAGGCCAAGAAGAAAAAGATGTGAATGTGAGTCTTTGGGAAAAATTGTTTGCTTTTAAAACATGTTCTGTGAAAATGTTGTATTGCCTTTTTAGAGACGCTGTTTTTAAGAGACCTGTTGCAAATGAATATTGGTTATGCACGTTTAAAGATTTAAAAGAAGACAGCATATGGAGGAATATAAAGGGGAAACTTATACAAAGTTGCAGAACTCAAAATATTTTATTAGACATAAGGCTATTTTTAAAGACGCAATTTAAAATAGAATTGGAATGGAACAGTCCGCTTCATGCAAAGTTTGTAATGATGATGCTGAGGGATTTTTACACCTGTTTTTATACTGTAAAGAATTTGAGGATTTTAATGGGAAATGTAAAAGAATGATTGTAAAATTGAGAGGGGAAGATGATGATGATGATGATGATGATATGGAATGGAATAAGGTGATGATGTTGGGCTTTGAGAAGAAAAGTAAAAACAAAACACTTCTGAATCTACTTGTTATGTTGATAAAGAGTGCAATATGGGAAAGACGGGTGGTAGCAAAGAGAGAACAATTTTTAATGGATGTCTGGTTTGTTTTCAAAAGGAAATTTGTAAGGAATGTTGAATACTTGTTCTATTATTTAAAAAAAGATGGAAATATAGATGGTTTTAGAAGATTCAGGTTGAAGAATGTAATTTTAACCAAATAATAAGAATATAAAAATAATTGTAATTTTCATGCTCTGGGAGGTTGAGAGCCTTTTAACCTGATGTATTTTCACTTGGAAATGTATTCTCAAAAAAAAGGTTAAGGGGATGGACTGCAAATCCATTGTGCTTTACACGCGTGGGTTCGAGTTCCACCCTTGTCGCAAGGTTGTATCTTAGTTGCCGATTTATAGCAACTTCTAGCTTTGTTGCTATTTCTATCACAAGGCTTCAGGATATAATGCTTCTCAGTAAAGTCATACTTGACTGTTTAGAGGAAATTCCAAAGCTGTGTGGTTTGCGTAAGCATTGTGACTTCTTGCCTCCAAAGGCTTTCCTAGGGATTGTGGCTCCCCTTCTTTCTTGCTGTCCACTTAAATGCCTCCAGTGGCATCAAGAGCCCAACAAACAACAAACCAAAATTTACCATTGGCAGAAGACGCAAGTGTGCCGCTGCCTTTAGAGGAATTTCTGAAGCTGTTTTTGTTACTGTCTATTTTGTAAAGGTTGTCTGTTTCCATGATGGATCGTTTGCAGCTGTGGCAAAACAACAGTGGCAAAAAAACTTGCGTCTGAATCCTGTTATTATATGTGGATGATTGTTGACAATCAGAGGGGAAATGCAATGGACTGCCAATTCTGCACAGCCTGTTGTGTGTTTTTGTATCACTTTGTTCTCGAGCAAAAGTCTTTTGTTAAGCCTGTTTCATGCATGCCGCTGACATTATGGCCGGCTGTGACAGCATCTCCTCCACAAGCTGGCAGTCCTATCTCAGACCTTAACTACTGGTAGCGTGGCCGAGCGGTCTAAGGCGCTGGATTTAAGCTCCAGTCTCTTTGGAGGCGTGGGTTCAAATCCCACCGCTGCCACTTTACAATTTTGGTCAAATAGAGTAGATCTCCTTCCGTAAATACTGTAAATGTTGATCAGCGGGTCCAAAGCCTAGATCCGTCGAGATCGAGGGTCGCTGTAAATGCTAGTCAAAAGGTGCTTGTTTTAGCTCTATGTTAAACAGTCTCACAAGCTCTTTTTCTTTTAGTTTCTCAAGTTTAGCCTTTTTTTGTCAAAAAGTAATGATTGTATTTATTTCTCCGAACAACCAGATATGTCCAAAACACACATACTAAGCTTATTTTCAGAAAACAATAAAGGACTGGATTATGCAGATCAGTGTACTCTGTACAGCATTGTTGTGAAATCTGTCCTTTTCACTTGTTCACATTATGCACTGATTTACTTTTAGGTGACACTTTTTCTTTCACAAACGCTGTAAATAAGAGAGTGTCATGGTTCATCAATGATCCATCTCCTAATTGAATTATTAAGATAAAATCCCACTATAGAAACGAAAAAATAAGGAATCTGAGGATACTAGCAGATAAGACATTGCATAATTTTCCCTTTGCACTTTATTTACACACAGATTTAGCCACACAGCTGCACACTTTTGTGCCATTCCTGGAACGAGATTCTGTTCAAATGAGAGACCATGCTTAGCTATCATGATAACAAAACAAGTGTTCAAGCCAGTGATGTCAAATGAAAGCTAGACTGGTGTGTCACAGCGAGGTTTCAACTATTTTTGTCCAAAGACACGCTCAAGCATTTGGATGAGTCTTCGATATTCAGTGAAATTTTGCCAAAATATTTCAGTATCAAACAAGCAACAGAAGACTTGAACACGCAAATGTAGCAGACATATTTTGTTTGCGGTTTAATTATCTACGGGGTTGACTTAAAATAGTTTTGCTGCAGTGTTAAAGAGCTGTGTTCCGGCAGAACAATCTGTGGGAAATGTGTAAGAAACGAAGATCACAAACGTAGTAGGCAAGATTTTACATGACTGAGAACAGAGACATTCCAGATCATCATCATCTTTTCTCTGCTTGTGTTCTATATGGTTGTTGTTCAGCCTGGATACATTTATTGGGTAACAACATTTTTTATTAGTTTTTTTGTATAAAAATATTTCCTGTTTTTATTAACGTGTGATCAATGCAACGCATTTCTGTTTGACAATCTTTAATTAAAATATAAATAAATAAATAAATAAATAAATAAATAAATAAATAAATAAATTAATTAATTAATTAATTAATTAATTAATAATCTAATAAATAAATTAATATAAAAGGGGCGAAATTAATCCTCCAGTGCAACACACGTTTATTTACCATGTCTTTTCTTTGCTCAGCTATAAAAATAAATAAATAAACTTAACTGAAAAATAATATTTAATCAGTAAACATTTGTTTTACTGATGCTAGAAAACAGATAGGGGGCGCTTTCTGCCTTCTCTGTCGTCTCTCTTCACATTTAGAACAGTGTGATTAAATATTTGAATCGATTGGCAGCCCTAATATTAATATGATGTGAGGTCCAGTTACCAGTGTGACACTGAAACAAGTAAAAACTAAGCCTTTACTACTAATTAAGTACATGCCAAAGCCCAAACTTCTTCACTGTAACTTGAGTAAAAAATTATAGTCAGAACTTCAACTTTTTCCAGAGTCTTTCAAAACATGAATATCTGTACTTCTACTTAAGTGAAGGATGTGTGTACTTTTGCCGCCTCTGCAAGCAGGCAGATGGGTAGATAAATTAGATAGATATAGATTGATAGAGCGATAGAAAAGATGAGCAGGTATAAAGGCATTTAGACTAAAAAACAGATTAGACTGACATAGATAAACACAAATAGAAGTCTAGATAAGATAAATAAGTAGACAGAAATGTGTAAAATATAGCTCTTAATAGTATTGCTGAGTCGTCTAAAGTACCAGACTCAAGGATTAAAACCTTCCAGAAAACTGAGTGTTTGATCTCCACATGGAGGTGTGTGTTCAAATACTAACAAATATCAAAATAATTTTTCCTTTGTCTTTTAAACAAGACATACAGAGGAAACATGTAGATGATCACCCAATAGTCAAGTCAAGTCAAGTTTATTTCTATAGCGCTTTTTACAACAGACATTGTCTCAAAGCAGCTTTACAGAAATCAACAGTGAAGGTGAATGGTGTGCATTTATCCCTGATGAGCAGCCGTGGTGACTGTGGCAAGGAAAAACTCCCCTAGATGTAATGAGGAAGAAACCATGAGAGGAACCAGACTCAAAAGGGGAACCCATCTTCATTTAGGTGATATCAAGAGTTTGATCATAAATCTTTCAACAATACAGAACACTGGAGAACAATAGTGGGACAGACAGACAGACAGACAGACAGACAGACAGACAGAGAGGAAAAAAAACAGTTAATTTAGACAAGCAGGCAGATGGATGGATGGATGGATGGATGGATGGATGGATGGATGGATGGATGGATGGATGGATGGATGGATGGATGGATAGATAGATAGATAGATAGATAGATAGATAGATAGATAGATAGATAGATAGATAGATAGATAGATAGATAGATAGATAGATAGATAGATAGATAGATAGACAGACAGACAGACAGACAGACAGCATGATAGATAGCAAAGACAAGCAGTCAGATGGGCATTCAGAAAACAATATAAGCCTGACAGGCAGATAGATAGACAAAAAGGCGGACAAATAGATGGCCTGGTGAACAGACAGATAGACAGATAAACAGACAATCAGACTAATATTTGAAAGGTACCAGACTCAAAGTTCAATACATTTCAGGAAACTGAGTGTTCTGGTCTCCACATGGAGGCATGGGTTTAAATCCCACTTCTGACAGTGACTTTATTTTTATTAGAAACCAAAACAAAAATATGAAATTAATTGTCCTTTGTCTTTCAAACACAGACATACAGAACAAACAAGTAGATGGTTACCTAATAGTGGGAAAGACAGACAGAAACAAACTGTTAAAACAGACAAGCAGGCAGATGGATATATAAATTAGACAGATCAATAGATTGATAGGAAAGATGAGCAGGCATATATATGCATTCAGACAGAAAACCAGATAAGAGTGACGTAGATAGATAAGAAACACACAAATAGAAGGATAGAGAAGACAAACAAGTAGACAGAAACTTGAAAAATAGTTTTATCAGCCACTGAGGGGATAAGAAACACATGCTTGTATGTCAGGATGGCCGAGCGGTCTAAGGCGCCAGGCTCAAGGTTCTGTACCTTCCGGGAAACTGAGTGTTCTGGTCTCCACATGGAGGCGTGGGTTCAAATCCCACTTCTGACAGAGACTTTATTTTCATTAGAAATCAAAACAACAATAAATTAATTGTTCTCCTTTGTCTTTCAAACACAGACATACAGAATAAACAAGTAGATGGTTACCTAATAGTGGGAAAGACAGACAGAAAATCAGCCAGAAAAAAACTGTTAATACACACTAGCAGGAAGATGGATATATAAATTAGACAGATCGATAGGAAAAACCCAGCCAATAGGGTTGCACAAGCCAGTGCACTCTTAGTGCCGGTCCCAATTACTATTACTGGTAAAGGGAGAGAGGTAGCTGATATGATGGAGAGGAGAAAGGTACATATGTTGTGTGTTAAGGAGAACAAGTGGAAAGGGAGTAAGGCTCGTGAGTAAAAACAGGTATGTAGTTCCTTTTTATTGATGTGTGCTGCCTACACAAATTCATTCCATTGAAGATGCATCTAAAATCGATGCTTGATGTTAAGACCTAATATGTATGTCTTTTTACCTTTTTTTTTTTTTAATCTATTTTTAAACATAACACATACAAACAATATTAATAATTATATTTTTGCTGAGATTACCCGACAATTTGAGAAATTTCATTGTGTTTTTGTGATCGTTCTAAAAAAAATACAAAAATTATATCAGAGTAACACTGACCTTAAAACAAGTGAATGTTTTGTTCAAATGCACTGTATAGTGTCTTATCTGTATCCATCAATGTTCCCTGACCAGCCTTGAACGATACACTGATTGATTGATTGTTCTTCCTTGGGAAGTGTTCACCTGTTTGGTGACAGGGGGCGCTGCAGCGCTGCTCAGAAAATACAGAGACTCTGTACTGTACTACATTTTCTATATACTTTGTAACATAAAGACGCAGTCTTGCACTTCAACGACGAAACGACGTCATCGCACAATGATGTCACGGTGTTACTTAGCAACTTTTAGAAGGATATCAATTTATAATCCATAACAGTTTTAAAATAAAAATAAATTTCAATTTCCAGAGAATTTCACAGAGAAGGAGACAACATAGTCTCTATTTTGCAGTCTTTTGACCTCACACTTGGTTCCATTGATAACCAAACCGTCCAAGAGATACTCAGTGTCCTCTTATTGTTCCAGAGTGACCTCATACAACTTATTTTGTTTGGGACGCACTACGAGAATCCTCCCTTCACCAATCCGCTCTATTAATCCTTTATTTATGTCTGATACTCTCACATCTTTCAGTTGTCCTGCCTCCACTGTCATTTCCTTCAGGTAAACTCTTTCCGCAGTTCCTTTTCTTTCTTTTTTATTGATTTTATTGACATCTCGTCATCTTTTAACCAGTCCATTGTCTCGATGCGCTATCCATTGGGCCACAGAGCCCTACGTTACACAGTGCTGTAATTTACTATCTCTGAACTGTTTATCTCAACGGATGGCTCGTAGTCTGTTTAAAATCACTGTTTTTTCCACTGCTAACAAATACTATCAAGCTTTTAAAAGGGTCAAAACAAAGCCTGCAATTCACCATTCAGTGCCCCAGAGAAACCATCTTAACCACTTGCAATGTTCTATCTCAAGCCATAAAGAAAAAGCTCAAAGGGACTCAAGCAGAAGTGTCAAAGGACAACTGCATCAGGCACTGCTGGGATTCGAACCCAGGCTCTCCTGTTTACAAGACAGGCACTTTAACCAACTAAGCCACAGCACCTTGCTGCCAGCCAGCAAATGCTCAGCCAGCTGTTGAATGGGAATTCTTCGCTCTAAGATTGGGGGGAAAAAAAGTGCATGAACATATTCATTCGAGCTAACAGCTAATAAGGCAGAAGCATGAATTAGATTTTTGTCTTAATGCTAGTCCTACCATTAATTTCAGACTTGCTAAGGTCCTCAACAGAAAATATGATCAAATAGAAATATAGTTAAGATACATATTGACAAATATGTTTTGGTCAAATGGGTAGAACCATGTGGAACAAGAGGAGATTTTTTTGAAAACTGCACCCAACAAAGCATTTCGGGTTAGGACGAGAAGCACGGACATGTCACATGCGATATGGCTCTTCAATCTACCTAGTGTAAAATGAAAGTTACTAGCAAGACAAGTAAAAAATGCACAACGACTCTGGTGGGACTCGAACCCACAACCTTTGAATAGCCCTACTGGCGAGTCTAGAAGTCCAATGCGCTATCCATTGCGCCACAGAGCCACTATGTTGCGGAGGTCTGTATTTTACTACCTCGGAACTGTTTATCTCAACGGATGGCTCGTAATCTGTTTAAAATCACTGTTTTTTTCCATTGCTAACAAATACTATCAAGCTTTCAAAAGGGTCAGAGCGAAGCCTGCAATTCACCATTCAGTGCGCCAGAGAAACCATCTTATCCACTTGCAATGTTCTATCTCAAGCCATAAAGAAAAAGCTCAAAGGCACTCAAGCACCAAAGGAAAACTGCATCAGGCACTGCTGGGATTCAAACCCAGGATCTCCTGTTTACTACACAGGCACTTTAACCAACTTAGCCACAGCACCTTTCTGCCAGACAGAAAATGCTCAGCCAGCTGTTGAATGGGAATTCTTCACTCTAAGATTTAGGGGGAAAAAAGTGCATGAACATATTTATTCGAGCTAACAGCTAATAAGGCAGAAGCATGAATTAGATTTTTGTCTTAATGCTAGTCCTACCATAAATTTCAGACTTGCTAAGGTCCTCAACAGAAAATATGATCAAATACAAATATAGTTAAGATACATATTGACAAACAATAGCCATGCCATAGCAGTGAAAACGTTCTATCTAATATCTGATCATAGTCTCAAACTATGATCAGATCAACCGTTGCCTGCCAGTTGAATCAACACAAGCGGTATATAATTGTTTGTGCCGATGAGACGAAACACTTGTAGCTGTTTTAGTTGATTTTTGTTGCAGTTTGTCTGCCTGTAGAACCACTAGCAGTGATGACGATTTCAAAAGAAAACTTGCCTCTTGTGAGGATCGAACTCACGACCTTCAGATTATGAGACTGACGCGCTACCTACTGCGCTAACGAGGCGACCTGGTTGAAGGCCGTTACTAGGAACCCCCGCTCTGAGAATGTAATACAATAAAGGCCCTGTTGGCTGCTGTTTTTCTTTTGTGTAAAAATATTTTTAACTTATTTAGAGCAACTGCTGTACCAATGTACTGTCCAAACTGACTGTACGGTATATCCGTGTTATTACAAACCTCGGAATCTGAGCTTGCTAGGGCGTTGTACCACCACAAACAGTTTGCTCATTGATAAAAAGGCCTATAATGTTTTGTGTTGAAATCACAGCACAGTCGTACCCGATTTACCTGATTTTCATTGCAGTTTGTATGGCCATGGTACCACGCTTTCAGCAATAACAAAGGGGACCTGCAACTAACCAACATTAAGCACCAATGTCCTAAGTGGTATTCAGCTGAGCTAGATCGTTTGCTCTTGGACCCATGCATGTTGTATTGGTTTAATATAAGAGATTTTTAAATCATATTTAGAACAATTACTATACCATTGGACTGTTCACTTTGGATTTAAGACATACCCATGTAATCAACACCTCAGAATCCACCATTGCCTGGCAGTTGAATCAACACAAGCAGTCTATAAATGGTTGTGCCGATGAGACAAAACAGTTGTGCCCATGTTCCTAATCTTTGCTAATCAAAACATTATTGTGGGCTTTGGATGTGTGAGCACAAAGTATGGAATGATTCTGTGTCAGGAATATTTGTTGGAACATCCGATTAGGGTACAGCAACGTTTTGGTCAAATGAGTAGAACCATGTGGAACAAGAGGAGATTTTTTTGAAAACTGCGCCCAACAAAGCATTTCGGGTTAGGACGAGAAGCACGGACATGTCACATGCGATATGGCTCTTCAATCTACCTAGTGTAAAATAAAAGTTACTAGCAAGACAAGTAAAAAATGCACAACGACTCTGGTGGGACTCGACCTCACAAGCTTTGAATAGCTCTACCGCCGAGTCTAGAAGTCCAATGCGCTATCCATTGCGCCACAAAGCTGCTATGTTGCGGAGGTCTGTATTTTACTACCTCGGAACTGTTTATCTCAACGGATGGCTCGTGGTCTGTTTAAAATCACAGTTTTTTTCCATTGCTAACAAATACTATCAAGCTTTTAAAAGGTTTAGAGCAAAGCCTGCAATTCACCATTCAGTGCCACAGAGAAACCATCTTATCCACTTGCAATGTCTCAAGCCATAAAGAAAAAGCTGGAAGGCACTCAAGTGGAAGCACCAAAGGACAACTGCATCAGGCACTGCTGGGATTCGAACCCAGGATCTCCTGTTTACAAGACAGGCACTTTAACCAACTAAGCCACAGCGCCTTGCTGCCAGACAGCAAATGCTCAGCCAGCTGTTGAATGGGAATTCTTCGCTCTAAGATTTAGGGGAAAAAAAGTGCATGGACATATTCATTCGAGCTAAAAGCTAATAAGGCAGAAGCATGAATTAGATTTTTGTCTTAATGCTAGTCCTACCATTAATTTCAGACTTGCTATGGTCCTCAACAGAAAATATGATCAAATACAAATATAGTTAAGATACATATTGACAAACAATAGCCATGCCATAGCAGTGAAAATGTTCTATCTAATATCTGATCATAGTGTTGTATATTCCTCGTCTTGATGAGGTGTAGTTGTCGGCTGGAAGAACTCTTCTTTAGACACAGTATTTCATGTAAATAATGATTTTTATTCAGCACAGAAATATAGCATCTTTACAGGCCTTCCGGTCAAGCCTGGAGTCAGCACGCTCTGATTCAAAGTCTGACTCCAGATCCATGCTTACACACACATTAAATGCTTGCCCGTTTCCTGGGTCCACCTCTTAATGTAAATGAGATGCATATGAGCTTACTGTGCAATAATGTTGAACGTAAAGAGAAGCCTGCCTTTTCCCTGACTGAAATGTCCAGATGTTTCCAGGGCTCACATTCCCAGATCATAAAACATAAAGCGCATCCCGTTTTCCTGTACCTCGAAGTATATGGTGAACGGGGAGGTCGCCTCCCAAGAAGATATACATTCTGGACCACATTCCATATTTGTTTTAAAAACATTATTTCAACACTGGTGAGAGCCCGTATCTCTCACCAGTCTTAAGATAACATTAAGTCTACCCCCTACACTTTTGTTTACAGAGAACCATCTGTCCAGGCGGTTCAGTAATTAACTTTGGCCTCTCCAGGAATGTCACCATTGCAGAATAATATGAGTTTAGGCCTTTTGATATTACACATTTAAGATACTATACATTTAAGACACTACAATAGTCTCAACAAACCACTAAAATTCTGTTGAAATTAGCATGCCACACTACTGTTGACAGCAATTGCTCTGAGGGTCCTACTCTTTCAGCAATAACAAAGCAGTGCTGCAACTAACAAACATTGGGCACCACTGTCCTAAGTGGTAGGAGCAATTGATCTTGATTGTTTGCTCATGGACCCATGAATGTATATTTGTTTTATATGAGAGATTTCTAAAATCTTTTGTAGAACAATTGTTGTACCACTGGACTGCACGCTTTGGTTGTAAGAGAAACCCCTTGTAATCAAGAACTCGGAATCTGCCATTGCCTAACGAGGTGACCTGGCCGAAGGCCGTTACTAGGAACCACCGCTCTGAGAATGTAATACAATAAAGGCCCTGTTGGCTGTTGTTTTTCTTTTGTGTAAAAAGATTTTTTAACTAATTTAGAGCAACTGCTGTACCAATGTACTGTCCAAACTGACTGTACGGAATATCCATGTTATTACAAACCTCGGAATCTGAGCTTGCTAGGGCGTTTTACCACCACAAACAGTTTGCTGTTTGCCTATAATGTTTTGTGTTGAAATCACAGCACAGTCGTACCTGATTTACCTGATTTTCATTGCAGTTTGTATGGCCATGGTACCACGCTTTCAGCAATAACAAAGGAGACCTGCAACTAACCAACATTAGGCACCAATGTCCTAAGTGGTATTCAGCTGACCTAGATCGTTTGCTCTTGGACCCATGCATTTACAACAATTACTATACCATTGGGCTGTTCATTTAGGATTTAAGACATACCCATGTAATCAACACCTCAGAGGTCTGTATTTTACTATCTCGGAACTGTTTATCTCAAGGGATGCCTCGTAGTTTGTTTAAAATCACTGTTTTTTTCCATTGCTAATAAATACTATCAAGCTTTCAAAAGGGTCAGAGCAAAGCCTGCAATTCACCATTCAGTGCCCCAGAGAAACCATCTTATCCACTTGCAATTTTACATCTCAAGCTACTCAGACCTCGTGGTGCATAGTCTGTTTCATCCAAATAATGTTAGTACATTATAAACCTTCTATAACATGTTACCAAACTTTATCAATTTGCTCTAGCTGAAAAAAAGATAACTCTGCAAATAGTGACTGAGATGTATTCAAAATTCAAGTTTCAGTGACACCTGACTCCAAATCAAAAGGTTGTGTGTTTAAATCACATCGAGGTCATGGTTGCTGGACTCTTGCTTTTTGTCCAATGTGGAGACTTTTAATTTGTCTAAAGTGTAGTCTGTCTCATCAAATTAATGTTAGTACATTATAACCCTCCTATAACATGTTACCAAACTTTGTCAATTTGCTCTAGCTGAAAAAAATAGATAACTCTGCAAATAGTGACTGAGATCTTTTTACAATTCAAGTTTCAGTGACACCTCAAATAATGTCACAGTCAAAGTATGTTTGAACCAATAATATTTGCATGGGAGGATCATGGCAATATCTTTTGCGTTCAAACAAAGACGACTATTGTCAGAACCATTGGTTGGTCAGAATAAACACCATAAAGGATGCATACCACAGTGAGACTAAACCATAATTTGCTAATGTATGGGTAAGTATTGGAAAGCATGTGGAAACGTCAGCGCCTGTTCTCTGTGCAAGAAAAAAATATCATGGCATTTTGACATCAAGGGAAGATTCAGATAAGCTTTGGATTATCCCACCACAAAGAATGAGCCACTAGTTAGCTTTTAAACAACCAAACAAGGACTTGAACCCTGGACCCTCAGATTGAAAGTCTGATGCGCTACCGACTAAACTATCCGGACTCGGCTTATGCACTTGCTTTGAACCTAGAACAGTTGCAATGACTATGTATAACTCACATAAAAAGCACCTTAAAAGCTCCTTTCCCAATCTTTGTCCATAGTCTTATATATAGCATTTGCTTTTTGCAAACTAACTTTACATTTCATCACTGACCTAATTACTGACACTGAGTTCATTATTTCACTGTATAGTGTAACAGATTGTTTCCTTTACATATGAAATGTAACTCCTGAATCTTATTTACACCAACAAGGGACTTATTTACACATCAGGGACTTCCAATGCGGAAAATGTCAGAGCCTGCAACCTGACCGTCAGACTCAATTTGTCATTACAACTGCGACGAGAAAAATGCAAAGCCTTCTCTGGGCAAAGAGGTGGGTGAAGTCAGCTACTTGGAGTTAAAGGCGCATGTGAAAACGTCAGAGCCGGTACTCTTTGTAAGTAAAAACCTCATGGCATTTTGACATCAAGGGAAGATTCAGAAAAGCTTTGGATTGTCAAACAACAAGTATCAGCTGACTTTTTAACACCCGAATAGGGACTTAAACCCTGGACCCTCAGATTAAAAGTCTGATGCGCTACTAATTGAGCTATCTGGGCTCTGCTCAAGTTCCTGCTTAGAAACTAAAACAGTTGCGACACCTTGCCAGGCGACACCTTACCAGGAGCTTGAAAATCACGTCGAGGTCATGGTTGCTGGACTCTTGCTTTTGGCCTTTATTAGCAGCTGCTCTATCTTTGATTTTCCAATGTGGAGACTTTGAATTAGTCCAAAGTGTTGTCTGTCTCATCAAATTAACATTACTACATTATAACTCTCCTATAACATGTTACCAAGCTTTGTCAATTTGCTCTAGCTGAATAAAAAGATAACTCTGCAAATAGTGACTGAGATCTATACACAATTCAAGATTCAATGGCACCTCAAATAATGTCACAGTTAAAGTATGTTTATACCAATTATAATTTGCATGGGACGATCATGGGAATATCTTTTGGGTTCAAACAAAGACGAATATTGTCAGAGCCATTGGTTGGTCAAAATACACCATAAAGGATGCTTATCAGAGTGAGACTAAACCATAATTTGCTAATGTATGGGTAAGACTTGGAAAGCATGTGGAAACTTTAGAGCTGGTACTCTGTGTACTCTGACACTTTTAATTCTAAATGCTTCTTTTTAGGTGAAATTATAGACAAGTCAAGACATTGCAGCAAACCTCATTACGGCTGTGATGGCCGAGTGGTTAAGGCGTTGGACTTGAAATCCAATGGGGTTTCCCCACGCAGGTTCAAATCCTGCTCACACTATCAATGTATGATAGTGATTTATTTTTAAGTCTTTACTGTGTGAAGTGAACGATGTACAGAAGTGTTTTAGCATAGAAGAAACGTTAGAAACAAACATAATTTGTTTTACTCGAGGTGAAAGTTGTTTTGCTGGGACGAGGAGGAAGAACATTAGAACTCACATTATCTCTTTAGGAAACATGATTCATCTTGTGCTTTCTACAAGATCAAAAAGGTTTAGAAAAATCCTTTGAAACTTCTTGTTTCAAAAGAATATGTTTCATATCACTTGACTTCTGCCCTCAGACTCTCACTAGTGTACAGAGATGATTGTGGATTAAACATATTAATGTGTGAATGTTAGATTTTGCAATGTTTCTTCTTATTTAGATCTGTAAAAAATACCAAGACTAAAAGGTGAATAAAACCTGTTTTCCACACTCTTTATTGTTCTTTTAACAGGTCGTAAGTGTTCCACCTGCTGCAAGTGTTCCACCTGCTTTACTCCACTCCTACTGCTGTAGCGCCCCCTACCTCCACCCCCACCATTATACAGCCTGCACTTACATTATCACTGCTCATTCATTATTTTCATATTTCAGTATTTACTCCACACGCAATTATCTCTGGAACCTCCCCAAAGCCTTTTATAGTCATATTGTCTTTTATTGGATAGAAGATTATTTGTGTTTTCTTCAAAAGGGAAATCAGATCTTTACATTTCCAGCACATGTATGATTTTACATGAATGTCAGTCTGTTCTGTCGCCTCTCTTTTTTAGTCTACAAAGTCACGGTTTGGTGGATCCTTCAGCAACAATTCAGCAGCCAAACCTAATGTAAATGTACCAATGCAGATTCCTGTAATTTAAAAAGATCTTCATATGTCATTATCATCATCATTATTATGCTCAAGTTCATAATATACAATATGTGTCTTTACAGCCTGGTAGTCAAAGTTCATCTCCTTCAGCCAGTCCTTCATCTGCATCCAGACCTTCATCTGCATCCAGTCCTTCATCTGCATCCAGTCCTTCATCTGCATCCAGTCCTTCATCTGCATCCAGACCTTCATCTGCATCCAGACCTGCTGTTTCTTCTGTTCTGCTCCTTTAACCATTTCTTCCTGGTGTTTTGAGTCACTCAGAGACTTGATATTATTTTACCATTTATTTTTGTGGATTTACTACTATTATAATCTATAGTTATTTATGATTACTTTGTTGTTTCAGACCCAATTAGGATAATTTTTTTTAAATATTTGTACATGATTATATCTATTGTTAAATAACCTTTGTTAATATATACATTGATTTGTAATATTGTAGCATTTTCAGTAATTAAAAATAAAATGTTTTATTGTTCATAGAACAGTGACTCGTGAATTATTCTGTACCTATTATCATCTTCATTATTATTATTATTATTATTATTATTATTATTATTATTATTATTATTAATAATAATAATAATAATAATAATAATTAGAATATAAATATAAAAGATAAATACAGAACATGTCTCATATAATGAAAAAGAGATTTTTGTTAAAAAAAGTGTTAAAGGTTAAATAAGTACATTAACAAAAGAAATAAACATGCATTTTATGCACTTTATTTTAATTTCCAGTAAATAAAATCAGTCAAATCACAAAGATATTAATGAACATGAGTGACAAGTGATGTATTTTTATTCATATCATCAGTATTTGTGTGCACTATTAAGGGATTCGAACCAGCGTCATTCACATCAGAGATTCTCCCTGGGAAGCACATAAGGCAGTTTGCTATAAAATATATACATCAATCTGCCAACAACCATAAGAAATGTGCAAGACATGTTTTCATTACCTTTTCTTTTTTCTTCCATTTTTTTCTTTTTTCTTTCTCTTTTTCCTGTTTTTCCTTCTTTCCCTTCTTTTTCCCCTCTTCCCACCCCTTAATAGACTATTGATCCCCAGCTTCACACAGCTCACATCCTCAACTCTCAGTCTCACACTGCCCTCTAGCGGCAGTATCCGGACGTGCTTTATGCTCCATTCTGTACTAATGTGACTTCTGTTTGTGTTTTTTAGCAGTGATTCTCAATCTTTTTCTGCCATTTACCACTTCAGAGGGGTGGATTTTTAAACCCCACCTGTCCTCCGTCACCTCAAAAAAGGATGATGAAATATTTCAAGTTAAAAAATGTCTAATTTATTAAACTATCCAATTCTAAATGATCATCAACTAGCATCAAAAACAAAAATAGAGAAAAGAAAGGTGTAGTTGTGTTATCACTTTGCCTTTCTGTCACTTTGGAAGAGAGGTAGCTGAGAGGAGAAAGGTAGATATGCTGTGTGTTCAGGAGACCAAGTGGAAAGGGAGTAAGGCCAGGAACATTGGAGGTGGATTTAAACTGTTTTATCATCGTGTGGATGGAAAGAGAAATGGTGTAGGGGTGATTCTGAAGGAAGAGTACAGTAAGAGTGTAGCGGAGGTGAAGAGAGTTTCTGATAGGGTGATGATCGTGAAGGTGGAAGTTAAAGGGATGATGATAAATGTCATCAGTGCCTATGCTCCACAAGTTGGCTGTGAGATGGAGGAGAATGAAAGATTCTAGAGTGAATTAGATAAGGTGGTAGATGGTGTACCTAGGAAAGAACGATTGGTGATTGGGGCAGACTTTAATAGGCATGTAGGTGAAGGAAACAGAGGTGATGAGGAGGTGATGGGTAGGTATGGTTTTAAGGAGAGGAATGTGGAAGGGCAGATGGTGGTGGATTTTGCTAAATGGATGGAAATGGCAGTGGTGAACACTTATTTTAAGAAGAAGGAGGATCATAGTGTGACGTATAAGAGTGGAGGAAGGTGCACACAGGTGGACTATGTGCTATGCAGGAGATGCAACCTAAAGGAGATTGGAGACTGTAAAGTGTTGGCAGGGGACAGTGTAGCTAGACAGCATCGGATGGTGGTCTGTAGGATGGTTTTGGAGGCGAAGAAGAAGAGGAGGAGTGTGAGGACTGAAAGAAGAATAAGATGGTGGAAACTGAAGGAGGAAGAGTGTAGTGTGAGGTTCAGGGAAGAGGTCAGACAGAGGCTCAGTGGTGGTGAGGAGGTTTTGGATGATTGGGCAACTACTGCAGGAGTGATGAGGGAGCCAGCTAGAAAAGTACTTGGTGTGACATCTGGAAATAGAAAGCAAGACAAGGAGACGTGGTGGTGGAATGAGGAAGTGCAGGAGAGCATAAGGAGAAAGAGGTTGGCAAAACAGAAGTGGGACAGACAGAGTGATGAGAAAAGTAGGCAGGAGTACAAGGAGATGCGGCAGCAGGTTAAGAGGGATGTGGCGAGAGCCAAGGAAAAGGCATATGAGGAGCTGTATGAGAGGTTGGACACTAAGGAAGGAGAAAAGGATTTGTACCGATTGGCCAGGCAGAGGGACCGAGCTGGAAAGGATGTACTGCAAGTTAGAGCAGTAAAGGATGGAGAGGGAAATGTGTTGACTAGTGAGGAGAGTGTGTTGAGAAGGTGGAGGGAGTATTTTGAGCAGCTGATGAATGAGGAAAATCAGAGAGAGAGAAGGTTGGATGATGTGGAGTTGGTGAAGCAGGATGTGGATAGGATTAGTAAGGAGGAAGTGAGAGCAGCGATTAAGAGGATGAAGAGTGGAAAGTCGGTTGGACCAGATGACATACCGGTAGAAGCGTGGAGATGTTTAGGAGAGATGGCAGTGGAGTTTTTGACCAGATTGTTTAACAGGATTTTGGAAGGTAAGAAGATGCCTGAGGAATGGAGAAGAAGTGTGCTGGTACCGATCTTTAAGCATAAAGGTCGATGTGCAGTCTTGCAGTAACTACAGGGGAATTAAGTTGATCAGTCACACCATGAAGTTATGGGAAAGAGTAGTGGAAGCCAGGCTGAGAGAAGAGGTGACCATCTGTGAGCAACAGTATGGTTTTATGCCGAGGAAGAGCACCACAGATGCCTTATTTGCATTAAGAATGTTGATGGAGAAGTATAGAGAAGGACAGAAGGAATTGCATTGTGTATTTGCGGATTTAGAGAAGGCGTTCGACAGGGTGCCAAGAGAGGAGTTGTGGTATTGTATGAGGAAGTCAGGTGTGTCATAGAAGTATGTGAGGGTGGTGCAGGACATGTATGAGGACAGTGTGACGTCAGTGAAGTGTGCAGTAGGAACAACAGACTGGTTCAGGGTGAAGGTTGGACTGCATCAAGGATCGGCCCTGAGCCCCTTCCTGTTTGCAGTGGTGATGGACAGGTTGACGGACGAGGTCAGACAGGAGTCTCCCTGGACTATGATGTTTGCGGATGATATTGTGGTTTGTTGTGAGAGAAGGGAGCAGGTTGAGAAGAGCCTGGAGAGGTGGAGATATGCACTGGAGAGAAGGGGAATGAAACTCAGTAGGAGTAAGACAGAGTAGATGTGTGTGAATGAGAGGGAGGGCAGTGGAGTTGTGCGGTTGCAGGGAGAAGAGCTGGAGAAGGTGGAGGAATTCAGGTACCTGGGTTCAACAGTGCAAAGTAAAGGAGAGTGTGTTAGAGAAGTGAAGAAAAGAGTGCAGGCAGGGTGGAGTGGGTGGAGAAGAGTGACAGGAGTGATTTGTGATAGTAGGGTATCTGCAAAAATGAAAGGGAAAGTTTATAGGTCTGTGGTGAGACCTGCGATGTTGTATGGATTAGAGACAGTGGCATTGAGTAAAAGACAGGAGGTGGAGCTGGAGGTAGCAGAGCTGAAGATGTTGAGGTTTTTGTTGGGAGTGACGAGGATGGATAAGATCAGAAATGAGTTTATTAGAGGGACAGCGCACGTAGGATGTTTTGGTGACAAGGACATGTGCAGAGGAGGGACATGAATTATATTGGTAGAAGAATGCTGAGGATGGAGCCACCAGGTAGGAGGAAAAGAGGAAGGCCAAGGAGGAGGTTCATGGATGTGGTGAGGGAAGACATGCAGGTAGTTGGTGTAAAAGAGGCAGATGTAGAGGACAGGGTGGTATGGAGACAGATGATCCGCTGTGGCGACCCCTAATGGGAGCAGCCGAAAGAAGAAGAAGAAGTGTCTCTTTAATACTCCAGGAGTAATTTCTGTACTATTTTACTACTTTATTACATGAATATGGTCAGGTTTTCTGACTTAAAATTTTTGAGTGTTTTCTCCTCACCCATCTTACCCCAGTATTTTTTACTGAAATGAATGACCTGTAATGAAATTTGTTTCCTCAGCTGAGCGAGCGTTGGCAACACTTAATTGTGAGCTCCTTATGGGGAAACCTATAAGAGTCATGTGGTCTCCGAGTAAATTCACCATGAGGAAAAGTAGCATCTGGAACTTGTTCAAACCTGCAAGCCTTTTTCTAAGACGCACCACCCAGTAACAGTCACTCAGACACTAAGACACACACACACACACACACACACACACACACACACACACACACACACACACACACACACACACACACACACACAGAAACCCTCACCACCACCTATAGATTAAACTATATAAAGAGAATAATCTCCTAAAATTTTTAATCAGATTAAATGATAATTACAAATATACAAATAAACCCTGTGCCTCTTTCGCTAATATATACATCATTTTGAAATATTATTTGTACCTTTGTATGTTTGCATCTTTGATATTTTATTATTTGACATCGTTGTAGTTTTTCTGGTAATTAAAAATAAAATGTTTTATTGTTCATATAACAGCAACTCGTGAATTATTCAGTGAACCCGCAGCGTCTTCTGTGTTGCCTGTTCAGAGTAAAAACAAGCCTATGTATTCACAATTCAAGTTTCAGTGACACGTCAAATAATGTCACAGTTAAAGTATGTTTAAACCAATGTTATTTGCATGGGAGGATCATGGGAATATCTTTTGGGTTCAAACTAAGACGACTATTGTCACGGCCATTTGTTGGTTAAAATTACCACCATAAAGGATGCTTACCACAGTGAGACTAAACCATTATTTACTCATGTATGGGTAGGACTTGGAAAACATCTGCAACTTCAGAGCTTGTACTCTGTGCAAGAGGAAGGTTCATAGAATTTTGTCATCAAGGGAAGATTCAGAAAAGCTTTTGATTTTCCCACCAATTAAAACAAACAATCATTAGCTTTTTAACACAAGAACAGGGACTTGAACCCTGGACCCTCAGATTGAAAGTCTGATGCTCTACCAAATGAGCTATCCGGGCTCCGCGTATATGTCTGCTGTTGCGACACCTGGCCTCAATAATATACTTGTCTCTGTGCTTGCTCAGAGAGGGCGAATCTCAGGAGTTTCTTGAAGCTTTCTCCAATTGTTTAATGTGCTTTTCTTGTAAGAAGCCCACCATGAAGGTTATCCCCGATTTCATGTCCAACAGCAGTATTCAAGGAGCTCCTTTTTCAATCTTTGTCCATAGTCTAACGCAGGGGTCTCCAAACTACGGCCCTCTCATCCGGCCCGTGTCGATTATGCGAACGAAATTAGTTCGCATAATCAGGTTTTTTGAGCGATATTGTGTGCAAGATACTTTCAGTTTGACTATTTATTTATGTTGAATTCACTTCATTTTAGTGCCCAGTGATGGCCGAGAAGAGGAAAAGAAAAATTTACGATGAGTGTCTGCAATTTCAAGAAGAATGGAGTTTGAAAGACTTATTCAGTAAATCCTCAAATGAAAATGAATCCCTAACTAAGGCCAGTTATAAAGTTGCCTACATCCTGGCTAAAAGTGGCAAACCGTTTACAGATGGTGAAGTAGTGAAGGAATGTTTGTACAATTTGAAAATGTAGCTTTGGGTGCAAATACCATTGCCCGCCGTGTTGCAGACATGGGTGAAAACATTGTGGTTCAAATAGCGAAAAATGCAAGCAAGTTTCGCCATTTTTCAATTGCAATGGATGAATCACTGAACAGCTGTTCCACCTCTCAACTGCTTGTGTTCATTAGAGGTGTGGATGAAGACATGAATATAACACAAGAGCTGGCTTCCCTACATAGCAGGTATGGCACTGTTACCGGAGAGGATATATTCAATGAATTGAAAAAAACATTTGCTGATTATAACTTGGACTGGACTAACCTCAGTTGCCTGACTGTTGATGAAGGAAAGAACATGAGTGGCATAAAGAAAGGCTTGGTTGGACAAGTGAAGCAGATGTGTAATGAGAAAAACATTCTACAACCAATGTTCCTGCACTGTATTATTCACCAGCAAGCTTTGTGTGCTAAATATGTGGACATTAGCAGTGTACTAAATCCAGTGGTGAAGATGGTGAATTTAATAAGGTCACATAGCCTCAACCATAGACAGTTCAGAGGCATGTTGAAAGATACAGACACAAAATCGCAAGATTTACCATATTACACAGCAGTAAGATGGCTAAGTTGTGAGAAAGTTCTGAGCAGAGAATTTAAGTTAAGAAAGGAAATAGGTGACTTCCTGGAAAGTAAAGGCAAGCCACAGCCTTTACTGTCTGATGAAGAGTGGGTATGGAAATTGGCCTTTGCTGCAGACATAACTAGTCATTTCAATTTTCTGAAACTAAAACTACAAGTGTCACATAAAAGCAAATCAGTGTATGGCTTTACACTGTACACTGGTCTGCATAATCCAGTCCTTTAATGTTTTCTGAAAATAAGCTTAGTATGTGTCATTTGGACCTTTTAAATATACAAAAAAAAAATCTTACCATTTAATTTCATATAGGTTGGTCTATTTTGCAGATTAAGAAAAAGTTTTACGAGGAAATTGTGATCAAGGAATCCTTCATGGCAATCTGAACAGAATGTTGTGTGCAAGATCTTCCTATATGCAAATTTTCAGCTGGCCTAGAATCACTTAGGCCAAAGTCATTTTTAGTCATACATTTAATAAGTCACAATTTTATAGGAGCCACCTTTGATTGGGAATAAGTGTAAGAATGTAGTGCTTAAATTTAATTAGCAGAGAGGTGGACATCGATTGAGATCACAGATAAGGATGAGTATCGCTTCAGAGTGAAGAAAAGTAAAACCTATTTCAAAATCCTTTCACTTCAAGATCTGCATGTGGTCAGTACATGGTTGAAGAGAAGAAATGCAGGAACACAGCTCTTTAACACTGCAGCAGCACGTTTTGAAGTCGACCCCGTAGATAATTAAAACGCCAACAAAATACATCCATGACTTTTGCGTGTTCATCATTTGGCCTACACATGGTCACCAAAACAAAAGTCTAGGTTTCATTTGAGATCACTGGCTTGAACACTTGTTTTGTTATCATGATAGCTGAGCATTGTCTCTGACTCCTTTACATTGTAATTCAAATTCAATTGACACTTCATCTGATATTGACAAGAACCCCACTGGGTTTTCCAGCCCGTTTGGAAGCTAGAAGAGTAGAGCCGAGCCACTCTTTGCCACAAGATGTGAGTCCCGTCTCGGTTACTTGCAGCGAGCAGAGTGGCGCAGCGGAATTTAATAAATGCCACATAATTTTATATGAGCCCCTTTTCATTGGGAATAGGGGTAAGAATGTCGTGCTCGCATGTGATTAGCAGAGAGGTGTACATAGATTGAGATCACATATAAGGATGAGTATCACTTCAGAGTGGGGAAAAGTATAAACCTATTTCCAAATCCTATTACTTCACTATCTGCATGTCATGAGTACATGGGTGAAAAGGACAAATGCTGGATTCAAATGACCTGCCTACTTTGTGCACCAAACAGAAAGATTGCCATTGGTTTCCTTTTGATGCAGGCAAGCACCAGTTGACTCATTGATGGATGTGCAGGGGTCATGGAAAACCTTCCTTAATCAAGGCTGAGAGGATAAGGTGACGGACCTAAAATCCGTTGGGGTCTCCCTGCGCCATGTTAAAATCATGCCTACTACATTTGTGATCTTAGTGTCTTACAAATTCCCCACAGATTGTTCCGCCAGAAAACAGCTCTTTAACACTGCAGCAGAACTATTTAGTCATCCGCGTAGATAATTAAACCGCGCACGAAATACGTCTTCTACATTTGCGTGTTCACCATATGACCTAGACAATGGTCACCAAGGCAAGAGGCAGCTAACCCTGGCTGTCAGGATGGCCGAGCGGTCTAAGGCGCTGCGTTCAGGTCGCAGTCTCCTCTGGAGGCGTGGGTTCGAATCCCACTTTTGACAGGTGTGTACCTTGTTGGTCTGTTTTTCTGAACTGAGCCCATGCAGGAGAGACTTGTTGAGTTGATACTGATACTGAGTTGATACTGAAAGAACATGAAAGAAAACTATTCAACATGCTGACTGTTCGAGTCTACAGTTTGCTTGGATAATGCTCAAGTCTTCTGCTGCTTGTTTGATATAGAAATATCTTGGCAAAATTTCACTGAATATCGAAGACTCATCCAAATGCTTGAGCATGTCTTTGGACAAAAATAGTTGAAACCTTGCTGTGACACACCAGTCTAGCTTTCATTTGACATCACTGGCTTAAACACTTGTTTCGTTATCATGATAGCTAAGCATGGTCTCTCATTTGAACAGAATCTCGTTCCAGGAATGGCACAAAAGTGTGCAACTGTGTGGCTAAATCTGTGTGTAAATAAAGTGCAAAGGGAAAATTATGCAATGTCTTATCTGCTAGTATCCTCAGATTCCTTATTTTTTCGGTTCTACAGTGGCATTTTATCATGATAATTCAATTAGGAGATGGATCATTGATGAACCATGACACTCTCTTATTTACAGCGTTTGTGAAAGAAAAGGTGTCACCTAAAAGTAAATCAGTGCATAATGTGAACAAGTGAAAAGGACAGATTTCACAACAATGCTGTACAGAGTACACTGATCTGCATAATCCAGTCCTTTATTGTTTTCTGAAAATAAGCTTAGTATGTGTGTTTTGGACATATCTGGTTGTTCGGAGAAATAAATACAAATCATTACTGCTTCAGAGTGAAGAACAGTAAAACTTATTTCAAAATTCTTTCACTTCAAGATCTGCATGTGGTCAGTACATGGTTGAAGAGAAGAAATGCAGGAACACAGCTCTTTAACACTGCAGCAGCACGTTTTGAAGTCGACCCCGAAGATAATTAAAACGCCAACAAAATACATCCATGAATGGATGTATGCATCCATCCTTTACATTGTAATTCAAATTCAATTGACACTTCATCTGATATTGACAAGAACCCCACTGGGTTTCCCAGCCCGTTTGGAAGCTAGAAGAGTAGAGCCGAGCCACTCTTTGCCACAAGATGCGAGTCCCGTCTCGGTTGCTTGCAGCGAGCAGAGTGGCGCAGCGGAAGCGTGCTGGGCCCATAACCCAGAGGTCGATGGATCGAAACCATCCTCTGCTAACTTTTACCTGTTTAATACCTCAGTCCGATTCTTCAATGGTAATCTGAACACATAATGCCATCGATGTATCCGAATTTTGTGTCGAACATCTTCCTATATGCACATTTTCAGCTAGCCTAAGGACAGTTAGGCCAAAGTCATTTATAATCATACATTTAATAAATGCCACATAATTTTATATGAGCCCCTTTTCATTGGGAATAGGGGTAAGAATGTCGTGCTCGCATGTGATTAGCAGAGAGGTGGACATAGATTGAGATCACATATAAGGATGAGTATCACTTCAGAGTGGGGAAAAGTATGTATATGAAATGACATGTTCACTTCATGACTATGACATGTTCACAGCATGTCAACTGCACCAAGTGCTAGAAAGGAGTGCACCGGCACCTTTTGGGAGACAGATTTGCTGCAGAATTCTGGGGAAACTGAGTGGTACCTTAACTTCAGAATGTCAGAGAAGGCGTGGGTTTAAGTCGCAAGGTTGTATCTTAAGTCCTATTCTGACGGGACTAGTTTTACAGGGGGTCTGTTACTTTTTTTGTTACTTTTTTTGGTTCTTACAAACAGTAGTTTTGTTCTTACAAAACTACTGTTTGTAAGAACCAAAAAAAGAAACAATCTTATGTTCTCATAAAGCTTGTGACATGTACTGAACATTTGTCTCTTTACTTTTAAAGTAAACTGGATTTTAACATATTCAAGTAACCATTAGGCATTAAAGTACAAAAATATAAACGTTGCTTAGTGCAAAAACATAACTTCCTACAGTTTCACAACATTACTGTTCATAGAACAGTTATTTTAATTAGTATAAACAAGTGCAACTGCACAATAATGTTTGCAAAAAACAATGGCCAGAAAACTAGTGGTCATTTCTTTGGTCAGACAGTGAGTGTTGATCTTGGAAAACTGATGTTGACGGATTTTAGTGGAAGGCTTCGCAAGGTGAAAAAGCAAATGGATCAGATGAATAATAGTGCTGAGCAGGATGTTGATATTGTGCAAACGAAGTCGAGGGGCCATACTGTGGCAATGCAGGTCTAAGCACTTGCAGAATTTGAACCATGAATTGCTGGGTCTCTCGAGCACGCCTGTCTTCAGCTTCCTGACGTTTTATCTCAAAATCAAGACGTGCTTTGTCCAGATCCAACCTGGCCTGCTGGAGCTGTCTCTTCTAGGCCATGTGCTCCTTGTCAGGACGTTGTTTAAGCTCTGCTGCTGTTGTATCAATGTCATGTTGTATTAACATGTTTATCCCTCTCTCCATGGCTTCCATAATTTGTTTTTTTTTCCTTTGTGTTTACGCCCTGATGAGAAAAATCACAAAATTGTATTGTATCATAAGACAAAAAGACGTGCTGTTATATGATAATACAAGATATCATAATAATGAACATTGTCAATATTGTTATTGTGGAGACTTCAAGATGTGAATAATTATGAATTACTTGGCTTTTTAGAAAGAGTTTGAATTTGTAACTTTTTAATTTGTTTCTGTAAAGTATTTAAAACTTTTTTACTCTGGTGTTCACCAACTATTCAAATACAGAATACTTTAACACCTATGCATTTTTACATTTCAATATAATTTAAAAATGTACTATAAATACCATTTAAAACTGTTCCATTTCTTTATTGTTTCTTTAAAGTCATGTTCAATCTTGCTTAATATTAATTTCAAACTTACTTGTAATGATGGAAGTTTGGCCAGTATTGGTGGTCTGCTCTGACCTCTGACCACTGTCATCTTCAGTCGCTGTAAATGTAGCTGCTTTGTCTCCTGATGGCTCTGCTATACCAGATGAGTGTGAACTGGTACCTGTAACAAATCACATAATTTAGAAAATTCTAGAGCTTCAAGATATTAAATAAATAGCAACACTGACATTTTGTACAGAGAAAAATTCACAAACTTACCAGTGATATCACCTTCCTCTGAACTTGATGCATCCATATGTCCATCACCTGGGTTAGTCATTGGACGACAAGCTAAAGAAACAGAAATATCTACTCAATATCGACAGTACTGGTTTAATTACAATACTTGATTGTGTCTCTATCGGTAGCTTGTTCACTGCATTGTATTATTTATGTCTATTATTTCATTTGATATGTATGCTTATGAACATAGACATACATGCTTTATACACTGTTAAATACATTTCAATACAAAATTAATACTCTTTAAAGTACAACTAACCAAGAACAGAGTCCAGTTCCTCGAAGAATGTGCAGCGTTGTGGATACGACCCAGTCTTCTTGTTGTGCTTCACACATTCGCGGTAACGTCGTTTCAGTTATTCTATGCGGTCTTTGCACTTTACCCAACCAAAGGTAGTTTATATAGATGGAAAACTAGTCCCGTCTGAATAGGGCTTATGTCTGTGTTTGGAAGACAAAGGAGAATAATTATTTTATTATTGTTTTGATTTCGAATGAAAATAAAATCACTGTCAGAAGTGGGATTTGAACCCACGCCTCCATGTGGAGACCAGAACACTCAGTTTCTTGGAAGGTATTGAACCTTGAGTCTGGCGCCTTAGACCGCTCGGCCATCCTGACATACAAGCATGTGTTTCTTATCCCCTCAGTGGCTGATAAAACTATTTTTACAAATTTCTGTCTACTTGTTTGTCTTATCTATCCTCCTTTTTTGTGTGTTTCTTATCTATGTTAGTCTTATCTGATTTTAGATCTAAATGCCTATATGCCTGCGTGACACTAAAACATGTAGTGGTAACGGCTACTTTTTACTTAATACCAAATGTCAGAGCCCAAACTTCTTTACTTTAACTTGAGTAAAAAAGTGTAGTCAGTACTTTAACCTTTACAAACGTTTTTTAAAACATGAGTACCTGTACTTCTACTTAAGTGAAGGATGTATGTACTTTTGCCACCTCTGATGATTGGCTATTGCTTTAAGCAAACCCTGCATTGACTGGTCAGTTCACATACACAATGCGCTCATGCTGGACGTTTTTTTTTTGTGTATTCTAGCAACTGTAGTAAACAAAACATTGGCTGATAATCACGTGGCGAAAAGTTCACTCATTTTGCTCACAGCTTTTTGAGAGGTAAAGTTCTCGCTCTCCTTTACTCTCTATACTGTACATACAAAGATGATTTTTAGTTAAACATGAACATCAGTCTGCCAAAACTATAAGAAATGTGGAAGGTTGGTTTTATTTTCCCTTTTCTTTTTTTTTTTCTTTTCTTTTTCTAATTTGTTTCTTTTTTTTTCCCCATTTCCTCTTCTTTTTCCTTCTTCCCACCCCTTAACAGACTACTGTTTCCCAGCTTCTGGTGCAATCGGTCAGGACGTTTGTCTGTTATCCAAAAGGTTGGTGGTTTGAGCCCACCCAGGGATGCGGTTGGTTGCATGGATGGATGGAAATATATGCATAAAAGAAAAAGAAAAGATTTTCCAAAAAGCAGCAGGCAAAAATTTGAGGTGGAGGGGCATCTTCTACATTTACAATCAATTATAATCGCCACAGCGGATCATCCGCATGTTTGATTTGGCACATGCTTTTACGCTGGATGCCCTTCCTAACGCAACCCTACCCATTTATCCGGGCTTGAGACCGGCACTAAGAGTGGCTGGGGTTGGGTCCCTGACCAGGGATTGAACCCGGACCACAGCGGTGAGAGCGCCGCATCCTAACCACTAGACCACCAGACCTTTTAGTCAAAAAGATTCAATGTCAATGTCAATGTCAAATTTATTTATATAGCACCATTTATCTCAACCGAGGTTGTCCAATGTGCTGCACATATTATAATAGACAATTGCACAGAACAAATAAGCAATAAAAACATCATGATAAAACAAACATTACAATACAACTTCCTCACTAATTATATGCTAATTTAAAAAGATGGGTTTTTAGCAAAGTTTTAAAAACAGATAAGGATGATACAGAGCGAATACACAGAGGTAAAGCATTCAGACCTTCTCCATGGTTTAGGGAGGATTCTGGTCTCCTAATAAACATGTGGGTTTAAATCCCACTTCTGAAATGACAAAATTGTTTTTTATTTGATTTATTTAATGTCCAAATATTCACATTTGTATCTGTAATAATAACTGGATGTGGGCATGGTCTCAACTGTAAACACCTAAAAATGAAACAGTTTTAAATTAAATGTGAAGGAATTGGAAATAAATGATGTTTGTGATCTGGCACACTTGATAAGATTTCAGATTCTTTGAACTAGATGTCGCTATTAGTCAATTATATTTATACCCTCACCATCATTAGACTTTACAACAACTACAACAAAAATTCAGTCTTTGTTTGTATTCCTCCCTTTCTACTGGATCCACACACACACACACACACACACACACACACACACACACACACACACACACACACACACACACACACACACACACACACACACACACACACACTTATAGAAGAACTTAACTTCAGTGTCTTCTCATGGTTTGTTGCATTTTCCCATCAGCTCTTGGTACTTTATCTGAAGGTGGTTGTGTTCGTGTCTCTCTTAAATCAGGTCCTAAAACAAAGTCATTGAGCAGAAAATGAGTACATTTATGGACTTTTTTGTTGAATCTTATAATAAAAATTCTCGAGCAGTTTTATAAAAGTCATGACTTAGTAATACAAAAAACTTTCTCGGAGTACATCGTTGTGGGGTTTTACAGATTCTTTCATCCAGTCGTACTTCACTGTCAGTCTAAAGAAGCTCTTCCTCTTTCAGTTCAGCTGTGACCTACAGTTAACCCTCTGGAGTCTGAGGGTGTTTTTGGCCTCTTGAGAGATTTTGACATGCTCTTACATTTGGTTCTTTTTAGTTGCTTTTAAAACATATTGACAAAAGACTTATTACACTGTATTCAGCACAAACTGGGCTACCATAATATGTAAACAGCTTATATGTGTGTGTTTGTATTTTTTACTAAATAAGGTTTATGCGTGGTTTTTGAAAAAAGCAAAAAAAAAAAAAAACCTCACTGAAATAAGGCCACAAAACCCGATAGTAAACATGTTTCCCCAAGACTTTTTAAGAACAGAGCTTCTAATGTAGGGTTTTTTATTTTTAATCATGTGAAAATCATCCTGCCTGCTCATTCACCTTAAACAATACTTTAAAATAAAATGTAAAAGACACTTTCTACTTTGAAAGGCCATATGCGAAGAGGCGTCGACATGCTGTGACTGACAGCTTCGTAGACAATGTGTCGCATAATGAGCTGTCGATTACATAATGAGCTGTGGATCACTGAACCAGGATCACAGTGAGAAGTACAGTACTACAACAAGGAATGTGTTTCCTTTGTGTTTATTAAAAATACACATTAGCAAGGACAGCATTAAAAAGGGAATTGTGTAACAATAAAACAATACAGTACAGTATGTATAAAAAATAAAGAGTGCAACAAAAACAATAACACAATACACTACAGTAGGGTTCTGCAAATCCTAGCCTGTAGGGCTACAATACTATACATTAAATAATAATAGTGTATCCATTTGAGGAATCGGCAAGAACAAACAACTTGAACCCCCACTTAGTTGGCTTGGCTTTTCATGTACTGTGTCCTCCCAGTGTTAGCTTTGCATGCTACCATCCTCTCATCCACGGCAAAATGTCTTCTAGGATGATAAATTGCTTTGCAGGTCTTACGGATTGTTTCCATAAGCAGTTTCACTCTGAACAGATGGTCATGTTCAGATGTGCCCCTCTTTCTGTCATTTTCTTTGTCTGCATCTGGGTGACTCATGTGTACATTCCATGAAATTGTCCTGTATCTGTCCCTTCACATAATTGTTGCTGGAAAGGGAACTGTGAAAATACTGCTCTGTTGCCAGTAGTTTATGATGGAGGGCAACTTTACCATTGGCATGTAAAATAAAAGCCCAATGTAGCGATACATCTCACTCACGGTTACATCTCTCCATTTGTATTTGCGTCCCTTGGCTATTGACTTGGCAGCTTGAGCATTTGTGTTGTGGCACAAAGTATACAGGGAAAAATATTTTAAATAGACTAAATGGAGAATGAGAGTCAGAAGACCTCAGTTAAGGTCCAGGTTTCACATTCATTTACACCTCAGCATTCCAGAACATCTCTGTAGATAACACTACATAACAGACTTTCAGGATGATTAGTGACACGAACCAAAAATGAACTGAGGCTAAAATATAACTTTATATAACGGCAACAATATTTAGAGCATACAATTACAAACAGTTCATGTTATAAATGAGCAGATATTGGCGGATTTCTGTTGTAACATTAAAAGGCAATGCTGACAAAATCTAGGCAGAGATGTCTACAAACAATATGAGTTTTATATGATCAGAATGTAAGACTTAATAACTTACTCATCGTAGCAACTTGCTGGAAAGTCCTCGCTCTTCAAAATGCAAACGCTCCTCGTCGGAATCGCAGTCTTCTTCAGATGAAAAGGTAAATTCTTTGCCATTGTTTTATGCCACTGTCCGGGGGGCGTGTGTGTGTGTGTGTGACTCAACGTGTGAACTGTTTTACCTGTGAATAGCGGGGGGCGTGTCCGCTCGCAGCTCATTATCAGATAATTGGTGGAAAATCTGTGCCTCTACTTGGTTTCACATGATTTATATTCATTGGAAACATGTTTTTTATTTCACCGACTTATTCTAAAACTACACACTTTAAGCTGTCTAAATATATATTTTTTATTTCTGTGTCACCTATTGGCCGAGTTTCAGCGCATATTGATGACGTGTTTCTAAACGAAGTTCACGCAGACAAAGGCGACAGATGGCGCACCCTGACTATTTTATTCATTAAAAAAAATACAACGTTTTGTTTATACAGTGAGCATACACAAATAAAAGTAGACCCTTTACAGATTTAAATGATGTATTACTTTGACATGTTTAATCAAATATGACCGAGCAGTTTAAGCTCTTTTTGCTGGCATCTGAAAAAAATCACGTCTGGGTGCCGGCGGCGAATCAGACTCCAGAGGGTTAATACATTATTAAAATACATACTTTGTAACCTGTCTGGTTAGAAGAGCCCAAGCTACAAAAAAGGAAAAGAAACAAATTCAATATTTAAACGAAAGAAAAAAATTATATATATAATCCCAATAAAACAGCCTACCTGGCTGGTTACAGTTTATATTTCATTAGCATGAGATGCCACCGCGGGATTTGAACCACGAATTTGTCCTGCAATGAACACTGCAACCAGATACGTAACCACTAGGCTACGTGCAGGTAGAACAAAAGAAGAGATCAATCACAGCTTAAGAACTACAGCTCTGTACAAGTCCCGCCCCTTTTCACAGTTGATTGGTTGGCGCTATAAGGGGAAAAAGATGTTATTAAAATTTTTACAAAAAAAGGCATCTTCTTTTCTTCTTGTTTACGTTAAATTAAATAATACAAATACACAAATAAATTTATATATTCGCCGCGGAGGCAAAAGAAAAAAACACATCAGGAACTGATTGAGCGCCATAAAGGACCACGTGACCACAGGGCCGAGTGATGACGCTATATACTCTGTACAAGTCCCGCCCCTTCTCTCTGATGATTGGCTAGCACTGAAAGCAAACCCTGCGTTGATTAGTCTGTTCACATACATAATTCATAGACTTGCAGGAAAAAGCTGATAAATTTGACTAAAAAATAAAGAATAAAAGAGAGATAATATTTCCAGAAATGTTGCAGTGAGCAGAAACTGACATTTCGGCTAATAGTGTAGGAGACATCATAATTAGCCTCATGCTAGCCGGGTTTGCTAGCGCTGTTTTTGTGTTAACTAGTTTCTTAGAATTTCTGACTGAAATCTAAACAAAAAGAGGAATACATTCTATTTTAAATTATTATGATACGTATAGTTTATTTATAGCTCACTAAATGTACAATATTTAGACTGAGGATGAAAACGATTGAAGCTAAGATTAATTAGCCGGCTAGTTAGCCTAGCTCAGTGGATCTCAAAGTGTGGGATGCGGCCCTCTAGTGGGGAATAAAGACATAACAGGTGGGGCGCAATAAACGGCAGGATTTATTTATTTATTTGTTCTTCATTTATGATTTTCACTATTAATAAAGTTCATGCACTCAAAGCAAAACAAATAAACAATTAGGAACAAGTCACTTATACTGCATACACACATTGTATAGTCCTTACAGAAATTGGGCCGACCCAATCACATCTTCAATCATCTCCCCTTTTGGGCTCTGTGTGAGCTTGCTGCATCAGATGGAGGTCATAATTAGTTTTAGGATTCATCAGTGTGGATTAGAGTTTTTTTGTATTAATAAATCTGGACCAAAATGCCAGAGCTTGATTTTTTGTCCCAGTCCAGTTCTGCTTGGATCCTTCTCAGATGGTTTCCATATCTGTAAAGAGAACAGCAATAAGTTTCATTCCACACACTGACTCTGTGGACATGTAGGGGTGTGTGTACCTTTTTCTCTTTGCATGGTGGATGTGTGTGTGTTCTTCTGTAGGACGGTCCAAGTATGTACCTGCTGCATGTGGCTGGACCTGAAAAGAAGTACAGATAAATGTAATGAGGTCGAGTGTGAGTGTTTTCCTGGACAGAAGAAAGTTCAGGCTTCCAAGTCTTTCTTCTTGCATTGTGAATGAATCAGTGAATGAAACTAACTGTCTTCACTCTAAATCATTTCCTGCATGTTTATGGGACACTGTACTGTAGCGGTGTGTAAGTGTGTGTCACCTCGTCTCATCTCTCTGATCTCATCCTGATAATGCTGTCCGATTTGTTGCAACTGCCTAAGATACTCTTACACACACACACACACATACACTTCTGCAAGGATGACCCCCTTTTCAGTTTTATAATTGATCCCTCTTGTATTTAGAAGACAGTCAGAGACACCGGTTGTCCCTGTATTCTGTCTTGTGCTGCTTGTTGAGGTGCAGCGACTCTCTCATTGAGGAATCTGGAATCTGGACCACCTCAGACCCTGCATTTAAACAAAGTGAAGTAAGATTTCACATTAAAAACGAGTATTTACGTATTTTCAGACGTAATATACTCTCCTAATATACAAGTGGGTTTAAATCCCACTTCTGAAATGACAAAATTTTATTTTATTTAATCTATTTAATGTCCAAATATTCACATTTGTATCTGTAATATTAACTGGATGTGGGCATGGTCTCAACTGTAAACACCTAAAAATGAAACAGTTTTAAATTAATTGTGAAGGAATTAGAAATAAATGATGTTTGTGATCTGGCACACTTGATATTGGACAAAGTGTAAGAACTGCTCTCCAACTTCTACAGCTTCATATCTACAGTGGGGGAAATAATTATTCAATCTCCTGCTTATTCTGTTAATGGACCCTCTTACAAATCCTGTAACACACATATCTATCCATTCATCCACCCAAAGAGAGTAACTACTTGTGCTACTGCATGTAATTGAAGAATGAATAAAAAGGAAGTCCAGGTTAAATAATGAAACACATTAAAAGGTGACACGTGACAAACCTTTTCCTCGTTTTAAACCTATAGATGTATGTAACAGGTGTATAATTTACCCTGTTAAATTTACATGTCCTGTTTCAATTCATACAAAATTGTTGATTTGTCTTGTTTATACTCATATCTGTGTTGATAAATGTAGTTGCCTGATCAAAATGGGCCTTTAAATGCCTTGATAATAGAAGCTGATGTCACTTCCTGTCCTGACTCCTCCTCTTCCCTTTCTGTATTGTAATCTCATTGGAGTGGTGGGTTTCTCCTAAATTTATGATACACTGGTTTAATTTTATATAATTTACTTTTCTATTTATGTATTATTTATATATATTTTTTGGTTGAAAGAAGCAGAAATAGAGGACAGGGTAGTGTGGAGGAGGATGATCCGCTGTGGCGCCCCCTAAAGGAAGCAGCCGAAATAATTTTTTAATTTCTTCTCACTGATGTTTTTGTGTGAGGTTTCTTTATCTATCTGTGTGATTATTTTACACTTTTTGTTTGTATTTTTATGAATGTGAGGGCACATGGTGATAAGTCTACCACACATTTATTTTATAGAGAACAATAAGTGAAATATCACCACAGAGGCTCCTGATTTGTTGTGTGTTTATCAGAAGAAACATTAAAAACTTCCAGTGAGCTGCAGTCTGCAGTCCCGTGTCTGATTTCACATCACACCACACAGAGTCAAGTATTTCCACTGGTGTCATCAATATTGATGAGCGATACCAATCATTTTCTTTTTAATCCGATACCGAGTACTTTCAAGATGAGTATCTAAAGTTATTATTAATAATGAATTAAATTCATTTATATCTAGTCATTTATATTTTAATATTGTCATTTAAAACAAAAGAATAGCAACAAAAAAATTTGATGCAGCTCACTGGTAAGTGGCGCTATAGTGTGCTATTTTTGGAAAAGGCCCGCGGGCGACTCATGTGGTCCTCATGTGGTCCTATTTCTTAACCTTGCGAGGTAACAAAATATGAGAGTTTCTAACTAAGAGAACCCAGGCCCCATTCCAATAAAAAAATCGAGGGGAATAGGGAGCTACATGAGGAAGAAACTTTGAGAGGAACCAGACTCAAAAGGGAAACCCATCCTCATTTGGGTGATATCAAGAGTGTGTTTATGAATCTTAAAACAATACAAAACACCAAGGAGTAAAAACTACCATGAGCACTGGGGTGTGTGATGGTCCGTAATCTTCATGAGGTGTGTGTGTGTGTGTGTGTGTGTGTGTGTGTGTGTGTGTGTGTGTGTGTGTCTGTGTGTGTCTGTGTGTATTAGAATTCTACATCATTCTCAATCCTGTCTCTTGTTTTCTAAGTCTTTTTCCCCACCTCTATTTTTTTTTTTTTTTTATGTGTGTCTCTGTGTGTGTGAGAGAGTCTTAACCTGTGCAGAATGGCCGCCTTATCTTCACGGGGTTGCTAAATCTCCTGTGATGTCCTAAGCCCTATTCAGACGGGACTAGTTTTCCAAACGACATTTGAGTTAGAATTTTTTTCAGCCGACATCTGTCATTTCATGTATGGATTCGTACGGGACTAACATCTCTGTGTTTATTGCGGAGGTAGGAATGTCTGTGTTTTACATGTGGGCGTTACACAAGACCTCTACATCCATCATTGGTGCGCAGAAAGCAGAAATTTGAATACTGGCACGCTAGGGTTAGTACGGTAGTTCAGGTTGACCAAAACACACAAGTAAACGCGTTTTTGAAAAAAACGTTTTCGCCAATCACAGAAATTCGCATTCGGACAGGATTAGATTTCTCATAGGAGCGGCGAGTTTGCTGAAATACAGTAGGTAATTTGCTCTGGAATTTTTACAGAGGTCGTGTGAGAAAAAGACAGACATGGCAGATTCGGACGGGATTAAAATCACAAAGTACCTCTGTGAAACAGAAATTTCTCTAACGACCCCCTGTAAAACTAGTCCCGTCCGAATAGGGCTTTAGGCAGCTTGTCATTGCTTGGTAAACTGTGTGTCTGCCTCTAGTGTTGCCTGGAGATACAGCCAGTTTTGATCTGTTCTCCCTCGAAATTCAAGCTCTCGTGGGTCTCCTGAACTCATTAGACTCTGAGGGAGATGGTGAACTACAGTGTAAACTACCAGTGGCCATTCGACATTGTGCAACCTGTCACTCAGCACTGACCATTCAGGAGAGTCACTCAGCACTGACCATTCAGCAGTGGTCACTCAGCAGTGGCCTTTCAGCATGCATTCTGCATCACGCAACCTACTGAACAGCAGCTAAGATAGCAAGAATCACCTTATATGCGATCAGTTCTATACCCAGCAAAGTTGAGTGTTCTGAATCCTGTACCGTGTTTTGACTGACACGCTGGGGCGAGTACGATCCCCTGATCCCCACACCAGATAGTGAAAATCCTAACATTTTGTCCTTCGAGCTGGATAGGAAACCTTCCTAACAATTGGTCGTGATTCTGTCCATTGTGACTGTGTATGTAAGGGAGTGGCATTGCATGACTACAGCACAGTGCTGTGCATAAAAGCAGACCGACCCAGGCGGGAGAATCATTTCTTCTTCGCATTTTTGAGAACGCACATCAGGATGGCCTCGCAGGAAGAACGTCTCCGCGCAACAGGCTTTAGCCTGGCTTCAGGAAATGGACGGAGCAGACTCTGATGGAGGAGAGATTTCAATTGTCCAGCAGGCCACTGATACCTCTTTAGAAGAATCCGAAAAGGAGACGGAACAAGAATCCAACATGCTTCCACGGAAGATGCACCGTGGTACTGGGAAGCCCTGTCTGAGCCAGACGGCAAAAGACGACACTGTGTGGGTAGAGGAGGACATTGAAATGCCCAGTGCAGTAGCAAAACACTCGTGCTTCACTGCGCAAGCTGAACCCACAGAGTCTGCTAAGGTTTGTCATTGCCATAGTACATATGATATTTATATAAACCTATTTAGAGTGAGGTTCATGTAAATTTACCATTCTCTATTTGTTTATCTTCCGACAGCGTAAAATTACAAGCGTGCTCCAAAGCTTCCTTTGCCTGTTAGACGTGGGAATGCTGCAGACCATCAGGAAATGCACGGTCCATCAAGCCCGCAGAACAGAGCGGGACTGGAATTTGGCAATTCATGAACTGATGGCATTCATTTCAATTCTGTTTGTAAGAGCAATCATGTGTCCTGTTGGTGCCAGTGTGGTTTGCTGGTCAGAAAGTTTTCTGGTGCCAGTAATCAAAGAGACAATGCCCCGAGATAGATTCATTTCAATTATGCAACACCTTCGATTTGATGACAAGGACATGCGGGCAGAACAGGTGAAAACAGACAAATTATCTGGACACGCTTCAACAAGAACTGTGCTGAGAGTTTCACTCCAGGAGAACACATGACCATAGATGAGACCTGGGCAAACTACGGCCTGCTAATGACGCAATAAAAAAGCGCAGCTTGCACACAGTTATCTGGATAAGAGCCAACATGTCTGCAGTGTGGACTTATTTCAATATCATAGAGAAAGACCCACGGATAGCGATTTGCAAAACATGCAATGCTGAAATTTCAAGAGAGGATGTATCTGCAAAGAGTTTATTTCAGTGATGTGCCAAGGAAAAAGGCATAACACAAAAAATATGGAATTCATTGCCTTAGATCATGTGGTCATCTTTGAAACATTCCCCGTAGATCCAGAAAATACTTAATTATTATAATATAATAATACGTTCCATTCACTTGAATAGGCTTCCAAATGTTCTGCAGGCAATTATTTTGTATAACAGACCGTTGCTAATAATAATTGACCGCTGTCTGTCTGTCAATGCTATGAATGGTACCAAATAAATTATAATAATTTATAATAATAAATAAAAAACTTTTGTAATTGAATTTATTCTTTGAATTGCAATTCATTGATTTTAGTGAGGTTAGGATGACAATAATCTTTTTTGTTTTCTTATTCGATACACCACAATTTTACAAATATTTACAGAATAGTTTTATTCTTCCGATGATCAGTACCAGCTATTCAAAATATATAATTTAGTGCATTTTACAATGGAAAAAAGTTGAGCAGAATGAAGTTCAAGTTATCGTTGGTGTGGCCCTCTGACACAATTCAGTGAGACACAATTCTGAGTCTTCTTCTGGCCTCTGAGCTACTCTGAGTAAACAAATGCAAATGTGCCAGGCCTCACAGGTAATTGGTGTGTTTGCACAACAAAAGCAGGAGAACAATGGAGCTGAAGGCCGGTAAAAATCTCAGCAGGGGTGCCAGTAGGTTTTAGGTCCAGGGAATTTACGCAAATTTGCACAGGTTTAGTAAATCTATTAATAACGTGATACACTTGGATAATGCACACGAAACCCCTGAACAATGGGGGTTTTTAAGACCAGAGTTGGGACACTAAGCGCCCCCTATAGGAAACCGTTAGTCAATGCATTTTAGGTTTAACAGAAACAAAGAAAATTTGATAAGAAATACAAATTGCGATCGTATTTATTTCAAGGCGTTTTAATAATATAAGTAAAATTATTATTCTTTTCTTTTGAATTAATAAAGAAAAGAAGTGACTCTGGTGGGACTCGAACCCACAATCTTTGAATCACATCGCTACTAGTGCCTGGCCTAGAAGTCCAATGCGCTGTCCATTGCACCACGGAGCCACCTGTTGAATAGGGCAACATTTTATTAAATATTTATAAAATATATCTAAATGTTTATAGATCCTAATTAATCAACATTTAATGATTTTGTATTATTTTTATTATTATTTAAATCATATTTTGTGCTCTTTTGGGGGGGGAAACCCCTTTTTACTACTGTACTAAACTCTACAAAGTTTTTCCAATAATTATTTTATTGATTGAGTCACAAATAGTAGTTACTCAATATAATACCACATTAAAAGATACATTTTAAATTGCGTTTTTTTCGTAAGATGTTTGCATATAGACCAGACATGGGCAAACTACGGCCTGTTGGATTTATTAATCCGGCCCGCCGAACGTGACCAAATTATATTAAAATAGGTACAGGTAAACATGGGCGTAAATCCCGGGGGGGACCGGGATGACATGCCCCCCCATATCCAAGTGTTATCCCCCCAAAAAAATTTATTAAAAAAAATCACACTTTCTATTGTGTAAAATAAATGTATGCATACCTAAATAATTGTGTAAGTAGAAAAAAACTCGCAAAAAAATGCATTTAGAAACAGTTGAGTTCCCCCTCCCCTTCCTCACAGTGGTTTGACCCACTGTCTGCTTTCCCAGTTCATCACACCTACTCTACACACACGAGTCAGGTGTGTGTCTGCGGCTCAATTAATGTTCAACTCCATTAACTAGGGAATTTTTCTTACTTTAAATAAAGTGATTCTCTTTGATGTAGTTGATGCAGACTCATTCATAAATGAGTTGCGGCAAAAATGCTGATTAGCGATGTAATTTTCCATGAATCTGCTCTATTAGCGATTAAAATATGACTTATCTAGTGAACGTTAGCTTGTTTACGATAGCTTGTAGCATAGTGCACTTACACTAACACACCAAAGCCGTTTCCCATGCAGTGTTTTATTTGGGATGAATTGGTATAATGTTAATTTAATTTAATTTACAAAATGAGCAGGGGATTGAATAATTATTTCCCCCACTGTAGATATGAAGCTGTAGAAGTTGGAGAGCAGTTCTTACACTTACACTTTGTCCAATATCAAGTGTGCCAGATCACAAACATCATTTATTTCTAATTCCTTCACATTTATTTTAAAACTGTTTCATTTTTAGGTGTTTACAGTTGAGACCATGCCCACATCCAGTTAATATTACAGATACAAATGTGAATATTTGGACATTAAATAGATTAAATAAAATAAAATTTTTGTCATTTCAGAAGTGGGATTTAAACCTACATGTATATTAGGAGACCAGAATCCTCCTTAAACCATGGAGAAGGTCTGAATCTTTTTGACTTAAAGGTCCAAAAATACATAAATACTTGTTTTTAATGTGAAATCTTACTTCACTTTATTTAAATGCAGGGTCTGAGGCCAAGTACAGCAGATGCTGAATGGTCCAGATTCCTCAATGAGAGAGTCGCTGCACCTCAACAAGCAGCACAAGACAGATTAATAAAATGACGGGGCTCAAAAGTATCTCAGGCAGTTGCAACAAATCGGACAGCATTATCAGGATGAGATCAGAGAGATGAGACGAGGTGACACACACTTACACACCGCTACAGTACAGTGTCCCATGAACATGCAGAAAATGTTTCATTTAGAGTGAAGACAGTTAGTTTCATTCACTGATTCATTCATTATGAAAGAAGAAAGACTTGGAAGCCTAAACTTTCTTCTGTCCAGGAAAACACTCACACTCGACCTCATTACTTTTATCTGTACTTCTTTTCAGGTCCAGCCACATGCAGCAGGTACATACTTGGACCGTCCTACAGAGGAACACACACGTAAGGAGAAAAAGGTACACACACCCCTACACATCTACAGAGTCAGTGTGTGGAATGAAGCTTATTGCTGTTCTCTTTAGCCTACAGATATGGAAACTGCTCTGAGGCAGATTCTCCAGCAGAACCAGAAGGAGAGGAGATGCAGAGAAGAGATAACATCAAGGTAGATACATTCCTCTACATGTAGATGTTCACACATGAAGCTTCTCTGTTCATCAGCATTCTGTTACACAGAAACGAGGCATGATTGAGATCAAACTGCAAGATGAAGGACAGCAGGCTAAAGGACACAAAGAACCATCAGAAATGGATGAACGATTTCACTGACAATGAAGTTATAAGAACAGATAAACAACCCTATAATATATTACAGTGTTTTATATGTTGATCTAAAGAAATAAAAAGAAGAAAAGTAGATTCTTAATCACACCGCGTGGCGTTTACCTCAATATGGTTGACACTTTTCTAAATGTAATACAAAAACTAATAATTGATTGTAGCTGTAGAAGATGCCCCTCTACCTCAATTTCTTGCCTGAAAATCTTTTCTTTTTCTTGTATGCAAATACAGTGGAACCTGGTTATGTCGATGTCCTAGGGGGTTGCCAAAAAGCATAGAGGTAACCGATGATCGAGATAAACTAAAATCAATATGGCGCCAATATATTAACATGCTAGACATTTCTTTATGTACATGATGTGCGTTAATAAATAAGAATGTGCATGCACGTGTTTTTGAAGGGGTTTTTTACACAACAGCGTTGCCGCGATTTGTTTGATAAAGGCATGCTATAAAAATACATACAGTACATGTTTGTTAACTGTCAGGAATCCACCTGCCACGCCCCCTTCGGCGCCCCCTTCGGCGTTGCAGGTGCTTTCTCGGACGCTTTCTCTGAAGCTCCCGGCTTCAATCGCGCACATATGGTGCTCGTTTAACATTCATCACCAGCTCCTATTTAAACTTCCACACTCTCACCGTCCGTTATTGTTGGTATATGTTTGTTCACGGCGGTCGCTGTTATCGCGCATGCGTATCCCGGTACGTGTCTTCCCACCGGCACTCTCTCAACGGCTACTCTTTTCTTCCCAAAGCGCATCGCGGATTCCCCCCCCGATCCTGCCTTTGTTCATTCTATGCTTTTGCTGCTCATCCCACGTTCTCCCGTGTGCTGTTCAGCGCCGCGCTTCTACTTTCGCCTCCCGTTCATCGCATAACATTTAACAACAAAAGGCATATGTGCACTAACTAACAGCAGAGATTCACCAGTATACAATACAACATCTGTGGCATCTGTAAGGCTTGATTTTTCCGCCACTTTCTCGAGTTCTTCTGCGGCTGCACAGTGCCAATCGAGATAACTGACGTTAAATGGCAATTTTTTCCCCCCTTGTGCTCGAGATATTAGGGTTCGGCGACATAAAAAAGTCGACATACCAATAAAAATGCTTAGAAAAAGCGAGAATTTGGCGGTTCCACTTTAAAAACGTCGACTAAATAGGGTTGTCGAGTTAACCGAGGTCGAGATAAGTGGGTTCCACTGTATTTCCATACATCTATCCAACCAACCGCTAGAATACACACAAAAAAAAAACGTCCAGCATGAGCCTATTGTGTATGTGAACTGACCAGTCAATGCAGGGTTTGCTTAAAACAATAGCTAATCATCAGAGGTGGCAAAAGTCCACACATCCTTCACTTAAGTAGAAGTACAGGTACTCATGTTTTAAAAAACGTTTGTAAAGGTTAAAGTACTGACTACACTTTTTTACTCAAGTTAAAGTAGAGAAGTTTGGGCTCTGATATATAAAAAGTAGCCGTTACCACTACATGTTTTAGTGTCATGCAGGCATATAGGCATTTAGATATAAAATCCTAAGACTAACATAGATAGATAAGAAAAACACAAATAGAAGGATAGAAAAGACAAACAAGTAGACATAAATTTGTAAAAATAGTTTTTTTTGAGGGGATAAGAAACAGGTAAACATGTCAGGATGTCAGGATGGCCGAGCGGTCTAAGGCGCCAGCCTCAAGGTTCAATACCTTCCAAGAAACTGAGTGTTCTGGTCTCCACATGGAGGTGTGGGTTCAAATCCCACTTCTGACAGTGACTTTATTTTCATTAGAAATCAAAACAATAATAAAATAATTGTTCTCCTTTGTATTTCAAACACAGACATACAGAATAAACAAGTAGATGGTTACCTAATAGTGGAAAAAAAAACTGTTAATGCAGGAAGATGGATATATAAATTAGACAGATCGATACATCTCAATAGACTTAAAGCACTTTTG
Source organism: Silurus aristotelis (assembly GCF_946808225.1). NCBI lineage: Eukaryota > Metazoa > Chordata > Actinopteri > Siluriformes > Siluridae > Silurus > Silurus aristotelis. The sequence continues at coordinate 30,731,032 of NC_139576.1, forward strand.
TATGTCACTATGAATAAGGGCGTCTGCCAAATAAATAAAACCCAGTCATTAGGGAGGCACAAGCCAGTGCACTCTTAGTGCCGGTCCCATGCCCAGATAAAAGGGAAGGGTTGAGTCAGGAAGGGCATTCAGCGTAAAACATGTGCAAATTCAAATATGCGGATCACGAATAAGAATTTCATACCAGATTGTTCGAGGCCCGGGCTACCAACGACCGCCACAGGTATTGTTAGCCAACAGGGTAATTGGGCTACTTTTGGCCGAAGGAGGAGAAGGAGAGGAGGAAGATGTCTACAGAAACAGCAGGAAAAGGAGAAGTGTAGGGGAGTGGAGGTTCGGGTTGGTATTTTAAATGTTGGTACTATGACTGGTAAAGGGAGAGAGGTAGCTGATATGATGGAGAGGAGAAAGGTAGAGATGTTGTATGTTCAGGAGATCAAGTGAAAAGGGAGTAAGGCCAGTAACATTGGAGGTGTTTAAACTGTTCTTTCATGGTGTGAATAGAAAGAGAAATGGTGTAGGGGTGATTCTAAAGGAAGAGTACAGTAAGAGTGTAGTGGAGGAGAAGAGAGTTTCTGATAGGGTAATGAACTTGATGCTGGATTTTGAAGGAGTGATGATAAATGTTATCAGTGTTTATGCTCCACAAGTCGGCTGTGAGATGGAGGAGAAGGAAAAAATCTGGAGTGAGTTAGATGGAATGGTGTAGCAGGAGTCATGAAGCTAGAAAGGTACTTGGTGTGACATCTGGAAATAGAAAGGAAGACAAAGAGACGTGGTGGTGGAATGAGGAAGTGCAGGAAAGCATAAGGAGAAAGAGGTTGGAGAAACAGAATTGGGATCTGCAGAAAGATGAGAAAAGTAGGCAGGAGTACAAGAAGATGCAGCAGGTGAAAATGGATGTGGCAAAAGCTGAGAAAAGGGCATATGAGGAGCTGTGTGAGAGGTTGGACACTAAGGAAAAAGAAAAGTATTTGTATCGATTGGCCAGGAAGAGGGACCAAGCTGGAAAGGATGTGCTGCAAGTTAGAGCAATAAAGGATGGAGATGGAAATGTGTTGACTAGTGAGGAGAGTGTGTTGAGAAGGTGGGGGCAGTTTTTTGAGCAGCTGATGAATAAGGAAAATGAGAGAGAGAGAAGGTTGGCTGGTGTGGAGATGTTACCTGGAAATAGTCACCTGCAAGCTTTTCTATATAAATACACACACGTATTTAGTGTGTTTTATTGTATCTAATTTTGTGACTGCACTGTGCAGGCAGAAGACAAAGATGTCATTCAAGAGTCTATGGAGGAGACTACTGTCGGAATTGACGGTCCTTGAAGGCCAGATAATATTTCAAGACTTGGATAATGTTGCATGAACTACTGCCATGTTGTTTAGTTTAATGTATGCTTTGAACTTAAACTACCCATTTAACTTAAACTTAACCTACCCATCTAACTACCCACGCACTGTATAACCTGGACTTAACACTTAACACACACTCATTACTCATCTCAGCCCATTTCACCATCATTTATTTATTATTATTTATACTTTACCGTACTACACTGTTTACATGCTGTCTTTTGCACCTTTGACTGTCTTTTATTATTCTATACTGTTATTATACTACACTGTTTACATGCTGTCTTTTACAACTCTTGACTGCTGCTGTTTTTTGCACTACACTGTCTCTGTTTATATTCACTCTCGGATATAGTTTTTACAGTTCTCCTCGCACAATACTGTATAATCAGAGTATACAGTAGGTTTACTGGTCGGCGCTATCTCAGGTTTTGTGTCTTGTCTTGTGTTGTCTGTCTGTACTGTTTCTTGTCTGCACTGTTTGCACTAGGTTGCACTCGATGCACTTTATGTAGCTTGTGTTGTGTTGTAGCTCTATGTTGTTGTTTAGTGTAGCACCAGGGTTCCGGAGGAATGTTGTTTAGTTTTTACTGTGTACCACTGTGTATAGTAGAAATGACAATAAAAGCCTCCCGAGACTTGACTTGACTTAACTGAAGTATACATTTAAAGTATTGCAGAAAGTTGTCATGGACCTTTAGGGCCTGCACTGCCCAACAAAGCACAAACTCTCAAAAACAGACTCTTTCAATGAGCGGATGTAGGACTTTTTGGAGACAATGTGACAGAGGCTCGATTAAAATTGTTTGGACATGTGCAGAGGATGGACATGGGGTATATCTGTAGGAGAATGCTGAGGATGGAGCTGCCAGGAAGGAGTAAAAGAGGAAGACCAAGGAGAAGGTTTATGGATGTGGTAAGGGGAAGACATGCAGGTAGTTTGTTTGAAAGAGGCAGATGTTAAGGACAGAGTAGTGTGGAGACGAATGATCCGACGTGGCGACCCCTAATGGGAGCAGCTGTAAGGAGAAGAATTCTCTTGGTCTGTTGTTGCCGTTTCATTGCAATGGTTGTGAATTCAGTGTCTGAATAGATTAAAAAGCCTTTGGAGAATCACTTTAAGAACTCTGCATCTGCACTACATTTTGTATGCTACCTCACATACATCTTTGATTCTGTATATGTGGCGTGAAGCCTTGAATAGTGTAACTGTGCTTTAGGATTACACTGCAACATCCAAGTGCAGCATCTGTGATATTTTCAGATTTGATCTTTAAATTAAGAGCCCTTACTGTATTGACCGTTGTTGCTGTTTCGTTGCACTGTTGGTGGATTCAATGCACGAGTGAGCTTACACATTCATAAGTTTTGGACACCCAATTTGCACTGCGTTTGTACACATTACATGGATAGAATTTTTGGATATACAGCACATGTTATTTTGGTTCAGTGAGGTTTAATAGTAAATGTATTTATTGTTTTCAAACTTTAGGGGTAATTATATTTTTAAAAATGTTTACGTTATTTTTCTGTCTAAGACTGTATCAAACTTTATAGTTGTGGGAAAGAAAAGACTTTGACACCTTGCATGGAACTTATTCTTTGTATATCCAAATAAATATGTTTACTAAAAGCTGTTTTAATATGCTTTTGTGTATGCCCTTTTTATTGTACAGTCTTTAAGAGTTAAGCATACTAAAGCTTTGTAAATAATAGTGTGAGACTTAATTGATCTGGCAAAACATCCCAATGTTGGCATGTTTACTTGGCATAACATACAGTACTAATGTTTCAATATAGAGTTAATTATTTTTTTTTTATCTACTTAGCACTTTAATATGGAATTAAATTGACAAAAAAAATAATTTGTTTAACAGTATTAATAAAATTAGATTTTTTTTAAATAAAATTTGATTACATTTAACAAATGTTTGTTTATATTTAAAATTAATTATTTAATAAAATAAAAACAAATACATTCATTTAAAAAAATAAATATACAATTAAAAGATCATCATAAAGGCATCTTCGACATCTTCCTAAAACACAGCAATGAGAAGAAAGAGGTTCACAAATGAATTCTGAATTTTTACAATGATTAAAAAATAGATTCAAATGATTTTTGTTCAGATAAAAATGTAAATAGCTGTGTTACTGTGTTCATGGCTTAGGCAGAGGGAAAGCTTAGCATTTGTAACTCATCCTCTTGTTTTAATGTTTTTTGGTATTGTTTTAATGCTTATTGTTAGCCTTCAAGAACTTTTGTAGTTTAAAAAAAACTCACTTGACTTGTAATTCACTCAGGAGTATTTTCCCCATGGCTGTCACACTAATCTTACAGAACACCTCATTGAGATTTGCTCTCCCCACCAAAAAAAGAAGGTTTTTTTTTGGTCATGTTGCAGGAAATCAGGTGTCATTGTCAAGGTCGTCATCATAAGTTTGGGTCTGTTGATTAAAGGCAGCAGAGAGGTCAGATGAGGTCTGTGTGCCCATATTACGTGTAAAGGTGCTCTGCACGATGCGAGGAGGCAGAAAGGGATTCTCTGGAACAGTTGGGCTAGAGAGATGTTCAATAAATTGAGCAATCTCAGTAGCAAGTGAGAAGAGCTGGAATTGGCGATACTGTTTGCAGAGACCACTCTTAGGAGATGTCCCAGAACGTCTGCGTGATTAAGCTGAGCAAAAGAAACCAACAGAGATAAAGATGTTAAACGGGGTAAAATCACAGTGACAAAAACACAAATTGATAGGTGCATGCAAGATTGACTGGCTTGCAAATGCTTTCTCCTGTGAAGTTCAACACGCTATGTAACAATCAGTTCAGAAAATACAAATGAAGTATAATCTAGGTACTTGTATAATCATGTGGAGTAATATAGACAAACATATACGAATAGACAATCTAATACATTGATATAGCTAAATTCAATGAAAGTAGAATATCAAACAGCATTATAAAAAGAATAAAACCCATTGCAGATGCAGGAAGACAAAATAGGCCGCAAAATGGTTGTTCGCACTTGAAGGCTGAAGCAATGTATAGTTGGACTCAGAGAGAATAAAGGTTTTATACATATTTATTTTGTCTCAATCAAACCAGATAAAGGCTGAAAATAAGGTGAATGGAGGAGAGCAGGAACTCCAAACCCTGAGCTTGTCATTGCTTGGTAAACTGTATGTCTGCCTCTAGTGGTGAAGCGTGGAAATACAACTGAATAGGAATCCTTTCTTACAGTAAGCACCACAAAACACCATGGAAATGCCTGGCATGCGATGTTTACCTGTGTCTTCAGTTGAACAGGAACTGCTTTCAAGAGTGGAACAGGGATTTTTAATGCAATTTTAAATAAACCACAAAGGAAACACATTCCTTGTTGTAGTACTGTACTTCTCACTGTGATCCTGGCTCAGTGATCCACAGCTCATTATGTAATCGACAGCTCATTATGCGACCCATTGTCTACGAAGCTGTCAGTCACAGCATGTCGACGCCTCTTCGCATATGGCCTTTCGAAGTATAAAGTGTCTTTTACATTTTAAATCAATGTATTGTTTAATGTGAATGAGCAGGCAGGATGATTTTCACATGATTCAAAAAAAACCCTACATTAGAAGATCTGTTCTCAAAAAGTCTTGGGGAAACATGTTTACTATCGGGTTTTGTGGCCTTATTTCAGTGAGGGTTTTTTTTTTTTTTTTGCTTTTTCAAAAACCACGCATAAACCTTATTTTGTCAAAAATACAAACACACACATATAAGCTGTTTACATATTATGGTAGCCCAGTTTGTGCTGAGTACAGTGTAATAAGTCTTTTGTCAATAATATATTTAAAAGCAACTAAAAAGGAACCAAATGTAAGAGCATGTCAAAATCTCTCAAGAGGCCAAAAACACCCTCAGACTCCAGAGGGTTAAATCTGTGTGTAAATAAAGTGCAAATGGAAAAAAACAATTAAACGTCCTTTCTGCTAGTATCCTCAGATTCCTTTTTTCCCTTTTCTACAGTGGCATGTTATCTTAATAATTCAATTAGGAGGTGGACCATTGTTTCCCAAGGTGTGAAGAGCATTATTCACCATAAACCTTGACACTTTCTCATGTACAGCCTTTGTAAAAGAAAAAGTGTCACATAAAAGCAAATCAGTGTATGGCTTTACACTGTACACTGGTCTGCATAATCCAGTCCTTTAATCTTTTCTGAAAATTAGCTTAGTATGTGTCATTTGGACCTTTTGTATATACAAAAAAAAAAATCCTACTATTTTATTTCATATTGGTTGGACAATTTTGCAGAATAAGAAAAAGCTCTACAAGGAAATTGTGATCAAGGAATCCTTCATGGCAATCTGAACACATAATGCCATGAAGGTATAAGATTTTTGTGTGCAATATCTTCCCATATGCAAATCTTTAGCTGGCCTAAGAACACTTAGGCCAGAGTAATTTTTAATCATACATTTAATAAATGTCACAATTTTATAGGAGCCACCTTTCATTGGGAATAAGTGTAAAAATGTAGTGCTTAAATGTGATTAGCAGAGAGGTGGACATCGATCAAGATCACAGATAAGGATGAGTATCGCTTCAGAGTAAAGAAAAGTAAAACCTCTTTCAAAATCCTTTCACTTCAAGATCTGCATGTGGTCAGTACATGGTTGAAGAGAAGAAATGCTGGAACACAGCTCTTTAACACTGCAGCAGCACGTTTTGAAGTTAACCTTGTAGATAATTAAAATGCCAACAAAATACATCCATGACTTTTGCGTGTTCATTATTTGGCCTACACATGGTCACCAAAGCGAAAGTCTAGGTTTTATTTGAGATCACTGGCTTGAACACTTGTTTTGTTATCATGATAGCTGAGCATTGTCTCTGACTGACTCCTTTACATTGTAATTCAAATTCAGTTGAAACTTCATCTGATATTGACAAGAACCCCACTGGGTTTCCCAGCACCGTTTGGAATCTAGAAGAGTAGATCTGAGCCACTCTTTGCCACATGATGTGAGTCCCATCTTGATTGCTTGCAGAGTGGAGCAGCGGAAGCGTGCTGGGCAATAACCCAGAGGTCGATGGATCGAAACCATCCTCTGCTAACTTTTACCTGTTTAATATCTCAGTCCCATTCCTCAATGGCAATCTGAACACATAATACCATCGAGGTATCTGAATTCTGTGTCGAACATCTTCCTATATGCACATTTTCAGCTAGCCTAAGGACAGTTAGGCCAAAGTAATTTTTAATCATACATTTAATAAATGCCACATAATTTTATATGAGCCCCTTTTCATTGGGAATAAGGGTAAGAATGTAGTGCTCGCATGTAATTCATTCATATAAGAATTAGTATTTTATTCAGAGTGGGGAATAGTAAAAACCTATTTCCAAATCCTATTACTTTACTATCTGCATGTGATTAGTACATGGGTGAAAAGGACAAATGCTGGATTCAAATGACCTGAAAACTTTGTGCACCAAACAGAAAGATTGGTTTCTTTTTAATGCAGGCAAGCACCAGTTAACTCATTGATGGATGTGCAAGGGTCATGGAAACCTTCTATAATCAAGGCTGAGAGGATAAGGTGATAGACCTGAAATCCGTTGGGGTCTCCCTGCATCGTGTTAAAATCGTGCCTACTACATTTGTGATCTTAGTTTCTTTAGATTCCCCACAGATTGTTCCGCCAGAACACAGCTCTTTAACACTGCAGCAGAACTATTTAAAGTCATCCGTGTAGATAATTAAACCGCGAACGAAATACAGCTGTCAGGATGGCTGAGCGGTCTAAAGCGCTGCGTTCAGGTTGGAGTCTCCTCTGAAGGCATGGGTTTGAATCTCATATCTGACAGGTGTGTCCCTTCTTGGTCAGTTTTTCTGAACTGACCCCATGCAGGGGAGACTTGTTGAATTGATACTGTAAGAACATTAGAGAAAACTATTTAACATGCTGACTGTGTTCGATTCTACAGTTTGTTTGGATAATGCTCAAGTCTTCTGCTGCTCGTTTGATACTGAAATATTTTGGCAAAATTTCACTGAATATCGAAGACTCATCCAAATGCTTGAGCACGTGTTTTGTTATCATGATGGTAAAGCATCATCTCTTATTTAAACAGGATCTGGTTCCAGGAATGGCACAAAAGTGTCCAGCTGTGTGGCTAAATCTGTGTGTAAATAAAGTGCAAAAAGAATGCAATGTCTTATCTGCTAGTATCCTCAGATTCCTTATTTTTCTTATTTCCATAGTGGCATTTTATATTAATAATTCAAATAGGAGATGGATCATTGATGAACCTTGACACTCTCTTATTTACAGCGTTTGTAAAAGAAAAAGTGTCACCTAAAAGTAAATCAGTGTATTGCGTAATGTGAACAAGTGAAAAGGACAGATTTCACAACAATGCTGTACAGAGTACACTGATCTGCATAATCCAGTCCTTTATTGTTTTCTGAAAATAAGCTTAGTATGTGTGTTTTGGACCTATCTGGTTAATCGGAGAAATAAATACAAATCATTACTTTTTGACTAAAAAAGGCTAAACTTGACAAACTGAAAGAAAAACTGTGTGCAGTGCAGGATAACCTTTGTATTCTATTTGACAAGAGCTCGTGAGACTGTTTAACATAGAGCTAAAATGAGCACCTTTTGACTAGCATTTAAAGCGACCCTCGATCTCGACGGATCTAGAGTTTGGACCCGCTGATTAAATTCTGCAGTATTTATGGAAGGAGATTTGACCAAATTTATAAAGTGGCAGCGGTGGGATTCGAACCCACGCCTCCAAAGAGACTGGAGCCTAAATCCAGCGCCTTAGACCACTCGGCCACGCTACCAGTAGTTAAGCTCTGAGATAGGTCGGGGGTTCAAGCCCGGTATCGCCAAGCTGCCATTCTTGGGCCCTTGAGCAACCCTCTATGCTCCAGGGGACCCTTACGAGAAAATAAATCAAGGACCGTGACCTCGGAGCGACGCAGGGCCGCTTTCCCGTGGGTTTACCACCTGCAGGAGGAACTGTAAGGGACTGGTGCTGAGTGGATTGGGCAGCATTCGAAGGCGGGGGCCTTGACAGCCCGATCCCTGGACACGGAGAAGTGTCTGGGGAATCTGCTTAGACTGCTGCCCCGCGACCCGAATTACGGATAAGCGGGAGAAGATAAAATGAAATCAGAAAAAGTGGTACAAAAACACACAATAGGCTGTGCAGTGTTGGCAGTCCATTGCATTTCCCCTCTGATTGTCAACAATCATCCACATATAATAACAGGATTCTGGAGCAAGTTTTTTTGCCACAGCTGCGACAATCTATTCCAATTCTATTTTAATTTGCATCTGTAAAAATAGCCACAATAGTGCTGCAACTTTGTATAAGTTTCCCCTTCATATTTCTCCTTATGCTGTCTTCTTTTAAATCTTTAAACGTGCGCAACCAATATTTATTTGCAACAGGTCTCTCTAAAAAGGCAATACAACATTTTCACAGAACATGTTTTAAAAGCAAACAATTTTTCCCGAAGACTCACATTCACATCTTTTTTTTTCTTAGCCTTCTTCCATGTTTTTAATTATTTTTAGCCATTCTTGAGGTATAGAGTTCTTGATTACATCATATTTATTCTATTTCTTGTCTGCTAAAATCCTCCTTTGCCTCCTTCATTATGTCCACAATGTATTGTGTTGGTAAAAACCCCTCTTTGAATTCATATAAAACATCTCTTACTTTCATAATACCCACATCCCACCATTTCTTAAAGAATATCTCTTTCCCCTGATTTAAAATGCCATTGTTTAAGAATAAAGGCTGATTTAAAATGTTTTCTCTTCCTTGTGGATTAAAATGTACATGAGTTAAAAATTATTCCCAGGCCCTCAAGAGTTCTTTATAAAAGTCTGGCAACCCCTCAGTCATACAATTCTTTGTTTTCATCCACAGTATGTTGTCTCCAAGACACTTGTTGCTACACTTAATTTAGAAAAAAACCCATTGCTTTCTTCATCCATGTATTTTTTATCATTTTCACCCTCAGACTGTTTTTTTTTTGTTCCACATCCATTAATCCCAGTCCTCCCTTCTCTATTGCTCCTATTAAATTGTTGTATGCAATTCTTGCGGGCTTCCCTTCCCATAAAAAATCTAAAAAACATTTTTTCAGCCTTTTTTTCTGCCCACAACGGCATAGATGATGTGTATAAAATGTACCACAGTTTAGAAATCATTTAGACTTTGAGAACTAAAACTTTCCCTTTTAGTGTTAATTTTCTCATTTTCCAAAATATCAACCTCCTTTCAATCCCTCCTAATATTTCCTCCCACACTGTTTCCTCTGCTTTCTTTTCATCCCTCCCCATTAAAACTCCGAAAATCTTTATTTCTTTTGCTTCCATAAAAGTAAAATGCTTCGTTAGAACCGTTGCCCTTCCGAATCTCATGTACACCGTTTATTTTGGCTCCTGATCCCCTACAGAACTTTTGTATGATTTGCATTGCTTTTTTCACCCCTCCAGATCTTTGACCAATAGCGTTGTGTCGTCTGCATTTTTAAATATTTTAATCTCTTCACCACTCGGCCACGCTACCAGTAGTTAAGCTCTGAGATAGGACTGCCAGCTTGTGGAGGAGATGCTGTTGCAGCCGGCCATAATGTCAGCAGCATGCATGAAACACGCTTAACAAAAGACTTTTGTTTGAGAACAAAGTGATACAAAGTGGAGTGGTCGCTTCAGCGGTTAAGGCGCTGGGTTACCGATTGGAAGGTCGGGGGTTCAAGCCCCGGTATCGCCAAGCTGCCATTCTTGGGCCCTTGAGCAAGGCTCTTAACCCTCTATGCTCCAGGGGACCCTTGCGGGAAAATAAATCAAGGCCCGTGATGCGGGGCCGCCTTCACGTGGGTTTACCACCTGCAGGAGGAACCGTAAGGGACTGGTGCTGAGTGGATCTTTGACCAATAGCTTTGTGTCGTCTGCATTTTGAAATATTTTAATCTCTTCTCCTTCGATGCCTAAAACTTTTATTCCTTGCTTTTGTTTTATAGTTAGTCCTAAAGGTCTAAAGTCTAAACTGATAATAAAACCATCTTTATTCTGCTCACGCATGTATCTTATTGTATCTTTTATACTAATTGTTGTGTCTGCTATATCTCTACCCTTTACACCGTACACTTGGTTAGTTTTAATTATGCTCAGCATTACTTCCTTCAGTCTGTTGGCTAAGATTTTGGATAGAATCCTAAAATCAGTATTCAGCATAGTGATTGGTCTGTAGTTCTTAAGATTTGTTTTCTCCCCTTTTTTCTTGTATATTAATTTTATTAAGCCCATTCCCATTCTTTGATTTAACTCTCCTTTTTAAAAAATATCCACATATACTTCTTTCAAAATACAAGTTAAAAGGTCTTGAATAACTATATATATCTTGAATAACTCAGGATACTAGCGGAACGGATGTTGCATTTTTTTCCCTTTTGCACTTTATTTAATTTAATTTTCTCATTTTCCAAAATATCAACCTCCTTTCAATCCCTCCTAATATTTCCTCCCACATTGTTTCCTCTGCTTTCTTTTCATCCCTCCCCATTAAAACTCCTAAAATCTTTATTTCTTTTGCTTCTATAAAAGTAAAATGCTCCGTTAAAACCGCCGCCCTTCCGAATCTCATGTACACTGTTTTATCCTCGTTTATTTTGGCTCCTGATTCCCTACAGAACATTTGTATGATTTGCATTGCTTTTTTCACCCCTCCAGATCTTTGACCAATAGCGCTGTGTCACTCGCATACTGAAATATTTTATTCTTTTCTCCCTCGATGCCTAATCCTTTTATTCATTGCTCTTGTTTTATAGTTAGTCCTAAAGGTTCCACAATTAGAGAAGATAAAAGTGCTGACAGCGGCATCCTTGTCTTATTGATCTGATTATTTTAAAACACTGTTAAAAACCCATTGCATTAATTTTTGTTACTGCACCATTGTATAAGATCCTAATCCATTTAATAAAATGTTCTCCAAACCCAAACCTCTTTAAAACGTCAAATAAGAAACTATGTTCCACCCTGTCAAATGCTTTCTCAAAGTCTAAACTGATAATAAAACCATCTTTATTCTGCTCACGCATGTATCTTATTGTATCTTTTATACTAATTGTTGTGTCTGCTATATCTCTACCCTTTACACCGTACACTTGGTTAGTTTTAATTATGCTCAGCATTACTTCCTTCAGTCTGTTGGCTAAGATTTTGGATAAAATCTTAAAATCAGTATTCAGCATAGTGATTGGTCTGTAGTTTTTAAAATCTGTTTTCTCCCCTTTTTTCTTGTATATCAATTTTATTAAGCCCATTCCCATTCTTTGATTCAACTCTCCTTTCTTAAAAATATCCACATATACTTCTTTCAAAATACAAGTTTAAAGGTCTTGAATAACTATATATATCTTGAATAACTCAGGATACTAGCGGAACGGATGTTGCATTTTTTTCCCTTTTGCACTTTATTTATACACAGATTTAGCCACACAGTTGCACAATTTTGTGCCATTCCTGGAACCAGATCCTGTTCAAATGAGAGATCATGCTCAGCTATCATGATAACAAAACAAGTGTTCAAGCCAGTGATGTCAAATGGACTATTTTTGTCTAAAGACATGCTCAAGCATTTGGATAAGTCTTTATTATACAGTGAAATTTTGCCAAAATTTCAGAAGACTTCGAACAGAGTCAACATGTTAAATATTTTTCTCTCATGTTTTTTCAGTTTCAATAACAACTCAAGTCTCCTCCACATGGGCTCAGTTCAGAAAAATTGACCAAGAAGGTAGACCCCTATCTGAAGTGCGATTCAAACCCACACCTCCAGAGGAGACTGCAACCTGAACGCAGCGCCTTAAAAAGCTCAGCCATCCTGACAGCCAGGCTTTGACTTTTCTTGCATTGGTGACCATGTTTAGGCCATATGGTGAACATGCAACAGTAGCAGATGTATTTCGTTCGTGGTTTAATTATCTACGGTGTTGACTTAAAAAAGTGCTGCTGATCCACTCAGCCATGGTTACGGAAGGTTTTCCCGAATCTGCACATCCATCAAAAACATTTGTTTTACTGATGCACCAAGTCTCAAATCAGCACTGAAATCAGCCATGATGCGCACATTCAGCATTTTACTGTCTGGGGGCGGCAAACACGGCAGCACGTTTTGTGCCATTTTTTTCTCATAACACCGAAACGAACATAAATTACTGTCTTTTTTGATCGAACAGAGCAACACATCATTCAAATATGTAAAGGCTCTACTTTTTTTGTACACAATAATAATAACAACAAAATGCTGTGCATTTGTAAAGTAAAGAAAACAGATAGAGGGCGCTTTCTGCCATCTCTGTCATCTCTCTTCACATTTAGAACAGCGCGATTAAATATTTGAATCGACTGACAGCCCTAATATTAATATGATGTGAGGTCCAGTTACCAGTGTGACACTGAAACACGTAAAAAAGAAGCCTTTACTACTAATTAAGTACATGTCAAAGCCCAAACTTCTTCACTGTAACTTGAGTAAAAAAGTATAGTCAGAACTCCACCTTATACCAGAGTCTTTTAAAACATGAATATCTGCACTTCTACTTAAGTGAAGGATGTGTGTACTTTTGCCGCCTCTGCAAGCAGGCAGAGGGAGAGATTAAATAGATAGATATTAATCAATAGGAAAGATGAGCAGGTATATAGGCATTCAGACAGAAAAACAAAAGACTTACAAAAATAAGAAACACAAATAGAAGGATAGATAAGACAAACATGTAGACAGAAATTAGTAAAAATAGTTTTATCAGCCACTGAGGGGATAAGAAACACATGCTTGTATGTCAGGATGGCCGAGCGGTCTAAGGCGCCAGACTCAAGGTTCTATACCTTCCAGGAGACTGAGTGTTCTGGTCTCCACATGGAGGCGTGGGTTCAAATCCCACTTCTGACAGTGACTTTATTTTCATTAGAAATTGAAACAATAATGAAATAATTATTCTCCTTTGTATTTCAAACACAGACATAAAGAATAAACAATTACATGGTTACCTATTAGTGGGAACGACAGGCAGAAAAACATGGCAGCATCAGTCGAGGATCTGGTAAAAAGTGTAACTGAGTTCGGGAGGCAAAAAGGTATCACTAAAGGATCAAATAAACTTTCTAAATCACTGTGTTAATAACACTATAAACTAAACTCATTTTAACAGCACTCATTTTATTAAAGTGCATTTAATGCAGCATGCATTTCTCTATTTTTTATTACAAATATAAAAAAATAAATATTATTTAAAAAAGGCAAAATTAAAACCCATCTTAATACTAACAGATATGAAAAAAATTTTAAATCTCCAGTGACAAATCATTTGCAAAGCCGTTCACATCATGTGCAAAATGAAGGCAAAGAAAAAAGGAATTAGATTTGCTCAGCAAGTATCTTCTCTGTAATGAGGTAAGGAGTTGATTCTCTTATCATCTTTTTTTAATTATCAAACTTATTATTAAACTACTTTTCATTTCCAAGTGTCAGTGTAATCTAGTGGAACAAATTCCTTATAAATTCATGTTGAACTAATCCGTCAGTTATCACTATATTATTGTAAACATCATTTTATTGAACTGGGTATTGAAGTAAAGAGCTGCAGCTTGCAGTGGTTTATGCCACTCATGATCTGGCAGCCAGCAACCCCAAAGTCACTGTAAAGATTTTGGAATCATGGTGGCAAGACATCACAAAGCTCATTCCTCCAGCCGTCACCAAGCCTCAGACTCTCTTTATAAATAATTTAATAGATTACTTTTATAATGATTTACATCTAAAACTTTTATCTAAACGTCTAAAAAAGGCACTGTGGCTTAGTTGGTTAAAGTGCCTGTCTAGTAAACAGGAGATCCTGGGTTCGAATCCCAGCAGTGCCCGATGCCGTTGTCCTTTGCTGCTTGAGTGCCTGCCAGCTTTTTCTTTATGGCTTGAGATTTAACATTGCAAGTGGATAAGATGGTTTCTTCGGGGCACTGAATGGTGAATTGCAGGCTTTGCTCTGACCCTTTTAAATGCTTGATAGTATTTGTTATCAATGGAAAAAACTGTGCTTTTAAGGACAGTGTTCATGACTCCACCATAAGATAGAGACTGGGCAAAAATGGTCTGCATGGCAGAGTTACAAGACGAAAACCGCTGCTGGGCAAAAAAAACATAAAAGCTCGTCTCAGTTTTTGCCAGAAAACATCTTGATGATCCCCAAGGCTTTTGGAAAAATACTCTTTGGGCTGGCAAGACAAAAGTCGAACTTTTTGGAAGGTGTGTGTCCATTAAGTCTGGCGTAAAGGTAACACCGCATTTCAGAAAAAGGACATCATACCAACAGTAAAATATGGTAGTGGTAGTGTGATGGTCTGGGGCTGTTTTGCTGCTTCAGGACCTGGAAGACGTGCTGTGATAAAGGAAACCATGAATTCTGCTGTCTCCCTGAAGGACAAAGTCTGGCCATCTGTTCATTACCTCAAGCTAAAGAGAACTTGGGTTCTGCAGCAGGACAATGATCCAAAATACACCAACAAGTCCACCTCTGAATGACTGAAGAAAAACAAAATGAAGACTTTGGAGTGGCCTAGTCAAAGTCCTGAAATGAATCCTGTTGAGATGCTACCTTAAAAAGGCAGTTCATGCTCGAAAACCTATCAATGTGGCTGAATTACAACAATTCTGCATAGATGAGTGGACCAAAATTCCTCCACAGTGCTGTAACAGACTCATTGCAAGTTATCGCAAACGCTTGATTGCAAATGTTGCTGCTAAGGGTGGCCCAAACAGTTATTAGGTTTAGGGGGCAAACACTTTTTCACACAGGACCATGTAATTTTCGATTTAGTTTTCCCTCAATACTAAAAACCATTTATTTAAAATCTACATGCTATGTTCACTTTTATGTTACCTTTTTAGTAATATTTAAATTAGTTTGATGATCTAAAACATTAAAGTGTGACAAACATGCAAAAAAAAAAGAAATCAGGAAGGGGACAAACACTTTATCACACCACTGTATATATATATACACATATTAGTAAAACCAAACTCTTTTCGTGAATGATTTAAAGTAATAATACTGTATAGTAAACACATAGTATACTACTATAGTAAACAGTATGTTCATGCAAATGCTGCCTGTATGAGGAAAACACGCCAACATGAGGACAAATATGCAGGAACCTGACCTGAGCTCCTATTGTTTCATGCAGTGAAAAGGAAAGTTGAGTAGTTTAGTGCGAGTCATTTGCATGTTGTTAGCGTGATGCTCGGAGTTCACAATGCAAGTTATTGCTTGTAATGTAAGTTAAATAAAATAATCAAATTTGCTCCTCCTGTAAAGTATTTATAAATCATGTTACTCACAATACAAGCTTCCACTGTACGTAAATTATCAGGACACCAATCAGAACTTTTGCTGTTTCCTCACGGATGGTTTTAACTGGCGGATTTTGGTTCTTGATTTGAGACTTAGTGCATCAATAAAAAAATGTTTAGTGATGAAAAAAAAAATTTTCGCTGGAGATTTTTAAATTTGTTCATGTCTGTTAGTATTAAGATGGGCCTCACACTGGTTCTCTAAACACATTCCTATGTTGTCTGTTCAGTGTCTATAGGATCTTTATAATGTGAGTATGTAAGGTACACAGAAAGTCTTTGTCTGGGTTCACACATCTCTGGTTACTATGTTTTCTTACCCAATCAGAAACAGTTTAAGCTCGGCTTTTTTCAGTGTGTATATTTACTTGTCTGTTATCTGCAATAAACTAAAGAAGAACATTTGCGCCATTCTGTGTGCTGTGTGATTCTTCCCTGATCAGAAAAGACATCGTAGATCGTATGGAAAACCTCTCCAAGATTGAACTTTTTACATGATAAAAATCTAACAATATCTGAGGAAAAGAAAGGATGTCGTGAATAAATGTTTGTTGTGTTAAAGTTTTTAATTTTCCCCTTCTTTGTTTTATATTTATTTATTAATATTTTTAATAAAAATGGAAAAACGTGTGCTGCGTTAATTATGCATTAATACAATTTGTGCTGTTAAAATGAATTTGGGTTAAAGTGTTATTAAAGTATAAAGGACATTATATAAAGGTCAACCCAAAGTTGTTAAGCTTTTTCATGAGCCATTTATACTTTTGCATTTTCTTTGTAGAATCTGTACAAAAACACATAATTTGACTTAATTTTAAAAACAGCAGGAAAACTGTAATGCGAGGAAAATGCACAAGAATCTGCATGCGCTCTGTTATACTGCATGTATTATATGCTGTATAATAATGATGGTTTCTACAGCTGTGGCATCATATTGATGTTATTAAGAGGATGATTGGACTAAAGGCAGATGATTATGTGTGAAATGCACGACCGCCACTGTAAAGAGACAATCAATAACACTGTGCAGATCTATTATGTATTTTATTTATTTTTGTACAAAAATATTTTAAAAAACCTAATCTATTAAACATTATTTATTGTGATAATTTTTTTTGTCTTTATGTGAGAACAGAGGAAGCTGATCTGCTGAAGGCACTTGGTGACGGCTGGAGGAACGGGCTTTGTGAGGTCTTTTTTCCACGACTCCAAAGCGTTCAGAGCGACTTTGGGGTTGCTGGGTGCCAGATCATGAGTGGCATAAACCACTGCGAGCTGCACCTCCCACGGCAAATCTGCACACAAAATCCATCATAAAATTAGGACTTGCTGAATCACTTTTCTGTTGATAGAGAACTAAACATCAGAATAAAGATAAAGATTGATAAAGGACTTGTTTATTTGATACCATTTTGCCCCCTGAACTCATTTACACGTTTCACCAGATCCTCGACTGATGCTGCCACGTTCTCCTTAAGGCTATTTTGGCCAAGTCGCCCTGTTTGAGATGGACAAAGAACATGAGTAAAAAACAGAAGAATCCAGAAATAATGTGAGAAAATGCTCTAAAACAGAATTTACAGGAAACTTACCAAGTAGCCTGAATATTGCTGCTACAGAGACGTTTCTAAACTTTGTTTCCTCTGTTTGTATTTGTTTTAGCCAAGTATTCAAAATGAGCCACACACTTTTTCTGTTAAATAAAAAATTGGACATATTAAGTTTTCTTGTGGCAGTAATAGAATACCATCAATTGTAAGTTTATGCAACAAGAATGGAAATTTTGCAGTTTTTAGGACACACACTGTCTCATATGAGTCTCACATTTGCCGGTTTGCAATCTATTAAATGTTCAAAAAAACTAGAAAGATGAGAATTAAACACGTTGAAGCAGTTTCACAATCAGTACCGTATAACATGGGAGTCGGTCCAAATCCAGCCCAGTTGTGCACAGAGAAGGTCCAGGCTGAATACGTAGTCCCAGGCAGCAGGACAGAGATCATCACCATACCAACTGCTCTTCTGGAAAGTCAGACTTTTGTCTTTCAGAAGAGCCGTCAGTGTGCTGGTGATGGCTCTGTAGCTGACTCCAGGAGGATCCTGGCAGAAAATACATAATTTCTTTAAAAACCAGATCAATGAAACAATGTTTACAATAATATGATCATAACTGAAAGGTCACAACCAATCACAAGTGCAGATGATTGAAATACTGAGGTAGAGCTCTAACTGTGCATTCTGCTCTTTTTATAACCTTCATTTATTACTCTTATGTAAGGAGGAGTCCTAGAAAAGATTTTAGATACACATGCAAAGTAGCACACGTTCCTAAAGGGTTTATGTATCAGACAGTAGCAGGAGTAAATAATGCTCTAGAATAGTACATGAGTATGTAATTTGAGGCACAGATTTAGTTTGTTTATTCAGTAGTGAGACAGTAGTCACATGGTTCTATATCACTTCCTTTATTAGTATATTATGAAACACAGATTTATTTGCATGTTTATTGCACTGATCTGATCATTTTGATCATAAACAGCGTCATTAACGCTGGAGTTAAGTGCAGTTTCTTTGCTGCTGGTTATCAGCACTAATACACTACACTCATAAAAAAAGACTAAAATAGTGATGTAGAATAGTGATAGATACTTATTGATTTAATTCTACATGAATTTATAATGAATTTGCTCCATAGATCACATGGACATTGGAAATTAAAAGTAGATTAAGAATGAAGTAAAACATAAAAAGTCCAGTTGAAAAAGGATGTTTAATGACTGTTCTGGTGACTGTTGTGATGAGAATCAGCTACTTACTGTATCCCAGTGCAGATATTTGCTGAGCAAGTAATACACCTTTCCATATGCCTTCATTTTGCACACGATGTGAACGGCTCTGCATAAAGGGCTGTTACAGGAGAAAACACTTGGCCATGCTGTCACCATGACCATTATCAGTTTTGGGGCTTGAGAAAAGTCTGCAAAGGAAATAAAATGATATCACATATTTAAAATACACTGTATAGGAAGAAATACAGAACCAAAAACAGAACACAACTGGCTTCTTTATATACCTTTTATTTATTTATTTATTTATTTATTTATTTATTTATTTATTTATTTATTTATTTATTTATTTATTTATTTATTTTTTTTTTTTTAGTAAATATATAATGAAATGTCAATATAATCTCACCTTCTTTAAGAAATCTGTAGGCGAGGGCATGTGCTTTATGAGAGTCTCCTCTCTTTTGACACAAGCCCACATAAACCCTACAGAGAGACTGCAGGAGTTCATGTCCCATAGACTCTTTCTCCGCCTTGATCTTCTCCAAAACCGCTTTCAGAAACGTCTCTGCTAACGACTAAATGAGACAGAAGAAAAGTTTCAACCAAAAAAAGTTCAACCAATCATGTTTTTAAAACAAATATTAGGGGGTTAAGACTGGACTGTAGATTAGGTTTAGGAAAACTACTCGACTTTGCATAAACCAAAACCTGGAGTAAACATTTTTACATGACAAATTATATCTACTGTTCAATTTCAGAACATCAGGACCAGTGAATTATGGATTGACTATTAAAACTGAGAAAACTCAAATCCAGAGCTATAGAATTGCATGTACACTAAATTAAATGCATGCGTTTGAATTGAATGCACATTAAATAAAACAGAAGATAATCACTTACCTCGTTCACACAAAACTTGGAAATGACTGATTTTTCTTCCTCTGTGAGAGAAGGAAGTTCACATTTCCCTTTAAGTAGTGCATCAATCCAGTTTAGAGATAAAACATCTGCACAGGAATCCTGCAGTGTTTTTAATGCACTAGTGATGAGGGATTGTGTTGTGTGTTTGTGAGGTGCAGCAGCAAGTCGGGGCTTTTTAGCAGCACTGGGTGGTGGCATGTCTGATGCAGCTCTCTTTGTTCTAATATGAACAAAATGTGATCAAATTACATGACACAGACAATTCTACAGTATAGATAATACATTGGGAATGTGATATTACAGGAAATAATCAGTATAAATAAAGTAAAAACAGTAATCGAACTGATCGAGTCGATTGCGCAACCTGATGCTCGCGAGTCACGACAGAACAGATCCAGTGCGACTCCAGAAGTTACAAACAAACAGTTTACACAATAACACTTCAATAAACTACACCATTTTCACATGATGAGGATAACAGCATTCACTCACAACCAATTTCATTATCGATTATTATGTGATTATTGTTGCAGCCCTAATAATAAATAATAAACTCAGTGTTTCAAAGAGAATAAAAACCCATAAAGTTTGGAAACTCACTGTTCCAGCAGTCGTACAGTCGCTCTATTGAACATTTTTCTACTATTGAACATCAGGTAGCTGGTAAGTGTGTAATTAGTAGTAAAATAAATTTGTTTGTTTTACTAAAGTCCTGTATTAGATCTGTTTAATATGAATTGTGTGTTGACATGACGTCCCTCCTGAAGGTTGTCGGTTACGAGACGGAGACAAAAGGGTCTGAACTCTTCCAATTAAAATCTCAAGAGGCGGCAAATTTGGCGAAAGAGAATCTTGACGGCAAACTTTTTAACGACCTTAAAGTGTAATCTATTAAAATAAAGGGTGGGTTTGGTCATATGAGGGGATTTCAGTCAGCATCAGGGGGTAATTTTGCTGGTGTCGGCATAAAGACTAACAGCAGTGTGTAAGAGCAGTGTCTCTGTTCTGTTACAGCTCCATCAACACTTTAATCTCATAAGTAGCGCCAGCATGAGAGGAACCACCACAACCAGAGTCCACCCACATCCAGCTTAAGATCCAGCTGTGGAGGAGAAACCAGCTGCAGCTCAAGATCCAGCTGTGGAGGAGAAACCAGGACAAGGATAAAATTCAGTTAAAGCTCCTTCAGCATCTGTGAGTGAAGTCCAGATCTACAAGGACACTACATAACACACACACACACACACACACACACACACACACACACACACACACACACACACTATAACTATATTTAGTATTTATATTTGGGGCTGCAGCTATCGATTATTTTAGTAGTCTGTAAAAACTAAACTCATTTAAAGCATTTAATTGGCATATTACATAAAAATGCAAATACAAATATATAAATAAATAAACTCTGACTTTATTTACTTATAAACATCCAACATTTCTGGTGCCTCCACCGATAACCATGTTGTGGGTCTGAAGTTTGAAGCTGTTGGTGTGTGAACGAGGCTCCTCTGCTTCATCTGTCTTGTTCCGTCTCCTCCAGAGCTGATTGTTAGACAGAGTTCTCTCCAGGGTTCAGAGGCTCAGATTAATATCATGTGATTTTATTGATTGAAGCACATTTTATTTTAAATATGTGAAGCTTTCTGGCACTACAGAGGAGGTGACGCTGCCCGACTGCCTAAAAAAGTTGCAATTGTGAGAAAAAAAAGTTTTTTGGGTAAACCTTTTTTTTATGTGGCAGAAACAGACTTCCATATGAATCTTCTCCTCACCCTCACTGTTTTCTCCTCTTTCCTAATTTTTTTCATTCTGCAGTATCTTTTACTTCCTACCATCTGACTTCAGTTCATCACCTCACCTTCTGTGTGGCTTTTTCCCCTTTTCACCTTCTGTGTCTCCAGAATGTGTGTACACCAGTCAAGTGTTTTTTTTTTTTTTTTTAAGAACACAATGAACACAAACCTTCGACATCTCATTTTAAATACCCCTCACTAATATGTACATAATTTGTAAATAGTATTTGTATCTTTGTGTGTTTGCATTATTATATTTTATTATGTGACATTTTTGTAGCATTTTCAGTAATTAAAATTAAAATGTTTTATTGTTTATAGAACAGTGACTCATGAATTATTCTGTGAACCTGCTGAACCCATTATCATCTTCAGTATTATTATTATTATTATTACTGTTATATATATATATATATATATATATATATATATATATATATATATATATATATATATATATATATATATATATATATATTTATTTATTTTTATTCCACTTAATATTAAAAGAGACTTTTGATAAAATAAGTGTTAAAGTTAACTCTCAGGTTCCCTGGTGGTCTAGTGGTTAGGATGCGGCGCTCTCACCGCTGTGGCCCGGGTTCGATCCCCGGTCAGGGAACCAACCCCAGCCCCTCTTAGTGCCGGTCCCAAGCCCGGATAAATGTGAAGGGTTGCGTTAGGAAGGGCATCCAGCGTAAAAACATGTGGAGGATCCGCTGTGGCGCCCCCTAATGTGAGAAGCTGAAAGAAATTAATATAAGTGTTAAAGTTAAATAAGTACATTAAGAAAACAATGCATACATTTTAAGCACATACTTTATTGCAATTTCCAGCAAAAATATTACAGCACACAGTGACAAGTGATTTATTTTCATTCACATGAAAAGAAAAAATTGAAAGAAATGGGAATAAATAAAAACTGCTGAAATTTAAGAAAGGAAAAAAAAAGTTATTTAAACTTTTTTCTGCTTTTGTCTGGTTTTATATTGTGAGGAAAAGAAACACAGAGTTCTGCACTTACAGAGAAATAATCAGTTAAAGAGTGGTGCCATGTGGCCTCCATGAAGCCGAGGTTCTGTCATCACTGCAAAGTTGATGGATTTCCTATAACAACATCCACATTCACACACATTCAGACATTTCTGAAGACTGAGCAAGAATTCAGAAAGACAAAAACATACTAAAGGAGAAGAACAAATACATCAGTTCTGCACAGAGCCTGAGAATTTGAAAACAAGATATACACAAATAAATAAATCATATTATATAAATATATTACATCTTTAATACATTATTAAAATACATACTTTGTAACCTGTCTGGTTAAAAGAGCCCAAAGCTACAAAAAATGAAGAAAAAAAAAATTCAATATTTATACTTAACAGAAAAAGGTCTCTTTTCACATTGTTTACATTTTAAATACATTAATACATAAAAAAGATACACAAAGATATAAATAATTCTGGGTGGGAAAAAAAAAATATATATATATATATATAATCCCAAAACAACAGCCTGCCTGGTTGCATTTCATTAGCATGAGACGCCACCACGGGATTCGAACCGCGACTTTGTCCCGCAATGAGCACTGCAACCAGATACGTAACCACTAGGCTACGTACAGGCCGGACAAAAGAACAGTTTAATCACAGCTTAAGAACTACAGCTCTGTACAAGTCCCGCCCCTTTTCACAGTTGATTGGTTGGCGCTATAAGGGAAAAAAGGCAATATTCTTTTCCTCTTGTTTACGTTAAATGAAATAATACAAACAAATACACAAATAAATTTATATATTCGCCGCAGAGGCAAAAGAAAGAAGGCCCCTTCCCTCGGATGATTGGCTAGTACTGAAAGCAAACCCTGCGTTGATTAGTCTGTTCACATACATAATTTATAGACTTGCAGGAAAAAGCTGATAAATTTGACTAAAAAATAAAGAATAAAAGAGATAATATTTCCAGAAATGTTGCAGTGAGCAGAAACTGACATTTCGGCTAATAGTGTAGGAGACATCATAATTAGCCTCATGCTAGCCGGGTTTGCTAGCGCTGTTTTTGTGTTAACTAGTTTCTTAGAATATCTGACTGAAATTTGAACAAAATTAATTAGCCGGCTAGTTAGCCTAGCTCCGTGGTTCTCAAAGTGTGGGACGCGGCCCTCTAGTGGGGAATAAAGACATGACAGGTGGGGCACAATGAACGGCAGGATTTATTTATTTATTTGTTCTTCATTAATGATTTTCACTATTAATAAAGTTCATACGCTCAAAGCAACACATATAAACAATATGGTACAAGTCACTTATACTGCATACACACATTGTATAGTCCTCACAGATATTGGGCTGACCCAATCACATTCACAATCATCTCCCCTTTTGGGCTCTGTGTGAGCTTGCTGCATCAGATGGAGGTCATAATTAGTTTTAGGATTCATCAGTGTGGATTAGAGTTTTATTGTATTAATAAATTACACTTTTTAAAAAAATACATTTTTAATGTGTAAATTCTCACTCTTTTCTACCTGTTATTATATGGCTTTAGTGCTTTTATGAAAAAGGAAGTTTATTTACATAATCAAGTGTGTGCAAAGATGAGATGTGTTTGTGATCGTATGTAGTGGGCCGATCTGGACCAAAATGCCAGAGCTTGATTTTTTGTCCCAGTCCAGTTCTGCTTGGATCCTTCTCAGATAGTTTCCATATCTGTAAAGAGAACAGCAATAAGTTTCATTTCACACACTGACTCTGTGTACGTGTAGGGGTGTGTTTACCTTTTTCTCTTTGCATGGTGGATGTGTGTGTGTTCTTCTGTAGGATGGTCCAAGTATGTACCTGCTGCATGTGGCTGGACCTGTGAAGTACAGATAAATGTAATGAGGTCGAGTGTGAGTGTTTTCCTGGACAGAAGAAAGTTCAGGCTTTCAAGTCTTTCTTCTTTCATTGTGAATGAATCAGTGAATGAAACTAACTGTCTTCACTCTAAATCATTTCCTGCATGTTCATGGGACACTGTACTGTAGCGGTGTGTAAGTGTGTGTCACCTCGTCTCATCCCTCTGATCTCATCCTGATAATGCGGTCCGATTAGTTGCAACTGCCTAAGATACTCTTACACACACACGCGCACACACACACACACACACACACACACACACACACACACACACACACACACACTTCTGCAAAGATGAGCCCCTTTTCAGTTTTTTAATTCATCACTCTTTAATTTAGAAGACAGTTGAATGATTAAAAAGGAAGTCTGGGTAAAATAAAGAAACACATTAAAAGGTAGTCCGGGTTAAATAATGAACACAGTAAAAGGTAGTCCGGGTTAAATAATGAACACAGTAAAAGGTAGTCCGGGTTAAATAATGAACACAGTAAAAGGTAGTCCGGGTCGGGGGATAGAGAGAGAATGTGAGAGCAGGTGATTATGAAGAGACGTGTATTGAGTCCCGACCCGGACCAAACTCAAATATGTCATACACTGTATTTATATAAAGAGATCTGTACAGTTGACCCTATCATGGTAGTTGAAAGAAATTCACTCACTAAATTTGGGTTACATTGTAAATTGTAGTGTTAAAGCATCATTTTGATCACAATACTGTAATTTTTTATGTTTAATTTTTAAAGAATTTTATATTTATTTAATCTGGTCAATGCCGCAATGCATCACGGGAAGATCAAACGCCTTCAAAAGTATAATAGGCTTCAATCTTGATTAAAAAGCTTTCCTATAATAATACTACTGTATAAGAATATAAATATGTTTTTGAAATGGTTTGACAGTAAAACTTACAGACAAAACACGATAAATATTTACATATCAACATATTATTAAGTTATAAACTTTCACTGCATCTCTCTGGATTCCGCTTCACATCAACGCCATTTAGCCACGCCCACATCGCCCGTGCCGCTATTTAACAATGACACGTGACAAACCTTTTCCTCGTTTTAAACCTATAGATGTATGTAACAGGTGTATAATTTACCCTGTTAAATTTACATGTCCTGTTTCAATTCATACACAATTGTTAATTTGTCTTGTTTATACTCATATCTGTGTTTATAAATGTGGTTACCTGATCAAAATGGGTGCTTCTTTAAATGCTTTGATAATAGAAGCTGATGTCACTTCCTGTCCTGACTCCTCCTCTTCCCTTTCTGTATTGTATCTCATTGGATTGGTGGGTTTCTCCTACATTTATGATACACTGGTTTAATTTTATATCATTTACTTTTATATTTATTTATTATTTATTGATATATTTTTGGTTGAAAGAAGCAGAAATAGAAGACACTTCATATGAGTTGTTTTAGAAAAAGCATCAATTTAATGCAGAGAAGCCCATTTTTAATAACACTCTGTCCTGTGTATTTGGGTGTGTTTTAATTTTAGAGCATGTTGTATTTAAAGAATCAGTTGAATGTAGGATTCATGCATGAAGAAAATGTAAATATAATGTTTTTTTTATGAAACCAGCAACAAATTCACGTAACGTAACGCACAGCTTGCACCTCATCAGTGAGGACCACAAACCAGCTTACAGACAGGAAGTGCAGCAGCTAACAGACTGGTGCAGAGCAGCAACCTGTCTCTGTATGTGCAAAAAAATCAAAAGAAATGCTAGTTCCTGTGTTCAGGAGGACAGAGAGTAACCACTCTCCACTAAACATAAATGGTTATACAGCACAATTCCTTTTTCCTTTTCCTTTATGAAAAAGCAGATGAAAGCCAGGCTCCCACTTACAATCCTCAACACCAGCTTATGGCCATTACATTTAACATTTAATGCTACTGCATTCAAATACATTTAATCTACTTGTGTACCTTAAACGTTGTGCTAAAAGTTTTGGGGATAAAAACACATATGGCTGGGAAAGTCAGGTGTCCCAATATTTTTGTCCAGTTCTTTTTCTTAGCACAATTTGTTCAAAATACATGTTATACTGGTTAAAATTAACACACAAAAAAGAAACATCTGTCGTTATATAAAAATGACTGAAAATGTTCAATTTCTATGTAGACTTCATTGATCAGCTCCAAGAAAAGTTTCTGGAACACCTCAGAAGTCTCCTTCAGAACCACAGTCAAATTTCCACTTGTACCACTACAGGCTTTAGTAATGCGTTCCTAAATGGTCCTGTTTGTTCTCGCTACCACTCCAGCCGAATATGGGTGAGAGAGAATATTAAAATATTAATAATTTGCTGAACTTTTAGCCAAAATCTTGTGTTACATCAGAAGCAAAATGTGTGCTGTAATTACTTTTGAACCCACGAGGAATCCCAAACCTAAGAAAGATCTATTTTTTTTTGTTGCGATTCTCTGCCACTTACACAGAATTGTACTTTTCCTCACAGCTGTGTGGATTCTGGCGCAGGAACACGATAAGAGATATCATCGTGGTGCATATTTTTACAAGTCAGACAATGTTGTAGAAGGGATGCCCTCATGCCTGTGTGTGGTGGCTTTTTTTAACGGGGGGTGGTATGGGGGATTCTAGTGTAGTTCATAAAGGACAAGGAAATATAAATCTCACAATCTCAAACTAGTTGTTTTTAATTGAAGAAACACCTTTACAAATTAAAATGCTATTTTTTGCAAGTTTTGAAATGGGCTTGTATGCGGGATTTATGCCCAGCCAGTATTTTACCTGCAGCAGCACTAAACATATACTAAACTAAAAGTACAAATATACTGGTTTAAAACAATTAGTGAGAAAAACTACTAAATTACAGTAAACAGAGTATTTGTATTTAGTTACTTTACACCACTGGGTGGATGCGTGTGTTTTTCTGTAGAATGCCGTAATGCCATTCTGTAAGTCCCTGCAGCATGCGGCCGAAACTGAAAAGAAGAACATATAAATGTAATGAGTTTAGTACGAGTGTTTTCCCACACAGAAGGTAGTTCAGGCTTCCAAGTCTTTCTTGTGGCTTCCCTCATACAAATAAATAAATCAGTGAATTTACCTAACTGGCTTTATTCTGAATAATACATTGTGTGTGTGTGTGTGTGCGCGTGTGTGTGATGGACTTTGACTACCAGGCTGTAAAAATGCATATTGTATATTATGAACATTTACATTTACATAATATTGAGGGTGGTGATGACATATTAAGATCTTTTTAAATGACCTCAATCTGCCTTGGTACATTTACATTATGTTTGGCTGCAGAACTAACGGATGAACCAAACCAGGTGATGTCTTTTGCAGTGACACGCTGAGATGACAAATGTTTGTGTTCATCGTAGTGAAAGAGTTAGAGTTGGAACTTTAAATGTACTATGACTGGTAAAGGGAGAGAGGTAGCTGATATGATGGAGAGGAGAAAGGTAGATATGTTGTGTGGTCAGTAGGGCTGGGCGATAAATTGATTTTATCGATTAACTCGAATGTGTAGTTTACATCGATCCGTTTTAATAAAAATCGGTTTTCTCTTTAATGTCCGCCGACGCTCCCCTCTGGGCTCCCATAGTTTCCACAGTGTCCCTGTCTATTCTTCTTCTTCTTCTTTCGGCTGCTCCCATTAGGGGTCGCCACAGCGGATCATCCGTCTCCATACCACCCTGTCCTCTATATCTGCCTCTTTTACACCAACTACCTGCATGTCTTCCCTCACCACATCCATGAACCTCCTCCTTGGCCTTCCTCTTTTCCTCCTACCTGGTGGCTCCATCTTCAGCATTTTTCTACCAATATAATTCATGTCCCTCCTCTGCACATGTCCAAACCATCTCAATCTCGCCTCCCTCACCTTGTCACCAAAACATCCTACATGTGCTGTCCCTCTAATAAACTCATTTCTAATCTTGTCCATCCTCGTCACTCCCAACGAAAACCTCAACATCTTCAGCTCTGCCACCTCCAGCTCCACCTCCTGTTTTTTACTCAATGCCACTGTCTCTAATCCATACAACATCGCAGGTCTCACCACAGTCCTATAAACTTTCCCTTTCATTCTTGCAGATACTCTTCTATCACAAATCACTCCTGTCACTCTTCTCCACCCACTCCACCCTGCCTGCACTCTTTTCTTTACTTCCCTAACACACTCTCCATTACTTTGCACTGTTGACCCCAGGTACCTGAACTCCTCCACCTTCTCCACCTCTTCTCCCTGCAACCGCATCACTCCACTGCCCTCCCTCTCATTCACACACATGTACTCTGTCTTACTCCTACTGACTTTCATTCCCCTTCTCTCCAGCGCATATCTCCACCTCTCCAGGCTCTTCTCAACCTGCTCTCTACTCTCACCACAAATCACAATATCATCTGCAAACATCATAGTCCAGGGAGACTCCTGTCTGACCTCGTCCGTCAACCTGTCCATCACCACTGCAAACAGGAAAGGGCTCAGGGCCGATCCTTGATGCAGTCCAACCTTCACCCTGAACCAGTCTGTCGTACCTACTGTACACTTTACTGCCGTCACACTGTCCTCATACATGTCCTGCACCACCCTCACATACTTCTCTGACACACCTGACTTCCTCATACAATACCACAACTCCTCTCTCGGCACCCTGTCGTACGCTTTCTCTAAATCCACAAATACACAATGCAGCTCCTTCTGTCCTTCTCTAATACTTCTCCATCAACATCCTCAAAGCAAATAAGGCATCTGTGGTGCTCTTCCTCGGCATGAAACCATACTGTTGCTCACAGATGGTCACCTCTTCTCTCAGCCTGGCTTCCACTACTCTTTCCCATAACTTCATGGTGTGACTGATCAACTTAATTCCCCTGTAGTTACTGCAGGTCTGCTCATCTCCCTTATGCTTAAAGATCGGTACCAGCACACTCCTTCTCCATTCCTCAGGCATCCTCTCCCCTTCCAGAATCCTGTTAAACAATCTGGTTAAAAACTCCACTGCCATCTCTCCTAAACATCTAAACGCTTCTACCGGTATGTCATCTTTTCCAACCGACTTTCCATTCTTCATCCTCTTAATCGCTGCTCTCACTTCCTCCTTACTAATCCTATCTACATCCTGCTTCACCAACTCCACATCCTCCAACCTTCTCTCTCTCTGATTTTCCTCATTCATCAGCTGCTCAAAATACTCCCTCCATCTTCTCAACACACTCTCCTCACTAGTCAACACATTTCCCTCTCCATCCTTTATTGCTCTAACTTGCAGTACATCCTTCCCAGCTCGGTCCCTCTGCCTGGCCAATCGGTATAAATCCTTTTCTCCTTCCTTAGTGTCCAACCTCTTATACAGCTCCTCATATGCCTTTTCCTTGGCTTTCGCCACATCCCTTTTAACCTGCTGCCGCATCTTCTTGTACTCCTGCCTACTCTTCTCATCACTCTGTCGATCCCACTTCTGTTTTGCCAATCTCTTTCCCCTAATGCTCTCCTGCACTTCCTATTCCTATTCCTATTTCCAGATGTCACACCAAGTACTTTTCTAGCTGCCTCCCTCATCACTCCTGCAGTAGTTGCCCAATCATCCGGCACCTCTTCACCACCACCAAGCCCCTGTCTGACCTCTTCCCTGAACCTCACACTACACTCTTCCTCCTTCAGTTTCCACCATCTTATTCTTCTTTCAAACCTTACTTTCCTCCTCTTCTTCTTCGCCTCCAAAACCATCCTACAGACCACCATCCGATGCTGTCTAGCTACACTGTCCCCTGCCAACACCTTACAGTCTCCAATCTCCTTCAGGTTGCATCTCCTACACAGAAGATAATCCACCTGTGTGCACCTTCCTCCACTCTTATACGTCACCCTATGATCCTCCTTCTTCTTAAAATACGTGTTCACCACTGCCATTTCCATCCTTTTAGCAAAATCTACCACCATCTGCCCTTCCACATTCCTCTCCTTAAAACCATACCTACCCATCACCTCCTCATCACCTCTGTTCCCTTCACCTACATGCCCATTAAAGTCTGCCCTAATCACCAATCGTTCTTTCCTAGGTACACCATCTACCACTTCATCTAATTCACTCCAGAATCTTTCTTTCTCCTCCATCTCACAGCCAACTTGTGGAGCATAGGCACTGATGACATTTATCATCATCCCTTCAACTTCCACCTTCACGATCATCACCCTATCAGAAACTCTCTTCACCTCCACTACACTCTTACTGTATGCTTCTTTCAGAATCACCCCTACACCATTTCTCTTCCCATCCACACCATGATAAAACAGTTTAAACCCACCTCCAATGTTCCTGGCCTTACTCCCTTTCCACTTGGTCTCCTGAACACACAACACATCTACCTTTCTCCTCTCCATCATATCAGCTATCTCTCTCCCTTTACCCGTCATAGTACCAACATTTAAAGTACCAACCCGAACCTCTACTCTCCTACACTGCTCCTTTTCCTGCCGTCTCTGTAGACGCCTTCCTCCTCTCCTTCTCCTCCTTCGGCCAACAGTAGCCCAATTTCCACCGGTACCCTGTCGGCTAACGATACCTGTGGCGGTCGTTGTTAACCCGGGCCTCGACCGATCCGGTATGAAATTCTCATTTGTGATCCGCATATTTGATTTGGCACATGTTTTACGCTGGATGCCCTTCCTAACGCAACCCTCCCCATTTACCCGGGCTTGGGACCGGCACTAAGAGTACACTAGCTTGTGCCCCCCTAATGGCTGGGTTACAGTGTCCCTGTCTATTACTCTCTTAAATTTGATCTCATTTTACTGTGGAGTTTTGGAGAAAAGTAAAGGCAAAATCACTCAAAACCTCAGGTGCATTTTCAATCATGTTCCACATTTAAACACGTTTTTCTTTGTAGGTTTGCTCATTTTATGTTATGTCACGTTCTATTTTCACAATTTACAAAGGCAGGGCCGCCATCTTGTATTTTTGGTTTGTTGTTTCTGATTGCACTTTAACCCAAAGTGGGTTATAATCCCAGAAGGGTAAATAAACTTTATTTAATAAAGTTAAAACTTAAAAAAAAAAATTTGTCATATGCAGATTGATTTTAAGCAGGGGGAAAATCGATTTAAATCGCAAATCAGATTTTTTGTGAAAAAATCTGGGATTTTTTTTTTTAAGCCATATCGCCCAGCCCTAGTGATCAGGAGACCAAGTGGAAAGGGAGTAAAGCCAGGAACATTGGAGGTGGGTTTAAACTGTTCTTTAATGGTGTGGATGGAAAGAGAAATGGTGTAGGGGTGATTCTGAGTAAAAGTGTACAGTAAGAGTGTAGTGGAGGTGAAAAGAGTTTCTGATAGTGTTATGAACGTGATGCTGGAAGTTTAGGTGGTGATGATAAATGTTATCAATGCTAGTTAGTTAGTTACCGGCATTCATTCACGCTGTATGAAATGTCTGTGATGCAGCGCTCTGTTATACTGCATATCTGTATAATTCTATAGCTGTGGCATCATAATGATGTTATTAAGAGGGGGATTGGGACTGAAGACCTGCCACTGTATAAACTATTAGAGACGAGTAACGCTGTGCAGATCTACTGTGTATTTTATTTCTATATGTACAAAAAATATATTCGCCATCTAGCAGCAGCGTCTCGAGCTCGTACCTCAATTTTTTGCTCGTGTAACAAAGCAAAAAAATTAACTGAGTGACCGCTCGGAAAACTCGTACATTAATGCAAGGTACATTAATGGTCAAGGTACCACTGTACACCCAAATACACAGAACCAAAAACAGAGTGTTATCAAAAAAGGGGCTTATCTGCAGTTAATTGATGCTTTTTCTAAAACAACTCATATAAAGTTGAAAAAAATAAAGTAAAAAATTAATTTGGGGGTTTTTAGTCACTTACTTTACAAAGACATGCTGTATGTTACCACTGAAATGTTGCAGTAGTTCTATATTGTGAATCTGAACTTTTTAACTGAAGATCAAAGCATGGAGTAGAAGAAACTAATAAACAAACAACTGTTACGGTTACAAACAACTGATGTATTTGGGAGTGTGGATGAGAGAGCTGGTCTCATATTGCTCCAAAAAAAAATTAAGTTACTGAAAATAATTTGCATTGTTTAGTGGCTGTTTCTCTGATGTAGTGACTGTCAGAGTAATGAAAATACTCCACCATGTACAGTAATTGGGTGACAGTAGGTGGCACAATAATGACATTGTTTATTCATGACAAAAATGATATATTTTAACACAAAAAGAGAGTTTTTACTTGTGCCACTGCAAGTCAGGGTTAAATAGTGAAAAGACCCAAGTCAGGAACACACACGCAATCTTCCATTTATTTCACCCACTGGTATCACACACAGCAGGTGAATTTCGGCATGAGCGCGTGTATTCCCGACCCAGACCAGACTCTAATATTTCATACACTGTATTTATACCAAGAGATCTTTACAATTGACATGATCATGGTAGATGAAAAAGTTCACTCACTTCATTTGATTACAATATATACATTATATTGTAAATTGTAGTGTTAAAGCGTCATTTTGATCACAATACTGTAATTTTTCATGTTTACTTCTTAAAATTTTTTATATTTATTTTAACTGATTAATTTATGCATCTCGCAATGCATCACGGGAAGAAATACTTCCGCGAACGTCTTTAAAAGTATAAAAGGCTTCAATCTTGTTAAAAAAGCTTTCCTATAAGAATATTACGGTATATATAATATAAACATGTTGAATGGAAAGATTTGACGGTAAAACTTACAGATAAAACACGATGAATCTCTGGATTCCGTTTCACATCAGCGGCATTTAGCCACGCCCACATCGCATGTGCCGTAACAAACCTTTTCCTCGTTTTAAACCTATAGATGTGTGTAACAGGTGTATAATTTACCCTGTAAAATTTATATGTCCTGTTTCAATTCATACTAAACTGTTTAATTTGTCTTGTTTATACTCATATCTGTGTTTATAAATGTAGTTGCCTGATCAAAATGGGTGCTTCTCTTAAATAAATGCCTTGATAATAGAAGTTGATGTCACTTCCTGTCCTGACTCCTCCTCTTCCCTTTCTGTATTGTATCTTATTGGAGTGGGGGGTTTCTCCTAAATTTATGATAAACTGGTTTAATTTTATATTAATTACTTTTATATTTATTTATTATTTATTGATATATTTTAGGTTGAAAGAAGCAGAAATAGAGGACAGGGTAGTGTGGAGGAGGATGATGTTTTGGATGAAGTTTTTGTGTGAGTTTTTTTTTAATCTATCTGTGTGAATATTTTACACTTTTTAGGTGTATTTTTATGAATGTGAGGGCACATGGTGATAAGTCTACCACACACACAATAAGTGAAATATCACCACAGGGGCTGCTGATTTGTTGTGTGTTTTTTAGAAGAAACATTAAATACTTCCAGTGAGCTGAAATCTTCGATACAGCTGTATCTTCGATACAATACTTCTATGAAATATGTATAAACTGTTTTAATACAAATTTCATTGAAAAAAAAGAAAAAATCCGGAAAAAAAGTCCAGTTGAAATATCTTCATATCTGAAACAATCTGTATAGTATAAAGTAAAACTCTCTGAAAAGCTTCTGCTAAAGATTCTGAATCAAGCCAGAAGATGGGGGTCGTGTCTGTGTTCCTCCTTTGTTTTCCTCAGCTGTACTCACACATGCTCTATATCAGGGGTCACCAACGTTTTTGAAACTGAGAGCTACTTCTTGGGTACCGATTAATGTGAAGGGTTTGATACACACTTCTAAAATGACAAATTTGCTCAATTTACCTTTAATAATATGTTATTATTAATACTTAATTATATTAATCTATATCTAGTCATCTATATTTTAATAAGAATAGCAACAAAAAAATTAGATGCAGCTCACTAAGTGGCGCTATTGTTAGAAAAGGCGACTCATGTGGTCCTATTTCTTAACCTTGCGCTACATTAGGATAAAACCTTGAGAGGAACCAGACTCAAAAGGGAAACCCATCCTCATTTGGGGGATATCAAGAGTGTGATTATGAATCTTAAAACAATACAAAACACCAAGGAGTAAAAACTACCATGAGCACTGGAGTGTGTGATGGTCTGTAATCTTCATGAGGTGTGTGTGTGTATTATTCTGAAGTTTCAGGAGCCACCCAGTAAACCCCATGCAGTGGATCCAGTAGAATGGGGAGTAATGCAATCAGAGACACAGGGTTTATTTTTATGTTTTTATTTTTGTTGTTATTGTTTTAGATTTTTGTTTGTTAATATTTTAAAGTGATTATTTTTGTGATATTTTATCTTTAGGCGGTGGTGAAGGTTTGGAGGTGATCATCTAAAAAAAACAAGAGCACACGATTGCATGTTCACGCACACACACACACACACACACACACACACACACACACACACCTTTCTACTGGAGTGTTCCAGTGGCCGTCACCACATGGAGGAACAGAATCAATTTGTCAGTTTATAACTGCAAAAATACAAAAACATGAAAACGCGATCAAAATGTATAAACGTTTCGCCTCGTGATTATTAGCTGCTGGTTTGTTTACTACAGTTGCTAAGATACACACAAGAGTGAGTTGAGGGATCGCAGTGCTGTTTGTTGACCACGCCTATTATGTCTGTCAACTGACCAATCAATACAGAGTTTCTTCAAAGTTTCAGCCAATCATTGGACTTGTACAGAGTATGTAGCGGCCTATTGAGTGACGTCATCACCCGGCCTGCCGCGTAGCCTAGTGGTCACGTGGTCGGTTACTGCGTTCAATAAGGTCCTGTAATGAGGTTGGTGGCGTTTTTATTTATTTATTTATTTATTATTTTATTATTCATTTATTTATTATTTACTTTATTTATTTATTTTATTTTTTGCATCCGTGCCAGAATTAATTAATTTATTTGTGTTTTTATTTATTAATTAATGTTTGACATAAACAATGCGAAAAATAACAGAAAATATCTTGTTCTTTTTTTTCTTCATTTTGTGCCTGTAAAGTTTAAATAACATTGGATTGTTTTCTTTTTTTTTTTAATTTAATCTGTTTTTCTTTATTTTTTCAATACTTTTTGCTCTTGTAGTGAAGTGAATTTTGTGTCATTGCTGCTACACTGTGCATCTGAACAATTATGACTTAAATCTTACAATAAACTTTAGGTTTTTATCACATTTTCTACTTTCATTCATCTGATCGATTGATTCATTCAGCTTTTGCTCAGCAGCTCTCAGTGTCTCTCTGTTTTTAGTTTCATCAATAGGTCTGGTAATTGTGTAATCTGAGAGGAACTTTAGCTATTTCTTTAACTGCGTCAGGGCCGAGCATCTTGTTGACAGCAGCTTTGCAGGCAGGTAGCATTAATGTCTCTGCCACAGTGTGGGGCTTTTTTTGATTAGGCTACGAGTTCAGCTACTAGGTAGCTCACTTTGAGATCTCTCTCATTCACCTTTGTGTTTTCTCTTATTAATGTTGACATCATTAATTCTTATGTCATGAAAAAACAAGGTCATTATTGCGCTACCTACTGTCACCCAATTACTGTACATGGTGGAGTATTTTCATTACTCTGCCAGTCACTACATCAGAGAAACAGCCACTAAACAATGCAAATTATTTTTAGTAACTCAATAATCATTTTCTATGAGACCAGCTCTCTCATCTACACTCCCAAAAACATCAGTAGTTTGTAACCAGACACAATGAAAACATCCTCACACATCTCCTTAATATCACACATCTGTACTCTGGTCTGAGAGAAGAAGAAAAAAAAAAAAGAGAGAGAGAGAGAGAGAGAGAGAGAGAGAGAGAGAGAGAGATATTCATAAAAATATTTTAAAACAAACAGCTGATTAATAGTTTTTACACAGAATTAAGCAAAAATCAAGCACTGACAGTGCCACTAGAGGGCAGTGTGAGACTGACAATTGTCAATGTGAACTATGGGTTACAATTCAACTGTTTCTATATCTAATGCAGTTCTTCTTCTCTTCTTCTTCTTCTTCTTCTTCTTCTTCTTCTTCTTCTTCTTCTTCTTCTTCTTCTTCTTAATTATTATTAGTGTTATTAATTTCTTCTACTCCATGCTTTGATCTTCAGTTAAAAAGTCCAAATTTACAATGTAGAACTACTGCAACATTTCAGTGGTAACATACAGCATGTTTTTGTAAAGTAAGTGACTAAAAACTCCAAAGGAATTTTCCTGGCACTTTCTATGAGTTGTTTTAGAAAAAAAGCATCAATTAAATGCAGAGAAGCCACTTTTTTAAAAACACTGTTTTTGGTCCTGTGTATTTGGGTGTGTTTTAATTTTAGAGCATGTTGTATTTAATAAACTTTGCATGTGTTTAAAAGCTTTTTCTTTTCATGTTTTCTCCATGAAGCGTTTACTAAGAGCTTACGAGCACCTGGGCTTTGTTTTGCAACTGATCCTGAAGCAGAACAAGATCACATTCAAGCGCGTTCCCTCAGCCGTCACCAAGTGCCTTAGATCAGCTTCCTCCATCATCACATAAAACCTAAAAATTTGATCTCTTTCTAAATATTTTTTATAGATTATAGTCATAACATTGTATATTTTTGTACATAAATAAAATACACAGTAGATCTGCACAGTGTTGCTCGTTGTTTCTAATAGTTTATACAGTGGCAGGTCTTCAGTCCCAATCCCCCTTTTAATAACATCATTATGATGCCACAGCTATAGAATTATACAGATATGCAGTATAACAGAGCGCTGCATCACAGACATTTCATACAGCGTGAATGAATGCCGGTAACTAAAGCAGGAAACCCAGTGAACACAATTCAACAAGTCTCTTTTCACTGCAGCCACAGCTGCACCGCCGCATTCATCATCTCTAGCAGAAGCTTCAATATTAACCTCATAAAATATCCCCTGGTTTCCATGTGCGCTTATGCATTTTTTCCTTCTTATGCTTTTCTGGCTCCTCCCTCCATTCACAAACCAGCATCCAACCATCACAAACCAGCATCCAACCATCACAAACCAGCATCCAGCCTTAACATAACACTGTCTGATTGTTTATGGTTTGGTGTAACAGACTTTGAGAAACTTTAAATATTTCAATAGAAAGTTCTAAAAAACAGCTCATGTGAGACGGCTGCCTGGTCGGCCTCCTGCAGGAACAGTTTGTGAGAAACTCTGACTGGATTTCAGTCTGGCTTCTTTATTTCTTCTTGCTCCTGTTTCTCTACAAAATCTCTGAAATACAACCCCAATTCCAAAAGAGTTGGGACTCTGTGTAAAATGGAGAGATGTGAAGTAATGAACTACAAATACTTCAATACTGTACTTTAGTCGATTTTTCTGGTATCAGTATTTTACTTCACTATTTATTTTTCAGACACCTTTTTACTTTCACTCATTAAATTTGTACATAAATATCTGTACTTTCTACTTTTTACATTTACAAACTAGACTCTTTACTTTAGTTTTAATATATTTTTTTGACATGATCAATATTTTTTCTTCTCATTGTGCACCGTTTTCAGCACATCAACATGTTTCTTGTTACGGTGTGACTTTTCAAACTTCCAATGGTGTATCATTTCCTGGCTCTCAGACACCACAGAGGGTAAAAGTGTGTATGAAGGGTGTGTGTTTGATCATCCACAATGCTGGAGGATTTGAGAGACCAGGTGAGTTTCTCCACAGGTGAACACAAGATTGTTGAGTCTGCACCAGTCCATTATCCACTGCATTTCCTGTCTGAAAGCCGTCTCGTTGTTCTTGATGATGAGACCCACCATAGTCATGTGACTGGTGAACTTGATGATTTGAGCAGTGCATTGCAGCACAGTCATGAATCACAGTGTGAACAGCTGGTGACTGAGGATACGGCCCTGAGGTCTCAGTGCTCACTGTGATGGGTTTTGCTGGTCCTGATCCAAACTGTCTGATGTCTCCATCATGGAGTCTATAGCATACAGGCTTTTTCCACATAAACATAAACTATAATAGACAGCAGATAACACTGTACAGATCTAAAATTTATTTTATTTCTTTATGAACAAAAGTTTTAGATGTAAATCACTATAAAAGTAATCTATTAAATTATTCAGAAAGAGAGTCTGAGGCTTGGTGACGGCTGGAGGAATGAGCTTTGTGATGTCTTGCCACCATGATTCCAAAATCTTTACAGCGACTTTGGGGTTGCTGGCTGCCAGATCATGAGTGGATGAAGCACTTTCCTGTTGATAAAGAACTAAACATCAGAGAATAAAGATTTAATTATATCTTTCCTGAGTTTTTC
The DNA here is from genome assembly GCF_946808225.1 of Silurus aristotelis. Taxonomy (NCBI): domain Eukaryota; kingdom Metazoa; phylum Chordata; class Actinopteri; order Siluriformes; family Siluridae; genus Silurus; species Silurus aristotelis. The sequence goes on from NC_139576.1 coordinate 30,769,492, forward strand.
TGTTCCAAACACAACTATGCTTTTTTGTCAGATTTTGGACTGGCATTGGGAGTTTCTCCTTAAGCCCTTGTTAGCCAAGTCATCCTGTTTCAGATGGACAAAGAACATGAGTAAAAAACTGAACAATCCACAAATAATGTGAGAAGATGCTCAAAATCAGGATTTACAGTAAACATACCAAGAAGCCTGAAAACTGCTGCTACAGAGACGTCTTAGTACGGTGTTTGCTCTGTTCTTGTTTGCAACAGCCAAGTGTTCAGGATCAGCCAAAGGTCCTCTCTAGTAAATAAAAGATTTTAATATAAAGTAATCCCTCGCCTATCGTGGGGGTTGCGTTCCAGCCCCCCCTGATAGGCGAAAGAACATGAAGTGGCAACCTAATATGTATACAGTACTGTATACAGAATTTATAAACCACATCGACACTCTTATAAACCTTTTCTCTGCTTTTAAACATTTAATATTCTTAAACCTACTTAATTTACCATTTTAACATAAAAATTCTATATGGGTTCTCACCAGTGAAGGTACAACCTGAATGATGAAGATGATGATAAATTAAGTGTGCAGTACTAATGATGATGAAGGTGATGAAATGAATGTACTGCATACCCAAGAAGAGCATTACAGCTCTTCATCAGGTGGTGCAGTATCTTCACCCTCGTCCATAACTTCTGTTGTCACTAAAGGCGTAGTGTCTGGTGTCTTCTTCCGAGTGATGAACACAGTTATGGGGAGTTGCTGGTGCTGCTTTTTCTTCTGGGTAAAAAGGTTTTTATGAGCAGACATGTTACCCTCGATTGCATTTGAGAACTGCAACAAATGAAGAATGTGGGGGTCCCATTCTTGAGCTAGTTGCTGAAGTTCTTTGGACAGTCTGACAAGGGTTGCAAGGCGCTCGAGTGTTCGGCCAACCTCCTAATTTTTTTTATATTTTTTCATATCTGTTAGTATTAAGATGGGCCTCACACTGGTTCTCTAAACACATTCCTATGTTGTCTGTCCGGTGTCTATAGGATCTTTATGATGTGAGTATGTAAGGTACACAGAAAGTGTTTGTCTGGGTTCACACATCCCTGGTTACTATGTTTTCTTACCCAACCAGGAACAGTTTAAGCTCGGGTTTTATCCAGTGTGTATATATACTTGTCTGTTATCTGATAAAGATTGATAAAGGACTTGTTTATTTGATCCTTTAGTGATACCTTTTTGTCTCCCGAAACTCAGTTACACTTTTTGCCAGATCCTCGACTGATGCTGCCATGTTTTTCTGCCTGTCGTTCCCACTAATAGGTAACCATGTACTTGTTTATTCTGTATGTCTGTGTTTGAAATACAATGGAGAATATTTATTTCATTATTGTTTTGATTTCTAATGAAATTAAAGTCATTGTCAGAAATGGGATTTGAACCCACACCTCCATGTGGAGACCAGAACACTCAGTTTCCTGGAAGGTATAGAACCTTGAGTCTGGCGCCTTAGACCGCTCGGCCATCCTGACATACAAGCATGTGTTTCTTATCCCCTTAGTGGCTGATAAAACTATATTTACAAATTTCTGTCTACTTGTTTATCTCATCTAACCTTCTATTTGTGTTTCTTATTTATGTAAGTCTTTTGTTTTTCTGTCTGAATGCCTATATACCTGCTCATCTTTCCTATCGATTAATATCTATCTATTTAATCTCTCCATCTGCCTGCTTGCAGAGGCGGCAAAAGTACACACATCCTTCACTTAAGTAGAAGTACAGATATTCATGTTTTAAAAGACTCTGGTAAAAGTTAAAGTTCTGACTATACTTTTTTACTCAAGTTACAGTGAAGAAGTTTAGGCTCTGACATGTACTTAATTAGTAGTAAAGGCTTCGTTTTTACTTGTTTCAGTGTCACACTGGTAACTGGACCTCACATCATATTAATATTAGGGCTGTCAGTCGATTCAAATATTTAATCGCGCTGTTCTAAATGTGAAGAGAGATGACAGAGATGGCAGAAAGCGCCCCCTATTTTGGTTTCTTTACCTTTACAAAAGCACAGCATTTTGTTGTTATTATTATTATTGTGTATAAAAAAAGTAGAGCCTTTACATATTTGAATGATGTGTTGCTCTGTTCGATCAAAAAAGACAGTAATTTATGTTCGTTTCGGTGTTATGAGAAAAAAATGTCACAAAACGTGCTGCCGTGTTTGCCGCCCCCAGACAGTAAAATGCTGAATGTGCGCATCATGGCTGATTTCAGTGCTGATTTGAGACTTGGTGCATCAGTAAAACAAATGTTTTTGATGGATGTGCAGAATCGGGAAAACCTTCCGTAACCATGGCTGAGTGGATCAGCAGCACTTTTTTAAGTCAACACTGTAGATAATTAAACCACGAACGAAATACATCTGCTACTGTTGCATGTTCACCATATGGCCTAGACATGGTCACCAATGCAAGAAAAGTCAAAGCCTGGCTGTCAGGATGGCTGAGCTTTTTAAGGCGCTGCGTTCAGGTTGCAGTCTCCTCTGGAGGTGTGGGTTTGAATCGCACTTCAGATAGGGCTGTACCTTCTTGGTCAATTTTTCTGAACTGAGCCCATGTGGAGGAGACTTGAGTTGGTATTGATACTGAAAAAACATGAGAGAAAAATATTTAACATGTTGACTCTGTTCGAAGTCTTCTGAAATTTTGGCAAAATTTCACTGTATAATAAAGACTCATCCAAATGCTTGAGCATGTCTTTAGACAAAAATAGTCCATTTGACATCACTGGCTTGAACACTTGTTTTGTTATCATGATAGCTGAGCATGATCTCTCATTTGAACAGGATCTGGTTCCAGGAATGGCACAAAATTGTGCAACTGTGTGGCTAAATCTGTGTGTAAATAAAGTGCAAAAGGGAAAAAAATGCAACATCCGTTCCACTAGTATCCTGAGTTATTCAAGATATATATAGTTATTTAAGACCTTTTAACTTGTATATTGAAAGAAGTATATGTAGATATTTTTAAGAAAGGAATGGGCTTAATAAAATTGATATACAAGAAAAAAAGGGGAGAAAACAGATCTTAAAAACTACAGACCAATCACTATGCTGAATACTGATTTTAATATTTTATCCAAAATCTTAGCCAACAGACTGAAGGAAGTAATGCTGAGCATAATTAAAACTAACCAAGTGTACGGTGTAAAGGGTAGAGATATAGCAGACACAACAATTAGTATAAAAGATACACTAAGATACATGCGTGAGCAGAATAAAGATGGTTTTATTATCAGTTTAGACTTTGAGAAAGCATTTGACAGGGTGGAACATAGTTTCTTATTTGACGTTTTAAAGAGGTTTGGGTTTGGAAAACTTTTTATTAAATGGATTAGGATCTTATACAAAGGTGCAGTAACAAAAATTAATGCAATGGGTTTTTAACACAGTGTTTTAAAATAACCAGATCAATAAGACAAGGATGCCGCTGTCAGCACTTTTATCTTCTCTAATTGTGGAACCTTTAGGACTAACTATAAAACAAGAGCAAGGAATAAAAGGATTAGGCATCGAGGGAGAAAATAATAAAATATTTCAGTATGCGAGTGACACAGCGCTATTGGTCAAAGATCTGGAGGGGTGAAAAAAGCAATGTAAATCATACAAATGTTCTGTAGGGAATCAGGAGCCAAAATAAACGAGAATAAAACAGTGTACATGAGATTCGGAAGGGCGGCGGTTTTAACGGAGCATTTTACTTTTATTGAAGCAAAAGAAATTAAGATTTTAGAAGTTTTAATGGGGAGGGATGAAAAGAAAGCAGAGAAAACAATGTGGGAGGAAATATTAGGAGGGATTGAAAGGAGGTTGATATTTTGGAAAATGAGAACATTAACACTAAAAGGGAAAGTTTTAGTTCTTAACGTCTTAATGATTTCTAAACTGTGGTACATTTTATACACATCATCTATGCCATTTTGGGCAGAAAAAAAGGCTGAAAAAAGGTTTTTTTGATTTTTTTATGGGAAGGGAAGCCCGCGAGGTTTGCATACAACACTTTAATAGGAGCAATAGAGAAGGGAGGACTGGGATTAATGGATGTGGAACAAAGAAAAAACAGTCTGATGGTGAAAATTATAAAAAATACATGGATGAAGAAAGCAATGCGGCATGGAAAGCAACAATGGGTTTTTTTCTAAATTAAGTGTAGCAACTTCAATCTTGGTGACAAAACACTGTGGATGAAAACAAAGAATTGGATTACTGAGGGGTTGCCAGACTTTTATAAAGAACTCTTGAGGGCCTGGGGCAAATTTTTATCTCATGTACATTTTAATTCACAAGGGAGAGAGAACATTTTAAATCAGCCTTTATTCTTAAACAATGGCATTTTAAATCAGGGGAAAGAGATATTCTTTAAGAAATGGTGGGATGTGGGTATTATGAAAGTAAGAGATGTTTTATATGAATTCAAAGAGGGGTTTTTACCAACACAATACATTGTGGACATAATGGAGAAGGCAAAGGAGGATTTTAGCAGACAAGAAATAGATAATAAATATGATGTAATCAAGAACTCTATACCTCAAGAATGGCTAAAAAGAATTGAAAACATGGAAGAAGGCAAAGAAGAAAAAGATGTGAATGTGAGTCTGGGGGAAAAATTGTTTGCTTTTAAAACATGTTCTGTGAAAATGTTGTATTGCCTTTTTAGAGACGCTGTTTTTAAGAAACCTGTTGCAAATGAATATTGGTTGCGCACGTTTAAAGATTTAAAAGAAGACAGCATATGGAGGAATATACAGATGCAAATTAAAATAGAATTAACAGCTCGAGCCACCACTTCACTTTGTATCACTTTGTTCTCGAGCAAAAGTCTTTTGTTAAGGGTGTTTCATGCATGCCACTGACATTATGGCCGGCTGCTACAGCATCTCCTCCACAAGCTGGCAGTCCTATCTCAGAACTTAACTACTGGTAGCGTGGCCGAGTGGTCTAAGGCGTGGGATTTAGGCTCCAGTCTCTTTGGAGGCGTGGGTTCGAATCCCATCGCTGCCACTTTATAAATTTGGTCAAATCTCCTTCCGTAAATACTGCAGAATTTAATCAGCGGGTCCAAAGCCTAGATCCGTCGAGATCGAGGGTCGCTGTACATGCTAGTCAAAAGGTGCTTGTTTTAGCTCTATGTTAAACAGTCTCACGAGCTCTTGTCAAATACAATACAAAGGTTATCCTGCACTGCACACAGTTTTTCTTTTAGTTTGTCAAGTTTAGCCTTTTTTAGTCAAAAAGTAATGATTTGTATTTATTTCTCCGAACAACCAGATAGGTCCAAAACACACATACTAAGCTTATTTTTAAAAAAACAATAAAGGACTGGATTATGCAGATCAGTGTACTCTGTACAGCATTGTTGTGAAATCGGTCCTGTTCACTTGTTAACATTATGCAATACACTGATTTACTTTTAGGTGACACTTTTTCTTTCACAAACGCTGTAAATAAGAGAGTGTCATGGTTCATCAATGATCCATCTCCTAATTGAATTATTAATATAAAATGCCACTATGGAAAAAAAAAAAAAAAAGGAATCTGAGGATACTAGCAGATAAGACATTGCATTCTTCTGTTTAAATAAGAGACGATGCTTCACCATCATGATAACAAAACATGTGCTCAAGCATTTGGATGAGTCTTCGATATTCAGTGAAATTTTGCCAAAATATTTCAGTATCAAACGAGCAGCAGAAGACTTGAGCATTATCCAAGCAAACTGTAGACTCGAACACAGTCAGCATGTGGAATAGTTTTCTCTAATGTTCTTACAGTATTAATTCAACAAGTCTCCCCTGCATGGGGTCAGTTCAGAAAAACTGACCAAGAAGGGACACACCTGTCAGATGTGGGATTCAAACCCATGCCTTCAGAGGAGACTTCGACCTGAACACAGCGTTTTAGACCGCTCAGCCATCCTGACAGCCGGGGTTTAATGCCTCTTGCCTTGGTGACCATTGTCTAGGCCATATGGTGAACAAGCAAATGTAGAAGACGTATTTCGTTTGCGGTTTAATTATTTACACGAATTACTTTAAATATTTCTTCTGCAGTGTTAAAGAGCTGTGTTCTGGTGGAACAATCTGTGGGGAATCTAAAGAAACTAAGATCACAAATGTAGTAGGCACGATTTTAACACGATGCAGGGAGACCCCAACAGATTTCAGGTCTATCACCTTATCCTCTCAGCCTTGATTATAGAAGGTTTCCATGACCCCTGCACATCCATCAATGAGTTAACTGGTGCTTGCCTGCATTAAAAGGAAACCAATCTTTCTGTTTGGTGCACAAAGTTTTCAGGTCATTCGAATCCAGCATTTGTCCTTTTCACCCATGTACTCATCACATGCAGATAGTGAAGTAATAGGATTTGGAAATTTTGTTTGAAAAATTCAGTTTTTACTATTCCCCACTCTGAATAAAATACTCATTCTTATATGAATGAATCACATGCGAGCACTACATTCTTACCCTTATTCCCAATGAAAAGGGGCTCATATAAAATTATGTGGCATTTATTAAATGTATGATTAAAAATTACTTTGGCCTAACTGTCCTTAGGCTAGCTGAAAATGTGCATATAGGAAGATGTTGAACACAGACACCTTGATGACATTATGTGTTCAGATTGCCATTGAGGAATGTGACTAAGGTATTAAACAGGTAACAGTTAGCAGAGGATGGTTTCAATCCATCGACCTCTGGGTTATGGGCCCAGCACGCTTCCGCTGCGCCACTCTGCTCGCTGCAAGCAACCGAGACAGGACTCACATCTTGTGGCAAAGAGTGGCTCAGATCTACTCTTCTAGCTTCCAAACGGTGCTGGGAAACCCAGTGGGGTTCTTGTCAATATCAGATGAAGCTTTAATTAAATGTGGATTACAATGTAAAGGATTCAGTCAGAGACCATGCTCAGCTATCATGATAACAAAACAAGTGTTCAAGCCAGTGATCTCAAATGAAACCTAGACTTTTGTTTTGGTGACCATGTGTAGGCCAAATAATGAACACGCAAAAGTCATGGATGTATTTTGTTGATGTTTTAATTATCTACAGGGTTGACTTCAAAACGTGCTGCTGCAGTGTTAAAGTGCTGTGTTCCAGCATTTCTTCTCTTCAACCATGTACTGACTACATGCAGATCTTGAAGTGAAAGGATTTTGATATAGGTTTTACTGTTCTTCACTCTGAAGCGATACTCATCCTTATCTGTGATCTCAATCGATGTCCACCTCTCTGCTAATCACATTTAAGCAAGTCAAGTCAAGAGGCTTTTATTGTAATTTCTACTATACACAGTGGTACACAGTACACAGTAAAAACGAGACAACGTTCCTCCGGAACCCTGGTGTTACACTAAACAACAACATAGAGCTACAACACAACACAAGCTACATAAAGTGCATCGAGTGCAACCAAGTGCAAACAGTGCAGACAAAAAACAGTACAGACAGACAGTGCAGACAGACAACACAAGACAACATAAAACCCAATATAGCGCCGACCAGTAAACCTACTGAATACTTTGATTATACAGTACTGTGCGAGGAGAACTGGATAAACTATTTCCGAGAGTGAATATAAACAGAACAATGTAGTGCAAAAAACAGCAGCAGTCAAGAGGTGCAAAAGACAGCATGTAAACAGTGTAATATAATACAGTCAAAGGTACAAAAAACAGCATGTAAACAGTATAATACAGTGAAAGATGCAAAAACAGCTGTTAAAGAGTGTAGTCCGGTCAAGTATAAATAATAATAAATAAATAAATAGTGGTGAAATGGATTGAGATGATTAATGAGTGCGTGTTAAGTGTTAAGTCTAGGTTGTACAGTTCGGTAACACACATTTGAGTGTGTGTGTGTGTGTGTGTGTGTGTGTGTGTGTGTGTATTTATTCACAATGCTGAGTTTGTTTCTCTGCACGGAGAAAAGCTTCACCGATGGTGATTTTTAAATGCACGATGATGCCAAAAGATAAACTCCTAAGAGAAATTGTTGTGAAAGGAAGGAGGAAGACAGTAAACAATGACTTTCTTGGTAGGCTACTGTTTAGATACAAGCCGTGTAACAGACACTGTCTTTCGTTAAAGCCTGTGTAAAGTTCATTAGTTTTAATGTAGGCACCTGCAGCTTATAGACAGGTGCGGCTTATTTATGTTCAAAATGAAAATCTTTGTAACATTCAGTGGGTGCGGTTTATATTTGGATGAAATCATTAACTCCATTGTACACTTAGCAATAAGAGGGTTTATACAACACTTTAACTTAAAGCAGAAACGCTGTGAGCAGGATTCGAACCTGCGTGGGGAAACCCCATTGGATTTCGAGTCCAACGCCTTAACCTCTCGGCCATCACAGCAGTGTTGAAACAAGAAAATGGAAATGAAGAGATGTCTTTATTATTCTTTCATAGTTCATCATAGTTTCACCTTAAAATAAGCATTTAGAATTTTACAGTGTCTCTGACAAACGTTGGCTAAAAAATAAACCCTCAAAGTATCTGTCCCAGACGCACCACCCTGCCAGCAACAGTCACTCAGTCCACGCAGTGCTTGGTGTCTAACAAAAGCCAGAACGTCCCTGGGTGGGTTTGGAAACCAGCCTTTTGTTTAACAGCTGAAAGCGCTAACCAGTGGCGCCATTGGATGAGAAAGAAATGGAAGATCTTGCACTGATTAGCTGTCATTACAAGAGACACAACGCACAAGTGAGCTTCCGAGATCAGACGAGATCGAGCGTTCTCAGAGTGGTATGGCCGTTAGCGAGAATTGCTGATTCAAATTGCCAATTTATTTTTGTTTGTTCGTTTGCTTATATGCCTTTTCTTCTATTCAAGTTAAACTTTTATCACAATTTATCCACCACAGTAGATGTTCATCCTTAAATTAGGCATTAAAGCAAATAAAATGTACATGAGTCAAAAAATTTGGCCCAGGCCCTCAACAGTTCTTTATTAAAGTGTAGAAACCCCTCTATTTTCATCATGTATACCGTTTTATAATAATTTATTTTGGCTTCTGATCCCCTGCAGAACTTTTGTACCGTTTGCATTGCTTTTTTCACCCCCTCCAGATTTTTGACTAATAGCGTTGTGTCATCCGCATATTTCAATATTTTATTCTCTTCTCCCTCAATGCCTAATCCTTTTATTCCTTTTATTCCTTTTATTCCTGTTTTTTAGTTAGTCCAAAAGGAACCACAATTAGATGTACAATTAATGTATGGGTAGTATACAAATAAAACACAAATGGGTCCAAGAGCAAACAATCGAGATCAATTGCTACTGTGGACAGTGGTGCCTAATGTTTTTTAGTTGCAGCACTGCTTTGTTATTGCTGGAAGAGTAGGACCCTCAGAGCAATTGCTGTCAACAGTTGTGTGTTGCATGCTAATTTCCACAGAATTTTGGTGGTTTGTTAAAACTATGACCAGATATTAGATAGAATGTTTTCACTGCTATGGCATGGCTATTGTTTGTCAATATGTATCTTATAACTATTCATTCATTTTCTCCCGCAATACGTCACGGACCTCGATATTTCCCTCACAAACCCCAGACCTGCCGAGCGGCAACCCAGCGCCTTAACCGCTGGAGCCACCACTCCCCCATCTTATAACTATATTTAACTATATTTAACTATATTTAACTATATTTGTATTTGACCATATTTTATGTTGAGGACCTTAGAAAGTCTCAAATTAATGGTAGAACTAGCATCAAAACAAAAATCAAATCTATGCTTGTGCCCTATTAGCTATTAGCTCGAATGCATATGTCCAAGCAATATTTTTTTTCTAAATCTAAGAGCAAAGAATTTCCATTCAACAGCTGGCTGAGTAGTCACTGAGAGGCATCGAGGCGCTGTGGCTTAGATGGTTAAAGCGCCTGTCTTGTAAACAGGAGATCCTTGGTTCAAATCCCAGCAGTGCCTGGTGCAGTTGTCCTTTGCTGCTTCTTCTTGAGTGCCTTCCAGCTTTTTCTTCATGGCTTGAGATTTAACATTGCAAGTGGATAAAATGGTTTCTCTGGGGCAATGAATGGTGAAATGCAGGCTTTGCTCTGACCCTTTTAAAAGCATGATAGTATTTTTAGCATTGGAAAAAACTGTGCTTTTATACAAACTATGAGCCAGCCATTAAGATGAACAGTTACGACATAGTTAAATACAGCCCTGTGCAACGTAGGGCTCTGTGGCACAACGGATACCGCGTTGGACTCCTAGACTCAGCGGTAGAGTCGTTGTGGTTTTCACTTGTCTCTCTGGTAACTTTAATTGTGCACCAGGTAGATTTAAGAGCCATATTGCATGTGGCATGTCCGAGCTTCTCGTACTAAACCGAAATGCTTTGCCGGTTGTGGTTTTCCAAAAAATCTCCTCTTGGTCCACATGGTTCTACTCGTTTGACCAAAACGTTGCTGTACCCTAATCGAATGTTCCAACAAATATTCCTGAGACAGAATCATTCCATACTTTGTGCTCACACATCCAAAGCCCACACTTATCTTCTGTTTAGCAAAGATTAGGAACATGGGCACAACTGTTTTGTCTCATTGGCACAACCATTTATAAACTGCTTGTTTTGATTCAACTGGCAGGCAATGGCAGATTCTGTGGTGTTGGTTACATTTGTATGTCTTAAATCCAAAGTGCACAGTCCAGTGGTACAGTAATTGTTCAAAATATGATTTTAAAATGTCTTACATGAAACCAATACAACATTTCTTGGGTCCAAGAGCAAACGATCTAGATCAGCTGCTCATACCACTTAGGACAGTGGTGCTTAATGTTTGTTAGTTGCAGCTCCCCTTTGTTATTGCTGTAAGAGTAGGACCCTCAGAGCAATTGCTGTCAACAGTTGTGTGTTGCATGCTAATTTCCAGAGAATTTTGGTGCTTTGTTAAGACTATGACCAGATATTAGATAGAACTTATTTACTACTATAGCATGGGTATTTTATGTCGATATGTATTTTAACTATATTTGTATTTGATCATATTTTATGTTGAGGTCCTTAGCAAGTCTTAAATTAATGGTAGAACTCGCATCAAGACAAAAATCAAATCTATGCTTCCTCCTTATTAGCTGTTAGCTCGAATGCATATGTCCATGCAATATTTTTTTCCTAAATCTAATAGCAAAGAATTTCCATTTAACAGCTGGCTGAGTATTTGCCAGGTTGCATTGAGGTGCTGTGGCTTAGTTGGTTAAAGTCCCTGTCTAGTAAACAGGAAATCTTAAGTTCAAATCCCAGCAGTGCCTGATGCAGTTGTCCTTTGCTGCTTCCGCTTGAGTGTTTTCCAGCTATTACTTTATGGCTTGTGATTTAACATTGCAAGTGGATAAGATGGTTTCTCTGGGGCTCTGAATGGTGAATTGCAGGCATTGCTCTGACCCCTTTAAATGCTTGATAGTATTTGTTAGCAATGGAAAAAACTGTGCTTTTAAACAAACTACAAGCCATCCATTAAGATAAACATTTCCAAGATAGTAAAATACAGCACTGTGTAACGTAGGGCTCTGTGGCCCAATGGATAGCGCATCCAGACAATGGACTGGTTAAAAGATGACGAGATGTCAATAAAATCAATAAAAAAGAAAGAAAAGGAATTGCGGAAAGAGTTTACCTGTAGGAAGTGACAGTGGAGGCAGGACAACTGAAAGATATAAGAGTATCAGACATAAATAAAGGCTTAACAGAGCGGATTGGTAAATGAAAAGGATTCTCGTAGTGCGTCCCAAACAAAATAAGTTGTATGAGGTCACTCTGGAACAATAAGAGGACACCAAGTATTTCTTGGACGGTTTGGTTATCAATGGAACCAAGTGTGAGGTCAAAAGACTGCAAAATAGAGACTATGTGGTTTCCTTTATGCAGCTGCCTGTCTACATCACTGATAATAAAATTATAAATAAATTGTAGGGATGGGGAGTTTTCCCAATATCCAAAATAAAAAGAAGAGTGTATCCAGGCACCAACATTGAGGACGAGGGACGAGGTTTGTGAAAACGTGGCTCCCAAAAAAAGTTGGCTCTCTCCCAATACAAAAATAGAAACGGCAGAAGGCCTGCAGTACTTCCGGGTTACGCACAGCCATCAAGTGAAGACCTGCTGGCTGTGCATGAGCCCGAATCATTTGGTGAAGGATTGCCCAGATTTTAAGTGCTTTAACTGTGAGGAGAGATGGCACATTGCGAGGGATTGCAACGCAGTAACGTGCCCGGATTGCAATCTGCCTTTAAATAAGTGTGAGTGTTGGATGGGGAATGAAAAGGCGGAGGATGAACACCAGGTGGATGCGCAGTTGCATGAACGAGACAGTTAGCGGCGAGAAAAGTAAATAACAACACAAGAGGGAGAAACAACAATAGACAAGGGCGTGGAACAAGAAGGAAAAAGCACAACAACCAGGAGGATCACTTACAGCAGGACGGGGAAATCTGGACCAAATAGAACTAACTGAAAGTTTGCAAAACGCTTTGGTGGAGAAGAAGGACCAAGAGAAGAGACATTGGTGGACATGCAACAGGATGAAGAATCATGGACTCAAATGGAGTTGACATACAGCCTGCAAAATGACCTGTACACAATGGAATCCGACCCTCCAGCATGTAAGGAACAAGCAACAGGAATAAAAGATGAAAAGGGAAAAGAAAAAAGGAGGACAAACAAGTGAAACCAACGAAAAGAATGAGGTCAGTAAAGGCAATATCTAATGTAGAGGTTGCCAGAAAGAAAGCCCTTAAAAAAAACATGACAAAGACTGAAAACAGGTTTGACTCGCTAAAGGACTTAGATGGACTGAGATGATCAGTCAAAGGAAAAAAAAAAATTATCTTTATTTTAAAACTGTTATGGATTATAAATTGATATCCTTCTAAAAGTTGCGAAGTAACACCATGACATCATTGTGCGATGATGTCATTTCGTCGTTGAAGTACAAGACTGCATCTTTATGTTACAAAGTATATAGAAAATGTAGTACAGTACAGTAGCCATGTGTGTATCGATACCAAATATCGATACTATCGATACTGGGGATGGAATCGAAAAGTATCGATCCAAAAGTCAAAGTATCGATACTTTTCGATACTTCAGTTTCGTTTCCCTCCCGTCACGAAACTGCAGCAGCCAGCTGCAGAAAGAGTGAGGGAGAGGTTGCTCGCCAGTCGCGACTCGCGAGTGCGTGGTATCATGGAGCCAGCAGACAAAAAACGGAGCGCTGTGTGGAGGTATTTTACTGCTGTAGATGAGACCATAGCGAATTGCGACGTGTGTAAAAAGTGTATTCGCTACTGTGGTAACACCACAAATTTACATAAGCACATGAAACAACATGACAAAGAGCGTAGCGAACTACAAAAAGAACGAGAGTAGGCCAAAGTTTCAGCCCCGCCGGCAGCAAGACAGTAGACACTGGCAGAGTCCATTCAAGAGAGATATTATCCAGGTAGCTAAATGTATATGTGAATGTATATATTTACTACATGTATATGTTTAATATGTATAACCTTAGATGTAAAACTGCAGTTTACATCTAAAGGGATTGTTTTGCTTTACGAATATAGTGTCATTTGTACTAACGAACAACTAAAAATTAATAATACATTTGTTACAATATTTATGAATTTTTGTTAATGTTTTTTAATGAAAACTAAGATTAACAAAGTGTGTGTGTGTGTGTGTTTGTGTGTGTGTGTGTTTAATTTAACCATGAGAGAGGGAGACTATAGGATTGCTTTTTTAAGCTACAAGTGGATAGGCTATAAACTAAAACTAATAATTTTGTTATTTTACCTAGGTGATTCCCCACGAGCGACCAATATTACAAGAAGCCTTGCTAAAATGATTGCAAAGGACCTGCAGCCTGTCTCCATTGTTGAAGATGAGGGTTTTAGGAATTTTGTGAAAATACTTGACCCACGTTACAGAATTCCAAGTAGGAAACAAATGATGGGGGAGAAAATACCAACACTGTATAAAGAGTGCCACTCAAGTGTGAAAAAGGCTATAGATGGTGCACATGTCTGTTGTACTTACAACAGACATGTGGACATCAAGGGCTACAGAGGCTTACTTAACTGTTTCATGCCATATTATTGACGAGAACTGGCAAATGCAAGCATATGTTCTAGAAACCTGTAGTTTTGAAGGACAACACAGTGCTGAAAACATTTGTTCAGAATTGAAAAGAGTCACTGAGGAATGGGGCATAACAGACAAAATTCAGGCTGTAATCACAGATAATGCTGCAAACTTTGTTGCGGCTGTGCGCAAAGCAGGTTGGGCACATTATCCATGTTTTGCACATACCCTAAATCTGGTGGTGAAAGACTCCATGAAGGCGCTCCCAGATCTTCTTCACGTGCAGCAGAAATGCAGTGCTATTGTATCTTTCTTTCATCACAGCACAAGAGCAGCAGAGAAGCTCAAGGAAATTCAGAACCAACTTAAATGTCCAGAACACAAACTGAAACAGTCAATCGAAACCAGGTGGAACTCCGTGTTCTATATGTTTGAGAGACTGTTAGAGCAAAAGAAAGCTGTGACTACTGTCCTCTGTCTTCTTGGAAAGCCATCCCTTTGCTTAAGTGAGGAGGAGTGGTCCATGATCACTCGTTCCATTGAAGCTTTGAAACCATTTGAAGAAGTTACAAAAGAGATATCAACTGAAACACATGTTTCAGTTTCAAAAGTAATTCCCCTGGTGTCACTACTTCTGAGATCAACAGCATCTAATGTTTGCCAAGGTAGCAATTTAGCTGCTGAGCTGTCAGCACAATGTCAACGTCGTTTTAGAGGTACTGAGATGTTTTATCGTTATGCTGTCAGTACCTACCTGGACCCAAGATTTAAAGACCTGGGGTTCCGTGACATGGCAAATGTTGAATCTATGAAAAAGCGACTCATCACAGAAATTCAGCTATTGAGTCAGAGCCCTACCTCTTCAGTGTCAGCTGCTGATTTAACCTCAAGCCCAGCTACCAGCTCGACCACAGCAATGGCTACTGCATCTACCTCAAGCTCCCCTGCAGAAGCAGCAGCTTGCCCTCCTGCAGCAAAATGTGGGATATGGGCAGAATTTGACTCTCAAGTCCTTGCATCTCAGCAGCATCGTTCTACTAGCACTGATGCCATAATTGAAATGCGCCGTTACTCAGAGGAGAAGCCAATTCCACGAGACCAAGATCCACTACTTTGGTGGAAAATTAATCAGGCAACATTTCCCTCTCTGAGTAAGCTTGCCAAGAAACACCTGGGAGTCATTGCTTCCTCTGTGCCTGCAGAAAGAATATTTCCAAAGGCCGGACAGTTAATAAAGACATTTATTGAAAGGGAAACATGTAAATATGTGATTGTTTCTCAACAAAAATCTGTAAATTAGTAGTTCTCAACTTTTGTTTAGGGATTAGATATGGTGTGTACATTGTTCATAAGATAAGGCAGTATTCTAAATAGGAAATTATTTAATTTGTTATTAAAACAGCTGCTTTATTTTCTAGTAATAATTTTGTGCACTTTATTTTTTGTTAACGCGAATAAGTACAGTTAAAGGGAGAAATAATTGTTACTATATTGTTGTTTAATGTATATTTAATAGTATTGTTCCGTTTTTCTGCTAATAGTTTGCATAGTTTATTACAATAATATACTTTTTTCATTTGAAAATGTCTTGTTTTTTGTTAACCTCACACATGACCAATTACAGAGCAAATCACATCACAAAACACAGATGTATTCATATTAACAAAATTATGCAATCACTTTATAGTGATACAGTGATATTCGCTACGCAAGAAAGTAAAGGTAATTTAGATTGTGCGCTAAAAATTTAAAAAAGTATCGGTATCGATATCGGTGATATTGGCCTGTATTTACTTGGTATCGGATCGATACTAAATTTTGCAGTATCGCCAATGACTACAGTACAGGGTCTCTGTATTTTCTGAGCACCGTTGCAGCGCCCCCTGTCACCAAACAGGTGAACACTTCCCAAGGAAGAACAATCAATCAATCAGTGTATCGTTCAAGGCTGGTCAGGGAACATTGATGGATACAGATAAGACACTATACAGTGCATTTGAAGAAAACATTCACTTGTTTTAGGTCAGTGTTACTCTGATATAATTTATTTATTTATTTTTTAGAATGATCACAAAAACAATGAATTTTCTTAAATTGTCGGGTAATCTCAGCAAAAATATTATTATAAATATTGTTTGTATGTGTTATGTTCAAAAATAGATTAAATTAAAAAAAAGCTGCATATGACATACATATTAGCTTATAATCATTAAGCATCGATTTTAGATGGATCTTCAATGGAATGATTTTGTGTAGGCAGAACACATCAATAAAAAGGAACTACATACCTGTTTTTACTAACGAGCCTTACTCCCTTTCCACTTGGTCTCCTGAACACACAACATATGTACCTTTCTCCTCTCCATCATATCAGCTACCTCTCTCCCTTTACCAGTAATAGTAATTGGGACCGGCACTAAGAGTGCACTGGCTTGTGCAACCCTATTGGCTGGGTTTTTCCTATCGATCTGTCTAATTTATATATCCATCTTCCTGCTAGTCTGTATTACATTTTTTTTTGCCTGTCGTTCCCACTAATAGGTAACCATGTACTTGTTTATTCTTTATGTCTGTGTTTGAAATACAAGGAGAATAATTATTTCATTATTGTTTTGATTTCTAATGAAAATAAAGTCACTGTCAGAAGTGGGATTTGAACCCACGCCTCCATGTGGAGACCAGAACACTCAGTTTCCTGGAAGGTATAGAACCTTGAGTCTGGCGCCTTAGACCGCTCGGCCATCCTGACATACAAGCCTGTGTTTCTTATCCCCTCAGTGGCTGATAAAACTATTTTTACAAGTTTCTGTCTACTTGTTTGTCTTCTCTATCCTTCTATTTGTGTGTTTCTTATCTATCTACGTCACTCTTATCTGGTTTTCTGTCTAAATGCATACATATGCCTACTAATTTTTCCTATCAATCTATTGATCTGTCTAATTTATATATCCATCTGCCTGCTTGTCTGTATTAACAGTTTGTTTCTGTCTGTCTTTCCCACTATTAGGTAACCATCTTTGTTCTGTATGTCTGTGTTTGAAAGACAAAGGAGAATTACTTTCATATTCTTGTTTTGGTTTCTAATGAAAATAAAGTTACTGTCAGAAGTGGGATTTAAACCCATGCCTCCATGTGGAGACCAGAACACTCAGTTTCCTGGAATGTATTGAACCTTGAGTCTGGTACCTTTCAAATATTACTCTGTCTGTCTGTCTATCTGTCTATCCACCCGGCCATCTATTTGTTCCCCTTTTTGTCTATCTATCTGCCTGTCAGGCTTATATTTTGTTCTGAATGCCTATCTAACTGCTTGTCTTTCCTATCTACCATGCTTTTTGTTTGTCTGTCTGTCTGTCTGTCTGTCTGTCTGTCTGTCTGTCTGTCTGTCTGTCTGTCTATCTATCTATCTATCTATCTATCTATCTATCTTGTCTAGAAAATACAGACTCTGTACTTTACTACATTTTCTATATACTTTGTAACATAAAGACGCAGTCTTGCACTTCAACGACGAAACATGTGAGGTCCAGTTACCAGTGTGACACTGAAACAAGTAAAAACGAAGCCTTTACCACTAATAAAGTACATGTCAAAGCCCAAACTTCTTCACTGTAACTTCGACAACAGAAGTTATGGACGAGGGCGAAGATACTGCACCACCTGATGAAGAGCTGTAATGCTCTTCTTGGGTATGCAGTACATTCATTTCATCACCTTCATCATCATTAGTACTGCACACTTAATTCATCATCATCTTCATCATTCAGGTTGTACCTTCACTGGTGAGGACCCATATAGAATTTTTATGTTAAAATGGTAAATTAAGTAGGTTTAAGAATATTAAATGTTTAAAAGCAGAGAAAAGGTTCATAAGAGTGTCGATGTGGTTTATAAATTCTGTATACAGTACTGTATACATAATAGGTTGCCACTTCACGTTCTTTCGCCTATCGGGGGGGTCTGGAACATAACCCCCACGATAGGCAAGGGATTACTTTATATCCAAATCTTTTATTTACTAGAGAGGACCTTTGGCTGATCCTGAACGCTGTTGCAAACAAGAACAGAGCAAACACCGTACTAAGAAGTCTCTGTAGCAGCAGTTTTCAGGCTACTTGGTATGTTTACTGTAAATCTTGATTTTGAGCATCTTCTCACATTATTTGTGGATTGTTCAGTTTTTTACTCATGTTCTTTGTCCATCTGAAACAGGACGACTTGGCTAACAAGGGCTTAAGGAGAAACTCCCAATGTCAGTCCAAAATCTGACAAAAAAGCATAGTTGTGTTTGGAACAGAAAAACTCAGGAAAGATATCATTAAATCTTTATTCTCTGATGTTTAGTTCTTTATCAACAGGAAAGTGCTTCATCCACTCATGATCTGGCAGCCAGCAACCCCAAAGTCGCTGTAAAGATTTTGGAATCATGGTGGCAAGACATCACAAAGCTCATTCCTCCAGCCGTCACCAAGCCTCAGACTCTCTTTATGAATAATTTAATAGATTACTTTTATAGTGATTTACATCTAAAATGTTTGTTCAAAATGAAATAAAATACATTTTAGATCTGTACAGTGTTATCTGCTGTCTATTATAGATTATGTTTATGTGGAAAAAGTCTGTATGCTATAGACTCCATGATGGAGACATCAGACAGTTTGGATCAGGACCAGCAAAACTCATCACAGTGAGCACTGGGACCTCAGGGCCGTATCCTCAGTCACCAGCTGTTCACACTGTGATTCATGACTGTGCTGCAATGCACAGCTCAAATCATCAAGTTCACCAATCACATGACTATGGTGGGTCTCATCATCAAGAACAACAAGACGGCTTTCAGACAGGAAATGCAGTGGATAATGGACTGGTGCAGATGTAACAATCTTGTGTTCACCTGTGGAGAAACTCACCTGGTCTCTCAAATCCTCCAGCATTGTGGATGATCAAACACACACCCTTCATACACACTTTTACCCTCTGTGGTGCCTGAGAGCCAGGAAATGATACACCAGTGGAAGTTTGAAAAGTCACACCGTAACAAGAAACATGTTGATGTGCTGAAAACGGTGCAAAATGAGAAGAAAAAATATTGATCATGTCAACAAAATAGAATTAAACTGACCAAAAAATATAAAAAGTAGAAAGTACAGATGTTTATGTAGAGATTTAATGAGTAAAAGTAAAAAGGTGTCTGAAAAGTAAATAGTGAAGTACAATACTGATACCAGAAAAATCGACTTACGTACAGTATTGAAGTATTCATTCATTTTCTCCTGGTTATCCGGGTCGCGGGGGCAGCAGTCTAAGCAGGCATACCCCGCCTTCGACTGCTGCCCAATCCCCACAGCACCGTCCCTTACAGTCGCTCCTGCAGGTTGTGAGCCCACGGGAAGGCGGCCCCACGTCACAGACCTTGATATTTCCCTCGTAAGGGACCCCCGGAGCATAGAGGGTTAAGGGCCTTGCTCAAGGGCCCAAGGGCCCAAGAGTGGCAGCCTGGCAATACCGGGGCTCGAACCCCAGACCTTCCGATCGGCAACCCAGCGCCTTAACCGCTGGAGCCACCACTCCCCCAGTATTGAAGTATTTGTACAAACACAATTCCAAAAGAGTTGGGACTCTGTGTAAAATGCAGAGGTGTGTGAAGTAATAAAGTACAGTATTGAAGTATTTGTACTTTATTACTTCACACCTCTGCATTTTACACAGAGTCCCAACTCTTTTGGAATTGTGGTTGTATTTCAGAGATATTGTAGAGAAACAGGAGCAAGAAGAAATAAAGAAGCCAAACTGAAATCCAGTCAGATTTTCTCACAAACTGTTCCTGCAGGAGGCAGACCAGGCAGCCGTCTCACATGAGCTGTTTTTCAGAACTTTCTATTGAAATATTTAAAGTTTCTCAAAGTCTGTTACACCAAACCATAAACAATCAGACAGTGCCATGTTAAGCCTTCAGGCTGGATGCTGGTTTGTGATGGTTGGATGCTGGTTTGTGATGGTTGGATGCTGGTTTGTGATGGTTGGACGCTGGTTTGTGATGGTTGGATGCTGGATTGTGATGGTTGGATCCTGGTTTGTGAATGGAGGGAGGAGCCAGAAAAGCATAAGAAGGAAAAAATGCATAAGCGCACATGGAAACCCGGGGATATTTTATGAGGTAAATATCGAAGCTTCTGCTAGAGATGATGAATTCGGCGGTGCAGCTGTGGCTACAGTGAAAAGAGACTTGTTGAATTGTGTTCACTGAGTTTCCTGCTTTAGTTAACGGCATTCATTCACGCTGTATGAAATGTCTGTGATGCAGCGCTCTGTTATACTGCATATCTGTATAATTCTATAGCTGTGGCATCATAATGATGTTATTAAGAGGGGGATTGGGACTGAAGACCCGCCACTGTATAAACTATTAGAAACAACGAGTAACACTGTGCAGATCTACTGTGTATTTTATTTATTTATGTACAAAAATATACAACGTTATGACTATAATATATAAAAAATAGATTATATATATTATTTTATATATAAGATTATATAATATAATATATAAGATTTATAATATAAAACATGAGAAGGAAAAGCTCTTAAACACATGCAAAGTTTATTAAATACAACATGCTCTAAAATTAAAACACCCCCAAATACATAGGACCAAAAACAGAGTGTTATTAAAAAAGGGGCTTCTCTGCATTAAATTGATGCTTTTTCTAAAACAACTCATATAAAGTGCCAGGAAAATTCCTTTGGAGTTTTTAGTCACTTACTTTACAAAAACATACTGTATGTTACCACTGAAATGCTGCAGTAGTTCTACATTGTAAATTTGGACTTTGGAAGAAATTAATAACACTAATAATAATAATAATAAGAAGAAGAAGAAGAAGAAGAAGAAAAAGAAGAAGAAGAAGAAGAAGAAGAGGAAGAAGAACTGCATTAGATATAGAAAAAGTTTAATTGTAACCCATAGTTCACATTGACAATTGTCAGTCTCACACTGCCCTCTAGTGGCACTTTCAGTGCTTGATTTTTGCTTAATTCTGTGTAAAAACTATTAATCATCTGTTTGGTTTAAAATATTTTTATGAATCTCTCTCTCTCTCTCTCTCTTCTCTCTCTCTCTCTCTCTCTCTCTCTCTCTCTCTCTCTCTCTCTCTCTCTCTTTTTTTCTCTCAGACCAGAGTACAGATGTGTGATATTAATGAGATGTGTGAGGATGTTATCAGTGTGTCTGGTTACAAGCTACTGACGTTTTTGGGAGTGTGGATGAGAGAGCTGGTCTCATAGAAAATTATTTTTAAGTTACTGAAAATAACTTGCATTGTTTAGTGGCTGTTTCTCTGATGTAGTGACTGGCAGAGTAATGAAAATACTCCACCATGTACAGTAATTGAGTGACAGTAGGTAGCGCAATAATGACCTTGTTTATTCATGACATAAGAATTAATGATGTCAACATTAATTTAAAAAAAACACAAAGGTGAATGAGAGAGATCTCAAAGTGAGCTACCTAGTAGCTGAACTCGTAGCCTAATCAAAAAAAGCCCCACACTGTGGCAGAGACATTAATGCTACCTGCCTGCAAAGCTGCTGTGAACAAGATGCTCGGCCCTGACGCAGTTAAAGAAATAGCTAAAGTTCCTCTCAGATTACACAATTACCAGACATATTGATGAAACTAAAAACAGAGAGACACTGAGAGCTGCTGAGCAAAAGCTTTGTGTGTCTTTCCTCAATTCCTGCAGGAAATCACCGTTGTGTTCATCTAAACAGCCCCAGATTTCACACTGAGTGACTATAAACTAACTGAGAGACTGAATTAAGAAAGAAAGGAGACTAGTGGTAAATCTTTTCTATAGTTGTGAGGTGACTGATACACAAAGCCATGGAGCAGTTGGACACTGGGGAGACAATCAGATGAATGAAAGTAGAAAATGTGATAAAAACCTAAAGTTTATTGTAAGATTTGAGTCATAATTGTTCAGATGCACAGTGTAGCAGCAATGACACAAATTCATTTCACTACAAGAGCAAAAATTATTAAAAAAATAAAGAAAAACAGATTAAATAAAAAAAAAAAAGAAAACAATCCAATGGTATTTAAACTTTACAGGCAAAAAATTAAGAAAAAAAAGAATAAGATATTTTCTGTTATTTTTCGCATTGTTTATGTCAAACATTATTTATTAAATAAAAACGCAAATAAATTAATTAATTCCGGCACGGATGCAAAAAAAATAAATAAATAATAAAAAATAAATAAATAATAATAATAATAAAAAAATAAATAAAAACACCACCAACCTCATTATAGTACCTTATTGAACGCAGTAACGGAACCCAGCCATTAGGGGGGCACAAGCCAGTGTACTCTTAGTGCCGGTCCCAAGCCCGGGTAAATGGGGAGGGTTGCGTTAGGAAGGGCATCCAGCGTAAAACAGCGCCAAATCAAATATGCGGATCACAAATGAGAATTTCATACCGGATCGGTCGAGGCTTTTGATACTGAAAAATACTGGTAAAATTTCACGGTATAATAAAGACCCATCCAAATGCTTGAGCATTAAAAACTACAGACCAATCACTATGCCGAATACTGATTTTAGGATTTTATCCAAAATCTTAGCCAACAGACTGAAGGAAGTAATGCTAAGCATAATTAAAACTAACCATGTGTACGGTGTAAAGTGTAGAGATATAGCAGACACAACAATTAGTATAAAAGATACAATAAGATACATGCGTGAGCAGAATAAAGATGGTTTTATTATCAGTTTAGACTTTGAGAAAGCATTTGACAGGGTGGAACATAGTTTCTTATTTGACGTTTTAAAGAGGTTTTATTAAATGGATTAGGATCTTATACAAAGGTGCAGTAACAAAAATTAATGCAATGGGTTTTTAACACAGTGTTTTTAAATAACCAGATCAATAAGACAAGGATGCCGCTGTCAGCACTTTTATATTCTCTAATTGTGGAACCTTTAGGACTAACTATAAAACAAGAGCAAGGAATAAAAGGATTAGGCATCGAGGGAGAAAAGAATAAAATATTTCAGTATGCGAGTGACACAATGCTATTGGTCAAAGATCTGGAGGGGTGAAAAAAGCAATGCAAATCATACAAAAGTTCTGTAGGGGATCAGGAGCCAAAATAAATGAGGATAAAACAGTGTACATGAGATTCAGAAGGGCGGCGGTTTTAACGGCACATTTTACTTTTATAGAAGCAAAAGAAATAAAGATTTTAGGAGTTTTAATGGGGAGGGATGAAAAGAAAGCAGAAGAAACATTGTGGGAGGAAATATTAGGAGGGATTGAAAGGAGGTTGATATTTTGGAAAATGAGAACATTAACACTAAAAGGGAAAGTTTTAGTTCTTAACGTCTTAATGATTTTTAAACTGTATTATCCTACACTGTATTATTCTATACTGCATTTTATACACATCATCTATGCCGTTGTGGGATAGGACTGGAATTAATGGATGTGGAAGAAAGAAAAAACAGTCTGAAGGTAAAAATGATAAAAAATAAATGGATGAACAAAACAATGCGGCATGAAAAGCAACAATGGTTTTTTTCTTAAATAAGTGTAGCAACTTCAATCTTGGAGACAACATACTGTGGATGAAAACAAAGAATTGAATGACGGAGGGGTTGCCAGACTTTTATAAAGAACTCTTGAGGGACTGGGGGGAATTTTTATCTCATGTACATTTTAATCCACAAGGAAGAGAGAACATTTTAAATCAGCCTTTATTCTTAAACAATGGCATTTTAAATCAGGGGAAAGAGATATTCTTTAAGAAATGGTGGGATGTGGGTATTATGAAAGTAAGAGATGTTTTATATGAATTCAAAGAGGGGTTTTTACCAACACAATACATTGTGGACATAATGGAGGAGGCAAAGGAGGATTTTAGCAGACAAGAAATAGAAAATAATACGATGTAGTCAAGAACTCTATACCTCAAGAATTGCTAAAAAGAATTGAAAACATGGAAGAGGGCCAAGAAGAAAAAGATGTGAATAAGATGAGATATTTTATTAGACATAAGGCTATTTTTACAGACGCAATTTAAAATAGAAATGGAATGGAACAATCCGCTTAATGCAAAGTTTGTAATGATGATGCTGAGGGATTTTTACACCTGTTTTTATACTGTAAAGAATTAGAGGATTTTAATGGGAAATGTAAAAGAATGATTGTAAAATTAAGAGGGGAAGATGATGATGATATGGAATGGAATAGGGTGATGATGTTGGGCTTTGAGAAGAAAAGTAAAAACAAAACACTTTTGAATCTACTTGTGATGTTGATGAAGAGTGCAATATGGGAAAGACGGGTGGTAGCAAAGAGAGAACAATTTTTTATGGATTTCTGGTTTGTTTTCTAAAGGAAATTTGAAAGGAATGTTGAATACTTGTTCTATTATTTTAAAGAAGATGGAAATATAGATGAATTTGACAAAGTTTTTACGCAGGTCACTAAGGTTTTAGAAGATTCAGATTGAAGAATGTAATTTTAACAAAATGAAAAGAATTTAAAAATTATTGTGATTTTCATGCTCTGGGCGGTTGAGAGCCTTTTAACCTGATGGATTTTCACTTGGAAATGTATTCTCAAAAAAAAAAAAAAGGTTAAGGGGATGGACTGCGAATCCATTGTGCTTTACACGCGTGGGTTCGAGTTCCACCCTTGTCACAAGGTTGTATCTTAGTTGCCGATTTATAGCAACTTCTAGCTTTGTTGCTATTTCTATCACAAGGCTTCAGGATATAATGCTTCTCAGTAAAGCCATACTTGACTGTTTAGAGGAAATTCCAAAGCTGTGAGGTTTGCGTAAGCATTGCGACATCTTGCCTCCAAAGGCTTTCCTAGGGATTGTGGCTCCCCTTCTTTCTTGGTGTCCATTTAAATGCCTCCAGTGGCATCAAGAGCCCAACTGATACAACAAACCAAAATTTACCATTGGCAGAAGACGCAAGTGTGTCGCTACCTTTAGAGGAATTTCTGAAGCTGTTTTGGTTGCTGTCTATTTTGTAAAGGTTTTCTGTTTCCATGATGAAACGTCGCAGCTGTGGCAAAATGACAGTGGAAAAAAAAACCTTGCTTCTGAATCCTGGTATTATATGTGCATGATTGTTGACAATCAGAGGGGAAATGCAATGGACTGCCAATAGAGTAGATCTCCTTCCGTTAATACTGTAGATGTTGATCAGCGGGTCCAAAGCCTAGATCCGTCGAGATCGAGGGTCGCTGTAAATGCTAGTCAAAAGGTGCTCGTTTTAGCTCTATGTTAAACAGTCTCACAGTCTCTTTTTCTTTTAGTTTGTCAAGTTTTTCCTTTTTTAGTCAAAAAGTAATGATTTGTATTTATTTCTCCGAACAACCAGATATGTCCAAAACACACATACTAAGCTTATTTTCAGAAAACAATAAAGGACTGGATTATGCAGATCAGTGTACTCTGTACAGCATTGTTGTGAAATCTGTCCTTTTCACTTGTTCACATTATGCAATACACTGATTTACTTTTAGGTGACATTTTTTTTTTCACAAACGCTGTAAATAAGAGTGTCATGGTTAATTAATGATCCATCTCCTAATTGAATTATTAATATAAAATGCCACTATAGAAACGAAAAAATAAGGAATCTGAGGATACTAGCAGATAAGACATTGCATTCTTTTCCCTTTGCACTTTATTTACACACAGATTTAGCCACACAGTTGCACACTTTTGTGCCATTCCTGGAACCAGATTCTGTTCAAATAAGAGACCATGCTTAGCTATCATGATAACGAAACAAGTGTTCAAGTCAGTGATGTCAAATAAAAGCTAGACTGGTGTGTCACAGCAAGGTTTCAACTATTTTGGTCCAAAGACATGCTCAAGCATTTGGATGAGTCTTCGATAATCAGTGAAATTTTGCCAGAATATTTCACTATCAAACAAGCAACAGAAGACTTGAACACGGAAATTTAGCAGACGTATTTCGTTTGCGGTTTAATTATCTACGGGGTTGACTTAAAATAGTTCTGCTGCAGTGTTAAAGAGCTGTGTTCTGGCAGAACAATCTGTGGGAAATTTGTAAGAAACGAAGATCATAAACGTAATAGGCAAGATTTTAACATGGTGCAGGAAAACCCCAACGGATTTCAAATCCATCGCCTTACCCACTTAGCCATGACTACACAAGGTTCTGCCTTAAGGACACTGTGGCTTGCGTGCATCAAAGGGAAACCAATGGCAATCTTTCTGTTTGGGTCTCACACACCACAGATGTAGACTAGTTTACAAAGTCAACAATAAGCAGTCAGAAGGCAACAAGAGTTTGGGGTTACCATGGATGAGACAGAGGGAGTCAGTGATGTAAACATGACTGAGAACAGAGACATTCCTGATCATCATCATCTTTTCTCTGCTTGTGTTCTATATGGTTGTTGTTCAGCCTGGATACATTCATTGGGTAACACAATTTGTAATTAAATTTTTTTTGTAAAGATTTTTTTCCTGTTTTTATTAACGTGTGATCAATGCAGCGCATTTCTGTTTGATAATTTTTAATTAAAATATAAATAAATAAATAAATAAATATAAAAGAGGTGAAATTAATTCTCCAGAGCAACACACGTTTATTCACCATGTCTTTTCTTTGCTCAGCTATAAAAATAAATAAATAAACTTTACCGAAAAACTCATCAGTAAACATTTGTTTTATTGATCTGAGAAAACATATAGGGGGCGCTTTCTGACGTCTCTGTCATCTCTCTTCACATTTAGAACAGCACGATTAAATATTTGAATCGACTGACAGCCCTAATATTAATATGATGTGAGGTCCAGTTACCAGTGTGACACTGAAACAAGTAAAAACTAAGCCTTTACTACTAATTAAGTACATGTCAGAGCCCAAACTTCTTCACTTTAACTTTGGTAAAAGTTCTGACTATAATTTTTTACTAGAGTTTTTCAAAACATGAATATCTGTACTTCTACTTAAGTGAAGGATGTGTGTACTTTTGCCGCCTCTGCAAGCAGGCAGCTGGGTAGATAAATTAGATAGATATAGATTGATAGAGCGATAGAAAAGATGAGCAGGCATATAGGCATTCAGACTAAAAAACAGATTAGACTGACATAGATAAACACAAATAGAAGACTAGATAAGATAAATAAGTAGACAGAAATGTGTAAAATATAGCTCTTAATAGTATTGCTGAGTCGTCTAAAGTACCAGACTCAAGGATTTAAACCTTCCAGAAAACTGAGTGTTTGATCTCCACATGGAGGTGTGTGTTCAAATACTAACAAATATAAAAATCATTTTTACTTTGTCTTTCAAACAAGACATACAGAGGAAACAAGTAGATGGTCACCCAATAGTGGGAAAGACAGACAGACAGACAGACAGACAGACAGACAGACAGACAGACAGACAGAGAGGAAAAAAACAGTTAATGCAGACAAGTCAAGTCAAGTCAAGTTTATTTGTATAGCGCTTTTCACAACAGACATTGTCTCAAAGCAGCTTTACAGAAAACAACAGTGAAGGTGAATGGTGTGCGTTTGTCCCTGATGAGCAAGCCGTGGCGACAGTGGCAAGGAAAAACTCCCTTAGATGATATGAGGAAGAAACCTTGAGAGGAACCAGACTCAAAGGGAAACCCATCCTCATATGGGTGACATCAAGAGTTTGGTCATAAATCTTTCAACAATACAGAACAATTTGTGATCATCATAGATCCAGCATCAGCTTCTCCATGCCAGGGCCTTTAAACACTCGGCATCTACTTCTCCATGATCATCCATAGGTCCATAATCTTCACGAGGTGGGACGTGGCTGGAGCTGGCCAAACCTCAGGATGCCTCGGGATGGGGAGAGAAAGAGAAGCAGTGGAGAGGAATTAGCGTAGCTGCTGTTCATGATATTAACAGCACAAGTTGATAATGTGCATGTAATCATATATTCTGGAGCACAAGGTTGTGATGTGATGTGTGTGATGTGTGTTATGTGTAGGCTTTGCTAAAAAGATATGTTTTTAATCTACACTTAAACTGGGAGAGTGTATCTGAACCCAGAACACTGTCAGGAAGACTATTCCAGAGTTTAGGAGCTAAATGTGAAAATGCTCTACCGCCTTTAGTGGACTTTGCTATTCTAGGAACTACTAGAAGCCCAGAGTTTTGAGATCTCAGGGAGCGTGACGGATTGTAGCGTGTTAAAAGATTGGATAGATACATGGGAGCCAAACCATTTAGTGCTTTATAAGTGAGTAGCAGTAGTTTGTAGTCTATTCGAAACTTAATAGGAAGCCAATGTAGGGACGATAAGATTGGGGTTATATGATCGTATTTTCTTGACCTAGTAAGAACTCTTGCTGCGGCATTCTGAACTAACTGAAGCTTGTTTATTAATGATGCAGGACATCCACCTAGTAATGCATTACAGTAGTCTATTCTAGAGGTCATAAACGCATGGACGAGCTTCTTTGCATCAGATATAGATAACATATTTCTTAGCTTAGAAATATTTCTGAGGTGAAAGAAGGCTGTTTTTGTAACTTGATTGATGTGATTTTTGAAAGATAAGTTGCTGTCTAAAATAACTCCCAGGTCTTTTACCGTTGAACTAGTAGTTACAGAACAACCGTCTAAATGCAGGCTGAGATGCTGGAGCTTCTGTGTACTATTTTTTGGGCCGATGAGCAAAATCTCCGTTTTATCAGAATTTAATAGCAGAAAGTTATGGGTCATCCAATCTCTAATTTCTTCAACACACTCAGTTATGCGAGCTAATTGAGCTGTATCGCCTGGTTTGGATGAAATATATAGCTGGGTATCATCAGCATAACAATGGAAGCTAATTCCATGCCTTCTAATAATATTTCCTAATGGAAGCATGTATATTGTAAAAAGCAGGGGTCCTAGAACTGACCCTTGTGGCACGCCATAATTTACTAGCATTATCCTGGATAGCTCTCCATTTAAATCTACGAAATGGTAACGATTGGACAGGTAGGATTTAAACCAGCTTAATGCCTGTCCCTGAATACCGATGTAATTCTGTAAGCGATCGAGGAGAAGATCATGATCTATAGTGTCGAACGCAGCACTAAGATCTAGTAAAACTAATAGGGAGATGTAGCCTTGGTCTGAAGCTAAAAACAGGTCGTTAGTGATTTTAACTAGAGCAGTTTCTGTGCTATGATGGGGCCTAAAACCTGACTGAAACTCTTCAAAGATATTGTTCTCCTGCAAGTGGTTACATAACTGGGCAGCGACAATCTTTTCTAAAATCTTAGACATAAATGGGAGATTTGAAATTGGTCTGTAATTCGATAGCGTGCTTGGACCCAGATTAGGTTTTTTAATGAGGGGCTTAATAACTGCTAACTTGAGGGATTTAGGGACATGACCTAACGATAGTGAGGAGTTAATAATATTGAGAAGAGGCTCACCAGCTGTATATAACACTTTCTTCAGTAGTTTAGTGGGAATTGGATCTAACTGACATGTTGTTGATTTAGCTTTCATAATAGCATCATACAGCTCTTCCTGTCCTATACATGTAAACAGTGTAGTTGTGGGGTTGTAAGTACGATTGTGTCGGGAGATGCTGTCAGAGGTTGAACTGCCACAATTGTTTTTCTAATGTTATCTATTTTTTCAGTGAAGAAATTCATAAAGTCTTCACTACTAAACTGTGATGGAACACATTTTTCAGATCCCTGATTTGTTGTTAATTTAGCGACTGTACTGAAAAGGAACCTGGGGTTGTTTTTGTTATTTTCTATGAGTTTGCTCAGGTGTTTAGCTCTAGCAGCTTTTAGCGCCTGTCTGTAGCTAAGCATACTGTCTTTATACGCAATTCTAAATACCTCCAATTTAGTTTTCCTCCATTATTTCTCCAGATTACGTGTTGTTCTCTTTAGGGCATGCGTATGACTATTATACCAAGGTGCAGGTGCTTTTTCTCGAACCTTTTTTAACCGGATGGGGGCAACAGTGTCTAAAGTGCTAGTGAGGATAAGGTCTATGTTGTTCGCCATCTCATCAAGATGATCAGCAGTTATGGGTTTAATGTGAAACTGAGATAAATCAGGCAGGTTATTTATGAATCTGTCCTTAGTGGTTGGAATAATAGTCCTACCAAGTCGATACCGTGGTGAAACACGGTTAATCTGCTCTACCGGTAGTGTGTACAGTAGGAGATAATGGTCTGTGATGTCATCACGAGATAGATAGATAGATAGATAGATAGATAGATAGATAGATAGATAGATAGATAGATAGATAGATAGATAGATAGATAGATAGATAGATAGATAGATAGATAGACAAAAAGCATGGTAGATAGGAAAGACAAGCAGTCAGATAGGCATTCAGAAAAAAAAAATAAGCTGGACAGGCAGATAGATAGACAAAAAGGCGAACAAATAGATGGCCTGGTGGACAGACAGACAGACAGACAGACAGAGTAATATTTAAAAGGTACCAGACTCAAGGTTCAATACAACAAAGGAAACTGAGTGTTCTGGTCTCCACATGGAGGCATGGGTTTGAATCCCACTTCTTATTTTCATTAGAAAACAAAACAATAATATGAAATTAATTCATATTATCATTGATATGATGGAGAGGAGAAAGGTACATATGTTGTGTGTTCAGGAGACCAAGTGGAAAGGGAGTAAGGCTCGTTAGTAAAAACAGGTATGTAGTTCCTTTTTATTGATGTGTTCTGCCTACACAAATTCATTCCATTGAAGATGCATCTAAAATCGATGTTTGATGTTTAGACCTAATATGTATGTCATATGCACCTTTGTTATTTAATCTATTTTTAAACATAACACATACAAACAATATTTATAATTATATTTTTGCTGAGATTACCCGACAATTTGAGAAAATTCATTGTGTTTTTGTGATTGTTCTAAAAAAAAATAAAAAAAAATAAAAAATTATATCAGAGTAACACTGACCTTAAAACAAGTGGATGTTTTCTTCAAAAGCACTGTATAGTGTCTTATCTGTATCCATCAATGTTCCCTGACCAGCCTTGAATGATACACTCTTTATCATGTCTTTTTTAAGGACTTTCTTCCTGGCAACCTCTACATTAGATATTGCCTTTACTGACCTCATTCTTTTTGTTGGTTTCACTTGTTTGTCCTCCTTTTTTCTTTTTTCCCTTTTCATCTTTTATTCCTGTTGCTTGTTCCTTACATGCTGGATGGTCGGATTCCATTGTGTTCAGGTCATTTTGCAGGCTGTATGTCAACTCCATTTGAGTCAATGAGTCTCCGTCCTGTTGTATGTCCACTGATGTCGCTTTCTCTTGGTCCTTCTTCTCCACCGCGTCCAAAGCCTTTTGCAAACTTTCAGTTAGCGTTATTTGAGTTCAGATTCCCCGTCCTGCTGTAAGTGATCCTCCTGGTTGTTGTGCTTCTTTCCTTATTGTTCAACGCCCTAGTCCATTGTTGTTTCTCCCTCTTGTGTTGTTATTTACTCTTCTCGCCGCTCACTGTCTCGTTTATGCAACTGCGCATCCACCTGCTGTTCATCCTCCGCCTTCTCATTTCCCATCCAACACTCACACTTATTTAAAGGCAGATTTCAATCCGGGCACGTTACTGCGTTGCAATCCCTCGCAATGTGCCCTCTCTTCTCACAGTTAAAGCACTTGAAATCTGGGCAATCCTTCACCAAATGATTCGGGCTCATGCACAGCTGGCAGGTCTTCACTTGATGGCTGTGCGTAACCCGAAAGTACTACAGGCCTTCTGCCGTTTCTATTTTTGTATTGGGAGAGAGGCAACTTTTTTTGGGAGCCACGTTTTCACAAACCTCGTCCCTCGTCCTCAATGTTGGTGCCTGGATACACTCTCCTTTTTATTTTGGATATTGGGAAAACTCCCCATCCCTACAATTTATTTATAATTTTATTATCAGTGATGGAGACAGGCAGCTGCATGAAGGAGACCACATAGTCTCTATTTTGCAGTCTTTTGACCTCACACTTGGTTCCATTGATAACCAAACAGTCCAAGAGATACTCGGTGTCCTCTTATTGTTCCAGAGTGACCTCATACAACTTATTTTGTTTGGGACGCACTGCGAGATTCCTCCCTTCAACAATCCGCTCTATTAATGCTTTATTTATGTCTGATACTCTCATATCTTTCAGTTGTCCTGCCTCCACTGTCACTTCCTTCAGGTAAACTCTTTCCGCAATTCCTTTTCTTTCTTTTTTATTGATTTTATTGGCATCTCGTCATCTTTTAACCAGTCCATTGTCTGGATGCGCTTATCCATTGTGCCACAGAGCCCTACGTTCACAGTGCTGTATTTTACTATCTCGGAAATGTTCATCTTAATGGATGGCTTGTAGTTTGTTCAAAAAGTTTTTTCCACTGCTAACAAATACTATCAAGTTTTTAAAAGGGTTAGAGCAAAGCCTACAATTCACCATTCAGTGCCCCAGAGAAACCATCTTATCCACTTGCAATGTTAAATCTCAAGCCATAAAGAAAAAGCTGGAAGGCACTCAAGAAGAAGCAGCAAAGGACAATTGCACCAGGCACTGCTGGGATTTGAACCCAGGATCTCCTGTTTACAAGACAGGCACTTTAACCAACTAAGCCACAGCGCCTCGATGCCAGTCGGTGACTACTCAGCCAGCTGCTGAATGGAAATACTTTGCTATTAGATTTAGAAAAAAAATATTGCTGGGACATATGCATTCGAGCTAACAGCTAATAAGACAGAAGCATAGATTTGATTTTTGTCTTGATGCTAGTCCTACCATTAATTTGAGCTAAGGTACTCAACATTAAATATGGTCAAATACAAATATAGTTAAATATAGTTATAAGATACATATTGACAAACAATAGCCATGCCATAGCAGTGAAAACGTTCTATCTAATATCTGGTCATAGTTTTAACAAACCACCAAAATTCTGTTGAAATTAGCATGCAACACACAACTGTTGACAGCAATTGCTCTGAGGGTCCTACTCTTCCAGCAATAACAAAGCAGTGCTGCAACTAACAAACATTAGGCATCACTGTCCACAGTAGCAATTGATCTCGATTGTTTGCTCTTGGACCCATTCATGTTGTATTTGTATATGACCCATACATTAATTGTACATCTAATTGTGGTTCCTTTAGGACTAACTAAAAAAACAAGAGCAAGGAATAAAAGGAATAAAAGGATTAGGCATCGAGGGAGAAGAGAATAAAATATTTAAATATGCGGATGACACAACGCTATTGGTCAAAAATCTGGAGGGGGTGAAAAAAGCAATGCAAACGGTACAAAAGTTCTGCAGGGGATCAGGAGCCAAAATAAATTATGATAAAACGGTATACATGAGATTTAGGAGCATTTTACTTTTATGGAAGCAAAAGAAATAAAGATTTTAGGAGTTTTAATGAGGAGGGATTAAAAGACAGCAGAAGAAATAATGTTAGTTCTTAACATTTTAATGATTTCTAAATTATGATACATTTTCTACACATCATCTGTGCCATTGTGGGCAGAAAGAAGGCTAAAAAAAGTTTTTTAGATTTTTTATGGGAAGGGAAGCCTGCAAGAATTGCATACAACACCTTAATAGGAGCAATAGGGAAGGAAGAGGGGTTTTATAAAGAACTGTTGAGGGCCTGGGCCCAATTTTTCAAATCATGTACATTTTATTTGCCTTCATGCTTAATTTAAGGATGAACATCTACTGTGGAGAATAAATTGTGATAAAAGTTGAACTTGAAAAGCAGAAATGGCATATATTCATTAATTCATTCATTCCTTCATTCAAAAGAAAAGGCATATAAGCAAACAAAAATAAATTGGCAATTTGAATCAGCAATTCTCGCTCACGGCCATACCACTCTGAGAACGCTCGATCTCGTCTGATCTCGGAAACTCACTTGTGCGCTGTGTGTCTTGTAATGACAGCTAATCAGTGCGAGATCTTCCATTTCTTTCTCAGCTAATGGCGCTACTGGTTAGCGCTTTCAGTTGTTAATCAAAAGGCTGGTTTCCGAGCCCACCCAGGGACCGTCTGGCTTTTGTTAGACACCAAGCACTGAGTGGACTGAGTGACTGTTGCTGGCAGGGTGGTGCGTCTGGGACAGATGCTTTAAGGGTTTCTTTTTTAACCAACGTTTGTCAGAGACACCGTTCAATTCTAAATGCTTATTTTAAGGTGAAACTATGAAGAACTATGAAAGAATAATAAAGACATCTCTTCATTTCCATTTTTTTGCTTCAGCACTGCTGTGATGGCCGAGTGGTTAAGGCGTTGGATTTGAAATCCAATGGGGTTTCCCTACGCAAGTTCGATTTCTGCTCACAGTGGTCTAATGTTATGGGGCTCATTTTTTCTGGCTTGAAGCTTGTGAAACCGAGAAAAACCCAGGAAAAATCCATAAATTAGCCCCTTCATTGTTTAAGCCTTGTGGTTGGAAGCGTGGGAAAAAAGTACCGGTTTATAGTCCGGAAAATACGGTATTATATCATGATACTGCATCACTTCTCATGTTACTGTCTCCTAGATTTGTGGATTTGTAACGTTTATTGTGTGATTTAAATGTTGTTATATGGCAATATGGGGAGTAATACAAACAGACACTCACACAATATAATGGTTAGATGCAGTCTCAACACTTAGAAATAAGAAATTATTTCTAGATGGGGTTTTCCAGAAAAATATAGCAGTAAGAAATACACACCTTTTGTTAATCACTATTTTGTGTCTTGTGTATTTGTCTTACACTGTTTTGTGTTGTCTTGCACTGTCCTGTGTTGTCTTTAACTGTCTTGTGTTGTCTTTGCACCAGGTTTCACACGATGCACTTTATGTGGCGAGGACACGTAATAGTCCTTAGCCCTGTGATTTCTGTGATTGTTGTTGTATGTAGCACCAGGGTTCAGGAGGAACGTTGTTTCATTTCATTGTGTAATGCTTCAGCTATATTTGGTTGAAATGACAATAAAAGCTTCTTGGCTTGACTTGACTAATCAGGAACTGAACCAAGTAGAAGAAAACCTGGGTAAACCTCCTAAACGACCTAAAACCAGAGTGGGTCAATAACCACAAGCAAGAATGACTAACTCCGAATGTGAGCATGATATTTTGTGTTATTGTGCAAACATGTCCTGTGCTTTATCTCAACTACAGAAGCAGGTGAGAGAAACACTTCTTGTATCAGTCAGCAGACAGCTGGATAATCTGAAACAAGATACTGGGTGGTGGTGAGAGATATAAGAAGGAAGAGCTGGAGAGAGAAGAAGTGGCTGAGACCGTTCCAAGTTCTCCTGATCACAGAGTCGCTAATGTAGGATACAGAGACATGCCAGTCACTGCAAGTGTGTTCCAGAGCTCAGATAGCCGTCACCTAATCATCGATTGGGCAGAGAGTAGAGATTTCCACTGGTGCTCATAACTACCCAGGTGAAGTTGAGCAGAGAGTCGGTTACCCACTGCTGCTGCACAACACATGCAGTGAGTAGAATTACCAACTGCTGTACATGAGTGTGGAAAAGCCAGCAAGGTGAGAAACTTCCCCACAAGTTTAATCTCCACCTTCATGACCAGCGATCAGTCACACCTACTGAAGTGGGAGCATGACATCCTGAGAGAAGCAGCTCTTCTTTATCAACCACCAACGTGCATAGTAAAGCATTGTGGAAGTGTTTTTTCAAGCAATAAAACTTCTGATTTGAGAGATTATGGGAAAAGTTGATGGATTTTAAAAGGGCCATTTGGGACCTGGAGGTTATTGTCAAGTCAAGTTAAGTTTATTTCTATAGCGCTTTTCACAACAGACATTGTCTCAAAGCATCTTTACAGTATTTAACAGTTAAGGTGAATGATGTGTATTTATCCCTGATGAGCAGCCATGGTGACTGTGGCAAGGAAAAACTCCCTTGGATGTTATGAGGAAGAAACCTTGAAAGGAGCCAGACTCAAAAGGGGAACCCATCCTCTTTTGGGGGATATCAAGAGTGTGATTATTGTCTTTAAACAATCCAGCACACTGGAGATTGAGAACTAACATGAGCACCAGAATGTAAGATTATAAGTAATGTCCTTTCTACAATCTTATACAGTCATTTGAGATTATGGAACCAGGAGCTACTAAGAAACTCATAAAATAAAATAAAAAGGACACACTTAATTTTTAAGCTCGAACACAAGAGCTCTGTGAAAAAAAATCCAAACACCATGTTTCCCTCGAAATTTAGGGGCACTCCATCATAAGTGATGGAAGTGATGGAGACCAATTTCACAGTGCCAAATGCATCCCATGCCTAATTCTGCCATGTATCCAGACATCGCACCATTTAGCCAATGCCGTGTTCTTTCAACACCATTTCCGCTAGTAGTAGTCTGGTATCTCTGGGAGACGTCGCGAAAACATGATTTTTGTTTCGGGGAATAAAATGTGGGCCTCTCTGATGTCTGATTTCATCCACCACATCAGATAAAGCCTGTTAGTGCCCGGAAGTCCGATGCAGTTCCCGCTGAGGTAAATAATCATTAGATCTGAGTCGTAGCAAGTGGTGGCTCGTTTCTGATGGAGAAGCTACAACAGGTCCTCCCATCTTCTCCCTCCTTTTCCATCCCAGGTGATGTCACAGTCCAGGCCCAGATTCTCGTCTAGCCTGTGTGCTGACCAATATGCTTGCAGTCTCCCGATTATCGAGCTTCCGATGATCCAGACTTGTGGTGTACTGACGTCATTCATGGTGGAAATCTTACAATCCAAAATGTGTGTATTTATAGTAAATCCTGGCGAGACCAGGTGAAATCTGATCGGTTCATGAAACATTGTTTTTTCTTTCCTGTCACTCATCTCTGATAAATGTGAAATCACTCCATTCTCAGAGTCGGTTTAGTTGAAATGTATTATGAACTTTATTTGTGGTCACATAAGCTTTGAAAATGGATAGTTATTTGTATGTGTATATGTGTGTTTAAAAAAAAATCCACTGTCAATAATCGAGAAATGTCTTGTAAACCTTAAGTTATACTCCATAGAGAAGTGTTTGACTTGTGAATGTAGGCGCTGCTCCTTGTAAAGATCCTTGTAGGATCTTTATATTCATTTATATGATCTTTGCTTGGCGTATAATTTCTTGAAAACATTAAAATGACATATACATATATATTTTTGTTGGTATTTGAATTATTGTTTAGTTTTAAAATTCATCAGGTGGCTGTCAGGATGGCCGATCGGTCTAAGGTGTGCGTTCAGGTCGCAGTCTCCTCTGGAGGCGTGGGTTTAAATCCCACTTCTGACAGATGGGTACCTTGTTGGTCAGTTTTTTTTTTAACTGAGCCCATGCAGGGGAGACTTGTTGAGTTGATACTGATACTAAGTTGATACTGAAAGAACATTAGAGAAAACTATTCAACATGCTGACTCTGTTCGATTCTACAGTTTGCTTGGATAATGCTCAATTCTTCTGCTGCGTGTTTGATATTGAAATATCTTGGCAAAATTTCACTAAATATTGAAGACTCATCCAAATGCTTGAGCATTATTTATGATTTTTTATTTATATATTTCTATTTGCATTTAGATGTAATGTGACAATTAAATGCACTAAATGGGTTTAGTTTTCACAGACTACAATTTCAGAAATAAAATTTGTATTTTTTCTAAAAAGGAAACATATTACTTGTTTATTTTAAGAGACCCGCCTTATTTTCTCTTGTATATTTATTTGTACATATATAATTATATATAATTGTATATTATATATTTATATTTCCTAATAAAGAAAAAATGCTTCTTATCCGATTACTTGATTAATCGATGGACTAATGGGTCGAAAACTCGATTACTAAAATAATCTAAACCTGCAGCCCCAAATCAAAATACAAATATAACTACAGCAATATATATATAGATATTGTTGTGTGTGTGTATGTGTGTGTGTGTGTGTGTGTGTGTGTGTGTGTGTGTGTGTGTGTGTGTGAGTGTGAGTGTGTGTGTTTTTTTGTTAATGTTGTATCCTTGTAGATCTGGACTTCACTCACAGATGCTGAAGGAGCTTTAACTGGATTTTAAACTTGTCCTGGTTTCTTCTCCACAGCTGGAATTGAGCTGCAGCTGGTTTCTCCTCCACAGCTGGAACTTGAGCTGGATGTGGATGGATTCTGGGTGTGGTGGTTCCTCTCAGTCTCGCGCTCCTTATGAGATTAAAGTGTTGATTGAGCTGTAAAACAACAGCTCTTACACACTGCTGTTAGTCTTTATGCCGACACCAGCAAAATTACCCCCTGATGCTGACTGAAATCCCCTCATGTGACCAAACCCACATTTTATATTAATAGATTACACTTTATAGCTGTTAAAAAGTTTGCCGTCAAGATTCTCTTTTGCCGAATCCGCCGCCTCTTGAGATTTTAATTGGACGCATTCATACCATTCCATCTTGTAACCCGACAACCTTCAGGAGAGACATCATGTCAACACACAATTCATATCAAACAAATCAAATATACATATATATATAAATATATAAATACAGGACTTTAGTAAAACAAACAAAAAAAAAGTTTGAACCCCCTGGTCTAAAGGGTCTACTATATTCTACTACTACTTACACACTTACCAGCTACCTGATGTTCAATAGTAGAAAAATGTTTAATAGAGCGACTGTACGACTGCTGGAACAGTGAGTTTCCAAACTTTATGGGTTTTTATTCTCTTTGAAATACTGAGTTCATTATTTATTATTAGAGCTGCAACAATAATCAATAAAATGTATAATAATCGATAATGGAATTGGTTGTCAGCGAATGTCGTCATCCTCATTATGTGACAATGGTGTAGTTTATTGAAGTGTTATTGTGTAAATTGTTTGTCACTTCTGGACAGTCGTACTGGATCTGTTCTGTCGTGACTCGTGAGCATCAGGTTGCGCAATCGACTCGATCACGATATTGGGATGATTTAATTAAAACGGTGCGAACAAACACTAAATCTAAAAGCAGCAAATAACAGCATTTGTACACCAATGCAATTCTTTTTTTTTATTAAGTCTGTTAACTTGCTGGGTTTCTCTGTTTCGTTCTGTTTTTATAGCATTTGTCTACGACAGTAACTAATCTGTTCTCAAACGTGATTTACTGCAACTTTACTACGTTCAAATGCTTGTTTTTAATGTTTGTATATTTAATTTATGCATATATCATTTCATTATTATACAAATGTAATTCATTATATATTCTACAGTGGTGACAGCTATTTTTAGAAAATATGCCGGTTTTAAAAATAGCTGTTTCCTACCCTATTAAATCATTGGTGATAATTATTGTGAGAAATCATTAACATGATCAGTGTCTTCACATAGATCAGGGGTGTCAAACTCAGTGTCAAATCCGGCCCGACGTACAATTATATCTGGCCTGCGAGATGATTTTATATACATCTATTATTATTGTTATTAATGTCCCGGCGATATGAAGCGCTGATAACACAAACTACAGATCCCATAATGCAGCGCTTCATCTGCCTTACCGAACACCTGGGAACATTCCAGCGTCAATCAAGTCGAGCTTCTGTTGATGTATTTAACCCTATTGTAAAGTTATTGTGAAGCCCCTCACAATGGCGAAGAGAAAAGTGGATTCTGAAAACAGAGCCTTTCAAAACCGATAGGATTCTGAGTAGATGTTTACTGACACTGGCGGTAAACCCGTGTGTCTTATTAGTGGAGCGAATGTGGCTGTAATTAAGAAATTGAATCTAAGACGGAACTACGAGACAAAACATCAGGAGAAGCTGAAAAACCTGAATGCAGAGCAGAAGATACAGAAAGTAGAAGAGTTAAAGAAGAATCTGACATTTCAGCAGACGTTTTTCACCTGAGCAAAAGCACAAAGTGAAGCTGGTGTGAAAGCAAAGGAGAAATCAGAGGCACATCAGCCGGTTATTTACTGAGGGAGAGTTTCTGAAGAGCTGCATGATGAAGGTGTGATGTCTGGTGTTGGACAGGAGATATTTTTATGGAGAGCAAAATATTTTAAGTTATTTAAAGTTTAAGATTATTTTTTATAAAATGGCATAAGAGCAAAGAAATCTGATTGTTTTGATTTGTTGTTATTTTAACGTTTACTTAAAAGCACAATTTTTATTTATTTGTTCAGGTTTTTTTTGCAGCATGTTCATATTTCTAACTTGTCTAATTTTGACAGGAGATATTTTTATGGAGAGCAAAATATTTACAGTTTAAGTTTATTTATTTTGGAATAATAAATTCCTGTCTGTTTTTATTCATATTTATGTTTAAAAAAAACATTTAGTTTTAGTGTGTTCAATAAATGTTTATCCTGTTCCGCCTGTGACCTAAAGTTTTGGTCCCCTGTGCAATTCAGTTTGACCCCCTTATATAGATGAATATAATTAATTATTAATAATAACATATAATTAAAGGTTAATTCAGCTAATTTGTTATTTCTGAAGTGTGTATCAAACTGGTAGCCCATCACCATTAGTCGGTACCCAAGAAGTAGCTCTCGTTGTCAAAAAGTTTGGTGACCCCTGATCTGGAACAATCTCTGTGCTTAAGGGTCAAGGCCGGGAAAACCATACTGGATGCCCGTGATCTTCGGGCCCTTAGACGGCACTGCATTACATACAGGAATGCTTCTGTAATGGAAATCACAACATCTTTTTGGAAAACTGGGACTAAAGAGGACAAGGACAACCCAATGGCGAGTGCATAAAGTTCAAAACTTTGCTTGAAAGCTTTCCAGTTTTCATTTCTATTCGTCAACTTTAATTCGTCCGGCGAACAGAGGGAATTCGTCAATGTTAATCATTTATCCTGGTACCATGTATTGATGAGACTTACACACCGAGTATCACGTTCGGAACACCGTTTATTCACTGCTGCCGGTGTTACACACAGTCAGAACGTCTCTAGGTTACGACCGTAACCATAGTTCCCCGAGGGAACGAGACGCTGCGTCGAAACGCTATGGGAACGCCCCTGCGTGACCACGCTCTGAACCACGTGTGAAATCTAGCCAATAGGCAAGCCGTGACGTCATAGACAGGCGACGTCGCGTAAACCAGGAAGCTACAAGATGGCTGTGCGGTGGTAGCGACATTAGCTTCTTCAAAGAGAGAAGGTAAGCGCCGCAGGGATGCAGGGAGTGTGGTACGGAGACGCAGCGTCTCGTTCCCTCGGGGAACTATGGTTACGATCGTAACCTAGAGACGTTCCCCTTCAGGAACTCGAGCTGCGTCGAAACGCTATGGGAACGAGTGTCCAATCACGCCACACTGACCAGACCCTGCCGAAAGAGTGAGGGCCTCGGCACCAGCACGCAGAACAAAGGAGCCCGGGGTGGCTCTGAGATCAAGGCCATAAAACCAGACAAAGGACAGCGGGGTGGACCAACCCGCAGCGTCACAGACGTCCCGGAGTGACACTCCAGTGGATCCGGCCGCAGAGGCCGCCACACTCCGGCGGAGCGAGCCCTGACCGCGATCGGAGCGGGGACCAGGACTCGCAGCCAAACAACTGCACCCACCACCTCCAAGGACTCGTCCTGTGGAGATAAGCACCCAGTGCTCGCACTGGACACAGCCGGGTCTCGAAACCCCTGGTTGGGGGCTATAAACAGAGGAGGGCATAATGCCTGTAACACGACACATCGTGTGGGAGCACCCAGCGTGTAAGGAACACCCTGGCCATGCCAGGGGGCAACTCCAGGCAGGACGAGGCAACTGCCAAGACCCAGACAGGCACCCTGAGTCGCATCCCGGGCCACAACCTCCGGGCGCCGCGGAGGAAACGTGTCACCAATGGGACCTACCCAGTGAACACGGAAACCCTCAGGGTCGAAGGGGTTAACCCTGCGGCAAACTGTACCTGCAAAAACACCAGAACTGAACCGACCGGGCAGTTAACTGGGTCCAACAGTCGCCATCGTGCGGCGTACGACCTCCTCATGGAGGGAGCTCTGGGGTGGAGAAGGGCCTCTACTACCTCGGTAGAGAGAACAGCCGCTATAAACTGTGGGGCCACAGCCTCCACAACCCCGGGCGGGGGTGAACCAGGGTTCCTCCCG
The DNA here is from genome assembly GCF_946808225.1 of Silurus aristotelis. Lineage (NCBI taxonomy): Eukaryota > Metazoa > Chordata > Actinopteri > Siluriformes > Siluridae > Silurus > Silurus aristotelis. The sequence continues at coordinate 30,811,711 of NC_139576.1, forward strand.
CCATCGAGGTGCCACCAGGAGGAGAAGACTTCCTCCCGGCGAACTCATACCAGAACTCCCAAGAGCAGCGCGACTGGGGGGAAAGGCGTACAGGCGTAGCCTTGCCAAGACCGTCCCATGGCAGCCACTGTCTCGACAGGGCGTCTGCTCAGACATCCAACCGTCCCGGGACGTAAACGGCTCTAAATGAGAGGAGTTCGTCCACAAGAGGACCCCCTGCGCCAGCTGTTTGCAGGGGCGAGACCGGAGGCCCCCCTGGTGGTAGATGTACGAGACCACCGCAGTATTGTCTGCGCGGACCAACACATAGTGATCTCTAAGGACTGGGAGGAAGTGTTGTAACCCCAACAACACTGCCAGCATCTCCCAGCAACCTACGTGCCACAAGAGACGTGGGCCGCTCCACAGACCCTGGGCGGAGTGGCCACTATGACCACCCCCCCCCCCACCCCGTGAGGGAAGCATCCGTCGTTAGCATTACGCGACGACAAGGAGTCCCTAAAACGGGGCCTCGGGACAGAACGTAGGGTCCTACCATGCAACCAAGGCTCAAAGGGCACACCGTGAGACCTTGATGGTACGATACAGACTCCCAAAAGGGAGGCAGCGTTCTGAACACCCTGTGGCAGGGCCGACAGACCGGCCTCCCGGTGGTGCCAGGGAGGGACGAGCGCCGTAGCATGAGGTGCGCACCGCCCTCCAAGATGCAAACCATCAGGCCTACGCACCACAGCCCATTCACTAGAGGCAGGGACGACCCTCAGGCCGTCCAGCCCCTCCTCGGGCTCAGAGTGTCGCCATGGGCCCCTAGGACCTTCCCGCGGGAATCGGGTAGCAACACTCTCACCGGGCTATTTCGCTGTGCCTGGACGTACCAGGGCGAGGCTCCTGCCGAGCAGCCCCATCGGAGCAGCGAGGAACTACCACTGAAACGCCACCGCGGTCTCCTGAACCCGCCAGCAATCGCCCTCACCTACAGCGTTACCAGGTCAGGCCAGGAGGGGACAGCATGGCGCTCAGAAGGAAGCTCGCATCATCCCCCATAGCAGGCCAGCCCGGTATGCCTGCAACACACCCATCGTGTGGAAGCAACCCGTAGCCTGACCTGCCGCGTAGCCATACCCACCAGAGCCAAGCGGCTCTAGGTAGGCAAACCGATAGCCGTCACAGACGCAACACTCGGGGAGAAATAGCTAGCTACCGTCTCTACCACAAGCGGCATCGTCCCGTAGCCACCCCACTTCGCTCCAACAACATTCGCGCACAGCGAAAGAACATCGGAAAAGCACGCGTGCACACGGGCCTCCCAGGACCCAGACACCTCGGTGCGCAGATCAGGGAAGGCGCTGAGGCTGTGACACAGGGCACAGGAAACGCACAACCAGCTCACTGGGTGCGCGCTGCTTATGCCACACGACCGGCAAGCTAATCCAAGCTAAATCCGGCCCGTGCCACGACCTCAAGGAGCCCCACATACAGCACAGGCTGTGGGGAGTCCGCAGGCTCGCTATCATCCATCATCTCACCCTCCTTGGAGAGAGAGACATGCAATGCTGCGCCGCCCGCACCGGGAGAAGAAGCAGCCGCCAGGCATGCTTCCCCTAATTTCCCAAAATTTCATCCACCTCAGAGGAAGAAATACGGAGCACCGCGTCACACACACACCGGGAAAAGAACCGATTCCAAACGAGCGCTCTCCCCGGGGAACGGGAGCTCGGCTAGCAGCCGAGAGCGCATAGCCACACGGCTAATGCTAACAGCCGATACCATCGAGAGCCGAAGCCTCGAGGGAGAGCGCCCACCTCGGAGAGCGCTCTCCGAAATTCTTCCACCTCAAAGGAAGAATACGGAGCACCGCGTCACACACACGCTCCTAAGCTAAGCAAACAACACATCGGCTGCGTGTCACCCCCCCGGAAATGAATCGGGGCAAGCAGGAAACACGCAGATGGAATTCTGCCTGCATATAAGCTTATGACTGCACAGATAACACACTCAAAGCGCTTACCTGAACGAGCAGAAGCTAATGTCGCTACCACCGCACAGCCATCTTGTAGCTTCCTGGTTTACGCGACGTCGCCTGTCTATGACGTCACGGCTTGCCTATTGGCTAGATTTCACACGTGGTTCAGAGCGTGGTCACGCAGGGGCGTTCCCATAGCGTTTCGACGCAGCTCGAGTTCCTGCAGGGGAACTTAACTGTATTGGTAGCATTACACTGCCCTCTAGTGGCCATCATATACAACTTATACATATTAATACAGTTTCATATAGGCGCCATAATGGTATTAAGAGGTGGATTGATTCAAGGTAGGACACTACGGAGGGCCTGGTTGTGAAATACACTGATGTAATGGTTAATCGGTGTACAGCAAACAGTCGGTTGGAATAAAATAACCTCAGCATCTGAGCATTGCTACTTGTTTTATTTTACGTGAACAGACTGCGGACCATTCATTCATATTTAAATGATTATTTACGGAAACTCCACTTATCACTTATTACAGATACTGAATCCAAACTGTCTATAGAGGTCTAGCTTCCTTTCCCCCTGTGTGTGTATGTGTGTGTGTGTGTGTGTGTGTGTGTGTGTGTGTGTGTGTAAATATTTTCGCAGTTTCTTGTGTTGGGTAAAATAATTCAAATCCGACAAATAGAAATGGACTGGTAAGGCGGTAACGACAAATCACAGGTAATTCTAACGCCCTCGTTCCAGTAATTCTCGCGATATTTCCTGAAATCTCTTAAAGAGACAAAGTGTATTGCTGCAGCGCTCTTTATTCATTCTACTGTATATCCATCACGTGGTATCCTATAATTAAAATCCGTATCATATGACGTATTTAAGACATAAAATGTATAGTGACATCACCTGGTTTTAAAGCATGTTTTGGAAAGATTTAAGCTGAATATTTCATATATCTGTGAATTTTGTGGTCAAGAAAATGAAACCATTTTGCATCTTTTTTTTAAATTGTATTTACTCCAGATTATTTTGGGAGGATTTGAATATTTGATGTACTGTTTTATAGAAAATTTTAATTGTGAACAACAACATATACATTTGTTTATTTTAGTAGGAAAATTCCATATACATAGGAAAAAGCGGGATCAATGTAGACACAAGTGGGTTGTGAGATGGAGGAGAAAGAAAAATTCTGGAGTAAGTTAGATGAATTGGTAGAAGGTGAACCTGGGAATGAAAGATTGGTGATTAGGGCAGATTCAAATGGGCATACAGGGAACAGAGGTGATGAGGAGGTGATGGGTAGGTATGGCTTTAGGGAGAGGAATGTGGTGATGGATTTTGCTAAAAGGATGGAAATGGCCGTGGTGAATACGAACTTTAAGAAGAAGGAGGATCATAGAGTGACATATAAGAGTGGAGGAAGAAGCACACAGGTGGACTATGTTCTATGTAGGAGAACACAAACTTGAGGGGGGATTTTCACTGCACAATTAACCTAAAGGAGATTGGAGACTGTAAGGTGTTGGCAGGGGACAGTGTAGCTTGACAACATCGGATGGTGGTCTGTAGGATGGTTTGGTGTGTGTGTGTGTGTGTGTGTGTGTGTGTGTTTATGATCAACCAGAAAATCTCTTTACATCCACTACACTCTTTCTGTACTCTTCCTTCAGCATCACCCCTACACCATTTTTTTTTCCATCCACACCATGATAGAACAGCCCCCCTCCAATGTTCCTGACCTTACTTCTTTTTTACTTTCACAATTAGAAATAACCGTAGTTCAAAGAGTGCCTTGTCATAAGTTAATTTGTAGCAGTTCTTACCTTCTTAATTTTTTTCTTGGCCCTCATTGTCTTATCCAAACGAAAAGGTAAGTCCAAAGTCAATATTAGTGTTACTGTATCAAATTCATATGTCAAGAAACAGTCAGTTACAGCGGGGAAAATAAGTATTTGACACATCAGCATTTTTATCAGTAAGGGGATTTCTAAGTGGGCTATTGATACAAAATTTCCAGCAGATGTAGCCATCATGCCAAATATTGAATTCATACAAAGACATCAGAACATTTAAGTATACAAGTTGAGTCATAATAAATAAAGTGAAATGACACAGGGAATAAGTATTGGACACATGAAGATAACAAGGTGCAAAATGGCATAGAAAGCCAGGAGATCACCTGAAATCTGTCAGTATTGAGAGAGAAACCCTGCCCCCTATCAGAACTAATTGATATCAGCTGCTTTAGTCCTAATTGATGGCCTATAAAGGCTTCTCGTTACCCAGGAGGCACACAGGAAAGACTTCATGATGGGTAAAAGCAAAGAACTCTCTCAAGATCTTCGTAATCTTATCATTGAAAAGCATTTTGATGGGAATGGTTATAGGTGCATTTCCAGAATGCTGAATGTTCCTGTGAGCACTGTGGGGGCCATTATCCGGAAATGGAAAGAGCATCATTTCACCATAAACCGGCCACGATCAGGTGCTCCACGTAAGATCCCTGTCCGAGGAGTCCAAAGAATAATCAGGAGAGTTCCCCAGAGCCAAGAACCACTCGGGCAGAACTTCAGGAAGACCTTGCATCAGCAGGTACTGTTGTTTCAAAGAAAACTATAAGCAATGCACTGAACCGCCATGGCATCCATGCACGCTCACCACGCACATTCTGGACATTCTGGATAAAAATCTGCTGCCATCTACCAGAAAGCTGAAAATAAAAAAGGGTGGACATTTCAGCAAGACAATGATCCCAAACACAAGGCCAAGGAAACAATGAAGTGGTTGTAAAGAAAAAAAATCAAGTTGCTTGAATGGCCCAGTCAATTACCTGACCTAAATCCCATAGAAAATCTATGGAGAGAACTGAAGATCAAAGTTCATAAAAGAGGCCCAAGTAACCTTCAAGATTTAAAGACCATTTGTGTGTAAGAATGGGCCAGAATCACTCCTGAGCAATGCAGACGACTGGTCTCTCCATACAAGAGGCATTTAGAAGCTGTAATCACCAACAAAGGCTTTTCTACAAAGTATTAAATAAAGTGTGTTCAATACTTGTTCCCTGTGTCATTTCACTTTATTTATTATGACTCAACTTGTATAGTTAAATGTTCTGCTTTCTTTGTATGAATTTTGTGTCAATAGCCCACTTAGAAATCCCATTACTGATAAAAATGCTGATGTGTCAAATACTTATTTTCCCCGCTGTATGTAAAGAGAAAAGTGAGAGAGAGAGAGAGAAGAGAGAGAGAGAGAGAGAGAGAGAGAGAGAGAGAGAGAGAGAGAGAGAGAGCTGTTGAATAGAAATTCTTTGCTGTTAGATTTAGAAAAAAACACTGCATGTACATGAGTATAACAGATTGTTAAGCATGACGACGGAGTAGATCCAAGTATGAACTTTATTTAGAGATTGGTCAAACAGGCAGGGTCGATAACAGCATAAAGTAATACGCAAGGATAGATAAAAGGGTAATCCAAAAAAAGGCAAAGTCATGGCAGGCGAAAAACAATAATGAAACAAGGCCAAATGCAGGAAGGCAATGAAACAAAGAAAACATGGAGCATAGCATGGTGAAACACTTTTGGCATAAACAAAACATACAACACATTAATTCAACAATAAAGAGCAACGGACATACGTGGGTGTGTTCATTTTAAAGTCATCCTGCTGGGAACTTGGAGGAGTATGTAATTGGGTCCCAGGCAGGGGCTTCTGAGAACTGCAGTCCAATAGAACACAGTCTTAGTAGTCATGGCGCACTCTAGTGGAGAGTGGGATAGAACGACGGCGTGGAAATTAGCATTCAGGACAAAAGGTAATAAGGCAGAACAACAACAAAAGCTCACTTGCCAAGATTAATGATCGAACTCACAACCTTCAGATTATGGGATAAACGTGCTACCTACTTTTTTCTTTAGTGTAAAAAGATATTTGACCTGGTTTAGGCCAGCTACTGTGCCAATATACTGTCCAAACTGACTCTAAGACATATCCATGTTATTACAAACCCCAGAATCTGAAATTTCTGGGGAGTTAAACCACTACAAACAGTATGATCAAATGTTTGTGTAGAAATCACAGTGCAGTTGCACCAAATTTACCTGATTTTCATTGCAGTTTGTATGGCCATGGTACCACGCTTACAGCAATAACAAAGAGGAGATACAACTAACAAACATTAGGCACTAATGTCCTAAGTTATTAAAAATTAAACCAATTCAACATGCATGGGTTCAAGGGCAAACAATCTAAGCAAGCTGAATACCAACCTAGATCGTTTGCTCTTGGACTGATGCATGTTGTATTGGTTTAATATAAGAGATTTTTTTAATCATATTTAGAACAATTACTATACCATTGTACTGTTCACTTTGGATTTAATCTACCTGGTGTAAAATTAAAGTTACAATCAAGGCAAGTGGAAAAGCCAAACAACTCTGGTGGGACTCAAACCGACAACCTTTGAATAGCTTTACCGCTGAGACTAAAAGGACAATGCGCTATTCATTGCGCCACAGAACCCCTAAACTGTAGAGCTCTGTATTTTACTATCTCGGAACTGTTTAACTCAATGGATGGCTCTTAGTTTGTTTAAAATAACTGTTAATTCCATTGCTAACAAATAGTATCAAGCTTCAAAAGGGTCAGAGCAAAGCCTGCAATTCACCATTTAGTGCCCCAGAGAAACCATTTCATCCACTTACAATTTTATATCTCAAGCAGCTCAGATTTTGTGGCGGATCGGTAGCGCGTCTGACTCCTGATCCAAGGGTTGCTTCTTCGAATCGTGTCATAGTTGCTGCACTCTTTTCGGCCTCTATTTGCAGCTGCTCTATCTTTGATTGTCCAATGTGGAGACTTTGAATTTGTCCAAAGTGTAGTCCGTCTCATCAAATTAACGTTAGTACATTATAACCCTTGTATAACATGTTACCAAACTTTGTCAATTTGCTCTAGCTGAAAAAAAGATAACTCTGCAAATAGTGACTAAGATGTATTCACAATTCAAGTTTCAGTGACACCTCAAATAATGTCAAAGTCAAAGTATGTTTGAACCAATGATATTTGCATGGGAGGATCATGGCAATATATTTTGGGTTTAAACAAAGACAACTGTTGTCAGAGCCACTGGTTGGTCAAAATGAACACCATAAAGGATGCTTACCACAGTGAGACTAAACCATAATTTGCTAATGTATGGGTAAGACTTGGAAAGCATGTGGAAACGTCAGAGCCCGTACTCTGTGCAAGAAAACAAATCTCATGGAATTTTTACATCAAGGGAAGATTCAAACAAGCTTTGGATTATCCCACCACAAAGAATCATTCAGCCGTTGGCTTTTTAACGCCCGAACAGGGACTTGAACCCTGGACCCTCAGATTAAAAGTCTGATGCTCTACCGACTGAGCTATCGGGGCTGGGCTCAAGTACCAGCTTCAAACCTAGAGCAGTTGCGACACCTGGCCTCAATAAACTACTTGTCTCTGTGCTGGCTCAGAGGGCGAATCTCAGGAGTTTCTTGAAGCTTTTTCCAATAGTTTAATGTGCCTTTTTTGCAAGACGCCCACCACGAAGGTTATCCCCTTTTTCATGTCCAACAGCAGTAATCAAGGATGCAGGCTGGTTGAAAAATGTGACTATGTATAACTCACATAAAAAGCACCTTAAAATCTCCTTTGCCAATCTTTGTCCATAGTCTTATATATAGCATTTGCTTTTTGCAAACTAACTTTCCATTTCATCACTGACCAAATGACTGACACTGAGTTCATTATTTCACTGTATAGTGTAACAGATTGTTTCCTTTACATATGAAATGTAACTCCTGAATCTTACTTACACCAACAATCAGGGACTTCCAATGCGGATAATGTCAGAGCCTGCAACCTGACCGTCAGACTCAATTTGTCATTACAACCGCGACGAGATAAATGCAAAGCCTTCTCTGGGCCATAAGGCTGGTCAAAACAACCCCTCGGACCTCGTGGCGCAACGGTAGCGCGTCTGACTCCAGATCAGAAGGTTGCGTGTTTGAATCACGTCGAGGTCATGGTTGCTGGACTCTTGCTTTTGGCCTTTATTAGCAGCTGCTCTATCTTTGATTGTCCAATGTGGAGACTTTGAATTTGTCCAAAGTGTAGTCCGTCTCATCAAATTAACGTTAGTACATTATAACCCTCCTATAACATGTTACCAAACTTTGTCAATTTGCTCTGGTTAAAAAAAAAGATAACTCTGCAAATAGTGACTAAGATGTATTCACAATTTAAGTTTCAGTGACACCTCAAATAATGTCAAAGTCAAAGTATGTTTGAACCAATGATATTTGCATGGGAGGATCATGGCAATATATTTTGGGTTTAAACAAAGACAACTGTTGTCAGAGCCACTGGTTGGTCAAAATGAACACCATAAAGGATGCTTACCACAGTGAGACTAAACCATAATTTGCTAATGTATGGGTAAGACTTGGAAAGCATGTGGAAACGTCAGAGCCCGTACTCTGTGCAAGAAAACAAATCTCATGGAATTTTTACGTCAAGGGAAGATTCAAACAAGCTTTGGATTATCCCACCACAAAGAATCATTCAGCCGTTGGCTTTTTAACGCCCGAACAGGGACTTGAACCCTGGACCCTCAGATTAAAAGTCTGATGCTCTACCGACTGAGATATCAGGGCTGGGCTCAAGTACCAGCTTCGAACCTAGAGCAGTTGCGACACCTGGCCTCAATAAACTACTTGTCTCTGTGCTGGCTCAGAGGGCGAATCTCAGGAGTTTCTTGAAGCTTTTTCCAATAGTTTAAATGTGCCTCGTTTGCAAGACGCCCACCACGAAGGTTATCCCCTTTTTCATGTCCAACAGCAGTAATCAAGGATGCAGGCTGGTTGAAAAATGTGACTATGTATAACTCACATAAAAAGCACCTTAAAATCTCCTTTGCCAATCTTTGTCCATAGTCTTATATATAGCATTTGCTTTTTGCAAACTAACTTTCCATTTCATCACTGACCAAATGACTGACACTGAGTTCATTATTTCACTGTATAGTGTAACAGATTGTTTCCTTTACATATGAAATGTAACTCCTGAATCTTACTTACACCAACAATCAGGGACTTCCAATGCGGATAATGTCAGAGCCTACAACCTGACCGTCAGACTCAATTTGTCATTACAACCGCGACGAGATAAATGCAAAGCCTTCTCTGGGCCATAAGGCTGGTCAAAACAACCCCTCGGACCTCGTGGCACAACGGTAGTGCGTCTGACTCCAGATCAGAAGGTTGCGTGTTTGAATCACGTCGAGGTCATGGTTGCTTGACTCTTGCTTTTGGCCTTTATTAGCAGCTGCTCTATCTTTGATTGTCCAATGTGGAGACTTTGAATTTGTCCAAAGTGTAGTCCGTCTCATCAAATTAACGTTAGTACATTATAACCCTCCTATAACATGTTACCAAACTTTGTCAATTTGCTCTAGTTAAAAAAAAAGATAACTCTGCAAATAGTGACTAAGATGTATTCACAATTCAAGTTTCAGTGACACCTCAAATAATGTCAAAGTCAAAGTATGTTTGAACCAATGATATTTGCATGGGAGGATCATGGCAATATATTTTGGGTTTAAACAAAGACAACTGTTGTCAGAGCCACTGGTTGGTCAAAATGAACACCATAAAGGATGCTTACCACAGTGAGACTAAACCATAATTTGCTAATGTATGGGTAAGACTTGGAAAGCATGTGGAAACGTCAGAGCCCGTACTCTGTGCAAGAAAACAAATCTCATGGAATTTTTACGTCAAGGGAAGATTCAAACAAGCTTTGGATTATCCCACCACAAAGAATCATTCAGCCGTTGGCTTTTTAACGCCCGAACAGGGACTTGAATCCTGGACCCTCAGATTAAAAGTCTGATGCTCTACCGACTGAGATATCAGGGCTGGGCTCAAGTACCAGCTTCGAACCTAGAGCAGTTGCGACACCTGGCCTCAATAAACTACTTGTCTCTGTGCTGGCTCAGAGGGCGAATCTCAGGAGTTTCTTGAAGCTTTATCCAATAGTTTAAATGTGCCTCTTTTGCAAGACGCCCACCACGAAGGTTATCCCCTTTTTCATGTCCAACAGCAGTAATCAAGGATGCAGGCTGGTTGAAAAATGTGACTATGTATAACTCACATAAAAAGCACCTTAAAATCTCCTTTGCCAATCTTTGTCCATAGTCTTTTATATAGCATTTGCTTTTTGCAAACTAACTTTCCATTTCATCACTGACCAAATGACTGACACTGAGTTCATTATTTCACTGTATAGTGTAACAGATTGTTTCCTTTACATATGAAATGTAACTCCTGAATCTTACTTACACCAACAATCAGGGACTTCCAATCCGGATAATGTCAGAGCCAGCAACCTGACCGTCAGACTCAATTTGTCATTACAACCGCGACGAGATAAATGCAAAGCCTTCTCTGGGCCATAAGGCTGGTCAAAATAACCCCTCGGACCTCGTGGCGCAACGGTAGCGCGTCTGACTCCAGATCAGAAGGTTGCGTGTTTGAATCACGTCGAGGTCATGGTTGCTGAACTTTTGCTTTTGGCCTTTATTAGCAGCTGCTCTATCTTTGATTGTCCAATGTGGAGACTTTGAATTTGTCCAAAGTGTAGTCCGTCTCATCAAATTAACGTTAGTACATTATAACCCTCCTATAACATGTTACCAAACTTTGTTAATTTGCTCTAGCTGAAAAAAAAGATTAATCTGCAAATAGTGACTAAGATGTATTCACAATTCAAGTTTCAGTGACACCTCAAATAATGTCAAAGTCAAAGTATGTTTGAACCAATGATATTTGCATGGGAGGATCATGGCAATATATTTTGGGTTTAAACAAAGACAACTGTTGTCAGAGCCACTGGTTGGTCAAAATGAACACCATAAAGGATGCTTACCACAGTGAGACTAAACCATAATTTGCTAATGTATGGGTAAGACTTGGAAAGCATGTGGAAACGTCAGAGCCCGTACTCTGTGCAAGAAAACAAATCTCATGGAATTTTTACATCAAGGGAAGATTCAAACAAGCTTTGGATTATCCCACCACAAAGAATCATTCAGCCGTTGGCTTTTTAACGCCCGAACAGGGACTTGAACCCTGGACCCTCAGATTAAAAGTCTGATGCTCTACCGACTGAGCTATCGGGGCTGGGCTCAAGTACCAGCTTCGAACCTAGAGCAGTTGCGACACCTGGCCTCAATAATCTACTTGTCTCTGTGCTGGCTCAGAGAGCGAATCTCAGGAGTTTCTTGAAGCTTTATCCAATAGTTTAAATGTGCCTCTTTTGCAAGACGCCCACCACGAAGGTTATCCCCTTTTTCATGTCCAACAGCAGTAATCAAGGATGCAGGCTGGTTGAAAAATGTGACTATGTATAACTCACATAAAAAGCACCTTAAAATCTCCTTTGCCAATCTTTGTCCATAGTCTTTTATATAGCATTTGCTTTTTGCAAACTAACTTTCCATTTCATCACTGACCAAATGACTGACACTGAGTTCATTATTTCACTGTATAGTGTAACAGATTGTTTCCTTTACATATGAAATGTAACTCCTGAATCTTACTTACACCAACAATCAGGGACTTCCAATCCGGATAATGTCAGAGCCAGCAACCTGACCGTCAGACTCAATTTGTCATTACAACCGCGACGAGATAAATGCAAAGCCTTCTCTGGGCCATAAGGCTGGTCAAAATAACCCCTCGGACCTCGTGGCGCAACGGTAGCGCGTCTGACTCCAGATCAGAAGGTTGCGTGTTTGAATCACGTCGAGGTCATGGTTGCTGAACTTTTGCTTTTGGCCTTTATTAGCAGCTGCTCTATCTTTGATTGTCCAATGTGGAGACTTTGAATTTGTCCAAAGTGTAGTCCGTCTCATCAAATTAACGTTAGTACATTATAACCCTCCTATAACATGTTACCAAACTTTGTTAATTTGCTCTAGCTGAAAAAAAAGATTAATCTGCAAATAGTGACTAAGATGTATTCACAATTCAAGTTTCAGTGACACCTCAAATAATGTCAAAGTCAAAGTATGTTTGAACCAATGATATTTGCATGGGAGGATCATGGCAATATATTTTGGGTTTAAACAAAGACAACTGTTGTCAGAGCCACTGGTTGGTCAAAATGAACACCATAAAGGATGCTTACCACAGTGAGACTAAACCATAATTTGCTAATGTATGGGTAAGACTTGGAAAGCATGTGGAAACGTCAGAGCCCGTACTCTGTGCAAGAAAACAAATCTCATGGAATTTTTACATCAAGGGAAGATTCAAACAAGCTTTGGATTATCCCACCACAAAGAATCATTCAGCCGTTGGCTTTTTAACGCCCGAACAGGGACTTGAACCCTGGACCCTCAGATTAAAAGTCTGATGCTCTACCGACTGAGCTATCGGGGCTGGGCTCAAGTACCAGCTTCGAACCTAGAGCAGTTGCGACACCTGGCCTCAATAATCTACTTGTCTCTGTGCTGGCTCAGAGAGCGAATCTCAGGAGTTTCTTGAAGCTTTTTCCAATAGTTTAATGTGCCTTTTTTGCAAGACGCCCACCACGAAGGTTATCCCCTTTTTCATGTCCAACAGCAGTAATCAAGGATGCAGGCTGGTTGAAAAATGTGACTATGTATAACTCACATAAAAAGCACCTTAAAATCTCCTTTGCCAATCTTTGTCCATAGTCTTATATATAGCATTTGCTTTTTGCAAACTAACTTTCCATTTCATCACTGACCAAATGACTGACACTGAGTTCATTATTTCACTGTATAGTGTAACAGATTGTTTCCTTTACATATGAAATGTAACTCCTGAATCTTACTTACACCAACAATCAGGGACTTCCAATGCGGATAATGTCAGAGCCTGCAACCTGACCGTCAGACTCAATTTGTCATTACAACCGCGACGAGATAAATGCAAAGCCTTCTCTGGGCCATGAGGCTGGTCAAAACAGCCCCTCGGACCTCGTGGCGCAACGGTAGTGCGTCTGACTCCAGATCAGAAGGTTGCGTGTTCGAATCACGTCGAGGTCATGGTTGCTGGACTCTTGCTTTTGGCCTTTATTAGCAGCTGCTCTATCTTTGATTGTCCAATGTGGAGACTTTGAATTTGTCCAAAGTGTAGTCCGTCTCATCAAATTAACGTTAGTACATTATAACCCTCCTATAACATGTTACCAAACTTTGTCAATTTGCTCTAGCTGAAAAAAAGATAACTCTGCAAATAGTGACTAAGATGTATTCACAATTCAAGTTTCAGTGACACCTCAAATAATGTCAAAGTCAAAGTATGTTTGAACCAATGATATTTGCATGGGAGGATCATGGCAATATATTTTGGGTTTAAACAAAGACAACTGTTGTCAGAGCCACTGGTTGGTCAAAATGAACACCATAAAGGATGCTTACCACAGTGAGACTAAACCATAATTTGCTAATGTATGGGTAAGACTTGGAAAGCAAGTGGAAACGTCAGAGCCTGTACTCTGTGCAAGAAAACAAATCTCATGGAATTTTTACATCAAGGGAAGATTCAAACAAGCTTTGGATTATCCCACCACAAAGAATCATTCAGCCGTTGGCTTTTTAACACCCGAACAGGGACTTGAACCCTGGACCCTCAGATTAAAAGTCTGATGCTCTACCGACTGAGCTATCGGGGCTGGGCTCAAGTACCAGCTTCGAACCTAGAGCAGTTGCGACACCTGGCCTCAATAATCTACTTGTCTCTGTGCTGGCTCAGAGAGCGAATCTCAGGAGTTTCTTGAAGCTTTTTCCAATAGTTTAATGTGCCTTTTTTGCAAGACGCCCACCACGAAGGTTATCCCCTTTTTCATGTCCAACAGCAGTAATCAAGGATGCAGGCTGGTTGAAAAATGTGACTATGTATAACTCACATAAAAAGCACCTTAAAATCTCCTTTGCCAATCTTTGTCCATAGTCTTATATATAGCATTTGCTTTTTGCAAACTAACTTTCCATTTCATCACTGACCAAATGACTGACACTGAGTTCATTATTTCACTGTATAGTGTAACAGATTGTTTCCTTTACATATGAAATGTAACTCCTGAATCTTACTTACACCAACAATCAGGGACTTCCAATGCGGATAATGTCAGAGCCTGCAACCTGACCGTCAGACTCAATTTGTCATTACAACCGCGACGAGATAAATGCAAAGCCTTCTCTGGGCCATGAGGCTGGTCAAAACAGCCCCTCGGACCTCGTGGCGCAACGGTAGTGCGTCTGACTCCAGATCAGAAGGTTGCGTGTTCGAATCACGTCGAGGTCATGGTTGCTGGACTCTTGCTTTTGGCCTTTATTAGCAGCTGCTCTATCTTTGATTGTCCAATGTGGAGACTTTGAATTTGTCCAAAGTGTAGTCCGTCTCATCAAATTAACGTTAGTACATTATAACCCTCCTATAACATGTTACCAAACTTTGTCAATTTGCTCTAGCTGAAAAAAAGATAACTCTGCAAATAGTGACTAAGATGTATTCACAATTCAAGTTTCAGTGACACCTCAAATAATGTCAAAGTCAAAGTATGTTTGAACCAATGATATTTGCATGGGAGGATCATGGCAATATATTTTGGGTTTAAACAAAGACAACTGTTGTCAGAGCCACTGGTTGGTCAAAATGAACACCATAAAGGATGCTTACCACAGTGAGACTAAACCATAATTTGCTAATGTATGGGTAAGACTTGGAAAGCAAGTGGAAACGTCAGAGCCTGTACTCTGTGCAAGAAAACAAATCTCATGGAATTTTTACATCAAGGGAAGATTCAAACAAGCTTTGGATTATCCCACCACAAAGAATCATTCAGCCGTTGGCTTTTTAACACCCGAACAGGGACTTGAACCCTGGACCCTCAGATTAAAAGTCTGATGCTCTACCGACTGAGCTATCCGGGCTCGGCTCAGGTACCAGCTTCGAACCTAGAGCAGTTGCGACACCTGGCCTCAATAAACTACTTGTCTCTGTGCTGGCTCAGAGGGCGAATCTCAGGAGTTTCTTAAAGCTTTATCCAATAGTTTAATGTGCCTTTTTTGCAAGACGCCCACCACGAAGGTTATCCCCTTTTTCATGTCCAACAGCAGTAATCAAGGATGCAGGCTGGTTGAAAAATGTGACTATGTATAACTCACATAAAAAGCACCTTAAAATCTCCTTTGCCAATCTTTGTCCATAGTCTTATATATAGCATTTGCTTTTTGCAAACTAACTTTCCATTTCATCACTGACCAAATGACTGACACTGAGTTCATTTTTTCACTGTATAGTGTAACAGATTGTTTCCTTTACATATGAAATGTAACTCCTGAATCTTACTTACACCAACAATCAGGGACTTCCAATGCGGATAATGTCAGAGCCTGCAACCTGACCGTCAGACTCAATTTGTCATTACAACCGCGACGAGATAAATGCAAAGCCTTCTGTGGGCCATGAGGCTGGTCAAAACAGCCCCTCGGACCTCGTGGCGCAATGGTAGCACGTCTGACTCCAGATCAGAAGGTTGCGTGTTCGATTCACGTCGAGGTCATGGTTGCTGGACTCTTGCTTTTGGCCTTTATTAGGAGCTGCTCTATCTTTGATTGTCCAATGTGGAGACTTTGAATTTGTCCAAAGTGTAGTCCGTCTCATCAAATTAACGTTAGTACATTATAACCCTCCTATAACATGTTACCAAACTTTGTCAATTTGCTCTAGCTGAAAAAAAAGATAACTCTGCAAATAGTGACTAAGATGTATTCACAATTCAAGTTTCAGTGACACCTCAAATAATGTCAAAGTCAAAGTATGTTTGAACCAATGATATTTGCATGGGAGGATCATGGCAATATATTTTGGGTTTAAACAAAGACAACTGTTGTCAGAGCCACTGGTTGGTCAAAATGAACACCATAAAGGATGCTTACCACAGTGAGACTAAACCATAATTTGCTAATGTATGGGTAAGACTTGGAAAGCATGTGGAAACGTCAGAGCCCGTACTCTGTGCAAGAAAAAAAATCTCATGGAATTTTTACGTCAAGGGAAGATTCAAACAAGCTTTGGATTATCCCACCACAAAGAATCATTCAGCCGTTGGCTTTTTAACGCCCGAACAGGAACTTGAACCCTGGACCCTCAGATTAAAAGTCTGATGCTCTACAGACTGAACTATCCGGGCTCGGCTCAGGTACCAGCTTCGAACCTAGAGCAGTTGCGACACCTGGCCTCAATAAACTACTTGTCTCTGTGCTGGCTCAGAGGGCGAATCTCAAGAGTTTGTTGAAGCTTTTTCCCATAGTTTAATGTGCCTTTTTTGCAAGACGCCCACCACGAAGGTTATCCCCTTTTTCATGTCCAACAGCAGTAATCAAGGATGCAGGCTGGTTGAAAAATGTGACTATGTATAACTCACATAAAAAGCACCTTAAAATCTCCTTTGCCAATCTTTGTCCATAGTCTTATATATAGCATTTGCTTTTTGCAAACTAACTTTCCATTTCATCACTGACCAAATGACTGACACTGAGTTCATTATTTCACTGTATAGTGTAACAGATTGTTTCCTTTACATATGAAATGTAACTCCTGAATCTTACTTACACCAACAATCAGGGACTTCCAATGCGGATAATGTCAGAGCCTGCAACCTGACCGTCAGACTCAATTTGTCATTACAACCGCGACGAGATAAATGCAAAGCCTTCTGTGGGCCATGAGGCTGGTCAAAACAGCTCCTCGGACCTCGTGGCGCAACGGTAGCGCGTCTGACTCCAGATCAGAAGGTTGCGTGTTCGAATCACGTCGAGGTCATGGTTGCTGGACTCTTGCTTTTGGCCTTTATTAGCAGCTGCTCTATCTTTGATTGTCCAATGTGGAGACTTTGAATTTGTCCAAAGTGTAGTCCGTCTCATCAAATTAACGTTAGTACATTATAACCCTCCTATAACATGTTAACAAACTTTGTCAATTTGCTCTAGCTGAAAAAAAGATAACTCTGCAAATAGTGACTAAGATGTATTCACAATTCAAGTTTCAGTGACACCTCAAATAATGTCAAAGTCAAAGTATGTTTGAACCAATGATATTTGCATGGGAGGATCATGGCAATATATTTTGGGTTTAAACAAAGACAACTGTTGTCAGAGCCACTGGTTGGTCAAAATGAACACCATAAAGGATGCTTACCACAGTGAGACTAAACCATAATTTGCTAATGTATGGGTAAGACTTGGAAAGCATGTGGAAACGTCAGAGCCCGTACTCTGTGCAAGAAAAAAAATCTCATGGAATTTTTACGTCAAGGGAAGATTCAAACAAGCTTTGGATTATCCCACCACAAACAATCATTCAGCCGTTGGCTTTTTACCGCCCGAACAGGGACTTGAACCCTGGACCCTCAGATTAAAAGTCTGATGCTCTACCGACTGAGCTATCCGGGCTCGGCTCAGGTACCAGCTTCGAACCTAGAGCAGTTGCGACACCTGGCCTCAATTAACTACTTGTCTCTGTGCTGGCTCAGAGGGCGAATCTCAGGAGTTTCTTGAAGCGTTTTCCAATAGTTTAATGTGCCTTTTTTGCAAGACGCCCACCACGAAGGTTATCCCCTTTTTCATGTCCAACAGCAGTAATCAAGGATGCAGGCTGGTTGAAAAATGTGACTATGTATAACTCACATAAAAAGCACCTTAAAATCTCCTTTGCCAATCTTTGTCCATAGTCTTATATATAGCATTTGCTTTTTGCAAACTAACTTTCCATTTCATCACTGACCAAATGACTGACACTGAGTTCATTATTTCACTGTATAGTGTAACAGATTGTTTCCTTTACATATGAAATGTAACTCCTGAATCTTACTTACACCAACAATCAGGGACTTCCAATGCGGATAATGTCAGAGCCTGCAACCTGACCGTCAGACTCAATTTGTCATTACAACCGCGACGAGATAAATGCAAAGCCTTCTCTGGGCCATAAGGCTGGTCAAAACAACCCCTCGGACCTCGTGGCGCACTGGTAGCGCGTCTGACTCCAGATCAGAAGGTTGCGTGTTTGAATCACGTCGAGGTCATGGTTGCTGGACTCTTGCTTTTGGCCTTTATTAGCAGCTGCTCTATCTTTGATTGTCCAATGTGGAGACTTTGAATTTGTCCAAAGTGTAGTCCGTCTCATCAAATTAACGTTAGTACATTATAACCCTCCTATAACATGTTACCAAACTTTGTCAATTTGCTCTAGCTGAAAAAAAGATAACTCTGCAAATAGTGACTAAGATGTATTCACAATTCAAGTTTCAGTGACACCTCAAATAATGTCAAAGTCAAAGTATGTTTGAACCAATGATATTTGCATGGGAGGATCATGGCAATATATTTTGGGTTTAAACAAAGACAACTGTTGTCAGAGCCACTGGTTGGTCAAAATGAACACCATAAAGGATGCTTACCACAGTGAGACTAAACCATAATTTGCTAATGTATGGGTAAGACTTGGAAAGCATGTGGAAACGTCAGAGCCCGTACTCTGTGCAAGAAAAAAAATCTCATGGAATTTTTACGTCAAAGGAAGATTCAAATAAGCTTTGGATTATCCCACCACAAAGAATCATTCAGCCGTTGGCTTTTTACCGCCCGAACAGGGACTTGAACCCTGGACCCTCAGATTAAAAGTCTGATGCTCTACCGACTGAGCTATCCGGGATCGGCTCAGGTACCAGCTTCGAACCTAGAGCAGTTGCGACACCTGGCCTCAATAAACTACTTGTCTCTGTGCTGGCTCAGAGGGCGAATCTCAGGAGTTTCTTGAAGCTTTTTCCAATAGTTTAATGTGCCTTTTTTGCAAGACGCCCACCATGAAGGTTATCCCCTTTTATGTCCAACAGCAGTAATCAAGGATGCAGGCTGGTTGAAAAATGTGACTATGTATAACTCACATAAAAAGCACCTTAAAATCTCCTTTGCCAATCTTTGTCCATAGTCTTATATATAGCATTTGCTTTTTGCAAACTAACTTTCCATTTCATCACTGACCAAATGACTGACACTGAGTTCATTATTTCACTGTATAGTGTAACAGATTGTTTCCTTTACATATGAAATGTAACTCCTGAATCTTACTTACACCAACAATCAGGGACTTCCAATGCGGATAATGTCAGAGCCTGCAACCTGACCGTCAGACTCAATTTGTCATTACAACCGCGACGAGATAAATGCAAAGCCTTCTGTGGGCCATGAGGCTGGTCAAAACAGCCGTTCGGACCTCGTGGCGCAACGGTAGCGCGTCTGACTCCAGATCAGAAGGTTGCGTGTTCGAATCACGTCGAGGTCATGGTTGCTGGACTCTTGCTTTTGGCCTTTATTAGCAGCTGCTCTATCTTTGATTGTCCAATGTGGAGACTTTGAATTTGTCCAAAGTGTAGTCCGTCTCATCAAATTAACGTTAGTACATTATAACCCTCCTATAACATGTTACCAAACTTTGTCAATTTGCTCTAGCTGAAAAAAAGATAACTTTGCAAATAGTGACTAAGATGTATTCACAATTCAAGTTTCAGTGACACCTCAAATAATGTCAAAGTCAAAGTATGTTTGAACCAATGATATTTGCATGGGAGGATCATGGCAATATATTTTGGGTTTAAACAAAGACAACTGTTGTCAGAGCCACTGGTTGGTCAAAATGAACACCATAAAGGATGCTTACCACAGTGAGACTAAACCATAATTTGCTAATGTATGGGTAAGACTTGGAAAGCATGTGGAAACGTCAGAGCCCGTACTCTGTGCAAGAAAAAAAATCTCATGGAATTTTTACATCAAGGGAAGATTCAAACAAGCTTTGGATTATCCCACCACAAAGAATCATTCAGCCGTTGGCTTTTTAACGCCCGAACAGGGACTTGAACCCTGGACCCTCAGATTAAAAGTCTGATGCTCTACCGACTGAGCTATCCGGGCTCGGCGCAGGTACCAGCTTCGAACCTAGAGCAGTTGCGACACCTGGCCTCAATAAACTACTTGTCTCTGTGCTGGCTCAGAGGGCGAATCTCAGGAGTTTCTTGAAGCGTTTTCCAATAGTTTAATGTGCCTTTTTTGCAAGACGCCCACCACGAAGGTTATCCCCTTTTTCATGTCCAACAGCAGTAATCAAGGATGCAGGCTGGTTGAAAAATGTGACTATGTATAACTCACATAAAAAGCACCTTAAAATCTCCTTTGCCAATCTTTGTCCATTGTCTTATATATAGCATTTGCTTTTTGCAAACTAACTTTCCATTTCATCACTGACCAAATGACTGACACTGAGTTCATTATTTCACTGTATAGTGTAACAGATTGTTTCCTTTACATATGAAATGTAACTCCTGAATCTTACTTACACCAACAATCAGGGACTTCCAATGCGGATAATGTCAGAGCCTGCAACCTGACCGTCAGACTCAATTTGTCATTACAACCGCGACGAGATAAATGCAAAGCCTTCTGTGGGCCATGAGGCTGGTCAAAACAGCCCCTCGGACCTCGTGGCGCAACGGTAGCGCGTCTGACTCCAGATCAGAAGGTTGCGTGTTTGAATCACGTCGAGGTCATGGTTGCTGGACTCTTGCTTTTGGCCTTTATTAGCAGCTGCTCTATCTTTGATTGTCCAATGTGGAGACTTTGAATTTGTCCAAAGTGTAGTCCGTCTCATCAAATTAACGTTAGTACATTATAACCCTCCTATAACATGTTAACAAACTTTGTCAATTTGCTCTAGCTGAAAAAAAGATAACTCTGCAAATAGTGACTAAGATGTATTCACAATTCAAGTTTCAGTGACACCTCAAATAATGTCAAAGTCAAAGTATGTTTGAACCAATGATATTTGCATGGGAGGATCATGGCAATATATTTTGGGTTTAAACAAAGACAACTGTTGTCAGAGCCACTGGTTGGTCAAAATGAACACCATAAAGGATGCTTACCACAGTGAGACTAAACCATAATTTGCTAATGTATGGGTAAGACTTGGAAAGCATGTGGAAACGTCAGAGCCCGTACTCTGTGCAAGAAAAAAAATCTCATGGAATTTTTACGTCAAGGGAAGATTCAAACAAGCTTTGGATTATCCCACCACAAACAATCATTCAGCCGTTGGCTTTTTACCGCCCGAACAGGGACTTGAACCCTGGACCCTCAGATTAAAAGTCTGATGCTCTACCGACTGAGCTATCCGGGCTCGGCTCAGGTACCAGCTTCGAACCTAGAGCAGTTGCGACACCTGGCCTCAATTAACTACTTGTCTCTGTGCTGGCTCAGAGGGCGAATCTCAGGAGTTTCTTGAAGCGTTTTCCAATAGTTTAATGTGCCTTTTTTGCAAGACGCCCACCACGAAGGTTATCCCCTTTTTCATGTCCAACAGCAGTAATCAAGGATGCAGGCTGGTTGAAAAATGTGACTATGTATAACTCACATAAAAAGCACCTTAAAATCTCCTTTGCCAATCTTTGTCCATAGTCTTATATATAGCATTTGCTTTTTGCAAACTAACTTTCCATTTCATCACTGACCAAATGACTGACACTGAGTTCATTATTTCACTGTATAGTGTAACAGATTGTTTCCTTTACATATGAAATGTAACTCCTGAATCTTACTTACACCAACAATCAGGGACTTCCAATGCGGATAATGTCAGAGCCTGCAACCTGACCGTCAGACTCAATTTGTCATTACAACCGCGACGAGATAAATGCAAAGCCTTCTCTGGGCCATAAGGCTGGTCAAAACAACCCCTCGGACCTCGTGGCGCAACGGTAGCGCGTCTGACTCCAGATCAGAAGGTTGCGTGTTCGAATCACGTCGAGGTCATGGTTGCTGGACTCTTGCTTTTGGCCTTTATTAGCAGCTGCTCTATCTTTGATTGTCCAATGTGGAGACTTTGAATTTGTCCAAAGTGTAGTCCGTCTCATCAAATTAACGTTAGTACATTATAACCCTCCTATAACATGTTACCAAACTTTGTCAATTTGCTCTAGCTGAAAAAAAGATAACTCTGCAAATAGTGACTAAGATGTATTCACAATTCAAGTTTCAGTGACACCTCAAATAATGTCAAAGTCAAAGTATGTTTGAACCAATGATATTTGCATGGGAGGATCATGGCAATATATTTTGGGTTTAAACAAAGACAACTGTTGTCAGAGCCACTGGTTGGTCAAAATGAACACCATAAAGGATGCTTACCACAGTGAGACTAAACCATAATTTGCTAATGTATGGGTAAGACTTGGAAAGCATGTGGAAACGTCAGAGCCCGTACTCTGTGCAAGAAAAAAAATCTCATGGAATTTTTACGTCAAGGGAAGATTCAAATAAGCTTTGGATTATCCCACCACAAAGAATCATTCAGCCGTTGGCTTTTTACCGCCCGAACAGGGACTTGAACCCTGGACCCTCAGATTAAAAGTCTGATGCTCTACCGACTGAGCTATCCGGGATCGGCTCAGGTACCAGCTTCGAACCTAGAGCAGTTGCGACACCTGGCCTCAATAAACTACTTGTCTCTGTGCTGGCTCAGAGGGCGAATCTCAGGAGTTTCTTGAAGCTTTTTCCAATAGTTTAATGTGCCTTTTTTGCAAGACGCCCACCATGAAGGTTATCCCCTTTTATGTCCAACAGCAGTAATCAAGGATGCAGGCTGGTTGAAAAATGTGACTATGTATAACTCACATAAAAAGCACCTTAAAATCTCCTTTGCCAATCTTTGTCCATAGTCTTATATATAGCATTTGCTTTTTGCAAACTAACTTTCCATTTCATCACTGACCAAATGACTGACACTGAGATCATTATTTCACTGTATAGTGTAACAGATTGTTTCCTTTACATATGAAATGTAACTCCTGAATCTTACTTACACCAACAATCAGGGACTTCCAATGCGGATAAAGTCAGAGCCTGCAACCTGACCGTCAGACTCAATTTGTCATTACAACCGCGACGAGATAAATGCAAAGCCTTCTGTGGGCCATGAGGCTGGTCAAAACAACCCCTCGGACCTCGTGGCGCAACGGTAGCACGTCTGACTCCAGATTAGAAGGTTGCGTGTTCGATTCACGTCGAGGTCATGGTTGCTGGACTCTTGCTTTTGGCCTTTATTAGCAGCTGCTCTATCTTTGATTGTCCAATGTGGAGACTTTGAATTTGTCCAAAGTGTAGTCCGTCTCATCAAATTAACGTTAGTACATTATAACCCTCCTATAACATGTTACCAAACTTTGTCAATTTGCTCTAGCTGAAAAAAAAGATAACTCTGCAAATAGTGACTAAGATGTATTCACAATTCAAGTTTCAGTGACACCTCAAATAATGTCAAAGTCAAAGTATGTTTGAACCAATGATATTTGCATGGGAGGATCATGGCAATATCTTTTGGGTTTAAACAAAGACAACTGTTGTCAGAGCTATTGGTTGGTCAAAATGAACACCATAAAGGATGCTTACCACAGTGAGACTAAACCATAATTTGCTAATGTATGGGTAAGACTTGGAAAGCATGTGGAAACGTCAGAGCCCTTACTGTGTGCAAGAAAAAAAATCTCATGGAATTTTTACATCAAGGGAAGATTCAAACAAGCTTTGGATTATCCCACCACAAAGAATCATTCAGCCGTTGGCTTTTTAACGCCCGAACAGGGACTTGAACCCTGGACTCTCAGATTAAAAGTCTGATGCTCTACAGACTGAACTATCCGGGCTCGGCTCAGGTACCAGCTTCGAACCTAGAGCAGTTGCGACACCTGGCCTCAATAAACTACTTGTCTCTGTGCTGGCTCAGAGGGCGAATCTCAGGAGTTTCTTGAAGCGTTTTCCAATAGTTTAATGTGCCTTTTTTGCAAGACGCCCACCACGAAGGTTATCCCCTTTTTCATGTCCAACAGCAGTAATCAAGGATGCAGGCTGGTTGAAAAATGTGACTATGTATAACTCACATAAAAAGCACCTTAAAATCTCCTTTGCCAATCTTTGTCCATAGTCTTATATATAGCATTTGCTTTTTGCAAACTAACTTTCCATTTCATCACTGACCAAATGACTGACACTGAGTTCATTATTTCACTGTATAGTGTAACAGATTGTTTCCTTTACATATGAAATGTAACTCCTGAATCTTACTTACACCAACAATCAGGGACTTCCAATGCGGATAATGTCAGAGCCTGCAACCTGACCGTCAGACTCAATTTGTCATTACAACCGCGACGAGATAAATGCAAAGCCTTCTCTGGGCCATAAGGCTGGTCAAAACAACCCCTCGGACCTCGTGGCGCAACGGTAGCGCGTCTGACTCCAGATCAGAAGGTTGCGTGTTTGAATCACGTCGAGGTCATGGTTGCTGGACTCTTGCTTTTGGCCTTTATTAGCAGCTGCTCTATCTTTGATTGTCCAATGTGGAGACTTTGAATTTGTCCAAAGTGTAGTCCGTCTCATCAAATTAACGTTAGTACATTATAACCCTCCTATAACATGTTACCAAACTTTGTCAATTTGCTCTAGCTGAAAAAAAGATAACTCTGCAAATAGTGACTAAGATGTATTCACAATTCAAGTTTCAGTGACACCTCAAATAATGTCAAAGTCAAAGTATGTTTGAACCAATGATATTTGCATGGGAGGATCATGGCAATATATTTTGGGTTTAAACAAAGACAACTGTTGTCAGAGCCACTGGTTGGTCAAAATGAACACCATAAAGGATGCTTACCACAGTGAGACTAAACCATAATTTGCTAATGTATGGGTAAGACTTGGAAAGCATGTGGAAACGTCAGAGCCCGTACTCTGTGCAAGAAAAAAAATCTCATGGAATTTTTACGTCAAGGGAAGATTCAAATAAGCTTTGGATTATCCCACCACAAAGAATCATTCAGCCGTTGGCTTTTTACCGCCCGAACAGGGACTTGAACCCTGGACCCTCAGATTAAAAGTCTGATGCTCTACCGACTGAGCTATCCGGGATCGGCTAAGGTACCAGCTTCGAACCTAGAGCAGTTGCGACACCTGGCCTCAATAAACTACTTGTCTCTGTGCTGGCTCAGAGGGCGAATCTCAGGAGTTTCTTGAAGCTTTTTCCAATAGTTTAATGTGCCTTTTTTGCAAGACGCCCACCATGAAGGTTATCCCCTTTTATGTCCAACAGCAGTAATCAAGGATGCAGGCTGGTTGAAAAATGTGACTATGTATAACTCACATAAAAAGCACCTTAAAATCTCCTTTGCCAATCTTTGTCCATAGTCTTATATATAGCATTTGCTTTTTGCAAACTAACTTTCCATTTCATCACTGACCAAATGACTGACACTGAGATCATTATTTCACTGTATAGTGTAACAGATTGTTTCCTTTACATATGAAATGTAACTCCTGAATCTTACTTACACCAACAATCAGGGACTTCCAATGCGGATAAAGTCAGAGCCTGCAACCTGACCGTCAGACTCAATTTGTCATTACAACCGCGACGAGATAAATGCAAAGCCTTCTGTGGGCCATGAGGCTGGTCAAAACAACCCCTCGGACCTCGTGGCGCAACGGTAGCACGTCTGACTCCAGATTAGAAGGTTGCGTGTTCGATTCACGTCGAGGTCATGGTTGCTGGACTCTTGCTTTTGGCCTTTATTAGCAGCTGCTCTATCTTTGATTGTCCAATGTGGAGACTTTGAATTTGTCCAAAGTGTAGTCCGTCTCATCAAATTAACGTTAGTACATTATAACCCTCCTATAACATGTTACCAAACTTTGTCAATTTGCTCTAGCTGAAAAAAAAGATAACTCTGCAAATAGTGACTAAGATGTATTCACAATTCAAGTTTCAGTGACACCTCAAATAATGTCAAAGTCAAAGTATGTTTGAACCAATGATATTTGCATGGGAGGATCATGGCAATATCTTTTGGGTTTAAACAAAGACAACTGTGGTCAGAGCTATTGGTTGGTCAAAATGAACACCATAAAGGATGCTTACCACAGTGAGACTAAACCATAATTTGCTAATGTATGGGTAAGACTTGGAAAGCATGTGGAAACGTCAGAGCCCTTACTGTGTGCAAGAAAAAAAATCTCATGGAATTTTTACATCAAGGGAAGATTCAAACAAGCTTTGGATTATCCCACCACAAAGAATCATTCAGCCGTTGGCTTTTTAACGCCCGAACAGGGACTTGAACCCTGGACTCTCAGATTAAAAGTCTGATGCTCTACAGACTGAACTATCCGGGCTCGGCTCAGGTACCAGCTTCGAACCTAGAGCAGTTGCGACACCTGGCCTCAATAAACTACTTGTCTCTGTGCTGGCTCAGAGGGCGAATCTCAGGAGTTTCTTGAAGCTTTTTCCAATAGTTTAATGTGCCTTTTTTGCAAGACGCCTACCACGAAGGTTATCCCCTTTTTCATGTCCAACAGCAGTAATCAAGGATGCAGGCTGGTTGAAAAATGTGACTATGTATAACTCACATAAAAAGCACCTTAAAATCTCCTTTGCCAATCTTTGTCCATAGTCTTATATATAGCATTTGCTTTTTGCAAACTAACTTTCCATTTCATCACTGACCAAATGACTGACACTGAGTTCATTATTTCACTGTATAGTGTAACAGATTGTTTCCTTTACATATGAAATGTAACTCCTGAATCTTACTTACACCAACAATCAGGGACTTCCAATGCGGATAATGTCAGAGCCTGCAACCTGACCGTCAGACTCAATTTGTCATTACAACCGCGACGAGATAAATGCAAAGCCTTCTGTGGGCCATGAGGCTGCTCAAAACAGCCCCTCGGACCTCGTGGCGCAACGGTAGCGCGTCTGACTCCAGATCAGAAGGTGGCGTGTTCGAATCACGTCGAGGTCATGGTTGCTGGACTCTTGCTTTTGGCCTTTATTAGCAGCTGCTCTATCTTTGATTGTCCAATGTGGAGACTTTGAATTTGTCCAAAGTGTAGTCCGTCTCATCAAATTAACGTTAGTACATTATAACCCTCCTATAACATGTTACCAAACTTTGTCAATTTGCTCTAGCTGAAAAAAAAGATAACTCTGCAAATAGTGACTAAGATGTATTCACAATTCAAGTTTCAGTGACACCTCAAATAATGTCAAAGTCAAAGTATGTTTGAACCAATGATATTTGCATGGGAGGATCATGGCAATATATTTTGGGTTTAAACAAAGACAACTGTTGTCAGAGCCACTGGTTGGTCAAAATAAACACCATAAAGGATGCTTACCACAGTGAGACTAAACCATAATTTGCTAATGTATGGGTAAGACTTGGAAAGCATGTGGAAACGTCAGAGCCCGTACTCTGTGCAAGAAAAAAAATCTCATGGAATTTTTACGTCAAGGGAAGATTCAAACAAGCTTTGGATTATCCCACCACAAAGAATCATTCAGCCGTTGGCTTTTTAACATCCGAACAGGGACTTGAACCCTGGACCCTCAGATTAAAAGTCTGATGCTCTACCGACTGAGCTATCCGGGCTCGGCTCAGGTACCAGCTTCGAACCTAGAGCAGTTGCGACACCTGGCCTCAATAAACTACTTGTCTCTGTGCTGGCTCAGAGGGCGAATCTCAGGAGATTCTTGAAGCTTTTTCCAATAGTTTAATGTGCCTTTTTTGCAAGACGCCTACCACGAAGGTTATCCCCTTTTTCATGTCCAACAGCAGTAATCAAGGATGCAGGCTGGTTGAAAAATGTGACTATGTATAACTCACATAAAAAGCACCTTAAAATCTCCTTTGCCAATCTTTGTCCATAGTCTTATATATAGCATTTGCTTTTTGCAAACTAACTTTCCATTTCATCACTGACCAAATGACTGACACTGAGATCATTATTTCACTGTATAGTGTAACAGATTGTTTCCTTTACATATGAAATGTAACTCCTGAATCTTACTTACACCAACAATCAGGGACTTCCAATGCGGATAATGTCAGAGCCTGCAACCTGACCGTCAGACTCAATTTGTCATTACAACTGCGACGAGATAAATGCAAAGCCTTCTGTGGGCCATGAGGCTGCTCAAAACAGCCCCTCGGACCTCGTGGCGCAACGGTAGCGCGTCTGACTCCAGATCAGAAGGTGGCGTGTTCGAATCATGTCGAGGTCATGGTTGCTGGACTCTTGCTTTTGGCCTTTATTAGCAGCTGCTCTATCTTTGATTGTCCAATGTGGAGACTTTGAATTTGTCCAAAGTGTAGTCCGTCTCATCAAATTAACGTTAGTACATTATAACCCTCCTATAACATGTTACCAAACTTTGTCAATTTGCTCTAGCTGAAAAAAAAGATAACTCTGCAAATAGTGACTAAGATGTATTCACAATTCAAGTTTCAGTGACACCTCAAATAATGTCAAAGTCAAAGTATGTTTGAACCAATGATATTTGCATGGGAGGATCATGGCAATATATTTTGGGTTTCAACAAAGACAACTGTTGTCAGAGCCACTGGTTGGTCAAAATGAACACCATAAAGGATGCTTACCACAGTGAGACTAAACCATAATTTGCTAATGTATGGGTAAGACTTGGAAAGCATGTGGAAACGTCAGAGCCCGTACTCTGTGCAAGAAAAAAAATCTCATGGAATTTTTACGTCAAGGGAAGATTCAAACAAGCTTTGGATTATCCCACCACAAAGAATCATTCAGCCGTTGGCTTTTTAACACCCGAACAGGGACTTGAACCCTGGACCCTCAGATTAAAAGTCTGATGCTCTACCGACTGAGCTATCCGGGCTCGGCTCAGGTACCAGCTTCGAACCTAGAGCAGTTGCGACACCTGGCCTCAATAAACTACTTGTCTCTGTGCTGGCTCAGAGGGCGAATCTCAGGAGATTCTTGAAGCTTTTTCCAATAGTTTAATGTGCCTTTTTTGCAAGACGCCCACCATGAAGGTTATCCCCTTTTTCATGTCCAACAGCAGTAATCAAGGATGCAGGCTGGTTGAAAAATGTGACTATGTATAACTCACATAAAAAGCACCTTAAAATCTCCTTTGCCAATCTTTGTCCATAGTCTTATATATAGCATTTGCTTTTTGCAAACTAACTTTCCATTTCATCACTGACCAAATGACTGACACTGAGATCATTATTTCACTGTATAGTGTAACAGATTGTTTCCTTTACATATGAAATGTAACTCCTGAATCTTACTTACACCAACAATCAGGGACTTCCAATGCGGATAATGTCAGAGCCTGCAACCTGACCGTCAGACTCAATTTGTCATTACAACCGCGTCAAGATAAATGCAAAGCCTTCTCTGGGCCATGAGGCTGGTCAAAACAGCCCCTCGGACCTGGTGGCGCAGCGGTAGGGCGTCTGACTCCAGATCAGACGCTTGCGTGTTCGAATCACGTCGAGGTCATGGTTGCTGGACTCTTGCTTTTGGCCTTTATTAGCAGCTGCTCTATCTTTGATTGTCCAATGTGGAGACTTTGAATTTGTCCAAAGTGTAGTCCGTCTCATCAAATTAACGTTAGTACATTATAACCCTCCTATAACATGTTACCAAACTTTGTCAATTTGCTCTAGCTGAAAAAAAGATAACTCTGCAAATAGTGACTAAGATGTATTCACAATTCAAGTTTCAGTGACACCTCAAATAATGTCAAAGTCAAAGTATGTTTGAACCAATGATATTTGCATGGGAGGATCATGGCAATATCTTTTGGGTTTAAACAAAGACAACTGTTGTCAGAGCTATTGGTTGGTCAAAATGAACACCATAAAGGATGCTTACCACAGTGAGACTAAACCATAATTTGCTAATGTATGGGTAAGACTTGGAAAGCATGTGGAAACGTCAGAGCCCTTACTGTGTGCAAGAAAAAAAATCTCATGGAATTTTTACATCAAGGGAAGATTCAAACAAGCTTTGGATTATCCCACCACAAAGAATCATTCAGCCGTTGGCTTTTTAATGCCCGAACAGGGACTTGAACCCTGGACCCTCAGATTAAAAGTCGGATGCTCTACAGACTGAACTATCGGGGCTCGGCTCAGGTACCAGCTTCGAACCTAGAGCAGTTGCGACACCTGGCCTCAATAAACTACTTGTCTCTGTGCTGGCTCAGAGCGCGAATCTCAGGAGTTTCTTGAAGCTTTTTCCAATAGTTTAATGTGCCTTTTTTGCAAGACGCCCACCACGAAGGTTATCCCCTTTTTCATGTCCAACAGCAGTAATCAAGGATGCAGGCTGGTTGAAAAATGTGACTATGTATAACTCACATAAAAAGCACCTTAAAATCTCCTTTGCCAATCTTTGTCCATAGTCTTATATATAGCATTTGCTTTTTGCAAACTAACTTTCCATTTCATCACTGACCAAATGACTGACACTGAGATCATTATTTCACTGTATAGTGTAACAGATTGTTTCCTTTACATATGAAATGTAACTCCTGAATCTTACTTACACCAACAATCAGGGACTTCCAATGCGGATAATGTCAGAGCCTGCAACCTGACCGTCAGACTCAATTTGTCATTACAACCGCGTCAAGATAAATGCAAAGCCTTCTCTGGGCCATGAGGCTGGTCAAAACAGCCCCTCGGACCTGGTGGCGCAGCGGTAGGGCTTCTGACTCCAGATCAGACGCTTGCGTGTTCGAATCACGTCGAGGTCATGGTTGCTGGACTCTTGCTTTTGGCCTTTATTAGCAGCTGCTTTATCTTTGATTGTCCAATGTGGAGACTTTGAATTTGTCCAAAGTGTAGTCCGTCTCATCAAATTAACGTTAGTACATTATAACCCTCCTATAACATGTTACCAAACTTTGTCAATTTGCTCTAGCTGAAAAAAAAGATAACTCTGCAAATAGTGACTAAGATGTATTCACAATTCAAGTTTCAGTGACACCTCAAATAATGTCAAAGTCAAAGTATGTTTGAACCAATGATATTTGCATGGGAGGATCATGGCAATATCTTTTGGGTTTAAACAAAGACAACTGTTGTCAGAGCTATTGGTTGGTCAAAATGAACACCATAAAGGATGCTTACCACAGTGAGACTAAACCATAATTTGCTAATGTATGGGTAAGACTTGGAAAGCATGTGGAAACGTCAGAGCCCTTACTGTGTGCAAGAAAAAAAATCTCATGGAATTTTTACATCAAGGGAAGATTCAAACAAGCTTTGGATTATCCCACCACAAAGAATCATTCAGCCGTTGGCTTTTTAATGCCCGAACAGGGACTTGAACCCTGGACCCTCAGATTAAAAGTCGGATGCTCTACAGACTGAACTATCGGGGCTCGGCTCAGGTACCAGCTTCGAACCTAGAGCAGTTGCGACACCTGGCCTCAATAAACTACTTGTCTCTGTGCTGGCTCAGAGGGCGAATCTCAGGAGTTTCTTGAAGCTTTTTCCAATAGTTTAATGTGCCTTTTTTGCAAGACGCCCACCACGAAGGTTATCCCCTTTTTCATGTCCAACAGCAGTAATCAAGGATGCAGGCTGGTTGAAAAATGTGACTATGTATAACTCACATAAAAAGCACCTTAAAATCTCCTTTGCCAATCTTTGTCCATAGTCTTATATATAGCATTTGCTTTTTGCAAACTAACTTTCCATTTCATCACTGACCAAATGACTGACACTGAGATCATTATTTCACTGTATAGTGTAACAGATTGTTTCCTTTACATATGAAATGTAACTCCTGAATCTTACTTACACCAACAATCAGGGACTTCCAATGCGGATAATGTCAGAGCCTGCAACCTGACCGTCAGACTCAATTTGTCATTACAACCGCGTCAAGATAAATGCAAAGCCTTCTCTGGGCCATGAGGCTGGTCAAAACAGCCCCTCGGACCTGGTGGCGCAGCGGTAGGGCTTCTGACTCCAGATCAGACGCTTGCGTGTTCGAATCACGTCGAGGTCATGGTTGCTGGACTCTTGCTTTTGGCCTTTATTAGCAGCTGCTTTATCTTTGATTGTCCAATGTGGAGACTTTGAATTTGTCCAAAGTGTAGTCCGTCTCATCAAATTAACGTTAGTACATTATAACCCTCCTATAACATGTTACCAAACTTTGTCAATTTGCTCTAGCTGAAAAAAAAGATAACTCTGCAAATAGTGACTAAGATGTATTCACAATTCAAGTTTCAGTGACACCTCAAATAATGTCAAAGTCAAAGTATGTTTGAACCAATGATATTTGCATGGGAGGATCATGGCAATATCTTTTGGGTTTAAACAAAGACAACTGTTGTCAGAGCTATTGGTTGGTCAAAATGAACACCATAAAGGATGCTTACCACAGTGAGACTAAACCATAATTTGCTAATGTATGGGTAAGACTTGGAAAGCATGTGGAAACGTCAGAGCCCTTACTGTGTGCAAGAAAAAAAATCTCATGGAATTTTTACATCAAGGGAAGATTCAAACAAGCTTTGGATTATCCCACCACAAAGAATCATTCAGCCGTTGGCTTTTTAATGCCCGAACAGGGACTTGAACCCTGGACCCTCAGATTAAAAGTCGGATGCTCTACAGACTGAACTATCGGGGCTCGGCTCAGGTACCAGCTTCGAACCTAGAGCAGTTGCGACACCTGGCCTCAATAAACTACTTGTCTCTGTGCTGGCTCAGAGGGCGAATCTCAGGAGTTTCTTGAAGCTTTTTCCAATAGTTTAATGTGCCTTTTTTGCAAGACGCCCACCACGAAGGTTATCCCCTTTTTCATGTCCAACAGCAGTAATCAAGGATGCAGGCTGGTTGAAAAATGTGACTATGTATAACTCACATAAAAAGCACCTTAAAATCTCCTTTGCCAATCTTTGTCCATAGTCTTATATATAGCATTTGCTTTTTGCAAACTAACTTTCCATTTCATCACTGACCAAATGACTGACACTGAGATCATTATTTCACTGTATAGTGTAACAGATTGTTTCCTTTACATATGAAATGTAACTCCTGAATCTTACTTACACCAACAATCAGGGACTTCCAATGTGGATAATGTCAGAGCCTGCAACCTGACCGTCAGACTCAATTTGTCATTACAACCGCGTCAAGATAAATGCAAAGCCTTCTCTGGGCCATGAGGCTGCTCAAAACAGCCCCTCGGACCTCGTGGCGCAACGGTAGCGCGTCTGACTCCAGATCAGAAGGTTGCGTGTTCGAATCACGTCGAGGTCATGGTTGCTGGACTCTTGCTTTTGGCCTTTATTAGCAGCTGCTCTATCTTTGATTGTCCAATGTGGAGACTTTGAATTTGTCCAAAG